>NC_141691.1:255077451-255745349 GCF_964263255.1 Lissotriton vulgaris
TCCCTAACACCAGAGTTGGAATCCAACCAGGGAGCATGTCTGGAGTTGGGACCCCTTGGAATCCCTGTTATAAGCCTACATTTTAAAAAACATTGCCAGAGCTAAAGTTGGGGGTGGTATAAATGCAACTCTGACCCAGGCAGCTCATAGGTCTCAGCACTGGGGACCTTTAACAGGGGGGACCAAGGCACCAAGGGCTTTCTTTCCACTTCCAATTGTAGACTGTGGGGCAGTGGGGAGAATCATGTGACACCACCATGGGACTGCCAAGTGTTCCCACACAGATGATGTGTCGGTGCCATAGGGGGATCTTGTGTTAGGAAAGCCTGCATCAACAGTAATCAAAAGAAAAAGGCGACCAAAAGAAGAAGCCTAGCCTTAGGTACTGCATTCACTGGAAGCCCCAGCAGTCTGGCTCACAAAAATGCATATATTTAGCACGATACCTCCAATTTATTTATAAATGAAATTGAGAACCATTTAATTTGTTCACACGAACAACACAGCTCTTCATCTCTCAATATAGATATTGAAATAGGGTTCCAAAGGAGTAATTTTGACACTACATTGCCAAATAAAGGGATGTGTGGTTTGACATGTATTGAGGTGTTTGTTCAAATTGAATAATAGAATGACACTTCAGGGATTGTTGGACTGGTGCAATTTTATTACTAAATTTGAATCAGAGTCAACAAATGTCAGGAATAATGTACGTCATTCCCAAAGTGGATTTCATGCCTCAATATGCATTGTGTTACAGCAAACAAATGATGGGCAGAATGCCGACAATGCAAACATTCTCCCCCAGTCAAAATATCTGGGTAAATCCATTGTTCTTTTGCCCACTACCCACCCCAGTTTGGACCCAGCCATATTGTTCACCCTAAGTTGGCAGGGTATGCCCAGACGTGGGTCCCTTGCTTACTTTGCCACTGGATTCAAGCTAGCCTGGCTGATGAGGGCTGTTAGCCCGAAACCAGTTCCAGGATGCTTGTTTCCGGTCCAGGGAAGACAAGGCTTGGCTGTTCGGGCTGGACTGTTCCCATGAGGCACAGATTCAAGACTGACTTGCATATAGCTGTGTCTGAACTGGGGTGACGAAGTGAGGTACAGAACGATTATGGATTCAACCCAGATCTGTGACTGGGTGTTAGTGCCTGAAAAGTATCAGTTCTCCGTCCATCATCTCATTGTGTTTGCTCAATATGCATTGTGACATACATTGGTGCAGTGTTTAGTGAAACAGTGCAATACAAGTTGTGGATTCTGTTACAAGCAAAAAAAACATGGTGGTTGAATATATTTGTACAAAAACAAAAGTGCTGTCTCAGCAAAAAAAGTTAGTTAGTGACCGCCTCAGATGGTAAATAATTAGCAGATTATCTGTCTATATAGCAAACTAGTTTTTCATCTGAGTTGACAGCATGTCCCGCCTTCTTGAAGGCGGGACATTCTGTCCCGCATTAAATGCTGTCCCGCATTAAAGGAAAAATATGCAACTCTCTCCCCATTACCACATCAACTAATAACAAATGGGAAGGATCCTTCATGTACAGAAACAGTACATCATAAACATTAATGAGAGGGGTTAAATGCTCTCTGGGAACCTCTAGAGGTATACCATGTAGGTTACACATCTCAAAACACTAGAGTCCTTGACTCCCATTTTTTAATTACTGCACACTCTGATAAGAATACGCAATGTGGTATTCAAATCCACTGAGTTTAATGTATCTAAATGTAGTATTATACTTCTCTCCAACTGGAAAGCCCCTGGACACTGTGCACACTATACTTACTGGCACTCTATTATGATAATTTTGGTAACCTGAATTTTTGTTTAGAAGTTCTGTAAAATAGTATTCCTAAGATCTTGATACAATTTAAAGTAAACTGTCATCTCAACAGGTCACATTTCAAACTAACTAACTGACTCTCTCAATCACACACTTATTGACTCATTCAGTCACTCATTCGCACGACCAATAACACCCCCATACAAATACAGGCATGCTATCTTCAGTGACAACTCTGTTTTTCTCATGGACACTTGGAATCATGGCAATGTTTGCATTATATTTACATGCCTCTACTTTAAATCAAATGCATAAAATGCTTCATTGCCATCAATTAGACAAGGGCAAACCATTTGCATCTTATCTAAGTTGCACCTGCTTTACCTGAGGAAACCTATTAACATTCTGTGAGAAAATTTCTCTTTTTGCATGGTCAACCACATTTTTCACTGGTTTTTAGACTCTGATTGCTGGGTCCTGCTGTCCAATGTATGTACTCAGACCCCTAAAACATGTAAAATGTGGCTAATGCCTGACTGGCATATTTAAATCTCCTGTAAGAACATAGGAGATGGTGAAGAAACTAGACTCAAGACAGAACTTATTATGCCACCCACTAGTGTGACAAGCAAAACAATGGCTTCAGTCTGTTGGCCAGGATGGGCTGGGAGTGAGGTATGTAAAACATGTCACCCAGGAACAGCTGCTTGGGGGGCACAGGACTTTAATGTACTTCAAAGGAGTAGGAGAGGCATGGCCATTCGTAGTTAATGTAATGGGACACATGCAAAAAGGAATGTCTTTTTTTTCTGTAGACCCTCCAAAGCCAGTTAGGCATCAGCCCAGGGGGTTGAGGAGCTGGTCTCAGAACCAATTTAGGATAGTTGAGGAGGAGGAGGGGGCTGTGCTTTTTTGTTGTTAACCTAAAATGATGCAATGTCTGATAGCTTGCAGTAAGGAAAACAGGATGTGCTGTAAAAGTGGGTATTTTTGCCACTAGTAAGTTTCTCCTCATTGAGTGAGATGTGTACAGGAGTCACCTCCAACCACTTGCTATTGAAACCTACAAAGCTGTCTCCTCACAGCTCATGAGAACACTTGCTGAACGTTTAAAAATACTGAAATGGACTGGACATTTTTCTGATGTGTCCAGCTGACCACTACTAACTGTAACTGGACTGGACCCTGCTTGTTACCTAACCTGGAGTGAGTCCTGGATGCTGTCCCTGAGGTACTGAGAGCCTTAGAAGTGCCCAAACGTAGCAGTTCAGACTTCAAAAATATTTGGACTTCCAACACCTCAAGTTCTTCAGTGGGACATTGTGGCACAGGTTTCTGACTTCAATACAATTTCATTGGATACAGCTTCAGGCATGCCCTGCCGGAGGATGTTGAGCTCCATAAAAATGCCTAATGGCCCAATTTATAGTTTGTCAGAGAGGTTATTCCATCGCAAAGGCAGTGAAGTACCCTCTCTCCCAAACTCAAGGTCCACCCACCTATTTTAGAGTTGGACAGACCTTCAGTATGTCGACGATGAGGCTCCTCAATCTCTTCAGCTGGCATACACCTCTAAAGGCCCAACTGAGTAAGGGTCACTTGAGGTTCAACCATTTGTCTGCCCACCCTTTTTAGAGGGGGGGACACTAGGTTAATTTACACTGTTTGTCACTTCCAGGTAAAACCTGGTGGTAAAGGACAGTGAAAACTGTAAAATGCCCCCCACACTATGGGAGAACACTCCCATGGCGAAGAGTTCATTGTTTTTTCATATTAAAAAAGAAAATCCTGCTTTGTGATTTTATTTTTGAAAATTTAAAATACATTGAAAGTTTTCTGCATGGCTCCATCATGTTGTTGGAACCATTCATCAAATTTTCAATACATTTGCTGGAACTGTAGGCTGACATCTAAAAATTTGGTGAGCGGGTATTCCCTCAGAGTGATGGAGTACTTTTCTCCATTGCGCTGATTTAGTAAATATCCGTCTGCCAAACTGTAAATAAGGTCATAAGTCCAGAAGGTAGAAATCTATCAAAGGTGTAAAAACTATCCGCCCAGCTTTTTTTGCCATAAATTGTGAATTTCTTCTGCTGTGAACTTTTTCCACCAAAGATGGCTTCTCTGGAACCTCATCCAGTAGCTATCTGTCTTCAAGAGGACATTTGCAATTACAGCCTGCAACCTAGCCCTACTGAAGGGTTTTGACTTTCATTTTGGAAAATAAGTCAGAAGGTAAAATCTGACTAGTACAAACCCGCTTGGTGTATTCATCCTGCGTTCCAACTCAGTCTGCCTGGCATCGCACCTTGGTCCTGGTCATGCGCAAACAGCGACTACTGATTGGCACTTTATTTTTTCTTGGTGACTCTTGCCTTCATTCTTTATAATTTCATATCTACATTTTCCCTTATTAGATTGTCTTTGTGTTGTTATTTTAGTACATTTTACTATTCTTACTATACTTTTATACATTAGATTGGAATTTCTTTGTGCTATGTTGATGATTTTTTACTGTTTTGGTGCTCTAAGTTATTTACATGTTTTCTCTAAGTAGAGCCTGTCTGCTCTGTGAGATATCCACCTAGGGTGAGCTGAGGTTTAAATTATTGAAACCTTTGTCTGGACATGATAGATTAGTGACCCCAATACTTGTGGTTAGCTACAATCCACCTCAATTAATATTTATCTTTGTTAAACATTTCTGACAGTTTTCTTAGAGAGAACTAGATGCCACCTGGTTTAACCAATAAATATATTATATTTACAGCTACACATAGCTAAAGATTGGTATGCAATATGGACGTTTAGTTTCAATACTATGCCTTAGGAAATGCCTAAACATTAGCTGTCTCCTTAAACCCTGATCTAGACATTGGCTACATAAGAAGGGCATTTGTTGAAGTCATCAAAGCAAGATGTGCTTCGTAAAGTGTTTTTAATATCCAGATATGTCAAGAAAAGGTCTCCTCAAACCTCTATTTATACTTTCTCTACTGATCTAAGGGCATGTTCATATCACACCTTAAATTAAATGAGCAGTCATTCATTGTCAAAGTTTTCTTTATTGCATGATTGATAAAAAAATCTTTACAATCGAAGGTAAAACACATTAATATTTAAAATCTGTAAAAACTCCTAGAAGTAAGTTAAAAACTGACTCATTGAGTTAAATACTGGATAAGGTGCTGCGATCAAAGGTGTACTGCAGCATCTAAATTTAATAGGAATGAATAAATACAAAGACAGTGACACAGAGAAGGAAAAAGCAACTTGACATCTTAGATCAGTGGTGTCAGAGACTGTCTCAGTCATTTAAGTACTGAATAAGGTGCTAAGATCAAAGATGTAATAGCAACATCTAAATTTAGTAGGAGTAAATAAGCACAAAGACAGTGGCACGGAGAGGTAAAAAGCATCATGACGTCTTAGGCTAGCAGAGTTTAGGTCGATTTAGAGCAGTTCATTGTGAACTGACCAAGTATCTCAGACAAATCGATTGTGCCTGGTCTTTAAGAAATGTAGTCCTTTAGTCAATGTTTCATGATATCAATGTATTTGCTCAATATTTCAAGTCCACCGGCTCCATCATGCTGAACACCAAGTTTACTGCCTCATTGCAAGTTTGGGCACTATAAGCTCTAACAAGTGGTTTTAACAGTCTTCGGTGTGATGAAAGAAGTGCAGGATAGCAGCAAAGCAGATGTTTGAAGGATTCATTTTTATACAGGCAGAATCAGCAGTTTTCTCCCGCCATCTTGAGTTAAGAGCCTTCATTTGTAGGCCCACTATCCTGGTAAAAAGGATTTGTGTTAGGCATCCTTTACCATGTGCACTTGACAGATAGGGCTGCGGTCTGAGGAAACCCGATGCGCTGGAATATGACTGCTCCAAGACTGAGCAGCCAGACAATTATTAAAAGTTAGATTTTATATTATCCGCGATCCCTTCTGTAACATTAACAAAAAATTTGGCACGTACTTTGTGAATGCTTTAAAACCAAACAGGTTGAAAGTCTGTTGTAGAGTCAAATACTCATGGTACAATAAGCACATGCCATTTTGCTACTTAATTCAGCACTCGTTCCACTCAGTATGTTCATCTGTGTTGAGGTCTCAAGGCACAATTCCCATTGCAGGTGCTTGATTTGATTTTGGTTGTTGTTATATAACACAGTTCCAGAATAAGTGAGGCTATAGTGGTGGTCGGACTAAAGCTGTACTCTTTTTATCATGAGTGAATACCATCTAGATGATCAGGCCTTGACACAAATACATGTTGGTGGCACTCAATCTATAATAAATAGGATATATATATATATTTTACTTGTACCCCAATGGTGGAAGACTACCCACTGGTTCTCACTACTTGAATCATCAAGACTGGGTGTGTGTCTTCAATGTATCTGTTGTCCGAGTAGTGTATGGAAGATTTCAAATTGTGTGTTCCAATCATTACGGGGCATTGAAGATAGCAAGGCCTCATAATGACCACCGTGACGTAAATAATTAATTTACTCTCTTAATTTCTATGCAGGTAAGTACTTAATCAATAATAACTCAATCAGAAGGAAAGAAAACAGAGTCCGTGGTGTTAGAGTTTCTAAGGGTTTTATTCCTCATAAAGGAATCAGGATATCATGTTCTGACCACCACAGGGGTGTCAGAAGGGATAGATGAGCGCGCTCACGTTTATTGACATTACATAGCTTATATACTTGATTTACATCATAAGTTTCAGTGTGAGAGGCGTAACAGCTGAGAGAAAACAAGATAACAGTGTACACGTGGTACCAATACATCATCAAGAGGCGTAAACTAGGCGTGAACTAGAGGTGTGTGCTAGAAACGTCACTGATAGGTGACGAAAGTGGGTGGCACCAAGGGGTGGCGCTAACAGAATGTTGCAATGTCAGCAGAAATTGGAAGCTTGGATGCGCGCGCAGCTGCATGACGTGTGATTGACGGGGTGCAGGGGTCTTGACATTTACACTGACGGAAAGAGACAGAAGTCTGGCATGTCAGATCAACTTGTACTTCTATCATATCTGATATCTGATGTTTAGGAACTATACTATCTGGGCGGAAAGGTCTCTAGGGTAGAGGCTATTCTATGCTAACTGTGGATGCGTGTATGAGCGCCTGAGTGTCTACATGTGGAGCGTGGGGGGGCACGGGGCCTTCCATGGTAGCATGGCAACGGAGGCTATGAATTACTTGCATTAAGACAGGTCGGCCTTTTGGCTCTGCAGCTGGAGAGGATGTTTACAGAATCTAGTAGGCAGGAATGTATTCTCGGGGAACGGAACAGATAACTCGAAGGTTATAGTCAGTCTTGGCAGAAAGCAGGCTTGAGCTGAGCGCAAGGGGCCGCGCTGAAAGTAGGACAGAGTTCACGAGTAGAGAGGTAGCCTGGGCAGAGTCAGGAGCCACAAAAGAGGTTCAGATGGCAGGAATTCAGTGCCTACTCTGGATAGAGCAGGAAAAAGTGAAAGTGTACTACAAAAAGACGTTGGCATAGCATACTTAGGAATGGACTATATAATCCATTCATGGTGGATCTGAAAGAGGACAAGTTAACGGTGGACGCAAATGTATTTGCGTCTTCATAGCTGGCACAGGAGGGAAGTTACATGCACTTTAAGCTGGTACATGGAGTCGGTGGGGTACGCGCTAGGGAACACAACATGGCCAAAATTTAATTTTCCTCATTCCCTCCTTGTTCCCTACGGACCCTTCATGAAATATCGATCCTCATGAATCGATCAGTCTGTTCTTGTAACATCATTTGTTCTTCTTTCTTTCGGTTACGTTTTGAGTGAAAACTGGAATGTTCAATACAAGAAGTGGCACACAGTCCACAGATCGCTGGCCCACACTGTAGGCACAGGCAGCAACTGAATACTAGGACTAGGCCAATGCCTAGGAAGGATAGGATCTTCCATCCCCAAGCTGTTAACGTTGTCCAGAACCAACCGGACCAAGTCCAGGTGCCTGGATTCTGATGTATCTGATTTGCAATTTTATGAAGACGGGTGATAGCTTGATATACAGAGGGTGCATTCTGTGGAATGAAAACACAGCAGCTTGACCCGATGACCTTACAGGCTCCACCTCTATCTGCCAAGATGACGTCAATTACGAGACGATTCTGAAGGACAACAACCCGCATAGCGGACTGCTCTTCTGTTAAGTTACCTAAGGCGGAGGTAGTTTCATTTACTACGGCTTCAAGTGTTCTAGTTAATCTGCGTATTAATTTACTATTCTGAACAGGACCTAAAAAGAAAAAGAATCCTTTATTAAAGTCAGTGTACTGTTCCCATGCCGTTTCTGTGTAGTCGACAAGGGGGGCATCTCTTCTGGGTCTATTCTTTACTAGATTGCTATTTCTATGGTAATCAGAAGGAGCTAGAAAAACAGGTGGCAGAAGGAATGCAATGTAACAGGTACCATCCCAATCTGGAGGTAGACGGATGTATGCGGTATGACCACACACAAAGTAAGAATGACTGATAGCTTTGAAAGATGATTTTCCATCATCACTGAATTCGACTACAGTAGTGCATTTACTATGTCCTAAGTGTACTGAACCTTTCTTCTTGATACATAATTCACCAATGACTGGCAGTACTGACATAATAGGTAGAACTGGTGCGGCTTTGGATTCGACAGTAAGAATCATAAGGCTAATTGTGTAATTACCTAATCCATATACTTCATTTTCTAGATCAGTTCCTATTCTAATGGGGAGTCCCTCCTTATCCGGGTAACAGACGTCTAGTAGGACCAAGTTCAGGTTTCCCCAAACCCAACCCCCATCGAAAACAGCAATGTCGGGATCTAAAGAATTAATTATCTTAAACCATGCTCCGCAGGAGCCATTGTGAGAGAACGGGTAAGGAAAGAGAGGCAGGGCTCCCTTATAATTCTGGTAGGGAGGGAGTCGGCCACATATCCAGCAATTTGTAGCATTGTTAGTTTGATGAGAATGATGTAACATACTAATGAATGTATTGTTGCGCAGCGCAAGTCTGTAGGAAAGCTCATGAGGAGGTAATTCACTAAAAGTGTGTTCAGCAGAGACATTGTAAGCAGATTGTTCACGCTTGAAGATAGGGTAGTATATGGGTAATAAGATGCTAGCAACAATTATTAATATACTTAGAATAAACATAATTATTAGTGTCACTATGCAGTGACTACGAAGTGATTTGCAATATGTTCTTTTCTTTTCCTCTCTCTCTCTAACTCGATCTAGGGGATACATGTCAGAAACTATTTAACCGATTCACCTAGGGGAGGACTTAAACAATTAAACTGTCTGACTTGCTAGATCGCAATTTCATACGATATTGTTCTTGAGGAGTTTTTTCTCGTTTGGGTTCGGAAAAGTCTTTGGGATCACAGTCTTTGGTGGGGGTGGGTGTGTCTTGTTCTGGTTTCAGTCCTGGGAATGTTTTGATATGGCTTAGGTGGACCCACCCCTTTCTTCCTTCCAACTTGACGGCGGTCCTTGTTGTTAGTAGAACGGTTTTCGGAGACTTCCAGCGGGGCTCCAACGGACTTTTCCTGTCGAAGTTCCGGACTAAAACAACGTCACCGGGGCGGACATCATGCTCCTTCACATCGGTGTTGTCAGGGAAGGCTGCAGCAACCTGTGAACGACATGATTGGAGTGCAGACATCAAGGAGGCAAGGTAATCTGTCAACATATTAGAATCAACATCGGTTATCTTTTTAGGAATGGGCGTCCCCCACATATTCGGTGGTCTGCCAAAGACCACTTCGTACGGAGATAGCCCTGATCTCGAATGGGCGACCATTCTAATATAGAATAGTGCCACCGGCAGGGCGACTATCCAGTCGACCCCTTTGTCTTGACATATTTTGGCAAGGCGAATCTTTAATGTCTGATTATGCCTTTCAACAAGGCCTGCGGCCTCTGGATGTCGGACACAATGGAACTTCCACTGGTATCCTAATAACAAGGAAACTTCTTTCATTAGGGCAGATGAGAATGGCTGACCGTTATCTGAGTACACGACACGAGGCAAGCCGTACCGTGGGAAAAATTCACGAACCAACTGTTTGGCAGTGGTCGGAGCAGTGTAATCGGGGACTGGGTATGCTTCGGTCCAGCGGGACAGAGCACAGACAACTACGAGAACATATTTGAATCCTCGACAACGGTCCATCTGGATATAATCCATCTGGAGGACTTCAAAAGGGTGATCGGGAGGATGAAATCCACCTTGTTCTACAGGGACGCTTTTACCTGGATTGAACTGACAACAGATCATGCAAGTACGCACTTTCTGTTTTGCGGCTGCTCGTAAGTGTTTATTGTACCAGAGATTTTGCAAACTGTCTAACATGGCTTTCTCTCCCAGGTGGGCAGGACTATGTGCTGTATTTATCATGACTTGAACCATAGAGTCAGGGAGAAACCATGTAGATTTTCCCTTCGTCATCCAACCTTGATCTGTCTGGATCCCTCCTAGTTCGATCCATTTCTTTATTTCGTCTGCAGTAGCATGTGTCTGAATGTCAATAACATCTAGTGTGGGATCCCTGACTGTCATGCAGTTTGTCGGATCTGTTATCTTTGTCGTGTCAGTTGTCTGAGTGTGAGTCAGTGCTGTATGTTTTGCAGTTTGATCTGCCAGGTCGTTACCCTGGGAAACAGAATCTGTGGCTTTAGTATGTGCTTTACACTTCATGACTGATATGGCTGAAGGCAGATGTATTGCTTCTAACAGTGCTTGAATGAGAGGACCATGCTGAATTTTGGTACCATGAGAGGTCAGGAAACCTCGTTCCTGCCAGAGCATGCCGAAGTCGTGTACGACTCCAAACGCATAACGGGAATCTGTGTATATGTTAACATTTCTGTTCTTTGCTAGAATACAGGCTTGGGTCAGAGCGATGAGCTCTGCTGCTTGAGCAGACAGTGTATCAATACGATGTGTTTCTTTAACTTCAGTTTCAGTGGTCACAGCATATGCGGCCACTAACTCTCCTGTACTTGTTCTCATGCATGAACCATCCACATAAAGTGTCAGGTCTGGATTTGTCAGTGGAACATCTGTTAAATCTCGTCTGGGCTTTGTTACTGCATTAATAATCTCTATACAATCATGTGGGGCTGGATCTGTCATAACTGTAGGTAACAATGTTGCTGGATTCAAGATACTGCAGCGTCTGATTTCTATGTGTGGCTGGAATAATGTCAATTCGTAACCTGTCAGTCGTGCTATAGTTAAGTGTTGAGTCTGGGTTCTGTTTAACAGAACCTCTACAGAATGTGGAACTTGTACTGTTAACTGATGACCTAAAACAATTGAATCGCTTTGTCTGATTGCTAACGCTGTTGCTGCTACTGACTTTAAGCATGCAGGGAGTGCCTGTGCTACTGAATCCAATGTGCTTGAAAAATAAGCGCAAGGCTTATGTGAACCTGCTTGATCTTGAGTGAGGACAGACAACGCTGTACCGTCACGTTCTGTAACAAAAAGTGTAAACGGTTTGCTGTAACATGGTGTCGCTAAAACTGGTGCTTGGCATAAAGCTTTCTTTAATTCCTCAAAGGCTTGTGTGTGTTCCTGAGTCCAAGGGAGGACAGTCGAAGTTGCTGCCTCCTGTGTCGTTAACTGGATGAGTGGTTTAGCTAGAAATGCATATTGAGGAATCCATTGTCTGCAGTACGAGGTGAGGCCTATGAAGGCCCGCACTTCTTTTTGTGTCTGGGGTCGGGGCATGTTTACTATTAACTGAATGCGATCGGGAGTGAGCTGTCTCCCCACTTTGGACAGCAAGTGACCCAAGTACACAACTTGCTGAACACAGAATTGTAGCTTCGAAGGAGACACCTTGTGTCCCTTGTCGGCCAGAAAATGCAAAACTATCAGAGATGCTTGTTCACATTCGGGCTCACTTCGTGCGGTGATCAGTAGATCATCGACGTACTGTAGTAAAGCGGTATTAACTGGCATTTGAATACAATCTAGTTGTCTTTTCAGTGCTTGACTATAGATGCTGGGGCTTTCTGTAAATCCTTGAGGTGCGCGTGAAAATTTGAAACTTCGTCCATTTAAACTGAATCCGAAGAGATATTGGCTCTCCGGGTCAATGGGTACACTGAAGAAGGCGTTCTTGAGATCGATTACAGTGAAGAACGTTGCTTCTGAATCAATGGCAGTTAACAGGGAAGAGATATCGGGGACCACAGGATACTGTGGTACAATGCATTTGTTCAGTTCTCGAAGATCAATCACCAACCGGTATACTGGCGGTGCATTGCGGTCTGTACGTTTAAGAATTGGAATGATAGGCGAATTACAGATATTGGAGTCGGTCTCTACGACCACTCCTTGGGCAATAAGCTCTTCAATGATTTTCAGTAAAGCCACTACAGCATCGGGTGGTAACTTGTATTGTCTGATTCTGGGTAGAACAACTCCTGTCTTGAGTGTAACACGGTATGGTGTGATATGCATACAACCTACATCAGCTGGGCCTTTTGCCCACAAGTGATCTGGTACATTTTTCAATCTGACATCAAAGTCACGTAGAACATAATGACCTTTGAAATCCCGTAGAAAGAGTCTAACTCCCTCCGGGGAACAGCAAATTATAGCTCCTAGAGCCTTCAGTGTTTTAATTCCTAACAGATTTTCGGGACATGACTTCGTAAGTAACAAGTCTGTAACTCGAGATAATGGACCCACAGCTAGTGGTACTGGTTCTGATACTTCATTTACAATAGGCTGTCCTGAAAAACCAAGGGAAACATTCTGTGAGCCTGAGAGGGGTGCCCCTGGAACTTCATTATGACTTATAGTAGTGCGACTTGCCCCTGTGTCAATTAAAAACTTTCTGTCTTTTCCTAATACGTGACTATGTACATAAGGACCTTCTTGATCTACAGGAATTTCAATAAGAGGCAAATCACTTTCCCTCCCTAGGCTGTTTCATGTATAACGCTGATAATCTGGATATGCCGACTGGGCATACTGGTACATCTGTTGTGATACTTGTCGTGTTGCGGCAGCGGGCTGTGTCTGAGCATGCTGTGGCTGCGGTACTGCTACTGTCTGTACTGTATGGGACTGATCATGCATGGGCTGTGTATTCTGCATTGGCTGTTCGTTCTGTGAGGTCTGTTGTTGACCCTGTTCATGTCTAGGCGGACGCGGTCTTTCTTTAGTTTTACCTGTCTCGATGTTATGTTTCAGGACTGGACATTCATGTACGTAGTGACCTGGCTGCTTGCAATAATTACATGTCCCTTTAACGGGAGCGGCAGAATGATTTGTCTGAGCCCCACCTTTTCTATGACCCTCGGCTGGAATTGTCTGAGCTACTAACATTTTCATTTTCGTGTCTTTCATACGTTTCTGTTCCTGCTCTTGTTCTTCCCTAATTCTATTCTGGTGATATTGTAACATTTGTAACATCTGTGATGGCGTATTTGCCTGCCAAGTACTTTCAACCTTGTACACTCTATTTTTAACTAGTGGTAGGGCGTTCTCTACTAATTTCGTTACAAAAAGGTGTGGATATGACTCGCTACTTGTTTTTAAACCACTATTGATAATGAAACATTTCTCGAATCTTGAATAAAAGTCACTAGTATCTTCATCTTGTTTCTGTTTGCAGGACGAGATTGCGTCCCAATCTTCCTTTCTAGTTGTCAATAATCTTGGCAGAACCTGTACTATTAAACCTGGTAATGCTTTAGTCAGATCCCCAAGGCCTAACCCTGGGACTCGTTTCTTTTCTTCGTCTTCTATCTCCGCCCATGCTATCTTTGACTCTCCCACTTCCCAATCCTTCTCCTTTAATTTCTCGTAAATGCCCGTGGGCAACAGTACTTTCAACATTTTCATAATATCATCATACGTGTAATCTCCCATCAGTAACATGTCTTTAAGCTCTCTGTGAAAACCCGCAGGGTCTTTATCATGGCACGGAACTAATTTCTTCATTTCTAACAGTTCTAACTTAGTCAGTGGTGTGTGAACATACACACGTTTCAGACGTTGGTCCGCACCCATAACTGGATGTACTTCTCGTAAGGGATTCTGACTTTCAATGCCACTACCGCATTGCATGTGGTACATTTTTCTTTCTGGAGGCGGGACGGGAACATATTCAGAGCTCAGGAAAGTGTTATACTTACGTCGTTGTTCTAGAATTATTTGTATTAATTTGGTACTAAAACCTCTCCATCTATCCATAATTAGTGCTTCTAATGTTTCGTGTAAGGGACCTGGATCAGAATGATGGTTTCTGAACTTGATGAGGAGGTGCTGAATCATGTATACACCTGCTATTTTCTGCTCTTCCGGGGAAAGGTTCAAGAATGTCTGCACTAACGTGTCATCATTATATATGTCTGCGTTTTCGGCCCACAACACGGCGGACCGGGCTAGTTCCTGTTCATCCATAGAATTGAGTATATGATACCCTACTCGATCTCGAAGCCTTTTATCAGTTTCCTGGAACTGATGTTCTGAAGAATTCGGATTTGTTAAAGCGGAGAAAAGAACTCTCTTGCTCTCCGGACGGACGCCTTTCCTAAGGTAATTTCCCTTACCTACATACGCTATTATATCTGTAGACTTTTCTGATGTTTCATCTTCATCTTCCTCCTCAGAGGAAGTTTTATCATTTTCTTCCTGATGTGCAGTTAATACTGCCTTTCTAATTTTCTGGGACATAGTGGCTATGCAAGTCCCCTTGTCATGTTTCGCGTCTGCTATGTTTTGGCCCCACTTGTTTAATGCGTCTAACTCACTCTGATCTGTCCCGGGCCTGTCTCGTTCTCTTATCACACAATTTATGAAGAATCTTAAAATCTGTTTTTGAACGTCAACTTTCTGTTTATACATGGCAGCTTTAACACTGTCGGGGTCTTTCCCCGTCTGTATGAATTTGTATAGTCTGTCGAGAGCTTCCTGCATTCCTACATAGCATAACAAGCTATCGGTGGCAGATCTTAAGCGTAGTGATGCTAAGACCATTAGATCGTCTGTTCCGGGTACTGGATCATATCTGCAGAATGACATCCTATCTTTGAATGCGTCTAGCCGGGCTGAATAGGGAGACTGGGAAGGATTCTGTGTGTCCTTTAAATGCAATCTGTGTGTCGGTGGCGGGGTCTGTAGACCCGCTGTCGCACCTCCTGAGGCGGATGCTTGGGCATTATCTCTCCGCGGAGTCTGTATCTGGACTTGAGTCTGTCTTTTAGTAAGATCAGGTAGTACTGGTTTCGGTAGGTCTGTCTTAAGTACGGGGGGTGGCGGAGCGGGCGGAGCGGGAGAGGTCTGTTGCGGTACCGGCGGAACTGGATCTGGGGGCGTAGTGCCACCCCCATCCCTGTCAGTAGGCAGGGCACGAACAGGCAGATTGGTGTAAGCTGGCGCTACATCCTCTAGATACGAATTCAGGAATATGTCTTTAGTAGTCTTGTGCATTACTTTAGTTGGAACTAATGGTGTGGGTAAGTTTTTCGGTATCTCTGATTCAATTTCGGATGGGCCATCTGCTGCGAGGTACATACCGTTTACAAGATTATTTCGGGCACGGTCTATTTGTTCTGTTTTTACTCGGATCCCTTCAGTAACTAATTCGTTTTCTCGCTCTTTATCTGATTCTTTAAGTCTGTCTTCTCTACGGAGTGCTTTGTCAGCACGCTTACGTGATTCCTTACGCCAAAATTCTATGGCGTCCTTCTGAGATTGCCTAGCTTTCTTTTTCCATAATGCTTCTTCTACCCTCATGATGCACTCGGCATCCCACGTTCCGGTAACAGGCCATCTGTGTCTCTCATCTAGGTGCTTGGTGTACTCGGCCCATAAATCTAGATATAATATGGCATCTATGCCATGCTTTTGATACATAAAATTTCCTGGAGTGTCCCTAGGGGGGATAGGAATTTCTTCCTCTAGTAACCCTTTCCTAGTTCCTATCTGTTTTAACTTGCTGAGGAACGGCATCTTGTTTGCTTATTACTTGAACGCTAGTCTTTATTCCTTGATACGAGTTGCTAGTTGATACAAGAAATACAATGATACACAATAAAACAGTCACATTCATACCACGACATTAATCACATAAAAACATTAAAGACATAGCTAACTACCCCCTACACTGAATGTACCGCTCAACGGTACGGATACACTGGTGTAACAGTGCAAAAATTCGGAATACTTTATATACTGCTAAACAGTACAGATACACTGCCTAAAAACAGTGCAGACCGGACTTGCGTACCCAAACCCGTCTAGATACGACCCAGCAATGGTACTCACCGGGAAGCACGGAAACAGAAGGCCTCGGAAAACTCGACTGGACTCTACTCGGAACTTCGGAAAACTTCGGAAAACTTCGGGAAACTTCGGAAAACTGGTGGGCCTCTTCACACCTCGGACCTTGCTTCTTTCGGCTGGGCTCTGGTCGGGATCCTCCGCACTCCTCACCGCCTCGTCTGGGCACTGATCGCAGTCTTCGTCACCTCCGTGTGTCAGAGGGGGATGCAGGAAATCCTGCCAGTACACGTGTTGTCCGTCTAACTGATGGCAGGGGACACGGATTGCAACGCACCTTCCGGCGCGTGAGGTGGGGGAGGGGTCCCTATTCGGGCGCCAAAATGACGTAAATAATTAATTTACTCTCTTAATTTCTATGCAGGTAAGTACTTAATCAATAATAACTCAATCAGAAGGAAAGAAAACAGAGTCCGTGGTGTTAGAGTTTCTAAGGGTTTTATTCCTCATAAAGGAATCAGGATATCATGTTCTGACCACCACAGGGGTGTCAGAAGGGATAGATGAGCGCGCTCACGTTTATTGACATTACATAGCTTATATACTTGATTTACATCATAAGTTTCAGTGTGAGAGGCGTAACAGCTGAGAGAAAACAAGATAACAGTGTACACGTGGTACCAATACATCATCAAGAGGCGTAAACTAGGCGTGAACTAGAGGTGTGTGCTAGAAACGTCACTGATAGGTGACGAAAGTGGGTGGCACCAAGGGGTGGCGCTAACAGAATGTTGCAATGTCAGCAGAAATTGGAAGCTTGGATGCGCGCGCAGCTGCATGACGTGTGATTGACGGGGTGCAGGGGTCTTGACATTTACACTGACGGAAAGAGACAGAAGTCTGGCATGTCAGATCAACTTGTACTTCTATCATATCTGATATCTGATGTTTAGGAACTATACTATCTGGGCGGAAAGGTCTCTAGGGTAGAGGCTATTCTATGCTAACTGTGGATGCGTGTATGAGCGCCTGAGTGTCTACATGTGGAGCGTGGGGGGGCACGGGGCCTTCCATGGTAGCATGGCAACGGAGGCTATGAATTACTTGCATTAAGACAGGTCGGCCTTTTGGCTCTGCAGCTGGAGAGGATGTTTACAGAATCTAGTAGGCAGGAATGTATTCTCGGGGAACGGAACAGATAACTCGAAGGTTATAGTCAGTCTTGGCAGAAAGCAGGCTTGAGCTGAGCGCAAGGGGCCGCGCTGAAAGTAGGACAGAGTTCACGAGTAGAGAGGTAGCCTGGGCAGAGTCAGGAGCCACAAAAGAGGTTCAGATGGCAGGAATTCAGGGCCTACTCTGGATAGAGCAGGAAAAAGTGAAAGTGTACTACAAAAAGACGTTGGCATAGCATACTTAGGAATGGACTATATAATCCATTCATGGTGGATCTGAAAGAGGACAAGTTAACGGTGGACGCAAATGTATTTGCGTCTTCATAGCTGGCACAGGAGGGAAGTTACATGCACTTTAAGCTGGTACATGGAGTCGGTGGGGTACGCGCTAGGGAACACAACATGGCCAAAATTTAATTTTCCTCAACCGTCTACTAAGACTCTAGTGAGGTTCCATTTGCAGGGTCTCTACCTGAGGCCAGGAGTCAGAGGCATGGTGATAAACAGGAGCTGAATGTTGGCTGCGCAACTGCCACCATGGAGAGGCAGATTACAGCTCTCCCAGACCTGCACAGTTTTGACATTTGGCGGCATGACTCCACCTGCGTAGATATGGGCTTCTCATTTGAGATATCAAGGTGGTAAAGCACACTGACCTGAGAGGCTCATACATGCCCCATGTGGAATCCATCACCATGAGGTCTTCTATATTCATGAAGATTGGAACAGGGTAGTCCGACTGGCAGGTGGTTGGTTTTGTGCATCTTCGATCTGCTTTGAAAATGTGCTAGTGAAGCAATAGGTTTCCCACACCACAACAAAAACCTGGCCAACCCCAAGGAACTTTTCAGTGTCATTCAAGAATTCACCATGCAGCAAAGCCACAGACATCACCCCATCCCAAGAACTCTGCGACAAGCTTCGAACCTATTACCACCTCAAGACCAAAAACCTCTACGACAACTTCATCCACCATCCACCAGGTGCCACAGATGGCCCCCTGCCCCCCAGAAACACCATGCTGCCCACCATCTCCAACTGGACACTGACCACGGCCGAAGACACAGCTTTGACCATGAAATGCATACATTTGGGGGACCCCATGGACCCCTGCCCCCTCACATCTACCACAGAGCTGCACCCACCATCGCACCCGAACTACAACGCATCATCAATACCACCTTCAAAACAGGCACCTTACCAGATGACTGGAAGCGCGCAGAAGTCAGACTTCTGCTCAAGAAGCCCACAGCTCACCCCACTGACCTCAAGAGCTTTCGACCCATCTCGGTCCTCCCCTTTGCAGCCAAAGTTGCAGAGAAAACAGTCAACAGGAAAGTGACACGAATCATTAAAGAGAACGCCGTCCTCAGCCCATCCCTATCCGGATTAAGAAGCAACCACAGCACAGAGACCGACCTACTCGCTGCCACAGATGACATCCGCACCCTCCTGGACCAAGGCCATTCTGCAGCCCTCATCATACTCGACCTATCAGTGGCCTTCAACACCGTATCCCACTGCACACTAGTCGCCAGACTACACGACGCAGGCATACAAGGAACAACCCTGAACTGGATCAGATCGTTCCCCACCGGAAGAAGCCAAAGGATCAGAATCCCCCCCCTCTTGCTCTCCAACCCCACGAAAATCACCTGCGGAGGGCCACAGGGTGCAGCTCTTAGCCCACCCTCTTCAACATCTACATGCCCCCCTGGCAGCCATCGTCCGACAACACGGCCTCAACATCGTGTCCTACACAGACGACACCCAGCTCATCTTCTCCCTCACCAAAGACCCCACCACTGCCAAACTTAACTTCCAGAGAGGAATGCAAGACGATGCAGACTGGATGACCAGCAGCTGCCTGAAGCTTAACGTAGAGAAGACAGAAGTCCTCTTTCTCTGTACCACCCCTTCTGCATGGGACAGCACCTGGTGGCCGATCACCCTCGGAAGCCCATTACCCCCTCAGACCACGCCAAGAATCTCGGCATCGTACTCGACTCATCACTCACCATGAACAGACAGGCCAACGCTGTCACTTCCAGCTGCTTCAACACCCTCTGCATTCTCCGCAAGACCTTCAAGTGGATCCCCCCTAAATCAAGGAAAACAGTCATCCACTCACTCATCACCAGCAGACTGGACTTTGGAAATGCACACTATGCCGGCATCGGCAGGTCCCTACTCTGCAAACTCCAGACAATATAGAACACCGCCGCCAGACTCATCCTCAGCATCCCCCTGACATGAACACATCAGTCAAGACCTACGAAGTCTCCACTGGCTCCCCGTGGAGAAAAGAGTCACTTTCAAAATCCTCACTCGCGCCTACAAATGCCTACACAACAACGGACCCAAATACCTTAACAACAGAATCAACGTCCACGTACCCAAAAGAAACCTCCAATGTTCCAACCTTGCACTGGCAGAAACCCCGCGCATCTACAGAGCCAGAGCAGGCGGAAGAGCCTTCTCTCACATTGAATGAGCTACCAGCAGACTTGAGATGCACCCTCTCCCTGAACACCGTCAGGAAGACCCTCAAGACCTGGCTCTTCGGCTAAAAAGATCTGCGGACCCCCCCAACTCAACATTTTTAGACCCTCACGGGTGAGTAGTGTGCTTACAATTCCCTGATTGATTGATTGACCTTAGGGTACTTAAGGACTTACCTGTGGGTGAGTCTCCAGATTCACGGTGGGACAAGACCCAAGCCTGAAATCACACCACTCTTCGACCGTCTAGACACTTGGACTTTTCTGGACTTCATCTGGAACTGAGACTCCTACTGTTCTGCAAGTCTTCTTTGTCATCTGTGCTTTTTCTAGGATCTTCAACAGACATGTGGTCATCAAGGACACCTGAAGTAAATTCCGCCTTGGACTGAAGGAGTCACTCCCCTGCATCTGCAGCCACTGCAACTAAGCTGACCGGTCTGCTGCTCCTGATGTCCCACGGACTTTGAAAGACTCAGCAACACAGATGATGGTTCTACAATTCCCTCGAGAGCTATCCTGTTGTCTCTGAAAATTTGAGGTCAGTATCCCTCATCAGAACAGCTGGAACCAAACCCCTGTGTACTGTATTGACTTCCCATTGCAAGGCTTGTTGGTTCTGCACTCTAGAGATCTTTGGGCTACATGACTCTCCAGCCTCCAGCATCACTTCCTGTCAAGTACAGGATCTTCACAGCATCCTCTGCAGTGAGGGCCTTCCTTTGTGGCAAGCTGCTGGAGATCCTCTTGCGACTACTGTATCTTTGGCCTGTGTGTTCTCTTGAGGGTCTTCTTCTGCTCTATTGGGCCCCCCTGTTTGCCCTGGGCCTGCTCTGACTCTCCTGCTTTGTCCTTTAGACCATGCTGGTCCCAACATGGCTCCTTCTTTATTCCCCATGCCAGTTTCAGCTACTGACTGTTGGTGCTACTGCTGGACACAAACCCACTGGCCCTCGACTTCCGATCTGGGGCAATTTGTGCATGGCTTCTGGTCTTCCTCAGCATTGCCTCGTCCTCACAGCTGCAGCAACAGGGTCATCATCAACACTTCTGAACTGTCTGACACGGGCATTGCTCTTCCGTGCATCCTGGTCCCCTCAGAATGATCCAGACTCTGGTCCCTATGCTTACAGATTCTCCTATTCAAGAATCCCCTCTTGGATTCCACTGGACTCTTGCACAATCTTCTCCATCAGCATCTTCTTCGAAGCCCTCCATTGTGGCCTACAGAGGTTTCTGACATCACTTCTCACATCAGCACCCGGCTTTCCTTGTATAGGTATCCTGTTTCCTGGGGTCTCCATGGATGGGGGGACTCTTCAATCTTCTGTTTTGAGTGGGGTTTCTGCAGTGTTCACTGGGAAGGGTCCTTCTTAAAAATTGCAACCTGAACTTGCCTGTTGATTTCTACTGGATACGTGGCTGTGTTTCCACTTTGAAGACAGCCTCAGTGGGGTTCCTGGGTACTTATCTAGGGGGGTTCCTTGGGTCCCCAGCTCCTCTCAGTCTCCCGGTCCAAGTTCCAACTTTGGTCACAGTTCACATTATGCTTTCTTAATAAATAGTTTGGTCTTCCCCTGGGGACAACTGTATTTTGTGCTACTTACCTTATTGCAATTGAAGTACTGTTGTGTATTTGCGTTGATATCTTCGGGTAGAAGATATATCAAGGTGTTAACAAGTGTAGCGTAATAAATAGAAGTATTTCTATATATACACAGACTAGTTTCCTTTCATTTAACTTACATCCTAAGGTTAAACAGGTAAACCAAGCTGCTTAACACACCTAAGCTTGAAGTCTGATTTTCACAGCTACCACTATGAGAGATTTCTATGGTTATCAAAGTCCACTAAAACCACCATAGGTTTTGCCTGGATTAGTGCAAGGCACATCACCTAAATATGTGTGCACCATATACTAAGCCAGCCTTCTACACCTATCCTGACCTTTGAGAAGGAATGGCGATTTCTAAATCTGGTGCCTCTTGATGCAGCAGCTAACTCCCAGGTTACTGTATAAAAAGAAAATGTTTCTGTCAATCAGAGCCTCTGTTCAGAAGAGCAAAACACAGGGACCATATTGGCTAAATTGAAAGGCAGTGGTCAATCAGATCATATTACCAGAACAGTGGCAAAAAAGGAGACCTGAGCAAGGGTATTTCGAAACTTCATTTGTTTCCATGTCTGAGCTACACGATTCTACAAACCCCTAAGGCTATTTAGAGACTGAAAAAGAACAGCTTGCTTTGAGGACTGAAGCCTCTTTGTGATTTCCAGCAGAAAGATTAGAAATCCATGGAGGGAGAATATATATTCCTTTTCATATCAGCAGCCATCAAAAGACTTTCTACTCAAGAAATTCTGAGGTGCAAACCATTGAAGGGGAGGAGACCTTAATTAGCACAAGTTGCATTTAAGTGGTTGGCAGAGCTGAACTGACCTGAATTTGGTTGTATCCCAGAATATTACACACAGGACTATTGCTTTGCTTAAATATTGTGTCCTCAATATTGTTTATAAAAGTATTGTCCTACTGGACAATGATTTTCTGTCATCAACTCTAATGTGGAGATTTTTTTGTAATTATGTTTATAAAAACAGTTCAGTGCCAGAAAATATTCTCACAACAATAATCTGGTATAATAATCTGAATGCTGACCCACAATTAAGGAACGGGACTTGTTTGAGCATTATTGTGTTTTATTGTTAAATGCTGGTGACTGGGATTTACTGTTAACCCTTTAAGTGCTGCCATCGGCCAACGGTCGTCGCGAGCACTACCTTGCCAGTGCTGCGCACGACCGTTGGCCGACGGGCCAGCACCAGTTATTCGAACGGTCAGCACTGGGCGCTGAACGTTCGACGCTCTTATGAGATTAAGGTTTTATTTGTGTGTCTATCCTTTTCTTCTTTCCATCAATGGCAGTTTAGTGTGGGTTGTGATATATGATTTAAAACAGTCATAAATGAAAATGTATGTAATATTAAAAATTGAGGACTCATTGCGTTTTCATTCGGGACACCTCCATTCTTATCCTTTATGGCACACTCCGATGGCCTTTAATGCATGCTTTGTCTGTTGATGTAGCTGATGCTTTTATAATTAAGTGGTTCAATATAAAATGTGCAAACCCTGATAGTTACTAGAGGAACATAAATCACTAAGGTAAATTAGTGATGCCCCTGATGTAGCAAATATATCTTCAAATATGTTATGACAATATTCTTGATTCAGGAATTACTGCTTAAAGCTGTTATAAATCTTTTAAACTATTTTCATTAAATTTAGATACACTCTTTTTTACGTAATAAGGATATTTTATGTCTCCTGCAAACATTTGATGAGTCCCTATACAAAAGAAATCAATGTATTGAGTATTAGCTATTATCAAAAATCCTTCTCTTGGTTACGTGTGTATAGGAAACATTCCCCATTCAGTCTTGCTTAGCTAGAATATACTCTTGTAGTTAGCCCACTTTCATATGAAGAAACTGTACTACAGAATCATGTGTTTTTCAGTTTTCTGAAACATGTCATCAATGTGATATTGATTTCTGCTAGAAAATGTCTTAAATTGTCACCAATAGAGACAAGCGTAAAACCAGTATCACAGTCAGATCAAGCAGACACCATCTCCCATAAACCCACTATCACCCTTAAACCTAGGAAGAGTTAGTCACTGTAAGACTCCTTTTCTAGAAAATATTGTTATTGATCTGAAAAGAAGTAGGGTGCAAATGTAATGCATAATAACATCCAGAAAACTAACTCATTGACATAGGTGTGTTGCACTGAAGTAGTAGCGGATTAATTCTATTGTTTACCGTTATTCCCAAATTTACTGCTATGGCTTTTGCAGATTTCTGACTGTATGTGGAAGTCACAGTTCCTTGACCAACCCCTTTCTTTTCTCCAGGTTTCTCACAGATCTACCTGCTGATTGTGCTGTTTCTCTTATAGCTCCACCTTTGAAGCAAGCAAGACACTGACCTCTGGTGTGGGGTTTGAGGTAGTAGCAAGGGGCTTAATTATACATGATGTTGGATTTGAAGATGTTCCTGTGTGGTCCACAGAGTTTGCGAACCTCAGAGTGATGTCAATAAAATCAACACAGGAACTTGATAAATCCTGTTAGAGTGTCACTAGAGGTGGTCCTGATTTAAGTCACAACTCTACAGCCTCGTCCAGTTTCTCTTACATGGAATTCAGCTTGTAGTTTTCCTGAACACCACATCCTGAACTCACGCTGTCAACAGCATCTTCAACCTATACTCGCAGTGGGAAACTATCATGAATGGTATTATTGTGCAGACAGAGTAGCAAAAGAGGGGGTTCATACACATTCACATTTGATAATGACATTCATGCCTACAAATGAATATCAAAACTTTTTTGACAATACTATGCAAAGGAAAATCATGCAGCGCCACAATGGACGGGGAAACCTATGACTGTGAGAATGTATTGAGACTTTGTCACACTTTGTAAAGGAACACAATTTTAGTGAGAGCCCATCAGGAGAGACTAATCCGGAAACACTCAAAGGAGGCAGAAATTAAGAGGAAACATCAAGCTAACTCTGAGGTACATTGTGATCATTTTGGTATTATAGGTTGTTCCTTAACTGTTATTTCTTCTTTTATTTTGCCTCATTGAAAATCTCTTCACTTCAATACTAAGGGCTCTTACTGACACTTTGCATTAAAAAGGGGGCAGCTAGCTCTGAAAACCCAGGTATTTGAAGAAACATACTTAATGTAGAGTATTACTCCTAGTCCTGTCCTGCAGTATAGCAGATGCATGGTAACATTCTGTCATGCATATATATGTCCTCTGCTTGTCATCCAGTAGTATCCCTGGGATGTACAGCAGCCATGCCTGAAACACACTGTGGCCTTCGCTACACCTTTAGGATGGACAAAGTATAACTGCAGGGGAATGTTCAGATGGACATAGCCAGTGTCTCTCTCCTCTCTAAGCCCATTTCCCTTTATCCTGGTCAGTGATGTTACTTTAGTCTGTGCTCTCAGTGGGATAAAGGCTACACAAAGGGAGCATGCTTCTCTTGAAACAATGAAATTAAGGCAGTTCATGCATGTCCCTGTGACTGATGCCTACTATAATAATCATACTTTGAAGTGCTACAGTCAAGAACTGTTATGGAATCATGGTAAGTAACATTATTTTTAAGACATAAATAATCTTCTAACGCCTTAAGACAAGGTTGAGCGTTCAATCAGCTATACATCATTGTGTAATTGCTGAAAGGTTTACAGTGAAAAGAAACACATAACATTGTTTTATGAAATGTAAACAATCAATTATTGCAAGAAACACTGTAATAATATTAAAAAACATGTATGTGTGTACAGTTGTACATTATAAACTACAAGCATTCATCTTCAGGTTTTTAAATAAGCACAGTATTCAATTTTTAACTTAACTAAGACAAATCAAGACAACCATGCAGAATAGAAAAACAAATTATACATACCCTTAATATTTCTTCCACGCAACTGGAATCATTAGGAAGGGTGATCTAGATTAAAAAACACAGAACACTTAGTATTTTTATAACGGATTATGGTTAATAATAGATGACATACGATTACTAAGTTTAACCATAAAACATAAGCATTCTTTGGTAAGGTGCTCATCTTTTTATTTGGTTTTATGTCATAATTCTCGGATAGTTGTATTCACAAAGATGTTTAGCTCCTAGGTTTATGGCATATTCATAGGCTTAGGTGTTGGAAAGGGATTACTGAAAGTTCACAAACATTTTAGTTAGGCATTCCCACCAAACACAACCCCATAATGTTATTTCTAAATGGGTTAGACTAAGAGTGAGAGTACTGCTGTAAATCAGTCATGTCCACTCTATTTAGTGTCTGAGGAAGAGTTGATGTCCACCTGTATACACCACTGACATGTCAAGAGCCTCCTTATTACAGTGATGGCTGTCCCACCCTACTTATGGTGGGGCAACCGTGACTCCTTTCCCCTGTCAATTTCCATCATGCGATGCAAGGTGGACATGGGCAGGGAAACTGCTGGTTGGCCCCCACTGAAAAGGCCATTTTTTGTGTATATTGAGAACACAAACTCCTGCTTTGAGGGTTTATTTTCTCAATACAAACAGTCTGCTGAGCGAATGCTTGAAACATGGTGTCCACTTGGCAAACCCCCAATGCTGTGAAGGGAGATTCCATCACTGAGTATTATTTTATAAAGTTTTGTTTCCACTAAAGTGAGCAAAAATCTTATTTAATCAGAAAATTAGACTTCAAACCTAAGTGACAAAGATCTTAGATTTAAGTATCTAGCAGCTTCCTAGGAAAATGCCTAAGGTTTTGTTATTGTACTTAGAGGGCTGTTTCAGGAGAATGTAGTCTAACACTATACATTAAAAATGCGTTTTGGCTTTCTGACCTTTTCTCTATATTTAGTGTTCTTCCCTGGAGGGTATAATGTTCACTCTTTAGGAATGACTTATTATATAAAAATCGGATTTCCTACATGGTAAGGACACTTTTCATACCCGATGGTAGGGACACTTTTCATACCACATGTCACTACAGTGCATTTGCACTGCAGCGCCGCCAAAGTAAAGTGGTGCTCATGACAACTATGTTTATTTGTTACATATATGTTTGTGGTGGAAGTGTACACTGCAGTCTGTATGTGGCATTTAACTGCAATGCCATTGTTGTATTTTCTCCTCTATATACAAAGGCTTCACAGGAAAGTTAAACAGACAAATAGGGTGAAATCAACTTTAACAGTAACATTTTAGAGCCAGAGCACTGGAAAGCAGCTGCACAGTGCAAAGAGTCATGATACCAGCTAAAACAGATAATCAATACAGAAGGGTATGCAGTTCCTGAACTGCATGCCCTTCTGTATTGATTAATTGTTGGTGATGTATGCTAGACCTGGTAAAAAAAAGCCCTTAGTCCCAATTATTTGTAAACACCAGCTAAAAGAGAGACATAAAAAAGGTGAACTGTCAAGGTGAGCATGCAGAAAAGGTACATGCCCTACACCCCGTACATCTGTATTTGGATTTTTCTGAGTACAATATACAATCAATCCAGCAGGTCCAAAGTTCTAGGACCTAACACATTTTTGGTGCACACATTTGTCTTGCATGAGGTCTCAGGACAGAGTACAGTTGGATCAAATGAGTGTGGTACATAGGACTGTGAAGGGGAGACTGAAAACTGGGCTCATTTAAAATGTATTACATTTAAAAAAGTGAATTATTCAAGTGAATGCTGATTGTTAATAACATTATATTTGTTATTATGACTGTAGAAATATATGTTAATTAATATAATTGCTATTTGTTTAGTTTGATAGAATAGAGTTATTAGTGTGGATAATAATGTTGGACTCACCAAACCAAGGAAAACTTCATGAATAGGGCTTCCACTAATCTACGAGGGGTGATATGTTTTAGAGAAGAAACATACAAAAAAGTAACAAGCATTCGCCAAGAAGATAGGTCTCTCCTTTAAAAGGCTAACTGTTGACTTTAGAAATGTTTTTTGAGAGACTACATTGGCATAGCACAAAATAAAAGCAGGGAGAGAGAGAGAAAGAAGACACATTGACTTCTATGGAGTGCTGCAAATCGTTTTTAATAAAGTGTTCCCTTCGGTATTCTGTGAAATAATAGCACTCATCTCATCAAAACAATGTATAACCTTAATGCTCTTGGGTAGGACAACACAAAAATAAGGAAGAAAGTCATTAAATTAAGAGCAAAACAATGATACAGAAAAAATGAAGTTAGTCATTATCAAGGACTAACATAAAACCCACTCAAATTAAATGTCATGTATTGGAAACACAAGGTCTGATATGCATATTACCAACTTTTTGAGTTGTTCAGTATTTACAAACATTTTAGTTCAGTCCAACCCTTTAACCATTAGGAGATATACTCCTGTGAAGGTTAATAGCAAATCCCTTTCCAGAAAATAAAGGGCAATGAGCACCCCCAAAATTGGTGGGTGTGTTAGGGAAGGTAGTTAACAATGGAGAATGTTTAGGAGATAAAAGGTAGAACTGCAGCCTTAATAAACCATAGTCAATAACTACAATTATGGACGCAAATGCAAACTCACAAATGGTTACCACTAGTACTCCTTGAAAGCTGCATCTATCACACATTTGACTTAGTACTCTGGAAAGCTACGTGGAACAAAAAAAAAATAAACAAATCCTTAAAAATCGACCTAAAATTGCTAACAGATAAAGGCACTTGGGGCCCATTCGGGTGCTGAAGTAAAATGTGAAGATTGGAACGTAGAACGCTTCTTTGAAGACAATGGAGTGCTCCGACCTGCTAATGGCTGGTAGAAGCTCAGAGCATCAACATTCCAATGTTTATTTACAGCTGTTGCTGTGAACAAAAGCCTCAGGGAGCCCAAGGGGATTTCAACCTTTATTTTACAAATTAGAACATTTTACCTTCTAGAGGTGGAATGTTCTAATAGCCTTAGAGATCTCCATAGTGGGCTCTACTAGCAATAAAAAGGCCCACTCATTGTTAAAGCTCGGCATTTAACGCTGGAAAGGGCCTTCAATGGTCGGTAGAGACCGCTAAGTCGAGCTCTAAGGCTACATTCGAAAATTGGAATGTTGAGCACTCCATCGAAGACAATGCCGTGCTCTGGGTTTCTAATGGCTGGTAGATGCCTGGAGCATCAACATTTCAATGTTTGTAAACAGCTGTTGCTGTGAACAAAGCCCTCACGGAACCCAAGGGGATTTCAACAGCTTCGGGCTCCGTGCGACCTTTGTTTTACAAATTAGAACATTGTTTTCTCTAGGGGTGGAATGTTCTAATAGCCTTGGAGCCCTCTCTTGTGGGCTCTTCCACCATTAAAGTCCTGCTCCAATGTTAAAGGCCCTTGTCTTCGGCTTTGGCCTCTATAGCTGGTGCAGGCCTTTAATGGCCGCTAGAGCCTGCTACGTTGGGCTCTAAGGCTGTATTATCTGCTTTCTGGACAAAATACTTACACAGCTTTAATTTCTTTTTTCAGCTTGCACTTCCTTACTGTTGAAAATAAACTGAAAACACGACCTGTACCTAGAAAGAGAATTAGTGACATTTAGGTGCATTAAACGCACACCTATTCAAACAGGTGTGCTAGATGTATAAAGTAATGATTTAGTCAATGCACCCAATTAAACAAAACGCTATTGCCCTAATCACTAATGGAAGTACCCAGTGAGTGTATCGATTATTATTATAGAAATGTCTGGCATTCCTGTTACACAATCTGTTACATAAACTTTTTAGAAACTCAGCTTCTCAGATTTCCAAGACAATTGCACAGTTACATTGTTTTTTGTCAAGTACAAATAACCGTATTAATAGAAGCCTTATGCTGCATATGTTTATGTTATTGTGCTGGAGTAAAGTCTGAGGGCCCGATTAAGAGTTTGGGGGTGATGTGTTGGATCTGCATCGCTAAACCCCTGTTGAGGCCTGTTGGCAGATTAGGAGTTTATTGGCGTTTCCACAGTGGTACCTCTAAAAAACAGGCACCGCAATGGGAAAGCCAAAAGACTCAAAGGTAAATGCCTTGCAGAAGCAGCTGTGCATGCACACAGGAGGAACCACCAAGTAAACCCTGGTGGAGAGGAAACTCCTAATGTGCTTGGGGGAACCGCTGCGGTCCTGCCAAGCATACTGATGCCCTACACCGACCCAACACCGCCAGGTAATGGCGGTGCCCTGGCGCTGCGGTGAGGCAGTGGCAGCCACACCAACAAACTCCTAATGGGTCAATAGGGAGACCGCAATGCCCCTGTGAGCCTGGCGGTCGAGGTCCGCTAGACTTGTAATCAACCCCAAGGGGAGCAGCTCCAGTGATGGTCAGGCAGCTCATGACTCATACTGGCAAGCCAACAAATTAATCAGTGTTAAAGCAGATCAGTTTAAAGATTTGTTTTTGTCCTTTTTAGGTCAGATAATTTTAGGTCCTGCAACATAAAAACAGCAAAAAGTACTGATCTGGAGTGAAGGACATGACTCAAGAAGAACTCCAACGGCATGCGTTGACTGGCAAGGCTCTTCCTTTGGAAGTCTCTTGTCTGACAAACCGAGCTTGGTCATTTTGGGATTGTGGCAAACCACGCATCAACTGTCAGTATAATGATGCAAAAACAGAGCACTGAAGTTAGTAAATACCATTTCACTGAATAACACTGAAGTTCTTCTAGGAAGCCAAGTGTTAGAGCCACAAAAAACTAATGCCATAACCTACTGAACTTTATACAGTATTAGACGTTGTGGCATAGGTGTAAAACTTTCAATTTCTGGGGAATTTGTAAAAATAAAATGTTATTTTGCATATCTATTTGTTGCAATTTGTTAGTACAGCTAAACATTACTAAGATAGCTGTGTGTGTTAGCTATGCATTTCTTGACCGTACTGACATCCAGTAGTTGAAGGAACTGAGCAAGAAAAATTGTGTTGAACATGATGGGGCTAACTTGTGTATGAGGTAATTTCTGTTTAACATGCTACAGTTTGATAGCAGAGGTGTTTCATCAGCCATGTGGATTGATATAGATTGTAAACCACTACAGTCTCTGGTATGTATCTGGTATGTGTTATATATACCCACAAAATAAATAACACAATAATTTAAACAAAAATAGAAACTGTTAATTGTCACTTTCATTGAACGAAAGTCAGCCTGTTTTACATTACCAGTAGTAGTGAGCGCTAACTATAATGAGACATTAAATTATGACAGACTCAATTAGAAAGAAAAAACAATTAACCCCAAATAGAATGTCCATAAATTTGTAATGGTGATTTTAAGCACACTAAGATTTCTAATACTGTGTCTGCATTCCCGTTTATCCAATAACACAGAAGCTGATACCGTTCTGCTTGCAAACGACACCATTAACTGTAATGGCATGCTTTATTTGACAGCACCTCCATTCAACGACAATAAAACGCAATTAATTTGCGTGCTGTGAAATGTTTCTCTCAATTGTTTCTAAAACCATTTCATTCTTGTGAAACCTTTGATGGAACTAGAAACAGGAGGAAAAGAGAGGAGTCTGATTCTGTTGACATATATGTCTTCTGCTTAGAATTTTTCGTTCGCACTCACAATTTTTTTTTAAAATGCCCCTTTTTATTTAGAAAATTCTAAAGACAGCAATGTTTACGGTTATGTTTGCAGCTACCAGCAACAGGAATGTTGCGCATGTACCGAACCAGCAACACTTCTATGCACCTCCCTGTGACTTTGCAATGACATGGCTAGAAGGCAACAGACTAATTATATATGCACTTAGCATACACTCACATCACATACTCTCAAATACACTGCAGGATGGACCACTTTCAGGCAAATTGGGTCTGTTGCCAGGACAGTGAGATAATTACAGCATCCTCTTGGTACACTGCGTTCAGCTGAACTGCTGAGCTATTCTAACATGTGCACCGCCCATTAAGAGTCTTGCATTGCTTTGGCAGAAGTGACAATGCCGAGCAAAAGGAGGGCAATTAGAGGGCGGCAAACCATTGTTTTATTCGGTCACAAGGAGAGACATTTTAGTGACCTCTGTCTATTATTATGCTCAAGTGCTGTATCGTGGTCATTGGTCACCGCCTCCAAAATGTGTATTAACACAAAAAGCAACAGGAACCAAGAACACAGGAAGTCATTGAAATACATATACACGTTTTATTTGCTATAGGCTAGAACTCACTCATGCTCTATGACTCCATACGAGGGCTGATGCATATTTGGGACATATGTCATATTTGAGAATAATCGGATATATACTCAGTGCATAGCAATAACACTTTGGTAGTCGGGTGACCCAAGGAACTACATGTGTGCAGCACAGTAAAGCTAGATGTCTTGTGAAATTTACAAGCACACTGTACAACTTCAGTGATGAGTGCCCACGGTGAAAGAGAACTCCACAAGAATAATGCAGTGCTGCACAAGACATGCGCACAGGAAAGGTTTCTCGTACAATGAAAGGCCACTGTTACAGTGACATTTTAGGCAGAGGTTGGTATGCCTTTTTACGTATGTATAGTGTCTTTGCTCTAGTATTCTGTTTTCATGGTTTACTTGCTTAGGGGTGTTCTGGATTGGTGATACTCCAGGGGCAGTGTGGAAGGAAAGTGTGAACTGGTTTGCTGGGTCCAAGAGAGGCTCTCAGTAAGTGACTAAACGAAGTTAAATATTCCTCCAGTGTGCTTTGTTGCAGTTTATACTGCCATGTGTGACTCCAGACCTGAAAGGCTCATACCTTTTCTTTGAGTGACTCCAATACTTTGAAGAGAGTTATTTGCTGTTTACTGGAGAGACAAGGTGACAATGACCTTGCTTGAGCTATTAGCCCCATCCATATCCGAGACTTATATTTAAATCTGTGATGATTGACCTGCACCTGATTGTGATGAGCTGGTCGAATGTGAACTGTGGGTCATTGTTTAAGTTTCACATTTCCATACTGGCCAATTCTGTTCATGTTGCAGAGATCAGGAAATTGATATAAATGTGGACAATGCTCAGCTGGTTTATCTGTGCGGAAATACATATGACGTAACATGATTTGGTGTGCATTTTGAGGTTGCTATGAAACCTATAAAACAGCCTGTGTCTCTGAATGGTGCACCTTATTTATGTTGCCACTCACATTCTGTGTTGTGTAAAAATGGCATAGTGAAGATTAGTCAGCTATACCTCTGCCCACCATAGGCTTATCTGTACTGTGAAACTGGGGAGGAGTTTGCTATTCGGACATGGCTTCTGACACATGATCAAAGAGTCATAATCTTCAGTTGAGCCTGTTGTTTACTTTGTTTTGGAAATTGGTATGAATTTCCCAGTGTAGTCTGCAGCAGACAATTTTGGCAGCTTCACAACAGCAATTTGTTGGCATTTGATTTTCTGGTTGCGTTATCTCTTTTAGGCCCAATGATATATGTCACTCTGCAGTCATTGGTTTGTCCACTACAATTTTCTGTCAATTCCAAAAGAGCCACTATAGACTAAAGAGTGATTTAATTTGTTTAGTATTTGGTTAAATGTCGATTGGCTCCAATTTAGAGGTAGGCAAGTCTGCTTAAGTACTTCCCGAGCATGGAGGAGGCAAGGATTTTGAATATTTAGCATAGTGTAGCTTATGAGATCAGTGAAATACCTCTGGAAAGCAGGAGGCTGAGGCCATTTAATGTATCATTGTAAAAGATCATATGTTCAAATTTCAGTTCTGACACGTAAAGTGCTACCTGCCAAGAAATCCTTACGATTTTACCCTTGTTTTGAGAATCCCCAGAAGGAATCACAGTGCTCGCTATGTTCATACTATGGTTGTTGTCACTCCAGCCAATCATTTCACTCTATTATCGACAATAATATGTCTATTGTAAGTGTGTCAACCCTCCCTGATCAATGTGTGAGATACTTTCTTAATTTTGTGTATTCTTTTTGAGATTCTTTTCTCTGATTCGTTAAAGAGAATGGCGAAAGTGCTAAAAAAATGTAGTTCCCAATAGACAGATAAGGGGGAAAGCATTATTAAATTATGATAATTAAGAACTTTTACTCGTTATTCTCTAATCTTTCTAAACACTATAAATAGTATTAATATTTCTCATTTTACCAACCCCAGAATGATGGTAGTCTGAGTCAGTCCTGCCAGGATTCAAACTCATGCTATGTAGATCACCACAAGTTTCAGCGACAAATGTTAAATTTACTGAGCCGTTGTGCTGGATTAACTGAGTAACATTCATAATTACTAGAGATATTCTATGGCTCTGCATTATACAGCCGCGGCCCATGGAGGGAGTTCCGGTGGGGCAGAAAGGCGGGGCGGGAGAGGGGCAGGGTGGGCGATGCTAAAAACTGGAATATGGATTTTGAGATGCACGGCGCGCTACAAAATTTGTTTTATTTATTCAATTGTTTACTTACCTCCAATTATCCATATTCCGGTTTTTAGCAACCCCCAACATGCCCCTCCCCCGCCCCGCCTTTCTACCCCACTCGAACTCCCTCCATGGGCCGTGGCTGGCATTATATATTGTTATTATATTCTTAAGAAATACAAATCCTACCTCTGGCGAACTAAAACTCTAATTTTATACGAAATTGAAAGAGGAAGAACGTTTTTTTGCTGCATTGTTTTTTTTATATTAGACACATACGGACGTATATCTTGCAATCAGAATGGCAAATGTGAAAAACATACCCATGCACGGTTCTTCTCTAATATCAAGGCAGATTAATTCGATTTATGCTGCTCTAGTAAAAGGTATCCGACTAAAGAGGACATGGTCATTTCCCAGGGATGTAGATTACAAATACCTACGATTCTAACCGCAGTTTCAATGAGGTCAAACTACATCCACTAGACATGTTGTTCCTCTGCCTTGGCATTGTAGGAACAGCCCGCAGTGGTGAGTATGCAATAGGAAGCAACTGAGAGCTGGAGAAACAAAAGAACCTAATTATCATGCAAAGCACATCATCCTTGAGATGTGATGGGAAATGTGACTGTATAAAAAGCTTTTCTTTGGAAAAATTCTGAATATGCCAAGCCAGGCATGAAAACGCGCAAGGTGAAAGCTTGCTACTATAGAGACAGGATAAATAATTCTCAGAAATGAAAACAGATTATTTCATTCCTCCAAATAATGACGGCCTGTTGGCCTACAATAATGTTTTTATTTGATAATGAAGAAGCGCAGGCAGCAGATTTCATCCCTATTTTTGTGTGTGTTAGATGAGATACCATTGCAATTTAAAAATTCTTGCATGGTATTATTCAGGGTGTACATTCTAAAATGAATGAAGCACTGTAAACAAATCAGCCAATTTGCATAGCACATATGATATGCAGTGGTCTAGTCTTAGAGACAATAATCCAGTCACTAAATGAGATTTCAATTGTGTGGCTATAATGGTCACTTTCGCAAGCTATTAAATCTGATATTCCTATATTGCTCCTCTCCCTGATAAGTAATAGAGGGCCACATGTATAACCGCCAGATATTGTGAGTTCCTAATTGCGACTTTTTGAGACTCGCAATTAAGAAGTCACAAAATGCAATGTACAAGAAAGTGTCTGACACTGTTTGTGATTTCCACAGGGTCGCGAATGGACCTGCCTCATCAATATTCATGAAGCAGGTCATAATTTGCGACCCTTTGAGAATGGTCAAAATAACAGAGATGGTGGCCTGCTGGGGTCAGCAGACCACCATATCTGTGATTGATTTTTCAGTAAAACAACGTTTTTTTTTAATGCAGCCCGTTTTCCAAAGTTTCAGTTTCATTTATTAAGAGTAGGCAGTGGTCTGTGGATGCGCTGCCTGCTCTTAAAAAACGTTTTTGCAACCATTTACAAAGGGGAAGATGTTTTATGTGTAACACCATATCTATCTCCTCCGATGTTTATTGCACATTTATGTTCATCAAAAAAAGTAAAGGATCATCATGTCTGTGTTCTCATCACTCAAATGTATTTTTTACATAGACAGATGCTTCGCAAACAAACTGACAAAAGTCTAAGACCACCCTTCGAACCAAATGCCAAATGCCAAACTAAGGGGCCCATTAGGATGGAGGGCGAATTGCTCCCGCCGGCATGGCGGGGATGTTCCACCCGCTATCCGTGCCGGAATGACCCCCACCATATTAGCATGGCGGGGGGGGAAAGACTGTCTACCCCTTTTCCGACCCGGTCGCCTTGCCATGGGGCCGGGCGGGAAAGGGTTCATATGGTGGCGGTGTCTATCAGACACTGCCAGCCATATTGCAATGGGCTTTTACCAATGCCTTCCGCCACGGAAAGGCATGCAGAGTCTGCTCTGGGGGCCCGTTGCGGGCCCCCAAGGGACTCCAGTGTTGTAGGGGGTGCACATGGGGGGTTACCTAGGGTACCCCCCTGAAATTTCAAAGTACAACGTGGCAGCACCACGAGGTGCCTGTCACCTTGTATTTTGAAATGCACAACTTGTATTTTTATCATTGAGGCGGTCGGTGCTTTCTGTACCGCCCGCCGCAATGGTAAAAATACAGGATGCGCCCACCACAGTGGCGGGGGCATCCTAATTCCCCCCACGGGACCCCCGCCCTTATGGCGGGCTGCAGCTTGTACCGGGAGGATGGCGGGCGGGCAAAGTCCGCCCGCCATCCTAATGGGGGCCTAAATATTTAGATCCCTCAAGACACTAGTTAGGCCCATATAATGAATAGTGTCTGTATTATTGCTGTATACGAACTAAGTACAGTTCCTTACAACTTTGTCCACACATCTTTCTGTGTTTGGCCATAATTTATTCTGTGCGTGAAATTTGTAATGCCTAAATATCCCTTGTGTTCTAAATTCAGACACAGTCTCACAAGCACAGCTGATAGGCAAGCTTCTTCAATTCCGCCCAAGAAGCACCAAATTCAAAACCTTTATCCCAACCCCCTTTCCTTGGCTATACCTATTGCACAAAACTCCAGAAAGGCTGCAATTCCCTATTCCTGCTACATCTCAGCATTCTATACGATCCTCTTCACCATCCTGCCACCTGAAATATCAACTGTCCACTGCCAAAACATTACACAGTTCGTGAATGCTACCCAGTCTCCTAAATTCCACTGCCAGCCGATAACCCATTTGAAAATGGCACCTAGAGAAGAATTAGGGGAATGAGTAAATTGCATATAATTCCATGGCACACAAAGAGGACTTTTATGACTAGAATAAACATTCTAAATGTACACAATGTGTAGGTGTTAGATTGCTGCAGTTTTGCAGATTTTCTGATTGTCGAGGTAGATTTGGACAAGTATTTGACACTTCCTTAGTTTTCTCTGAATGAATTCAGATGAGAATGTTTGTCGTTCAGTGCTACGCAGTCTCACGGACGCACTCACATAAATACACATATTAACAAGAAAAATCAGCAACGCGTATTGTTCTGCACAATCTTTTACTATGAAAAATAACACTTAAGACATGCTTTAATGTAGTGCAAAGCTGACAGAGCAAAATATATAAAGCACACATCAACATTCATGGCAAGTTTTTAGGTCGAGCCTAGCGGCAGCGTGCGTGTGCTGCTCGCTCTGAGAGGCATGCGGTATTAGGCTATGCACTGGCAGCCCCGCCCACTCTCTGCCCATATTTCTCATTGGCTTCGTGTCATTGTCCTTCTTAAATGGTGGCTTATGATTCGTAACTAGGGTTGTTAGTCCCACCTTGCTACCGCCTAGTCTGCATTTGTTACTGCCCGCAATGACTTGACCTTTTACTTGGCTTGTTACACGGCCGCATTAGGTAGTGGGTGAGCACTATTTTGTTTTAGGACACTGATGGGAACAATGGCAGCTGCTGTTTTTTGTTTTTGTATGTGCATGCTGAGCGGGGCACCCGCTTTAGGGACACTGCAGTTAGTTTAAATGTTTTTTTAAAAACTTTCATGTTGAGAGCAGAGTCTGCTTCAGGGACACTGCTCTGTTTTTATTTATTTATTACTAGTAGCCGTCCCGACGCTGTCCGGGTATGAATTGCTGCCGGCCAGTATTATATTGTTTTGTAGGATTTCGCTTTGATAGCATTTCTTATCTGTGACAGGCCTGTGAAACGCTCCGATTCACAGTGCACTGCTGATGCACTTAAGAGTGCGCATTCAGTAGTGTGTGAACGCGAGTTTCCCTACTTTATTTTTCCTGGAATATTATATAGAGCAAACTCGACAACATGACATGAGCACAATTTACATTACAGAAGAACACATTCATTTGTGGTAGGCAGAGGGAGACAAAGCGATTTGCCTGGAATCACAGGATGTTGAGCTGATGCCCTGATTCGAACGTAGCTCCTCAGCTCTAAAGTTCGCAATTCTAGCACTTGTGGTGGGAGGTGTGTCTAAAAGTGTATGTCGTGCTGGCCATCAATGAGAGAGACCTGTGCATTTTTCAAATGGGTGGTGAAAAAATATGAGTATGTTGCTGGAGATGTGGGCCGCCTTGCCACCAATGTACTTACCGGGGGAGGGTAAACACCCATTATTCCGCAACTTTCTTTCCACATACCATCACTCCGCATACTTTCATTCCGAAAGTACCATGACTCCGCAATGCCATTATAATGCATGGCATTACATTTTATATGCTTTTACCACGCATACATTTACAACAAAATTTATTGTAAATGCATGAATGGTAAAAGCATGTTTTTTAAAAATGTTTGGATAAGGTAAGTATGGGTATAGGGGTATATGTTTTGGGGTACTGAGGTATATGTTTTGGGGTGTTTGGGTATTTTAAGGGTTCAGATATAGTTTTGGGTTATGGGGTACAGGGGTAGTTTTAGGGTTTAGGGATAGGTATAGGTTTTGGGGTACAGGGGTATTTTTAGGGTTCAGGGCTAGGTTTGGGTTTTGGGGTTAGGGGTGTTTTTAGGGTTCAGGGCTAGGGTTGGGTTTTGGGGTACAGGGGTATTTTTAGGGTTCAGGGCTAGGTTTGGGTTTTGGGGTACAGGGGTATTTTAGGGTTCAGGGGTAGGTTTGGGTTTTGAGGTACAGGGTTATTTTTAGTGTTCAGGGTTAGGTTTGGGTTTTGGGGTACAGGGGTAATTTTAGGGTGCAGGGGTAGGTTTGGGTTTTGGGGTACAGGGGTATTTTTAGGGTTCAGGGCTAGGTTTGGGTTTTGGGGTACAGGGGTATTTTTAGGGTGCAGGGGTAGGTTTGAGTTTTGGGGTACAGGGGTATATTTAGGGTTCAAGGGTAGGTTTGGGTTTTGAGGTACAGGGGTATTTATAGGGTTCAGGGCTAGGTTTGGGTTTTGGGGTACAGGGGTATTTTTAGGGTTTAGGGATAGGTTTGGGTTTTGAGGTACAGGGTATATTTATAGGGTTAAGATGGGTTAGTGTTTAAGGGTGTTGGGGTATTTTAAGGAGTAAGGGTGGGTTATGATTATGGGGTGCAGGGGTATTTAAAGGGAGCAGGGTAGAATTATTTTTTAGGGTGTAAAGGGGAGCGCGGGGAAAGCACGCCAGGAGCTGGAATGTACAGAACCTGGGAAGACAAAACAATGAAATATTGGGCACAACGCTCGCTTTTTTTCCGTAATCCCGCGCCCCGCACACGCCCACGCCCCCAGCACATGCCCACAGCACACGATATGAGACATGGCATGAAGGGCGGAACGTACCACACGGCCCCAGTGTTTGTCACGCCCCCAGCACATGCCCACAGCAAAACGCAGACATGCCCACAAGGGACTACTTTGCTGGCACCGTTCTTTTACCTTTTAAATGTATATGGTGGGCATCTGCATAGCCCATGTCCTTCTGTTGCAACTGCCCATGCCAACGCTGTATTGGGTGTTGTGATTGGTGCTGTGGTTCCTGAGATTACCCGTCTCAAAGGTTTGGGCTCTCTCTTTATTATATTAGTATAGATTTAATACTAAGTGCAGCGCTCCCTTTAGGGACACTGCAGTTTCAATTTGTTTTTTTTACTTTCATACTGAGCACGGTGCCCACTTCAGGGGCAGCACACTCGGATTCATTATTTTTTTTAAAACGTTGATAATGAAAGCGGCGCCCGCTTCAGGTACACCGCGCTCTTTCTTTTTATTTTTTTTACTTTAATAATGAGCGCAGTGCCCGCTTCATGGACACCATGCTCTGCAATACAATATGTATTGCTTTTGGTATTGTAAATGACAATGCCTTTTAATTTTTATACAAGGCATTGCCATTTACAACGCCAATAGCTCAAAAAACTGCAATTGCGAGACCTATTGCATTGTAAATGCTTGTTCTATCATGTTCTCTGTACTTTAACTCAGCAGAAGGAGTGTGCAGCACTAGCCAAAGGAGCTTTGGCCAGGGCAGCGTTACACAAATTTGTCATTTTTACATTTAATTTTTCAGTGATCCTTGCAGCAGCTCCCTCCTGAAGGAAACTGGAGTTTGGTGTATGGCCATCTGGTTTCTAGTGCCTTTGCTCAAATCTAAGCTGGACACTATTTAGAACCATCACTATTTTCGTACAGTAACTGTTTTTTGACCTGCTCGTTATGTTGTGATGAAACTGATGTACTAATTAATCACATCACACATTTTGCATTCACAGGATGTTTGAAACCTGCCTGCCTATTAATATGGATAAAGATCAAGGGATTCTCAACGCCCTTTGGATACCTGGGAATGTAGTGATGGTGGGCGCTGACCTCAACCCTGCACTCACATTTCCTATATGTCAATTTTTATATACGCATCATACATACCTTAAAGGGAATGATTTAACAAATATTACGAGGCTGGAGATGAAATGGAAAGGAATTCATGGTTCTTTAGACCATCATCTGCTCCCTCCATCACTGCCAGCCCCATTCACAAGAGGGAGGAATTTCCTTAAGGACCCAACTTTGCAAACAGATTGCCACTTCATGGCGGATATTGATAACTTTTTAAACATTTGCACTGCAATTGCAGTCACGTAATATTAATACATACCCTTGCAATTAGTAATGAGAAGGGGGACTCCCCTTTCCTGCCGCCTCCTCTTTTTGATTTGGAATCAGTAACAGAAACCGGATGTACGACGTTACAACGCGTACTTTTACAACGGGTGCCGTTACTACGCAACTTTTACAACGCAAGTCATTACAATCGACTTGCGTTGGGGGGTGCTGGATAGTAAATATTTTAAATTAGTATTCCAACTCTAGTCCCCGTGGATAGTAGGGAAGGAGTTGGATAGTAAATTAAACTATTTACTATCCTGGAGCGCCCCCCCAGCGCAAGTCGTTGTAACGACTTGCGTTGTAAAAGTTGCGTGGTAACAGTACCGCGTTGTAAAACCTTCGTTGTAAAGGTTGTTCCCCACAGAAACCTCTTGCAAACCAGCAAGACTCTTCTGAATGACAAAGTACGTTAACTACACTGTGGCTTGTGTTCCTCAGATCACAAAGCCTGTAATTTTGTCAATAATAGGCTTTGCAGCCACAAAGCCACTGTGTATAGTGTGCATTAGCATCTAACAAATGACAAAGGACACATGTATTGAACATTTGTCCTTTCATTACCTACATCAGCTCTGCCTCCTCTGAATCCACTGTCCCACTAGCATGCATCCTTGAGCATGCACCCGATGCATAGCACAGAAAATCAGAAATTCACAGTGGGACAGTGGCATACTGCCCAAGAGATGCCTCCTTGATGGTTTTTGACAGTATGTAACTGTTTTCCTTTTGGGCAACTCTAACTTGTGATGCACAGCCTCTTTTGAATCACCTTTTTTTTCTTCTTTTTTTTGAGAGAGAGTTTTATATAGCTTGAACTAGACCGAAGATATCGGGAATCAGAACGCTTTACATAGCACCAGTTTTGTTACATGAGGACACATTCATTTTTGTTCGGCATGGGGAGATTAAGTAATTTGTCCAGAATCACAGGATGTTGAGCGTCGTTGCAGAGACTCGAACCCAGTTCCCCAGCTTCGACATCGACGTTCTTGCCATAAGGCTACATCCTCTACTTCTAATCTAATCTTCGAATCTAGCAACTAGTGGTAGGAGGAATGGCCGAAAGCAAAGCATGTTTAATATTTATAAAACACTAACAGACTGATTATGATGGCGGTCAGACTTTCGTCCAACCGCCATCCTATTGGGAATGGGACCGCCAGACTAGCGAGCTGCAGCACACGCCTCAGTACAAAATATACACATATTGCCTATCCCTACACTCAGTGGCAAGCACCCTGTGATGCTTACCACATGGTTCAGGGATAAGTAGGAGGAACTATAGTGCCCCCGAGAAACCACGAAAGAGGGAAAGAAGGATGAGGTGCTCACTAGGGGTCCCAAAAGTCCTTTCTGCCTGCCTTTTCATGGTGGGTTAACCACCATGAAATGGTTAAACTCTAGTTATATAAACTATATACACATACCCTTGTACATATATATGGATATACATATTTAACAGCTATACTGAGCTAACTATAACTTGTTCCCGCACCATGCACTGCTTATGAGCTCACATATTGCAAAACTCATGACAAGCTAAATGGTATCTTGTATGACATCACTGATAACACCTAAAATTACATCATTTGTGACATCATTGATGACATCATAAAATCAATTTGACATCATTCTACATGGTTTGCAAACTTAAAGTAATTCAACATGAAGCACCGGTAGACAATTTTCTATACACCTTAATTACCTTCTTTCAAAACTTCACCTGGACATGAACAGCAATCTTAAGTCAAATTGTTGATAGGTACGCACTTGCCACTGTAAAGGCATTTTCTGTCAGGCCATGTAAACAATGCTCCATAGCTCAGCAAAATACACTACGCACATTCCTAAGATGGGCATAAAAGCATAACACCTTATAGTCATGCCTGCAACACGAATTTGAGATAAACCACCACTGTTGATGATGTTGATAAATATGATTTTATTGTATAAAAACATAAAACATGTTCTTTGTAATAATTAAGAACACAAGCTGCAATACATAAATAATGAACAGAATGCTAAATATGTAAAACATTCATCAGATAATTTTCCTGATACCTTTTTCAAAAGGCAGCAGTAAATAAGATCTAAACATTTAGTCAGTTTCACAATGAATTGACAGTTGTTTGCAGAAAAACAGCACATAATAGCTTCCCTGAAGGGTCTGCAATTAGCAATAGCAAAGGCAGACTTTAAATTAGTTTTCTTCAATTACAATAGCGCAGGACATAGACAAATGATATGTTCAATAGATTCTGCCTTATATTCACAGACACAACATATCTTCGAAGGTAATCAGATTATATATCATGAACTTTCAAATCGGTATATTGGAATGAACAGAAGACAAAATATGAAATATTAATGTTTACATCTAGGTTCCAAATTAATGGCTAAAAATTCCTGTTTAAAAAGAGTATATTATTCTAGTGTATTGTGTGCATGTCTGTACTTCTCTAAAGATGTCTAGTCAACTAGTCTACTGTTCTTCCTAAGAATTTTTCCTAACCTCCTGCACTCAGGTTAAGGCAACTTTGTCAGGTCAGATAATTGGGGCAAATTGTTATTGGTAACCATTTTCATTTATTAATTGTTTGTTTATCAGAAATCTAAGAGAGTTTTCAGTAATCTTAACAGAATGCCTTATGGGTTTCGATATCAAAGATACATTTGATGAAGAGTCAGGGGAATCCTCTGATGGGAGATTCTTGCAGTGATTAAACAATAAATTATTGTTAAAATCTTCTGTGATTATACCAATACAAGTTGGATTCTGGTCTAAAATAAACTCAAGTTCATCAAGCACTTAATTTATTTATTTATAAAGTTATATATAGCGCAAACAAGATCCAGAGGGATATCAGAGCGCTTTACAAAAGGATGGAAGGAAGGACATAAATGCAATAACGACATCAGGTAAGAATAGGAAACAAGAATAGGAAACAAGAATGATAGCAAAATTACTGGACAATTGAGTCAAGGAAAGTAGTACATAAACCAGGTATATAGCGGGCTATGAAGGGGGTCAATCGGTAGAGGAGAGCAGTATCAAATGGTGGTACAAGGTAAATGTAAATGTAAATTGATACTTGTATAGTGCACTACTCACCCGCAAGGGTCTCAAGGCGCTTGTACGAATACCGCTGTGGAACCCGTCCTGGCTTTCCCTGTGAGGCGTCCACTCCTGGACACCCCCAGGGTGAAGGCCAGGCATCCTTAGCGTTGTGGGGGCCGTTGTGGAGATTAAGCAAGCTATTGCCCAGAGTTGCAGAGTGGGACTCTATGATTAGAATAGGCACCGAGGCAAGAATTATCAGGTCAGTGGAATTTTTGAGCCCAAAACCCGCCGAGGCGGGGAATTGAACCCTGGTCCCGAGCTAGACCTCTGCATCAGGGTCTGCCCCTCTAACCATTGAGCCACACTTCTCCATCAAGGATCAATGACTTCGAGCAGGGAAGCCCTTGTCCAATTAAGGTGAGAATTTATTCATTAAGAATCTTTTGGCTTCCAGCTTTAAAGCAGTCGTTGAGGAGATTCTGCGTACTTCCAGTAGAAGAGAGTTCCATATCTTTAGGGCCGTGCTGGAGAAGGCTTGGTGACAAGTTCTCTTTTTGCTCAGAATGAGAGGGTTCAAGAGGAAAGTGTTTGCGCTTCTTGAGGCTCTACCACCACAGGATAATTCAAGCTTTTGCGCTAGGTACCTGGGAGTTTTGAAATGAAGGGCTATGTGCACCAGAATGGACATTTTTAACTGAATTGGAGCTTCATAGGTCAACCATTTAAGAGATTTTAGGACTGGGAATATGTGGTCATTTCGTTTGGTGCCTGTAACCAATCTAGCCGTAGCGTTCAGTGATGAAGACCCAATTTATTCTTTAGTACTAATGGCAGAAAGTAGACTTTCAATAATAGAACTTGTTTTTGCCTTTTGTAAACTAGAAAAATTGTTATTATTTGTTAAATTTAGCATCAATTATGGTCGTTTTTAACCTGATGCTGTTATGAATTAATGTTAGCCCTCATTTCATAGGTATGAAAGTTTAGTAAATGGAAATGTTTAGTATGCCAGGTTTCCCACAGGCAAACCACTTGATCTTTATCTAAAAAAAGTTATTAGATCATTGCCACTCAAATGTATTTGTGTTAAGTGGAGCAGCATTCCAAGAACAAATAAGAACAAATAAGCAGCCTATTGACTTTTGAGCTAACCCTACTGTGGATTTTGCTAGGTATGGATTGGAGCTTTCAAGTTCTGAATGAAATGCACATCTAACGGAATTTTAATGGTGAGCTGGTGTCCTTATACTTAGATTGGTATTATTTGTTGCACTGGAGAGCTAAAAATCATATATTGTGTTGATAGACCCAGATTTATCTTTTTGGTAGGACGCTCTCACAATATATATATATGGATATTTGAGTTTGGTCCCCTTTCATAATAATATGCTATAAGAAGCCACTTCAGCTTCCCTGGACCAAATTGTTTCAGCATTATTTCTGTGGGTTAAATTTAAGACCTGAGTTCATGAGAGAACCTTACACTTGTTAAATCTCTAGAACATATATTCTTCATTCCCAAAAGTGGTGTCATATTTTCTAAATATTTTGATAGTTAAGAATATCATATGATACTTGTTGTATGTAATCAGGAGCAAAATGATGAGTGATAGTGTTATTGTGAGTGTTCACAGGTGAATATACCTCAGGTTTCAAAGTGACATTGGCATTACTACCTGAACTGGTGGATGGTTTATCATGCAGGGTCATACTTATATGATTTATCTCACCTGTACAATCTTTAATATGATTAAGTCTGGATTAATTTTGGACACTTGTTGAGGCTATTCCAGAATACTCTTTGAGCACTATGGTTTTACCAAGATTTATGGAGTTTAGAGTTATGCAGTGTTTAGGATCAGAAGGTCTGCCTAAACCTGCAGAACCAGGCTCAGTGAGTGATTGCCTGAGTTGCTACTATTCATTCTATGGTCAATGGACAAGGCACTGCACAGATATCGCCACATGCTGAGAGAGGGTTTGACTTAAGGATGCTAGACGTGGCAAAATGTACCTTTCTCAGGTAAAAGTTGCAATAAATTGACTATGTCAACCAGTCTAGCAAGATTAGCTGGTATGAGATTCCACTTTTCTAGAGCTTTCTGACTCTTCAGGAGAATGTTCAGGAGATTGTATATGTGTTTGAGTTAATTTTTAATCTCCTTCAATAAGTCTTTTTGCTCTAGGAAAGTGGATGAATGATTACCTAAAGTGTCCACCATTTTGAGAGAATTGTTGTATTTGCTCCCATTGCTTGCAATGCTGGGTAGACTGTTGATGTAAATATATCATTTTCATCATTCTGATACGTTGGCACAATAATTGAGTCATTTGATTTGCAAGATTCAATCAATCAATCAATCAGGGTTTGTATAGCGTGGCTACTCACACATGAGGGTTTCAAGGGACTGAATTGAAGACTGCAAGATTGAAAACAGGAGTGCAGATTTACAAGTGGCAGATATTTTTAAGGGCAGTTAATTCAAATAACTTACTAGAATCATCCAAGGAACTTGCAAGCCAATTGTGTGGTGATGGACGACTGTATGTTCAGCTGTATCTGGTTATTCTATTTGAGGAAAATATAAGTAGTCGTAATCGCACTCAAGTACGCTACTGTCTGAATTAGTTCATAATTGTGGGTGGTGCTATCGACAATCATACGTTGATGAAATTTTTTGAGTACTAACACATTTTATTATACCTCTTTTATTTCAGTGTTTTGAGTAGCATTAAGTACTATATTACACATGTTAATTTATACCCATGATCATTCAAACCAACAAGTATGTGCTCTGCAGATTCGGTGCAGAACAAACTCATAACGCCTTGAATGTTACCCGCATGCACGTCATACCATCACATTAGTATTTTTTGTTCACATGGCAGCACCCGAGTTAGTTTATTATTCACCGGATTAATATTCACGGGACCAATAAAGTTTATACAAATCGGCTTCACCGGGAAAAACACACAGCACTTGTGTTGCTAGGTTACCGCCAATCAAATCAAGGCTATTTTCACAGCAATCACTTGACCTCGAGGACACCAATCCCCTCTGTTAATACAGAGGGATTTACATGCAGTTTCACCTTCACCACGATTGAAACCGGACACACGTTCGCTTTTACGGCACAAAACGGTAAGCCACCATGAACAGCATGTTACGTTTCAGGTAGCACGCCAGCTCGAAATGAAGAGTGTTTATTCACGTTCTTGTCCGCTTTTTTTAACCAGAATGCCCCTTCTCCGAATAGCATAACATTGCGTACGGAGACTACGCATGTCGCAGGTCAGAACTTATTAAGAATGCATGTCTAAATTCTTGCATGTGGCACGATGTTATAACAATTTTACCATAAGACCCATAAACTAACACAAAACGTGGTTTACGAACGACACACGGCTCACGACCGGCACCTAGGAGCACCGGACTGGATTCACACTTCATCACGACCTCCCAGCATAGAAATAACGGGGCATCCCATTCACTCACCAGTTCGCAATAGTCATTAAAACTCACGGGTAATATTTGATATAAAGAACACTCATAGTACTGCCTTCCCCAATCCTCCTTGCGCATGTTTAGATAATTACGTGCATGACAAAATGACATGTATTTTGAATCTCAGCGCACTGTTTGTTAAATGAAACCATACTACTCTTGTATTACTTCACAGGACTAATAAGGCCCCTGATAAAGGGCACATGCCCGAAATGCATTGGGCAAAATCGTAATGAAAGTTTTGAAATGCCTTATGAAAGAACAACACGTATCAAAGAAAACAAGAAATAAATGGAACTAAAGCATTTATAACATTTGTTGAAGAAACTTTATTGAATGAATGAGATGAACATTAACCCATGAGTGCTTCGAAGGGACGTCACTCCTGAGGGAAGTGCCGCTTTTTAGGATCATAAGTCAGCCCAGAGCACAGTGGGCTATATTTCGATAGCACCACCCACAATTACGAACTAATTCAGACAGTAGCGTACTTGAGTGCGATTACGACTACTTATATTTTTGTCATACAGTGTCGTACTGTTCTACCGTCGAATCAGCACCAACAAACGAAAAAGACTAATAGAAAAACATGCAGTTTGAAGATATCGCATACACGTCCGACCAAAGAGCAGAGATTTTGGCTTTCACTGAAGATGATTCACAACGAATCTACGCCCTAATACAAGAGGATGAAGATATCACCACTAGTACGGGTTCCACACAAGCAAACATTAAACAACTAATGTACATGTCAAAAAGAATCATCAACCAAAAATTACACGCCAGCACTCTTATAAAGTACCATAAAGCTCAGCGTATCCCTCGTGGCCTCAGGATATTACTCAAGTCCACACTTTGCAAAAACAACGCAAGATTCACGGAAAAGTGGTTTGCCATATTAAACAAGTGCTCTTTAGACCTAATATTACTAATAATTGAGGAGTTGGCCAAACTCATAGATGATCTCAACAAAGAAGCACTACTACTAAAAGATGAATTGAATAAGATGATGACAAAAGATGAATGGGATGAGGCTTTCAAAGACATTAACACACAACTTGATATATATATACTAAAGAAATCAATGATCACAAACTTCGGAAATTGAAAAGAGATACCACAGACTACCGCACAGGTGAAGTGTATAATTGGGCAGACATTTATGCACGACGACAACAACAAAGACCCACAAGATATAAATCAACAGACGAAACTTCATCAGACGATTCACAACAAACCAGGAGAGGTCCAGTTTACCAAAGGAACGAAATATCCGCACAAGAAGACAGAAGAAATGAAAGACCAGTACAAGAAGATAGAAGAAATGAAAGAACAGTTCAAGAAGACAGAAGTACTGAGAGCCATCTCAGACAACCATCTGCGGTTTCTTTTTTAGAGAAAGGCCGGGGACCCCTAGAAGAACCAGGAGGAGCAAGAGCAGAAGGAAGAGCAGGACCCTCCACAGAATCAGTGGCAAAGAATACGAGGAGTCAGAGAATCTCACAATTAACATCTCAAAGCACATGATTTCGAAGTTTCAGACCAAAACGTTACAAAAAGGGACTTCATTTGTCCCTACATACCACTCAAACCTCCTTGAAACACAAGTGAGCGTATACAAATTCATGAGAAGTTTATGATTAAGACATTTTTTCACCAACGTCATTGACAAATCCACCTCCAACGAAGACAATAAGCCTGATACCCTTATGGGACTTAGGAATCCCAACAAGTACACACCTCCAGTCAGTCATAAAGTTCTCGACGCCTTCGAAAAAGTAGTAAGCAAAGACATAATGAAGATTTTTAGATCACAGAGAAGTAAAACCACCAACATGACACAGAAAGAAAGGCAAGCCTTACAAAATCTAGCAGATAACAAGGATATCACCATACGGCAAGAAGATAAGGGCGGAGCGCTCATAATCATGGACACAGATTTTTATACAAACAACGTGAATGAACACGTGAGTGACAGAGACAGCTACATGAAAATGGGAGGTGATACCACCAAGGAATTCACCAAAATTCTCACCAAGATCATTGACGAAGCCATTGAGAAGGATACTCTCACCAACAAAGACAAAGAATTTTTGATCAAATCTAATCCGTCCATACCATACATCTACATGATTCCAAAAATACACAAACATCCTACCATTCCACCCTTCCGCCCTATAGTTTCAACAGTCAATTCCATTCACGAACCAGTGGGAAAGTTCATAGATAAACAATTGCAACCATTAGTTCATAAGATACCAACTTATGTCAAGGACACAACACACTTTTTGAACATTTTGGAAGAGCATAAACCAGCATTCACTGTCAATATGATCATGTGCACCATTGACGTTAAAGCGCTTTATACTTCCATTCCGCACAATCTTGGAATAACAGCCTTGGAAACAATCCTAATCAACAGTGACAAGGAGGAGAATTTGAAATTGTTACTCATGGAACTAATGCATTTCACGCTGTTCCACAGTTATTTCCAATGGAATAATGAATTTTATGCTCAAAACTCAGGAACTTCCATGGGCAATTGTGCGGCGCCGGCGTACGCCACTATATTCATGCACCAGTTTGAAACAGATCACATTCTAAGCCAACAAAAGTGGAAAGACAACCTCATCTTATACAAGAGGTATATCGACGACATCTTTATCCTATGGAGGGATCAAACACAGAGCTTGAGACAGTGATTCAAGAACTCAATCTAGTGAACGAACGGATTCAATTCACCCACCATCAAAGTGCAACCCAATTATCATTTCTGGATGTTTTGGTGACCAACATACAAGGCAGTATACAAACCACCATATACCAGAAACCAACAGACAGAAATAACCTACTCCATTTTCAAATTTTCCACCAACCATCTTTAAAAAGACATTTACCATTCTCACAGCTGCTTCGAATAAAACGTATAGCATCATCAGACAGAAATAACCTACTCCATTTTCAAAGTTTCCACCAACCATCTTTAAAAAGACATTTACCATTCTCACAGCTGCTTCGAATAAAACGTATAGCATCATCAGAAAGAATATATCAAGAATAAAAAACTGTGACCATGACTAAATTCAAAAATCGAGGATACCCTGAGAATACATTGATACAGGTGGCTGACAGAGTACAGGATTTAAACAGGAATAAACTGTTAACACCTACAGCCAAGGAGGACAAAAGAAGGACAGTATTCATTTCAAAATATTCTACCAGTAGCTACCAAATCAAAAGAGTAATCTTGAAACATTGGCCTTTACTTGTTATGGAAGAGGATTTTAAGGACCTATTTACAAATTATCCAATCTTCGCGTATGAAAGAACAAAAAACATAAAATAACTATTGAAACAAAAAACACTAGATTAGATTAGATTAGATTGGGTTTTATAAAGCGCGTAGTCACCCGTAAGTATCCCAGCGCTAAGATCCACACATCTAAGGGTCACTGGGGCGGGGGGGGGGAAGTCAGATCAGGGGAAAAGGTGTGTTTTCAGCCGCTTCCTGAATCGGAGATAGTCTGGTTCCGTTCTAAGGTCGCGGGGTAGAGAATTCCAGAGGTGGGCAGTGTTAACAGAAAAGCGCCGCCCGCCCGTACGCACCTTCTTGACTCTGGGGACGGTAATAAAGTATTCCTGATCGGATCGAAGGGCTCTTGGGGCTTTGTAGGGCCTGATAAATTTTCTCAAAATAGGGGGGCCTTTGCCTTGTAGAAGTCTGTGGGACAGACAAAGAGCCTTGAACTTCACCCGCTCTCTCACTGGCAGCCAGTGGAGGAGTTTCAGGGCAGGTTTAGCCGAAGCTCTGGCCGGAGTATTAGTAAGGAGCCGCGGCGTTCTGGATCCTCTGTAATTTGTTAAGGGTTGCCTCGGGAGCGCCTAAGTAGATGGTGTTACTGTAATCCAGCCTTGATAAAATAAGGCCTTGGATTAACAGTTTCTGGGAGGCAGGAGGAAGTAGGGGCAGAATCTTCCTGATTGATTTGATGAGCCCGAAGCAAGTTCCCGCGATTTTATTGGCTTGCGTCTTAAAAGACAGATCTTTTTCGAGCCAGATACCCAGGCTCTTAATCTCAGATTTAGGGGCAGGGGGATCACCCAGGCAGGGGGGCCAGATGTTCTGCGAGAGGAAAAGCCCCTGCTGGCCAAGGAGGAGAATGTCTGTCTTTGAGCCGTTAAGCTTCAAAGACGAGCCATTCATCCATCCTTGTATTTGCGTCAGACAGTTGTATAAATCCGAAGGTTCTTGATCTGGGTGAGACAGGGACACCACTAGTTGAGTGTCGTCAGCGTAGCTGACGATACTCACTCCGAACGGGTTGACGACCTCCTCCAATGGGGACATGTAAACATTGAATAATGTCGGGCTCAGGGATGAACCCTGGGGCATGCCACATTGGAGGGGGGTTTCGGGGGACCGTGTGTCATTCTCCCAGACCTGAAAGGATCGTTGGCTAAGGAAAGAGGTGAGCCAGGTCAGCCCAGTGCCCTCCACACCGATATTCCTAAGTCAATGGATTAGGAGCCCGTGGTTAACGGTGTCGAAGGCCGCACTGAGGTCGAGGAGGATCACTGCCACTGATCCTCCCGACCTCACTAACACCAACAAAAGAATTCAAAAGCACATTACCATGCTATAACTGCGGAAATTGTAATGCAATCATTAAAGGCAATGAGATCAATCATCCAACAAAAGGAACAAAAATTAAACTCAGAGTTAATGGGACATGTGACAGTGCGAACCTCATCTATATGTTGAAATGTCCATGTGGACTTGCCTATGTGGGGCAAACATCAAGAAAAATTGAAACCAGACTCCTCGAGCATAAAAGCAACATACGCTTAAAAACAATCAAATCAACTGTGGCGACGCATTTCAACGAACAGAATCACAATCCCAGCTAACTCAGGTTTTGTATTTTGGAGACAGTGACCTCATTACCTGGAAGAGACAACACCCAACACTTACTTAGACATGAACTACACTGGATAGACCGTTTATCCATGGTACAACCAAAGGGACTCAAGGAACGACTAGAATACAGTTGTTACCTTTAAAACAACAATCATACGTTGATGACATTTTTTGAGTACTAACACATTTTATTATACCTCTTTTATTTCAGTGTTTTGAGTAGCATTAAGTACTATATTACACATGTTAATTTATACCCATGATCATTCAAACCAACATGTATGTGCTCTGCAGATTCGGTACAGAACAAACTCATAACGCCCTGAATGTTACCCGCATGCACGTCATACCATCACATAAGTATTTTTTGTTCACATGGCAGCACCCTAGTTCGTCTAATATTCGTCGGATTAATATTCACGGGGCCTATAAAGTTTATACAAATCGGCTTCACCGGAAAAACACAGCACTTGTGTTGCTAGGTTACCGCCAATCAAATCACGGCTATTTTCACAGCAATCACATGACCTCGAGGACACCAATCCCCTCTGTTAATACAGAGGGATTTACATGCAGTTTCACCTTCACCACGATTGAAACCGGACACACGTTCGCTTTTACGGCACAAAACAGTAAGCCACCATGAACAGCATGTTACATTTTAGGTAGCACGCCAGCTCGAAATGAAGAGTGTTTATTCATGTTCTTCTCCGCTTTTTTTAACCAGAATGACCCTTCTCCGAATAGCATAACATTGCGTACGGAGACTACGCATGTCGCAGGTCAGAACTTATTAAGAATGCATGTCTAAATTCTTGCATGCGGCACGATGCTATAACAATTTTACCATAAGACCCATAAACTAACACAAAACGTGGTTTACGAACGACACATGGCTCACGACCGGCACCTAGAAGCACCGGACTGGATTCACACTCATCACGACCTCCCAGCATAGAAATAATGGGGCATCCCATTCACTCACCAGTTCGCAATAGTCATTAAAACTCACGGGTAATATTTGATATAAAGAACACTCATAGTACTGCCTTCCCCAATTCTCCTTGCGCATGTTTACATAATTACATGCATGACAAAATGACATGTATTTTGAATCTCAGAGCATTGCTTGTTAAATGAAACCATACTACTCTTGTATTACTTCACAGGACTAATAAGGCCCCTGATGAAGGGCACATGCCCGAAATGCATTGGGCATAATCGTAGTGAAACTTTTGAAACGCCTTATGAAAGAATAACACGTATCAAAGAAAACAAGAAATAAATGGAACTAAAGCATTTATAACATTTGTTGAAGAAACTTTATTGAATGAATGAGATGAACATTAACCCATGAGTGCTTCGAAGAGTCTTTACTCCTGAGGGAAGTGCCGCTTTTTGGGATCATATTCTATTTGAGGATCAACACCATATATTGAATTTGAGTGTGAGTCATTGTTGAATGTACTAACAATTTCGGGGCTAGCACTGTTTGAAGTTGTTGTAGACATTACCTATGTGAAAAGAAAGTAAGATGGTGAAGTTAATATTGCAGTGGAGACGTCAGGATCAGTAGTGGACTGATTTGAATAGGCTGATACACAGGCTTAAGCAACAGTAATTCTCTGTTTGAGTAATCCTCTATTGAAAACAATCTTTCATCAATGTTGCTTTATCGGCCAAGGATCAAATGTTTGTACCGTCAGCTGCTGAGGTGTGGGGACCAAATCTTCAAAGTTTATAATAGTGATCTTCATAGACCTCTCCAGCACAGTTGCTTGCTTGACGTTCATTATTTTTAGCAGATATGTTTGTGATCTGCTTTTCATAATTAAAACCAAACAAAGTAAAGAAAAAAGTCAACAGAAGATCATAAAGCAAAAGTCAACAGAATATCATTAGCAAGGAGGCCAGGGCTGCATAGATAAATGCTCAAGAAGAAACACTTTGCACTGTTCGATCAAGTGCCAGAATGTTAAATCAAATGTCAATTGTCAAATAAGCCTGAGATTATAGGGAAAACAGAAATTACAGTAAATAACAACTGATGTGGCTTGGTTAATGGCAAATGCTTGAAGGCCCTTATGATCACTGAGTAGGCCGCCACCAACATCAGAAAAAAGAAGGAACAACCGTTGAGCCAACCAGTCAAACAAGCCGCCCAATGCTAGGATTTATCCCTGTGCCCCCAACCACGTTAAAATATCACACATGCCTAAATACTGACGTACAGTTCAAAATAATGACAATAACACAGTATGTTTGTATCTACTGTTCATTTTTATCAGAATTAAATCATTCATGCATGCTCACTTCTGCGGTAGATTAAGGCTTTTTACAATGGGTGAAATATACAAAGTGATCATGTGACATATGTGCTTAGTGATAAACAATTGTGCAGTATATACAGGGTGGTTCAGGACTTTTGTACAAGGGAAAGGAAAAAAATTAGGTGGACAGACAAAGAAACAATGACCCTGGTAGCTAATAGTGCTCCTTTTGGTCTGCAGAGCTTTGGTTAATCTGAGCCCTATTTTGTCGTTGACGTTTCAACCCACATTGTGCTCCCTTCAGTAGTCACTTAGGGTCTTCATCAGGTTAGAGTGCGGGTGGGGGGGGCAGTTTTACATCGTGCACGCTGCAACGTCAAATGACGATGCAGCGCACGCAATGTAATTTGTTTTATTTATTTATTTCTTTACTTACCTCTGTTCGGCTGTATGCCAGAGTTTACTACCCCCCACCCTGCCCCTTCTCCACCCTGCCCCTCCTCCACCCTGCCCCACCACCCTGAAGCACTCCCTCGAGGAGCCGCTACTGCATAAACCTGAGTTCAAACTCCTGGTAGCTATGGCTAGGAGCAAACAGGCTTAACTTAGAGGCGCTGTATAAAGTATTTATTGAGTACTATAACAATAAAAATGTCAAAATACAAAACAATAAAAGTTAAACAATCTGAACATGAATTGTAAAATACAGTAAAATTGATTAAACAATATAACACCAAAATGACAAAAATCCAACAAGGGGATCTGGAGATATGAATTTGAGCAGAATAGCTTCAACAAGCACAAAGTGCAAACAATAGTCAATGGTCACTGTAGAACAAGACATAGGTGCAATTTGATACTGACCAACTGAGCGTGGGCCTAATACACCAACCAGGTTCATTCCGGACAAAAATAATCTTATCTTCAGACTTAATCACTTTTTTGGAGCTAGTAGTTCTTCCAGCAGAATCAGGCTACAAGGTGTAGCTGAAGAGGGCTCCACAAGGCCAGATATCTTCTCTGCCAGGTCCCTCTAAATCAGAATTGCTGCTGTGGAAAAGCTCTGAGTGGGAGCAACCTGAATCTTTGGCCCAGTGGCAACACACCTTTCCCAGGTCAGCTTGGCAGGTTAGTTCCAGCTCTCCAGGGAACTTTGGAGATAAAAAGTTTCTAAGTCCAAGGTTTCAAGATTTTTTAGAGGAAGTACACTTTGACAACAGCCAAGGGTCCAGGACCTTGTGAGCAGCACTTTGTGGACAAGACTCACTACAGAAGAGGCGAATAGTAGGGGCCTAGGTGGTCCAATCAGAACTAGTGAGCTAGGTCATGGAAAAAGGCATTCTTTAGCTTGTTGTGTCCCTGGAGCTTCAACAGGACTCTTTTAGTCCACTTCATGGGTACATGAGGCATAGCAGGTCCAGACATCTAGGCTCTTCTCAGGTTACAGACAGCAGGTATGGTCTGTTCTTCTACAGGTCCAGGCTGTGTATCCTTGCCCTCCCTAACCAATAGGGGAAAATATTGCAGCACTTCCTGTGTGCCCTACTGCAAACAATCCCACAGTGCCCCTCTCTGCCTTAAACCAAGATGGTGAAACCCTTCTGCCCTAGTGTAGAGCATTTGTACCCACACCAGAGATGTGCGAGGGATATGAGCAACATCTTCCTTTGTCACTCTAAACCAGTTGTTGGGACAGGTCTTTTCCCACTTGAGTTAGAGGTTACCTGGCTGGGGGGACAAAAGAGATGCCCCTTAGTTAAGTTCCTGGCCTCATCCCAGACTCTGTCATCCTGCCACAGGGACATAACATCTCCTTGCACCCAAGGTCTTTTGTAAGAAATTGGGATGCTAATAGAGTGGAGTGTTAACCCTACTCAAGTAACAGGCACAATCACTGTGAGGGTGAACCACAAAAGTAACTATGCTTAACCGTCTGGTAGCTTGCTACCAAAGCAGTAAAACTTAGCTAAGAGGCAATCTGTAAAGTATTTATTCAGCACACGAACAATAATAAAGTGAAAATCCCACACAAAATTAGAAAAATTGAGTACATATGACACCAAAATGTCGAATTTAGCCCCAGGGACCCCATCCCTTGAGGTCTGATATACATTTTCGAGGGTGGAGGGCATTCATCCTGTGCCATATTCCTGGCCCAACATATTTTTTTAGGGGAAATGGGAGCAGATTCCCTTCCCTAGACCGCTTTCAGACTGGGGAACCAATCTCCCGGCACTGGCTCACATGCTGTGTCCTGGGGAGCCCATCCCCTGGACACAGCGGTTTCCCTGCCCACACCAACATGGGCAGGGAAGTCTGTTTGTGCTTCCGCCTGGTAGGAGCATTTTCAAAACTTCACCCATGTGGGAGCAAACACAAAGGGGCATATTTCCAAGCCCCTTTAGCCACCACAACGTCACTTTTTGTGATGATGTGGTTGCGATAGGGTCAGAGCCCTATTACCAACGCACCGTTAAACCATATAACGTGACTAAAAGCCACGTTAAGTGGCTTAACGCTGCCTTGGTAATAGGGCCCCTTTCACACTAAAATTAGCGTGAAAGGGGCATGCAGTGGGTGTTCCACCGCAACACCCATTCACTTCGACGCTGCCACTTATTATCAAGAGAGGCAATAATAGGTGGCAGCGCCAAACTTAATACCAGAAAAATCCTGGTCAAAATGCCAACGTTTGTTTATGTACAGGAAGGTGTTCCTTCCTGTACATAAAAAAACCTTTTTTTTAATGCCATTTTGTAACTTACATGTGTGTTGTTTCATGCAGCACACATGTAAGTTACAAAATGTAATTTTAGGTTTGTTTATGTACAGGAAGGAACGCCTTCCCGTACATAAACAAACGTCCTGCTCGTAGAACCCTTGCACTCTGGTGCAAGGGTGCCTGCATTGGCGTTAAGTCATGCGACTTAGCACCATCTCAGAGGGAAACACCAGGCTCCACCATATCCTTGGTAATATGGTGCAGCCTTGCGCTTCCGAAGTGGCGATGAGAGGCATTAACCCCTTGCATGCTGATGACGGCGGGAGCCGTCATGGCACACAGTGCTCGTGTGCCGATGACGGCTCCCGGTCGTCATGACCGCACCCACGATCGGCATGTGCCGCACAGGCACAGAATCGCGGCAGCATGCAAGGGGTTAAGCCAAGGAGGATAACACCTCTCACTGCCACTTCCAAGATAATATGTCCCAAAGTCTTGTCCCAGCGGGGGTAAGCTCTGAAAATGCTCCATTTGGCTGGAAACAGGCTTTTATTCTGTTTCTCTGCCCACAGGGAAGCAGATTAGTCAGATTGCTCACACCCTGAGGGAGCAGCATAAGTAACTGCTCCCTGACAGCTGGAGCAATGATGACTGTGAGGATCCAGCTGCAGGGGCCTTGGTCTTCCCCCCTGGCCCCCAACATATATATGGTGAGTGTCCTGGGCGTGTACCTGGGCACAAACCTTTAAGTAATGGGGGCCATGGGGGATGGGGTCCCAGGGACCGAAAATAGCTCAGGGAGGGGGCTGCGTGGCCACCCATTCCTTTATTTGAACTATTGGCCCTGAGGGATGAGGTTCGGGGAGGGGGACACATGTCCCTGTGGGCCAAACACCCCAGCGTGCATGATTGAAGATCCCGTGGGGTTTGCTGCCTTGTAGTTGTTTTTCAGAGTTAAAGAAAGCTGCACATTCACTTTTGTACACATGTGGGTGCTTATTTTTTTAAACTAAAGAATTCACTCCATTTGACCAAAAAACAACATGTTCCTGTACTAGTATTCAGAAGCTCCTCGTCTGGGCACATGGGGTGATTTCCATTACCTTTTAAACGTGAATGAGCATAGCCTTAGGAAAGACGAGTAAGACAAATGCAATTTAAACGTGTTGCAGAACGTCCTCCGAGGTTTTTGAAATAATACAATGTGAATACAAACCCCTCTCTTTTATTTTATGAAGCAACGAACCTGACAGGATCCACGGCCCCAGGGGTTGTGTCTGTAGTTTTAGTTAATTTGATTTGCCAGAGCAGAGGTTTGGTTTTAGGGCAATTGAAAAAAAAATGGAAACAAACATCTCGAATTTTAGATGCATATTAGAAGTGACTGACAAATTATGTACCTTTGAAAAAAATCCCATGCTAAATAATTCGTAGATCAAGAAATAATTGAAACATAGATAAGCCTATTAATGACTAATACAAAATCGACTTACGTTTTGGAAAGTGCAATGTACTCTTGGAAGCAAAAGGATTTTCAAACCATATGACAGTCTGAATAGCAGAATAATTGCTTGGCCCATTATATGTTGATAGACTAAAGAAAAAAGAGCCAGAGAAGAAACAACTGCCATATTTTAGGCATCATTTCAGTGTGTACGTCCTTATTTAATGTATCCAGTCACACGTTAGTCGAAAGAAATATTATTTGTTTTCTTTTCTAACCTGTTATGCCCACAAAATTACAGATTGTATGAAGTAACTTGTCTACACCCAGCGGTACAAATGCTTTTCATTCTTGGAATGCACACTTGTTTCCACTTAGTTCCAAGGAATTAATCTGCCAACAGCACTGCGCTGTGTCAACCGAGGTATGATTTGTCAAGCTTAGACATTTGCACTAAACCTTTATGTTGACAGTATGGCAGGCGCACTTACGGAAACCCACTGGTTCAAAATTGAGTGTGCAATGGAACAGGATCACAGGCTTTTTTGCTTGCTCTTATTGAGACCATCAAGTTACCTTTCTAATGACTTTCAGATGGAGACGCTAAAAATGTAACCTGCTTAAATCATCCTTTGTTCAAGTTTCATACACTCTTTGTGGCTTTTAAGAAATGTGGGACTTTACCAGGTCAGAAGCGGCTCGCATGAATTGTGGATGGGAGTGCTGGTGGGAGTCATGCGGGGGTTCGCATGGGGGGGATATTTGAAAAAAAAACACCTTACCGGGTCCCACGCCGTTACAGAAACAGGAAGCACGAAGCCTCCCCCCCCACCCCTATGAAATAGCAGCATTGTGATTGGTGGGGACAGCACCTAGCCGGGCACCTATGGGGAGGCCATTTTCTCTATGTAGGCTGTATGCAAAGAGAAAATGCAGAGTGCGCATGACTGATTTGGTCGGTCCCAGAGGGCCAACTAAGCAGTGGGGCGATGCTCCTCTGCCCTAATGGAGGAGCCCCCCATGCCAGAGGTCAACCTGTAGTTTTGCATCAAAGACCCCTTATCAGACTAGCAATAAACATTAATGCATGGACCGAATTCAGGAAGGTCAGGTGTGTTACTTTTGCAAACTGTATTTGTACACATTAGCTTAAGTCATCCAGGGATTCCTGGTTTGAAAGGGTTGAAGGGACTTCTTTACATTTTAACTTTAGGATCCATGTTTTCATAGGAACAAATAGAATACAGCACTGAGTAAAGAAGCAACTATTTACACCTGATTGCAGTTATGATGCATGGAGAGGCCCATCACAGGAAGAACATACTGGTTCAGTGTATGTGTTTTATGGTAAGTCTAATATATAAAAGAAGGAAATTCTTTGGACACTTTCCATGCACTCCAAAGGAAACTGTGTCTGAAAGGTCCAGTACCAGGTGATCACTTCCAAATGTTTGGCTTACAAAAGAAAGAGCGACACATGGTATAATTTAAAATTTGTTGTGTAGAATTTTGAATGTTTCTGCTTCTCTATATACTTCACTATTGAGTAGCTGAGCAACAATTGATGGGAATCAGCTTAAGATATAGGTCCACCAAAGATTTTATAAAATATCCTTATGTATAGATTAGCAAACAATGTATTATGGGCCTGGCTGCCTAAACAAATTAAACTGCACATACTCACATTGGCAATGCACAAACATTTCAGAAGATAGTGTGTGCAAATGTTTTGTTGTCACAAAAGCAGGTACATAACTCATAAAAAATTAATTTAGCTGCCTCCACACTATTCACAGCTTTTTCTGGAGCATTTATGACCTGTGCCATGGCTTCTTCAGGGGCAGGAAGAAAGCGAACAGATGATAAAAATGTTGAAACACAAACTCATTCAAACACTCTCCTGCTAGGTACAAGCTTGCCACCTACATTCAGGTAATTATCAAATAGAGCACACCTCCCTGTATGGGTGTTTAAAGGCCTGTCCTGGGATATATGCTCCATTGACAGTGTGGGTGGATGACAGGGGTGTTCTGATGTCAAAGTTTGCTTGTGCAATCCCACCATGTGCTATATCTGGGTCTTCCAGACTATCTTCTTAGTCGTCAGCAATTGATACAAAATGCACCTGCAAGGCTCTTCTGGATCTCCACAGGTAGGAATACATTGCATCACACTTGAGGAACATTGCCTTCTTGTGTAGCAACAAATTCACTTAAAATACCTTTTTTTTAAAAAAATCCCTGTCTGGTGCCCCTCCCAAGGGAGAAGTCACCCGGTTTACAATTGTTAACAACCACTCTCACTAGGGGAGTAGCATATAACAGGCGCACCCAGCTGATAAACTCACACCCAAATCCCAACTTCGCCAGTACCGCAAACAGATAGGCCATTCCACTCTATCAAAGGCCATTGTGGCGTCCAATGATTCCAGCACCACCTGCTCCTGTATTTTATTGGCTGCCCCATGAATGCTATGCAGCCTACGCAGATTTAAAGCTGTGCTGCGGCGCAGCGTAAAACCGGATTGATCTGGATGAATCAAGGTCGTAATCACCTTCACCAGTCTGATAGCCAGGAGCTTCTCCAATATTTTGGGCTCAGCATTGATGAGGGATATAGGCCTATAGGAGGAACACTCCGTCTTCGGCTTGTCAGCTTTGTGGAGAACCACAATATTGGCCACTCGCTGGTCATATGGAAGCTCACCAATCTCTCTACTTTCCATGAACATTGCACGGATGTAAGGGGCGAGTTTATTGGCATTCAATTTATACAGTTCAACTGGTATTCCATTGGGGCCGGTAGCCTTGCCGGATTTAACCTGCCGAATCGCCTGGGCAACCTCATCATCAGTCAGCGCCGAGTCAAGATAACTCCTGTCTTTCTCTGATAAGCGCGGCATAATTATATCCTTGATCATATCACCATTCTCCTCTACGGTGAAGTCATTACCCGCCGCGTATACCCCTCGATAGTACTCAGCAAATTAATCCGCCACGGCCTTTGGGTCTGTGATCTTACTCAACTCCGGCCCTACCAATTCGGGCACCAACTGAGAAGCCTGTTCCCCCCTTTCAAGCCACGCTATCAATTTGCCAGCCTTATCTCCGTGCTCGTAAATACGGCTCTGAGTGGCTTTATGCTGAGCTACCGCGCTTTCCCTAGCGAGATTCCCATATTCCTCCTCTCGGAGTCTCAACAGATGGAGATCCGCCGCAGTTTGTGACTTTGCTACTCTCTCCTCCAGAAGCAAAACCTCCTCTTCTTTGCGAACCACCGCCGCCTGTCCCTCTTTCTTCTTCCTAGACACTATGGACAACACCTCGCCTCTAGCAACTGTTTTATACGCTTCCAGAGTGACCCAGCGGAACCCACAGACCCTTCATTTTCCATAAAATAACGTTCCGACATCTGGAGGACCTCCTTCTTAATCACAAGGTCTTTTAACAGCCAAGCCCTTATGGGAGCCACCCTACCCACTGACGGCATCTCAAGAGCGAGACTAAGCCACAGCGGGGAGTGGTCTGATATTCCTCTCCCAAGATATTTGACTTCTTTAATCAAGGGCGTCATCGCCGCCGGGATCAATACATAATCTAATAGAGACAGGGTGCCATGAGCGGCCAAGACATGTGTGTAATGCGAGGAAGCTGGATTACGCACTCACCAACTGTCAATCAACCCTAGCGTAGCTAGAAAATCAGACAGCAACCTCTGCATCTGCGTAAGCACCCGGGGCGGTCGACGCTCAATCTCCCCATCCACCACTGAATTAAAGTCGCCACCTATTACTAGACCTCCAAGTGGAAGGGTGAGAAAAATTGCACTCAAATCTGGAAACGTCTCAGTCTGAAGGCCAGGCGGCACATATATTGAAAGGAGAGTGATCGTCTGGCCCCCTACCTGCCCAGAAATTCCAATAGATCTGCCCCTTTGGTCAATCCAAGTCGCCTGTATGGATAATGGGAAGGAATTCTTAACCAGGATCCCCACTTCCCTAGAACCGGAAGTGAAGCCTGTGTGAACCACCAGTTTGTACCCCCCTTTATGGAGGGCCCGACATTTGTTACCCACTAGGTGTGTCTGTTCAAGTAGTACCACATCTGGAGAGTGTCTTTTGAAAAGCCGACTGACCATCCCCCTCTTGATCCTGTCCCCCAAACCGGTAACGTTCCAACTCAACACTTTCATCCCTGACCCATGAATATCACGTGACGTGGAACCCATGTATGAAATGCGTCAATACGTTTCACCTGAGAAGAAATAATAATACCCAACAAAATCACTCACGCACATACACATACAAAACAACACACCCCCTCCCTTCCCCCACCCTGCACCCCTGCACGCGGCCTTCGCCAACCCCCAACTCGTAGTGTGCCTGTCGCCCCGTCATCTAACTAAACAGCTACCTAAAAATAGAACTGAGGAGGAGTTCAGCCCTCCGCTGCCCCGCGCACCTCCGGGAAGATAAGCTCAGCCTTGTCAATTATATCAACCACTTCTTACGGGAACACCCAATATCTGGCCCCCCTCCCGGACCTCCCGGCTGTACAGAGATCGATCGCGCTCAATGTTACTGATCTTGCGGACCCCCATCTTCGTCGCCGCTCTGTCTCTGAGCACCTCCCTGAGAGGGATGGCTCTCCACCCAGTCTGAAGCAACTTCAGGATTGTCAAAAAAACAGACCTTTCCCTCTGTCTCAATTCGCAGTTTGGCAGGAAACATCATAGCATATTTAAGTCCTTTATCGCGGAGCCTCTTCTTGACTCCTATGAAACTCCGCTGCTGCCTCTGAACTGCCTGCGTAAAGTCTGGGAAAAAGTTGAGGACGGAGTTTTCAAACTGTAAAGGCCCCCCGGCCCTGGAGGCCTGCAGGATAGGGTCTCCGTCCCTGAAATTGAGCACCCTCGCAATTATCGGTCGGGGTGGGGCCCCTGTTCGCAGTCTTCCACTTGGGATTTTATGTGCCCGTTCCACCGTGAAAAAGTTACTGAGTCCCTTCGGTTTCAAGTGGTTCAGTATTATGTCCTCCACAAATAGGTCTGGAGCTTGACCCTCGGCCCTCTCCGGGAACCCGATGATTCGCACGTTGTTCCGCCGGGCCCGTCCTTCATAGTCGTCCAACTCACGACTCGCCATTTTGCAGGAGGACTTGAGGCTCTGTACCCTCCCGCTGCAGTTCAGCCACGTCATCGGTCAAACTCGTTGTTTTAATGTCTAGTGACTTCACTTTCTCACTAGTTTTAGTAAGATCAGCTCGGATTAAGTTCACTTCAATAATCACAGAGTCAAGCTTATGTTCTAGTGACTCCATCTTCTTCCAGAGGAAGGTCTGGACTCCTTCTATGGCCGCCATCACATCCGACAATGTAGGTTCGGATGTCTGGCCCGAGGCCTCCTCACCGCCGTCTTGTGGCTTCCCAAACCCTGTAGGAGAACCCCTGGGCTGCGTGTATCGGTCCAGTTTGTTCAATTGGACAAGGCGGGATCCCCTGTTGCTCTTGGGTTGCTGCTTATCCGCCTCTGGCTTGGTCGCCATTCCTCCTTCAGGCTTAACCAGAGAGACACAACGTCTCCTTGTCCTTGGGGCGGATCACAACACTTGAGGTCCCTCTCAGCCCTGCTCGGCAGCTACTTTCAGACCAGGAGCGCCCAGGCCTCCTGGCCACTCGACCGCCCCCGAGGCCCGACTCCTCCGTCAGCCGCTCCACAAGAGTGCCAAATCTGTGGTATCAGTATGTTCTCAATGCCGGCAAACGTACTAGCACGAGTCTCCACTGATCCCGGCAGATGTCTTGAGCTGTCCGGGTGAGAGGCGGGGATTAAGCGGTGACTTCCGGTGGCTGACCCCGTTGTTGTTGAACTCGGGCTGGGGTCACACTCCCACTCGAGGCCACGGCTTCCAGGCTAACAGGCCGCAGATTTCCACTCAACGTTTCTCGGGACCCCGGGGGAAAAAAAGAACGCGGAGAACAGCATCCAAGTGAGCTCCATATCCGCCACATACTCCCACCACTCGGCGTCAGGATATTAGACAGGATATCTCCGGAGGTGGCTGGGTTCACGGGAGCCCTAAGCTCACACGGCCATCTTGGATGCGCGCAAAGCTCCTCCTAAAAGGCCTTTTATTCACTTTCAGGGCATTTTATAGCAGAAGCTCTGTGTATTTGAGGGACAGAAATCAAGCATATCATCCTGGGAGATCTTTGAGATCCTCCAAACAATCATTGTTGCAAGTGCCCACAGTATATCACGCTCGCTTGAAAGGTAGCTCTTTTTCCTACATGACTCTAAACTATGGAAGGCCCTACACTCAAAATTTGAGTTTCAACTAGCTAACACATTTTCAAAGAACACCTGAAACCCTGGCTATTTCTGTCTTGGGTCTTGGTAATAAGTATTTCACTTCCCCTAGACCAGGCATTAAATAGCCCCAGGACATTTGTGTCACAACTGCACAGTTTATAAATGGTTCATTCATTCATTCATTTATTCAGGTGGCTCAACGGCACCCATTCTCCTGGACAAGTGGCATGTGGTCACTGCAGTAAGTACTGCTTCAGTTCAGTTCCGCTCTTCCTTCAGGAAACTATTCAGAGCCTGATTCACTAAGGTAAACTTACACTTTTGTTTAAGTTTACTACTTTTTAGTATTCACAAACTACATGCAGAGCTTTGCGACTCCACACTCCCTATACTTATGTGTGCAAAGTTCTCCACACCCAGGACTCTACATTCGGGATAGAGTGCTCTGCTCACATAACTATAGGGAGTACAGAGTAATACATCTGCACACATAGCTTGTGAATAACACAAACTAGTAAACTTACAGAGAAGTGTAAGTTTACCATTGTCGATCAGGCCCTCTGTGTTCATCCCATTCACTCTCAGCTCATGCCAATTCATTTAGATTCTTCGAACAGAAATCAATAGTCTCTCAGAACAATTTCTCTTATTACTGGTTTAAGGCCACATGTATCAAAGGGTTTTACCCATCCTGTGTCTATGGGAAAATGTGTTCATACATATGACTTCAGGCTTTTCAAAATCTTCGTTATTCAGATCAGTCACTGCTTCAGCTGATTTTCTTCCAATCCACCTCATGTCTTCGCAATGCTTTTATTGTTTCTCCCACACCTTCAGACCAATACGTTTCTATCAAACTTATCTACAGACAGATTTACTCATCTTGCTCATTTTCATCTTCACTTGCAACTGCAACACCTTGAGTTACTTTTGGGGTATTCAGAGCTCAATTTTCTGAGGTCTGATTTTCTAGTTTTTGACTGTCCTGTTGTTGGTCTTGTTCTCTTTATTTTTCTTCTTCTTGAGCTCTTTTGTCCCTCTTTGGGTCCTCTCTGGTTGATACTCAGCCAGGCCTAGGACACCCATGGCCTTCTTTTTAAAGTGTCTACCCCTACCTGATACCAAAGATGTTGTCAGGCCAAATTAGGGACCAACTTCCACAGCAATTGCTTGGCCACAGTGAGTGTGTCACAACACGTAGCAGGGAACGCTTTGATCCATTTTTACAACCAAAATATAATGCACACCATTACAGGGTGGAATCTCTGTGAAATCTACTGGAAATATGGAAATCTTGGGAAAGAACCTTCTGATTTTTCCACATGACTCGTGGTCACTCTTGTCTGTTTCCAACATTTATCAGCTAACAGATAATACGTCTTTGAAGTAGATTATTAGAAATCATCAAAAAATTTGATTAAACTATTTCTTTTAAACATGGCAGTCATGCTATCACACCACATATGTGCAGGTCTATGCATGTATCCTGCCATGTGCAATAGTGTTGAACATAATAGCACAACCATACCATAAGATGACTTTGAAAGATAATTTTTTGCTTGATAACATCCTGCTTTTTTCCAACATTGAGTTCTGATGCCTTACTTTGTGAATCCTCCAACTTATCAACTGTTTGCACTGACATTGAGAAACAACTGTTTATTTTTTATCTTCTGTGTTGAATTTCCATTTAACTCTAATGTACAAGACACTAGAGCACAGTACTTTGCAACTTCATCTGCATAGTTATTGCCCAATGTGACCATGTCATGGCCATTTTTGTGTGTGGCACACCTTACAAAAGCAATTTACTTTGGCGTTTGCAGGTCAGCAAGTAAATCTAGAATTTGCAGTCCATTTTTAATGGGTGTTCCTGATGACGATGCAAATTCCCCTTGTAAACACAATCGGTCAGACTTGTACATAACTCAAAAACCATATTTACCACCCATGTACATTGAAACACTGAATTCGCTGGCTAAACTACGTGCTCTTGTAATCGTAATAAATTCAACTATTTATGCTGAAATTACATTAAACAAGTATGGTGCCTCCTCAGTAGGTGTCAGTTGCAGATTGAAGCTGCTGCTCAAAAAGTTCTGTGATGATCTCTCAGACAAGGACCATCCACAAATATAATAAAATCAGTCAACTTGAGTGGTACATCCTGACTGTTACATCAATGCATCATGATCACCATCATCTATTTTGCCTCCACCATCTTAATTGTGCCAAGGCAAGAGTGTGGAAGGATTCAGAGAATTGCAACATCTTACCGAAATATTTTCTGCTGCCAAGATTATCTGCTTTTACTTATCAAAGCAAATATTTGTGAGATGCTGAGTGCGGATATGAGTTAGCAATGTCTCTATTGAATGTGGAATGAACATATTGAGTGTACAACAAATCAAAATTGCTTCACTCCGAAAAGTTGCCAAAGATTTTGCTGTAATATTTTTCATGCAACCAGGCAGAGGCACAGCTACCGGATCCAGCGTTGCAGAAAATATGCAATGAGCCACTTAGTTGTTCTATGTTGTTATGTCAAAACAGGAAGTGTGCACCCTTCTCTTTCGATCGTTTTTGGACACAAGGGAACCCAGTACGGGGCCTTCGGACCGTGGGTTACTTAACTTGTTTTAGAGAACAGGGGTCCTAAGGATTGACAATATGACAAGAAGATAATAATATAGACTACAATCAGTGCTATATTTTTGAAAACACGCCCAGCCGGACGTAAGTTTATTCATGGGATAATGTAGAGTAGTGTTGGCCCAAGGAGGCCAAGGTTAGTAGCAAGATAGGGTACAGTCCTGCACCTATCCCAGAAAGTTTAGAAGAGATAAACCAGGAAGAAGGAGATAGAACAAGGAAGAAGTATTTCAGGCAAGCGAAAAGTTTTTGAGCTAGAAGGTGACTTGTAGTTACAGTAAATACAGTTATAACAAATTCACCTTGCAGTGTCAATAATTTCAAATATACATATTATATCATGTGCTACACTGCATATTGCGTCGACGTTTCGATCCCTAAGGGCTCATAATATGCTGGGATCATCATCAGGACAATTTTACAGTTAATGCCTGCAATAAATTAAGAAAGCCTGGCGCTACTGATAGCAGTCGCCTTGGGTTGGGGTAATTCTTCTCACCGGAAGAAAGGTATTTCCACCCGGTTCGCAACATCAATTGCTGGCCACATTTAGTGTAGCCGTGTATGGGGGAGTCTGTTATTTTCCGTTTTCGGAGGTCTCCTCCGCTGTCGGACCTGCGCTGCCACTGTGAAGGGGACAGAAGCTGATCGAGCTTCGCCCAACCCGCCGCTGCTTCCATTCTGAAGCAAGCAACCTCACGGAGGGAATTGAAGCTGCATCCTACACGAAGAGCGCCCACTCCTTTCCCCTCCTCCGGCTACAACAAACGTAGCTAGCAACCACGAGGATCCACCAGAAGGAGACCTCCGAAAACGGAAAATAACAGACTCCCCCATACACGGCTACACTAAATTCCAGAAATCACTCTGTAAGGGTGCCGCTATTTTGAGCATTCAGCAAAAGTAGGAGTCTCTTGTCTTTGTACATTTGAGCCAGATTTTTGCGTGAGACCCTTTGGCAGCCTTGTACGGGATCCTCCCATAGCTCAGATAAGTTCATGGAGAGCAGTTCATTTTTTACAAAAGCGAGCCAGGGGATTTTGTTGCTGCGGTTCAGGCTCATGACATGGGTGAGGTCCTGCCTATAGTGATGCAGTTCATTAGTGGACCATAGCCTATGCCAGAACTTCACCGGCTTTGACTCTAGCTCCTCAGCAATAGAAGGGAGCCCAATATCTAGTCTCAGTGGCAGGAGTGGTGTGCCTTGTGGAAGAGCCAGTAGGCGTCTAAGAAAGTTGTTTTCCACTCTTGCCAATTCTTGGCCTGCTTTATGCCCCCATAGTTCACTCCCATATATAGCTGCTGCCTTAGCTTGGGTTCGATACATTTCAAGTGCCGGACTGATGGGCTTAAAGGTTGAAGTATTGGCCACCTTCAAGATTGCGCCCAACAGCTGAGACAGTTTGAGCCGCGATCTTACTATCTGTCGGTCCCATGATAGGTTTTCCTGCAGTGTTACCCCCAGGTATGTAAAGGTAGTTACCCTCTCAAGGCTGGCAGTACCCAGGGTGGGATTGGGCCTGGCTTTTTTTGGAGGATTAAATATCATGAATTTGGTCTTTTCTGTGTTTATCTCTAGGCCATGTTGTCTGCACAAAAGACCAAATCCATCCAGAATCCTCTGGATCCCCATCGGGGATTTGGAAAGCAGGAGGGTATCGTCGGCAAACATGATTGCCGGAACCCGCCTGCCTGCCAGATGTGGGGCGTCGTTGTCCTTGACGTTTTCTAGATGGAATATAACGTTGTTGATAAAAAGACAAAACAGGGTCGGTGCCAGGACACAACCCTGCCTCACCCCTCTACGGACAGGGAACCTTGATGACAGACTGCCATCCCTCCCACACCTAACCTGAGCATAGTTGTTCTCGTGTAGCCTGATTATGATACTAAGTATCTGAGGGGGTACCCCTAACTTTTTCAGGACCTCCCAGAGTTTTTTACGCGGGACTAGGTCAAAGGCTGACTTCAGGTCCACGAACACCATGTACAGCCTTCCCCCCTCCAACCTCACCGTCTTCCAGTAAAGCAGGACGAGGCGGAAAATCTGATCCATGGTGGATGTGTTTTTTCTGAAGCCAGCCTGAAGGGGACTCAGGATATCATTGGCCTCCACCCAGTCTAACAGGTGGTTCAGGATGAGGCGCGCGAAGAGCTTTTGGGGGACATCTATGAGGCTGATCGGCCTGTAGTTGGCTGGGAGCAGATGAGAACCCTTCTTATATATTGGCACAATCTCTGCCCCCAGCCAAGAGCAGGGGATCGCCATACCTCCTAGGATGGCATTAAACAAAATAAGAAGGTACGGGCCCCAGATTTCAGGATGGTGTCTAAAGAGATCCCCCGGTAGCCTATCTAGACCAGGGGCCTTTCCCATCGCTAGTCGCTCCGTTGCAATCACCACCTCACCTAGGGTGAATTCCAGGGCCGCTTCCGAGGAAACGGAGAGCTCAAACGCCACACCATCGGACAATAAGATGGTATCTTGGTAAAGTGTCCCAAAGTGGGTCTCCCAGACAGAGGCGGCGATATTAGGCTCCACTGCTGATTTGAGTTCCCCTGTCCCAGTGTTCACCAGGGCCCAGAATTTCCTAGAGTCTTTGGCATTTAAAGCGTCAGACAAATCACGCCAACGGTCCCAGTCCCACTCAGCCCTTGCGTTGTTCATTGCCGCTTTGTACTCCCTCCTGAGTTCTGCAACCTTGCCCTTATTAGAGCCCTCTTTTAAGGTTCAAAAATATAGCACTGATTGTAGTCTATATTATTATCTTCTTGTCATATTGTCAATCCTTAGGACCCCTGTACCCTTCTCTTTCGAGACACAGTACATACCAATCTATCTTGTAAATGGGAATTCCTAGAGCAGGGGCTCTACAAAAACGGTGTCTGAGGTCTAGGAATTCTTGCATGCATTTGTTTCCTCAGGGCTATGGGCCCCTTACATCATTGTGAAAACACCTGTAGTGGTTTTTGCAATCAATGAACAATTTGAAATCCACTGACCGCAGCCAACCATTCCAGAAAACATACACACTTATTTCTGTGTAACTGGTGGCTTTATTCTCAAAATCATAAAAAATCATTTATTGGACACTCCTCTCATTTCCTTTTCAATTTGGTATATCAAATAAAAGACTTCTTTTTGACAGTACTGTAGTTTGGCAGGAGACACTTTATGTCCAATTATATCAAGTCCATAGCCCTCTCTCATTTTAGCTGACATCTATACATTATCTCGATTTTAGACCAGGGCTTAATCACCGGGCAAATGTAACTTTCCAAATCCTTCTTCTGTATTTGGGAAATGATGAAAGGATTCTTTGTATACCCTAGTTGAATCGTGCATCAAACAATAATTTAATTTCAGAATCTGACTACAAAATATATACTATCTATCCTTATAAAGAGGAATCAAGAGAATTGCTTGAAATAAGATGGTGAACAACACATTTTCAGGATGAATCTTAAATAAATTACTGCAGGATTAAGTACCATGGGACAACATGACATCTCTATAGCTTTACAATTGCACAAGTCTTGTACTATGTGCCTTCCTCCACTCTGTTTATTTATACCCATGATCAGAGAGTTTCACAGGCTCTCTAGCACCACTTTTAAAAATGCCCTGTTTAATCACTTTGTCAATGGCAGGTCCAATTCCCTCCTCTGCTTCATGAGTGAACCTGTATTAAGGAGTACGTTAATACACTGCTTTCAGTGGCTCTGCTCTTTCAATGAACTCAAATTCTTTTCCTGTAAAATGCCAAACCCCCTTATTTATAGTATGTCTCGAGGTAGGTCTTCTGAAGTAAGAAGTGGGAACTTTTTTACCTTTGTGTCTTGTGATTTTATTGTGAAGTGTAAGTCCTGCAGTAAATACTGCAGCTCAGTTTACGTGCGATCACAACACTAACAACTAACTAGACTTGTCTTACTGATTATAAACTCATAATTATTTATAGTTGAAACAATTTTCACTGACACATTAGCTGACAACGTATTAGTCAACGGTTTATTTGTAATGCCAACAACTTGGATTTCTTCTCCAGAGAGGGTTAGGTAAGGAGTCTCCACCAGCCGAACCCTGTAGAGGGGTAGCACCTGTATCAATAAAAAATTATACTAGATGGATATTGACTTCTACTTCTACAAAAGGACCATCCTGGTATTCCTCTAGGGCTGCACTTCCTCTCCCACACCGTTATAATGTTTACTCAGTTCTACAGAAACTCTGAGTGTAGCCTCAAACTGTGGTAAGTATAATAAACATTTTAAAAATCCGAAACTTCTCTGAAATCCCTGAATCTTATTGTTTATACAGGCTGATGCATGCTTGGGGCCAAAGACATATTCCCATTGAATTGCCTTGGATTTTCCATGTTCTGCACAGAGGCCAGAATGACTGGGACCATTGACTCTGTCATCTCATTCTGCGCCATCTGATACATATTCTGTTGCAGTTGGTGAACCATTTGTGACTCATTTTGAAATATATTTAGATTAAATTATTGAATGCTCTATCTTTACCATGAGGACCACCCTATCCACCTTGCACAAATTGCACTCCATTGACTTGTGTTTTAACACTTTGCACACCAGCTCCGAACTCAGGTGCCTAAAAACCACTTTGACCACCTTTGTGAAAGAAATTCATTTGATCCACCATCAACTTCTCCTTTGTTGTTTTCTTTTTAGCATCGCACAAGTCACATGCAAGAATATATGTTGATCAGGCAAAGTCCAATTGAGATTGCAGTAAAACCTTTCATGTTGAGCAGAGTTTGATGGTCAACTGTGCCAAATGCTGCAGTGAGGCTGAGAGGAGTGAGGAAACAGAAGTTAACTCTGGTATACAGATGGTGTCATAGATTATCTGGGTGATTGCTGTGTCTATACTACACTCTGAAATGACATTTGTTTGGTGATCATGTAGAACAGATGTATTCTTAATTTAATCATTGAGTTGGATAGTAACTGTCCACACAGTGTCTTTTTGATAAATGGAATGTGACAATTGGGCAGTAGTTAGTGAGGACATTTTGGTCAAGGTAGATCTTCAGGAGCAGGGTGGTCTAACCAGTACAGAGGGTTGGAGAAAAAGGTGTCTTGAAGGAGGTATGAATTAGAAATGTTCAGTAAAAGCATGAATGTCTCATCATAGATGACTTCACTTCTAAGGAAGGGATGATGTTGCCACCTTTTCTCTTCCCCATGAATAGTTTGCATGCTGTCTGAGAGGTCTCGCGGGCACCAAGTGCATAGGGTCTGGATTTTAAAGAGCATTTTCCATGGTTTCATGGGATTCCGAACTACCTTGAAGTATGACGGTCTTGATGGCTGTTATCAGGAGGTATCTATTGTAAGAACAAAATAGCTGCTTGGAATGTTTTAGCTGTCAACACTAAGATGATCTCGTTCATAGAAAGTTGACGGGATGGTGTGTGGTCTGTCTTATTCATGGTTGGCGGTGAGTGGTATTTAAAGATTGGAATTATAAAAAATGTCAAGATGATGGTGTTTTTTTGATAATGGGCAGAAGTGATGTTTAATATCCATAGTAAATATAAGGCCAAAGATGGCTCCCTTCATGGATTTTGTTGATGTTCACATCTTTAAGAAAAATTTTATTTAATAAACTGAAAAAAGCATTAGGGGATTGGGGTTCTAATGGTCATCAAGCTACAAGACATCCACAGATGAATTGGAATGTGGCCATCTTAGTAGCAGGTAACAGAAAGTACCAGTTGGCGCATTCTAATTCTGTTCTTGGTGGGTATGGGGCCATGGATTTTTGCATATCTGCAATTGCAAATCCTGTTCTCGGGGAAAGGTTAATGTATTAGAAGTGGCTTTCTTCCAATATGAGAATGTAGAAGATGTGCCTGTGTGCAGGGTTTGCAGGTCTCCATGATGACAAGTGCATCCAATCAGTGTATTATTATGATAACCGTAATTTCAGGTGTCAGTAGTGTGACAAATTGGTGTAGTGAGATTGTAGTTTTAATTGTAATTGTAAAACATTTATAGAGCGCATGGTTACCTAAAGTCATCCCAGCGCTAGAGGCTAATGTTCATGAACTGAGTACAGGTTTATGGGAACAGAAAAGTTTTTATGCGTTTCCGGAAGACCAAGTGATTGGTTTCACATCGAATATCTAGGGGGCGGGAATTCCACAGCCTTGCTGCGTGAAAAGAGGCAACCACCTGTACGTGCTTTCTTAATTCTTGGTACAGTCGCCATCTGTTTATTGTCTGATTGCAGGGCTCTTTTAGGGTGGTTAGAGGAGATGATGGAACGAATAATAGATGGACCAGAACCTTGCAGTACCTTATGTGAGATGCAAAGTGCCTTAAACTGCACTCTCTGCTGAATGGGCAGCCAGTGTAGTGAGGCCAGATCAGCCCTTGCTGATTGTCGGTTGGGAATGTTCAAGAGCTGTTGAGCTGGAAAATACTGTACAGTTTGCAGCTTCTTAAAAGTCGTGCAGGGTGCTCCTAAGTAAAGGACATTGGCATAGTCAAGCCTGGAAAGTATAAGGGCCTGGACGACCGCTTTCCTGGCAGAAAAGGGGAGCAGGGGAATGATTTTCCATGTCATCCTCAGCAGCCCGCAGCAGCTACCTGCAACCTTTCGTGCTTGCTCCCCAAAATACGGGTTACGATCCAGCCAAACCCCCAGACTCTTGATCTCCTCTTTGGGGGAGGGGGAGAGGCCAAAGCAACTCGGCCACAGTAGACTTACATTAGGTACAGAAGGTTTAGCTAGAATCTTTATTTCTGTGACACAATTCTTGTGCTTGTGGGAAACGTAAGGGGCGCTGATACTTACATTGGAAGCCTGTGCTCGATGTTACATCCTGCCCGCCCCGGTCCGACTCGGTAGTTAGTACCGTTGAGCAGAGGGCGGGACAGAGAGAGCCAGGTGCTTCCGGCCATTGGAGCGGTTAGCATTGTAGCTGCTAAACGGAAGGGCTATTTAGCCCTCTCGTCATTGGAGCGCGCAGCGGTCGCGTGCAGGGACGCGCCAGAGGACGCGCCTGAGACAAGCCAGAGAGAAGCCTGTCTGCGCCCGTCCGCGACAGGACGGGACTAAGGGCTATGGATTCAACTCTTATGGATAAACCATCTGTAGGGATACATTTAATCAGGTATTTTGCTAAAACTTTACTTGATTTAAGGACATTTCCTCAGAAAGAGTGCAATAGAGACTTCTGGCCATGCCCAGAAGGTGCCTTTTCCTGCATCAATTGCCATTTTCAGACATCTCATGTTAGCCCCAATTTTAAGGTCACTAACGTGACATCAGTACCACTAAAAGGGCTAAAGTGTTTTCTTCTTAATGTCCGTTCCCTACCTAAACACCAGTTGGAAGTATGGGATCTGGTACACACACTGCAACCAGATGTATGCTTCCTAACGGAAACCTGGTTAAAACCTCATACCGTTCCAGCCATAGCGCTAGGGGTTCCCTTGGGGTATAAGTTTTTAAATCTAGACCGCCCAGAGAAAACAGGTGGTGGTATAGCCATAATGTATAAAACACACCTGAAGGTCTCCATATTAGAACAAAAATACTGCCCACAACTAGAAATAATGATTTTTAAAATTAATACTGCCACACAAATCTTCTGGAAAGGAGCTTTAGTTTATCGCCCACCAGGATCTTGTGTGAACTTCTCTCTTTCTCTCTTGGAGCTTTTAGCCCCACATTTTAGAGCGAAAGAAGACTTTCTTCTTCTTGGTGATTTTAACATTCATGCCGACATTTTAGTACATCCAGAAACTACATCTTTGATCAATGATCTATCTACTCTTGGCTTAGAACTAAATGGAGGAGGCTCTATGATTCTGGTGCTGTTGGACTTATGACACGGTGTCACATGGAATACTTCTCGGTCGTTTGAGGGAGGTGGGTATAGGAGGTGTAGCTCTGTCCTGGTTGGAGAGCTTTCTTTAGGGGTCGCTCGCAAGAAGTCAGTTTGGGCTCCCATCATTCCACCCTAAGGGAGCTCACCAAGGGAGTGCCACAGGGCTCATGCCTAAGCCCCACACTTTTTAATGTGTATGTGGCCCCCTTGGCAGACATTGCAAGAGCATATGGGTTCACCCCGGTGTCGTATGCTGATGACACTCAGCTTTTGTTCCCCTTCCAGACACTCACGCCTGCAATACAGAGATCCTTTGCGGAAGGAATGAGGGTTATATCAGACTGGATGGCTCCAAACTGCCTCCAGTGTAATGTAGGCAAGACAGAGGTTATGTTGTTTGGGGAGGCCACGCTTTTGTGGTCCCCAGAATGGTGGCCCCTGGACTTGGGACCAGTACCAACTCCCAAACAGACTGTTAAAAATCTTGGTGTGCGATTGGATAAGGCACTCCTGTTAAAAGAACATACAAACCAAGTAGCAGGATCCTGTTTTCATGTCATCGGACTGCTACGAAGTGTCTTTCCATTCCTACCTGACAACCATAGGAAAACACTTGTTCAGGCATTGGTAATTAGTAGACTGGACTACTGTAACGGCCTGTTCATCTCGGCCAATGATGAACAACTACAGAGATTGCAAGTGGTCCAGAATACTGCAGCGAGACTTGTTCTCAATGCCCAGCCAAGGACCGCATCACACCCTCTCCTGGACAAACTCCATTGGTTGCCGGTAAAGGCAACGCGTAAAATATAAAATCTGCTGCCTAATACATAAATGCCTGTTTGGTACAGGACCCAAGTACCTGAAGGAAAAATTCAACCCCTATAGTCCTGAGCGCACTTTGCGCTCAAGCAGTCAGCAACTGATCCAGGTTCCAAGGATCAGGAAGGCTAGACAGGGAGGTCGAGCTCTTTCATATAAAGGCCCTATTCTATGGAACTCACTTCCCCACACACTGAAACAAACTACTAACCTTCTGTCTTTTAGGAAGACCTTAAAAACATTTCTTTTTCGGCTCCATAAATATAGTAACACACAGTCTACTACAGCTATGCTCAATATTTGGCTTCTCTGGAAAAAGCGTAAGCGCGGAGATACCCGTCTGGGGGTCGATTCCTGCGCTCTATAAGAAAATATTAAATTAAATAAATAAACATCAGCTCCGTTTTGGAGTTTCAGAAATGAGCCTTCCAACCATGCTGAGACTTTTTCAAGACACATGGCAAATCAGAGCCAGTGTTGTTGGGCTGATTGGAAGAGACAATCAGCTGTGTGTCATCGGCATATGTGATGATCTGAATGCTGAATGGCTCCCCAACACCTGCCAAGGGGTTCATATAAACATTAAAAAGAGTGCTGCTCAGGGACGATCCCTAAGGAACCCCACATTGGAGTGGCAGAGAGTCAGAGATATAGTCTTCCTGGAATACCTGAAATGACCTGTCCTCTGGAAAGGAGTGGAGCCACTTAAGGGCCGAATCAGTCACTCCTACATCTCTGAGTCTCTGGATAAGTAACTGATGATTGACTGTACCAAAGTCTGTATTTATTATGGTTGGTAAGGAGGGGGCTGTGAATGATGTTCTCTTTTTATGAGTGGTACACACTGATAGAGTATTTGCAAATGTATTAGCTGATACCATAAACTGAGTATCACAAAAGTATTAATATTAGCATATGTTATTCACAGTACTTAGATATAGTATTATTATTATTATTATTATTCATTGGGAAATTATATTGTGTGAGGTTGACAGGAATCACATCATGGCTTCTGGAACGAGGTACAAGTATAGACTAATATAATAATGGTGTAAAAGAGCTACACAGGGAATCCTTCCTTTGTACAACAATTAAGTAAGGGGTTAAGAAAGCAGCTGATGTTTATTGAAAAGGCGCGCTTGTTGAAGAGGTACTGAAGTTCACTGTTTGGAATAGGAATAGGAATAGGAATGATGGTTCAGGCAGAACGTTCTATTTTTGTAGTGGTGGACTTAGTGGAAAGTTGAAGGCAGGGACTCATTTGCTTCCTGCCCGCTCAGTGGCATTCAGGTGATATCACCCATTACATAATGAAAAAGACTTACTCTAACAACATTAAAATAGAAAGGGCCTGAGCCAGATATGCCAAAACCATACTGTGATATTATGAAAATAAATATGCATGTGTTGTCATTGAGATATGCAGCAAGCTACATCATTTTATTCGATTGTTCTAGCCATTTATAGGGTCAATGTTGATGATAAATATCATTCACCTGCCTGTAGTGAATTGAGTGAGAGGTTGCATAACAAGAACTATTTTGCATTATAAACCTTTACGGCCACTAATCGGATAATTAGCCAGCAAACTCCTTAGTATTTTGCAAAACGACAATTTCACATTTCAGCCACACAGGAAAACATAATAGACCCTTTATTTTTCATGATACATAATGGTAATGGTCACTGAGGGTCAATGCATTATTTAAAACCCTTTCGATGCTGATGACGAGCTCAGCTCGTCATGATGCACGGTTGAGCTGTGCTGATGACGAGCTCAGCTCGTCATGAACAATGGGAAAGTGGGGGCCTGCAGCACAGGAGGGGAAAACACCTAGCAGCCAAGGAGTTAGAGGACTAAGTGTCATCTGGTGGTTCTTTCATTTGACTACATAAATGATTTTCCCAACCCATTCCAACCCATATGTGTCGACAGGGACCATAGCTCATCAATTTGCTGCTTTATGTGGAGGACTTTGGAATATGTTGTCCCGATTAGCACAGCTGTTGATAGCTCAATCATAGACAACAACCATTCGGTCAAAGACATGTTAAGGCATGGGCAATGCTCCAGAGCTTCCATCTTCCAAGAGCCCCCCTGCTAAAGCAACTGGGCCAGTTTACATTCCTGCCATAATGAGATTGCCATTAAAAAGAGTATTGTTCTATTTGATGCCAAGCATGCTTACCAGAAACTGAAGTCCGGATTTAATAAAGCTTTGCACTGGGATCAAGTCATGGAAAGTGACTCAAAGCAGCACAAACTTTTGCAAGGGTATTCAATGTCCAGCGCAAAATGTATTTTGTACTTCAAAAGTGCCAATTTCCCAGTAGAAATAGAACTCTGTGCTGCTCTGTGGCATATAGTGTCACTTTGCCTCAAAGGGGCGTTACTTGTAATGTAGGTGGATTAGTGCAACCACTCATAGCTTTTGACACAAAGCAAGTTAAGAAATACAGAAAAGGCTTCGATAAAAAAGCCTCCTTGAAAACTGTCTCCAAATGTTTCCCACATTACATATGTGCTGCACTGTACAACACACATGCAATGTGCAGAATGTTTCTGAATTTGGCTAGACATCATATTATGTACTGGGAAGGCATGCTTCCAGTACAAATCCTATGTTAGACAGCATGCAGACTCCAGGAGAACAATCTGAAGGGGTCCAGGGTACAATTAATGGATTACTTGACATGGGTGATATTTCTTTAGATTGAGACTGATTTAGGCCATTCAGATAATGTTACCATAGGATAGGAAATTCCATCTTCTTTTTTAAATATTGATCTTTGGAGGGTCATTTAGTAGTTTGACTATTTATGTACTTTCCCCTTTTAAGTGAAAAATAGTGACTTTAGAGAAAGTTGCTAAGCAGCATTTGTCTTGTTACTGACACACGAATCTCTGGACCACAGCACATTGCCTGAGAAAGCTTTGGACTGCTGTTCTTCACTACCCTGAGAGTCAAGTGCTAAAGATGAGTACGTGGTTCTTAGTTTATGAGTTGGCAGTATAAAAACCCGGGAAAATTGGGACACAGCATATTTTAACTCCCTTGGGAAACTTCAACTTGGATGTCTCACTCATATCATAATTTATCCTTGTGAAACGCAACCCAGTACAACATAACATCACATCATACAGCAAAACTGAAGAGCTGATGGATCTGATGGATGTTAATTGTTAACAATATATATGTGCTTAAGTAACTAAAATACTACAGACTATTGAGACACAACAGCACACAATGTTATGCAGATGTGTAGAGTGCACTATTACTCAGAAAGCTATCCTGGTATTTAGCAGGTGGGAGTCTAACCACACCTATGGCCTAGTATGACTACTAGAAAAGATAGGTCTTCAACTTCTTTCAGAATTTGACACGTGAGGATGCTCTTATGTGTAGCAGAATGTTGTCCCATACTTTAGGAGCAAAGTAGGATGAAGGCTTGACTGATGGATCTGTTTTACTGTATGTGTGTGATGTGTGCAATTAGAGGTCCAGATGAGCGGAGGTGTTTGGTAGGTCTATGAAGGCAGATGGGATCGTTGAGGTATGCTGGGCCGGTGTTATGGAGCACCTTGAAAGTATGGGTGAGGAGTTTGATTTGAGCTCCTTATTAAATGGGGAGTCAGTGGAACTCCTTCAGGTGTGATGGTGTAATGTGAGTGCAGCATCAGAGGTTGAGTGTGAATCTGGCAAACGAGTTCTGAATATACTGCAGCCTTCTGGTGAGTTTTTGTTGATCCGGCAGAGAGGCTGTTCATAAGATCTCCAAAATTAGTTACTGTATGACAATTTAAATTATTGTTTCATGCACTATAAGAAATAGGGTAAATTTCAGGTACAGAGAAAATTATTATACATTATGGTGAGAAATGCCTTAAAGCAAAAACCTAAAATTAGCATGTGGTCTTACTTGATGCTTCAATGTCGCTGAGTTGCGTGTGTTCAAGGAGGACCTGGCTTGGCGGTTCGGCTGGACTGTTCTTATTGCAACAGGGTCAAGACTGATGTTTAGGTCCAAACTGAGGTGACATGGGGGGTGAATAACAATGGGCTGGGATGCGGCCCAAGCAATTGCCAGTGGCTGAGATTAATGCAATGAATGAATGAATAATGATTTTTAGAAGCGCAACTTTGCCCATGGGCATCAAGGTGCTGACGATGGTACTGGCTGTATGGAGGGAGAGGGCATGCGCCGGCTACAGGTAGGCCTCCCTGAAGAGCCAAGTCTTTAATGCCTTTCGGAAGAGAGAATGGGAGGTTTGTCCCTTAAGCTCAGCCGGAAGTATGCTCCAGATCCTGGGGGAGAGGGAGGAATAGGCCCTCCCGCCCCACCTGGCTTTGGTGACTTGTGGCACAGCAAGAAGATTTTTAGATGCTGAGCGAAGTGCCCTGCCGGGGGTATAGAGGGAGACAAGGGATCTAATGTCTTCGGCACCGGATCCATGCAGGGCCCGGTGGGTGACACATAGGACCTTAAACTCTATCCTGGCCTGTATGGGGTCCCAATGCAGATCCCTCCTCTTGGAGGAGCCTGATGAGAATCTCGGGGCGTCAGCAACAAACCTGGCTGCTGCATTTTGCACTGTTTGAAGGCGTTGAACTAGTTGTTTGTTGATTCCTAAATACAGTGCAGTGCAGCAGTCTAACCTTGAGGATATGAGGGCAACAGTGACCTGTTTTCAGGCCTCGATTGAGAGGTAGTGTACAATTTTCCTCAAGATTCTTCAGACCCCACAGCAAGTTGAGGCAGTCCTGCTGACTTGTTTGTCGAAGGAGAGCTTGGTGTCAAAAATCAATCACCTTGTTGTTGGTTCAGTCAACTCGTACAGAAAACGCCACCAGAGGTTTGAAATTACAAGATCCATCCAAGTTATCATGAAATCATATTTCCAGTACTGGTCTTTCCATTTCCAATGCATTCTTTTCAGCTCTGCATGTCCATTTGGTTTAGTTGATATGATCTTAAAATAAAACTTCCAGAATACAGTTGCTTGTTAAAATAAATACCAGGACAAGATAGGAAAACTAAATGCCTAAAGAGGTGGAGGCCTCTGGTTACCTTTAGTGGCATTACATTTTGGTATGTACTACTGAACAGAAGAAGAGAGTATTAATAGTTAGAGTAATGTAATTGAGTGGTAATAAAATACATCTGGCCCTATTCACAAACTAAACATAAAAATACAGAATTATAGATCTTCTCCAGAATGTATTTTTATGTTTTGTTTGGAATTCAGATAATTCTCAGAAGTACACCTGCAGAACTATGCAAGACGCAGGTTTCTACATGTACTTCTAAGAATTTCATGTAACTGTCCTAAAGGTATCTATTTCACCTAGGCCTAGGCATAGATCTCAATAGCCGAGAACTCCACACTGATGGAAATGCATATCTAATTTCTCTTCAGGAAAGCATTTCTCCCCATGGAGAGCCAGTGGCATGCCCCCCCCGTGGCCGTGCTGAAGAGCAGGGGTGGGCAGGGTGCTAGTGAGATTTCCTGCTGTAGCCACTGTGGAGGGAAGCCTTTCGCTACACCCAAACAAGTCTGGGAGTGATAAATTCCCTTTCCAGAATGCAAGTTACTTCTACCATTTCCTGGGTGGAAATGAGTCAGAGAAAACTTTGAGAGCTCCCACAAATATATATGTTTGTAGGGTTTCCCAAAAGTCCAAGGCAAACGACATCTTGGATTGCCTACTTCCCATCCCTTGTGTGGGAGTTTACTGCTACAGATTGCTCTGTACTCTTGGAGGATAAATCCATACTAGAAAATGAAATAAGCTCGTCAGCAATGCCTTTGTGGGTTTGAGACAGCTGTGAAAAGGTAAATTATATCATGAGTTTGTGTGTATATCACCATCTTTAGACTAGGGCCCATAATATCAAACTTATACACATTTCCTGTGTGTGTTTTGCTTTTCTTCATCAAACAAGTATTGAACATTTGCTTTTTCCATTGTAATGTGTGTGATTGTCACCTGCTAATTGTCACTGTCTTAAAAGCTTGTGTTCTCATCAACGAAACATATCATAACAACAATTCACACAGAAGTTACAAATAACTGAGATAGAAACCAGAATAGTAATTTAGGATAAAGTAAACGTAGATAATCGAATTCCATTCAAAAAGCTTTAATTAATCATTCGGTTTACAAGACCTGCATTTTAATGTGATAACATTTCCCTATATTTATTCTACTTCCTTTACCCGTGTAACACTTCTTTTGCATCTAAGACTTACAGAAGAGAAACAGAACGGCATCATTTTCATTCTAAATTGTCATGGTTGTCAACACTGTACCAACCTAAGAAAAGTGGGATTTGTGAGTGTAATTAAAGACCTATTGGTCTTTGAAGGAATATTTATGTACGTTTCTACTGCACTGTAAAACCAGTGTCCTGTAAATCAAGATCAAATATGTAAACATAATTTACATCCTTAATTTTTGACAAATTGACAACCACAGCCTTTTTAGCCTCGGTATGAAGTGAAATGTTAATTGTTATTCAATGTATTAGTTTCATTGGTTTTGGCACTAACTGTATTTCAAATAACGCGCTATCTGCAGAAAGGCAGATAAGGATTTGATTTAACATCCAATTAAAAGACGTCATTGAAAAATTACTTCAAATAAGCCTTTTATTTTCTTTAATCAGCCTCCAATTCATGTCTTCCTCGGACCCACTGAACCAAGCATTGGGACTCATGAATTTTGATTAAAAATGTTAGACTGTTACTAACTAAAGCACATTTTCGTGTTGCTCTGTTTGATAGAAATTTAATAAATCTATGAATTCTGGCCAGCATCGTTTATCATCTTTTTTCCACATGACTAGCTTATTATGCCCAAGCAGTAAATTATGAGGAAGCTACCAAACCAAAACTTTTCGGGCTTAAACTGAAGAAGAGATATAATGACTTCCAGTGAACCATATAATTGTAGTGGAATATGAATCTCTGAAACATTAGCTTCTGTTTTTAATATGTCATACCCGCATATTGAATGCCTGCTAACATATCCTGTTGATATTATGCGACTGCATTCGAAATCATATTGAAGGTTTTACTGGTAATGAAAATAGCAGTTTCTCTCTTCATACAACTTGCTAGCTGTCCAACCAAATTTGTAGGAGATGTTCCCAATAGCTAAAAAAAAGAGAATACTCAAGCTAGTTTATATATATTTAAAGGCGTATGTCAATGATATTACCCTAGAATGCAGAAAAACAAATCCATCCTTTTAATGGCTTTATTGCTATCAATAATCTTGCTATTTATATTAGTTTTCAAATGCTTTCTGTAAAAATGCATCTGCATATGCCTTTTATGTTCTTAGTCAAAGAGATAGCACCTTTTTTATCATATATAATATTATATTGTAATGTAGACTACTTTAAAAAAATTGCTTGTAAAAAAGTGCAATTCAAGGTCTTGGCACAATTTTGCCAAATCCAGCACAAAGAGAGTGACTGACATTGATTTAGAGACATGTAGGCTTCTTTCACTTACTGACCAATTAGCCAGAAGTGTACAACATGGATAAAACAATACAAATAATATGTTTCGAAGCCTAGCCCTTTTATATAAAGCGACTTTTTGATTAGTGAATATATCACATTCAGAAATAGCCATATGGAAGCCATATTAGGTATTCAGAGTAGTAGTTTTGGTTGAAACTAAAAGAGTGGCTGCTCGGATAGTATTGTAGGTGTATCTGCAATTTGTATGGTTTACAGTGAGAAAATAATTGGTTGTCTGTATTTAATTTCCGAAGTCTCTCTTTTGGGCCTTGCAGGCCCTGCCATCCATATTAGGATGCATGCATTTCCATGGCAGAGACTGCGCCATGGAAAGGCATCCGGGAATTCACCGCGGGGCCCATTGCGGGCCCCCGGGGGTGGTGGGTGGCTGCCATCATTGCCATGCACAAGGTAGCAGGCACCGCGCGGTGCCTGTCACGTTGTGCATGGCATAGCGCAACATGTGCTTTACCATTGGGGCGGGTGCTGCTTAATGTTAAAGTCCAGGATGCGCCCACCAATGTGGCGGGCACATCCTAATTTGCCTGGCGGTACCGCCGCAGCTTCAGCGGATGGTCTTGTGCTCCGTTGTCGTGGCGGGCGGACTCCCCATCGTAATATGCCCCTTAGTTTGTCTTTGTGGAGTGGAACAGATTGTAGGATCCTTGTGACTTCCTAGTACTAATACATTTTTGGTATACAGCTATTGCTGATATCAAAATCATTAAGACGAAGAGACACTAAAATCAATACATTTCCTGGTGGTTCGCTTACTAGACTTAAACTGCACAACTGCACGCTCAGATGACATTGGGCAGACTTTAATTGGTACGCATGAAATCTTTAAATGTGTTCAAAGCTTATCATTTATCACATCTTATATGTCTTCTACGATGGTCCACCAGCCATTCCTTATAGCTCAAGTGCAACAGATATTTCAATATTCAGTGTGTTTGTCCCACAATAGCAGTACAAGACATGCCACACAGTGGAGTAATGCGGATCTTTTGGAAAATCTGCACATTTAAAGTAGGCACTAGAACTTATGTGGCATCACAATAGTCCTTTATGGCTGGATTTCATTTATTTTTTACTGTGTTTTTGGTAGCTTTGTATAGCGTGATGCTTGAACAAGAACATTAGAGTGCTTTACAACAGAATCTCCTATACAACACTTTTTATGGGCACGGGTAGATTAACTGATTTACCCAGAATCACAGAATATTTAAATCTGGTCCCCCATCTTCCAAGTTTGGCAAATCTAGCTTATATGCCACTTCTCCTTCTTATTTGTGATGTGACCATACACCTCCCCATTCTTATTTGGTGTTGTGACTATACACCTGAAGGGCTGGGCTTCAAAGAGGATTAGGGATGTTGACCAGCTGTTTCAGAATTGATTACTCAAAGTCTTCCAGTCTTTATGTTCTGAATTTTGTGTAATATGCAGAACCTGTAGCACGATCGACGAATATTGCACTGTTTGAGATAGTGATTGGGTTCTTGTCATCTGAAATGTTTGCATCCCCTAATTTATATTATTTTACAGGTTAGGGCTATTCTGTGGAGTGCTGTCAGGGTTATAGAGCTTATCTGTTAACTATTTTGTTTTTCTAAACCTACTGAATGTTTTCAAGAGTATAGTTGTTGGAACAATTACAGCATACATGTTCTCCAAATAAATGGTCAGATTTATTGCATTCCCATTAAATAGTGGTCGGAGAAGGCTAAGTGAGGCTCATACTCCTGTACTTTGAAGTATTGCATGACTAGTAGTAGTGCCTCACCAAATTTTCAACAAAAGTGTAAGGAGTGGCTGCCACCCTAACAGCATATTAGTAAAAGGATATGGTTAATGTGTTTTGTTTTCATTAACATGAAACAAACATGTATGGAAAATAATCAAGATGTAATGTATGATCTGTTTAAGAAAATACCCACTATTTCTGCTTCAAAAGTAGAACAACACAATATTATTGGATACTCTAAAATACTATTTTACTGTGGGAACTATCTCCACCCAGGAAAGGTGCTGGTGGTAAACTTAACTGTTACATTTTCGACATACATTATGCACTTTAAGTTGGGTCTGGTGGCTTAGTAGATTAATATGTCCACTGTAGGGGTCTCTGTTAGACCTCATGGTTACAGGTTCAAATCCTGGTGGGTCCACTCAGCCTTTCATCCTTCTGAGGTAGATAGAATGAGTGCCATTGAGCTTGGTAACAATAAACATCTGTTTCTCCGCGCCAAGATACCCTTGGGTGAATGGGCGCTTTACAAATGCACGTTATGTTATAGATGTTTCCTGAAAATCAAAGTGAATAAGTATAAACTGATATAATCCATTCTCTACAATACAATGCTTATGCTCATAGGTCCAAAGCATGTAAACTGGATAACACAAATGGGAAAAAATGAAAATTCCGGGACACGTTTATCTTTTAATCTCCACTAAACAGATGCTTTATGCTATACTGGCAACAGGTTCTATGTTGTTGATATATCGTTCGACTTAAACCTAACATAGATATGTGTTAATACAATCTCCTTATTCATTTTTATTAAAACAGGAATTGATACCTGCTAGCTGGATTTCAAACAAATTAGCATTCTGTCAGTAACATTGTTAAGCTGAAACATTTCATCTGTGCTTGGAAAGATTGAAAGCCACAATTTTGTAGCATTAATTACATCCACTGCTGGGTATGCACACATACTGATACATTAAAATCATGGCAGGCCTCCAAAGAAGCAGCAGCCAACAAACTAGAACAACCCGTCATAATTACACGAGTAATAGGATTTCTCTATGAATAAAATATATGCATGTTTACTCATCTACTGTATTTTCGGAAATTGTTACAATCATTGACATAGGGCAATCAATTTTACTTTCACAAGAAACAATATAACTTTTTTTGTTTAACAGTTTTATGAATTCTAATAATCCAAACCATAATGGAAATGGTTCATTTCGAGTCAAAGATGTACTTTATTATCCTCTTATGCACTATAAAAATGCTACAAACCTAACACTAGTATTGCAGCTCGTGACATTATTACATGTGTAGGCTTAGTATGAACACATCTGAACGTGAACCATATTATTGCATGTACTTCTGTGAAATTTCCTAATCCTAATAACTGATTTATGATACCTTTTAGTTAGCTATTCTTTCAGTCCTCTTTTCTTTGGAAATTGCATGCAGTCACTGCCTCCTCCATTCTTTTGTCAAGTTCACTGCAGAACACTTAGGAGATGATAAAACACTGGAATACATATTCAGACACAGCTCTGAGTAATAGGATCCTGTCATTTCATCCATCTTTTTCAGAAAAAACACATTTCAAGTCAGTCAGAGTGCTAAACAAACAGCTTGATCCACAAATTGCAGCAAGCTACACAATCGGACAATAAATCAGTTAACATGTTCGACACCTGGATGAGGAAGCTAGAGAGCACATGCACATTCCATGATCAGAGTGGAGAAATCAGGGCACTAATCCATCAAGGGAGTTGATCTTCAGTGCTTAGACGGCTGATATTATGGGAGTCAGGAATCCCTCTTGACGACTTCCTAGTGCTAGCCCGTTCTAATAAATTATCAAGCTCACAGGCACAAGACATGGAAGCAGCACTCAGAAAACCTCCCAGCATCAAAGCAGAAATAGTCAAAGCTGTCCAACAATGACCAGGCCTTTCTCACCAATCCACTCCTGCAAGATCAAGCGGGACCTGTGGCAACTGTGGCCTTGGGCACAAGACCACTGAGACATGCCCTTCGAAAGGAAGGACATGTCCAAGTGTGGCAAAACTAACAATATGCAATAGTAAGCCGCAGCGAAAGACCACATGCCTACACCAGTAGACCGAGGAAGACAACATTACATTTGATTAATAATGTGGCACATAACAGTTATCTGATGAGATATAATATAGTTATCTGATGCGTATTGTAATGGTACCTTAACCACATGGCTGCTGGGCGTTTCTCCCCCCCCCCTGTGCTGGAAAATGCCATTTTAGTGGCACCATGACGAGCTCAGCTCGTCATCAGCACACGACACCCGTGGGTGATGACGAGCTGAGCTCGTCATCAGCATCGAAAGGGTTAAAGAAATGTTTACATTGCAGCTACACCTGTGGAAGGGAGCTTTCCCGAAATGCATTGGGCTTTATGATCATGGAAGATACTGATATCGCAATTTGCATTATGGAGTCATAAAATAAATCTTTGGAAGACCTGAATACCACTGGCACAACTGGATTATTTTTGATAAACATGGATTAACGTGGATGAAACTGGAGAGAAAAAAATTAGATTGTTAAAATTACAGTGGGCCATGGGCCTATCGCAGGCTGTGCACCCTGAACTGGAGTACTGTTTGCGCACTGGTGTTATCTTCATAATATGGGTATGCATGGGACGAACATGCATCAGGGTTGCAAGCCAAAACGTGTTGCCCGGAGAGCTTTATAGAAACAAAGTTAAAGATGAAAATGATGAAAAACAGGGTGTGCATTCTACAACGTATGTGTTAATATGAAAACCTGCCACACCGGCCTCTACTGCTCCCCACTAAGGCGAAACTCCATACTTACAGGGGTACCAAGCCAATACCTCTCTTTGGAGTCATCGATGCTGACATCACTCATGAAGGTCATGCCACACAGGCCAAGGTCCATGTTACTGAAGGAAAAAAAGGCACGCTGCTGAGCTGCCATACCACAGAAGACTATCCCCCAGATTCATCAAGAACACATTTTGCGATTCCTTATTAGCGGAAAAAATACCGATTCGCTATTAAGGAATAGCAAAATGCTATTCATTAAGAAATCCATTCAAAAATAGCGATTTCTAATAATTCCTTAATTGCGACTCGCAAATTGCGACTCGCAATTAAGGAATATCTCCCCATTCATTCCTATGGGCCTAGAGGCCCATAGGAATGAATGGAAAGACCAACTCAATTTGCTAATCGCATTTAGCGATTTGCAAATTGAGATTGCGATTTCAAGGGTGCAGGGGTGTCCAAAGGACACCCTGTTGCACCCTTGAAATTGATGTGTGCACATATGTTGCTCACACACATGCCCTAAGGGCATGTGTGTGCGCAACATGAAACTTTGAAAAATGCACTTTAGTGCATTTTTCAAAGTTTTTGCTATTTACCATGTAGTTAGACTTCGCGGTAAATAGCGGCCCCAGATTGCAAATTCGCAATTTTTAAATGGTTCATGAATTGTATTTAAGGAATCTCAAATTGAGATTCCTTAAATGCAATTCATCGCAATTTAGCGATTTCCATAATTGCGATTTTTGCATTTGGGATGATGAATCCCAAATGCAAAAATAGCGCTGGCAAAGGGCCAGATTCTCAGAAACTGGCCCTTTGCGAGCCGATTTCGGCTTCATGAATCTACCTGCAAGTGCACTATTCCTATGCCAACTCCATACTGTTGAAATTTCCACAGCTATTCCGCAGAGTAGGAAAGTTCAAAGACAAACAAGTGAAGATACACATAGATGGCTCAGTCAAAGCCACCTCATTGAGGCATTGAAGAGTCCCTTTTCAACTAAGACTGCACATTATGGGAGAAATGCAGGCACTCGCAAAGCTCGGTGTCACTGAAAAGGTAACCAGCCCTTCACTATGGATGTCACCCCTAGTGATTATACCCAAGCCGAAGTAGCCAGGTCCCATAAGAGTATCCCCAACCCCGACATTCATCGAGAATGTCACATAACTTTGACAATGGGTGACATAATAGCTGACTTAAATGGGCACAATTGGTTCTCAAAGTTGGATCTTTACGTTGGATATTACCAGTTAGAGCTTGACCCAGAAAGTTGATCCACAACAACGTATTCCACTCACATTGGGCTTCATCGCTACAAGAGATGTTGTTTCTGTGTCTTCTTCACAGCGGACGTTTTTCAAAATGCATTACGAGAGACATTATCAAGGCTGCTCAGAGTCATCAACTTGAGCAATGACTTACTGATATATTCGAACACACCGTAAGAGCATCAAGTTTGTAGTTTCCTTGGCATGGCATGGCTACATATTGTGGGACATTCATTCCTAACTTAGCCACACTGTCTGAGCCTCTGCTTCGCCTCACCATGTCGGGAGTACACTGGGAATGGAGATAGGATGCAGACAAAGCATTCAAGGCAATCCAAAATGCCCTCCTAAATAAAGTCACAATGGCAAACTTCCATCCCCAAAGAAAACCATAGCTGATCATGGATGCAAGCCCAGTGGGACTGGGTGCTGTGCTCTGCACCGACCACAAGTGTGTACCCATAGCATTTGCCAGCTGAACTCTGTCAGTCACGGAAAAGTGCTATGCACAGATAGAAACAGAAGTCCTGGCCATCAAAATAGCCTTCCAGCATTTCCACCTGTATCTACGCGGCCAGGAGTTCAAGATAATTACAGATCATAGACTCCTCATTCCACTCTTCATTGGTGTTAGCCAGTAAGCCCCCCCCCCAGAAATGAGAGGTGGGCGGTACAGCTATAAGCATATACCTTTGAACTGGTCTATCGCCCGGGCACCAATAACGCGGCTGATTACCTGTCACACCAACTGGTTCCTACTGACAATCCGCAAAACGTCATGGAGGAGGAGAAAACAGAAGAATTCCTCTGAATGGGCGTAAACAATGCATGCCCCTAGGCACTGACCATTGACAAGATCAGTGAATTGACAAAACATAACAAGAGACTGCTGCGAGCCAAAGAAGCTGTTGTTCAAAGGCAATAGCAGTACTTCCTAGCTGGATCCCAGCCTTGAATTACAAAGATCAAACATCATGACAGCAACTATGGAGAGTAAGAAATAAGCTCAGTGAAAGCCAGGAAGGCCTCCTGCTATGGGCCAGCCGACTGTAGCACTTAAGGATCTGTGGAGCCAAGCCGTCAATCTGGGGCACCAAGGCAATCAAGGAACAGCGAAGACAAAGGCTCATCAGTGCAGCAAAGTGTTGTTTCCTGGAATGGATGCCCTCATTGATAACACTGTGCAAACTTCTCACTCTTGCACCAGTACAAGCTGAGACTCACCACCCAGACCAGTACTAACGGAAGAGCCATGCTAGGACCCCTGGTTCAAACTCAGCACCGACTTCAGGAGTTTCCCAGATGGCTGGATTACTGTGGTCATGATAGATCCCCACACTAACCTTCCGATAGGTGAGGTGGTGCCATCCACAGTGTTTTCCCATGTGAAAACAGTGCTGGACAAGACATTAGCACTGTTCAGACTACCAGATGAAGTGAAGTCAGACAATGGGCCACCCTTCCAAGGGCATGGATTTCAGGAATTCCTCACCTTTCTCGCTATCAGACACTGAAAGATCACCCCGCAGTGGCTGCAGGCCAACGGAGAGGTAGAGAAATTCATGAGAATTCTGAACTGGGCTCTCCGGATTGTGGTGAATCATAGAGAACATGCGGAGACATGTCAGCGGCTGTCGAAAAACTCAACACAGCACAACCAGCTGTGCTCCGGCTTATCTTTTATTCCACAAACCTTCACTAGACTGCATCCGGGCCAATCCAGAGCAGCGAGACATTGCCATAGAGGTCAGAGTGGCATGGCATTGACATAGTGGCCATCCAGGGTAAGCCAGTGGTCACCAATCACAATGCCAGCATATGTCCAAGGGCGTGAAACTCCTCACTACAAGAGGGATCATCAGTCATCATCAAGGACAGATAACCTGGCTGGAAATTCCTGATCTCGTATGAGCTCAAGGTCTGGACAGTGGTCAGGATGAGTTGCACCATGGTGACTGAGCAGAGGGGTCCCCACACTGTCACAAGGAACATCTCATGGTTGAAGGAGATGGCAGCTTTCCCTGATGATGTGTAAAGCAAAGGCGAGGATATACTACAAAGCCAGGAACTTTCCAGGAAGCAGCCAAAGCCCAACATTTACCCCATCTAGACACATCCAGGAGGAGAGTCAGGAGGAATGTGGGTCAAGAAACATGGCCCAGAGCCAGAAGTATGGTCTCCAACCAAACCCTGCCCCCACCCAAATAATGAGAGACTTCATATGTTATGTACATCCTCACTGAACTATTTGCTTTGGAATTTTATAAAGAATGGGAGGAATGTAGAGAGCCGCACGGTCTCTACCCCAAGTTACACCCACCACCTAACTCCCTGGGCAGGGCATGGCCCGATGAGATAAATAAAGGGGTGCAATGTTGCTCGAGGTCTTTGCCAACACCTTACCAATGAGTGCTCATCTCTTTTGTACAGCTCTGTGCTGCAACAGGCTAGGCCTCCCGGAACAGCCTAGCTCACCCGCTACAGTTAGCAACAAGGATTGCATTAGGTAAGGTACAAGCTAAAAACACAAAAACCATGAAGGTTAGTGTCAGAGTTGTACATAGGGGTCACAGATAATTTTGGGGTTAGAGTTAGATTATGGCTAGGATAAAAAAGAGCATCAAGTTTAATATGAGGTCATTGTGAAACTTAGGTCTAATTTAAGGTTGGTTTTGGTCAGGGCTGGCTTTAGGTCAGTGTGACTGGTGCGGCCGCACTGGGTGCTGACCTGTGGAGGGGGGCACTGTGACCTGAGGGGGGTGCTATGCTTGGCAATATCTTATGATAAGAGAGATGAGGGGCACTTTTGCAGGTGGTAGTGAGAGAATCCGAGGAGGCAGTCATGGGACGTGGGGGCGCCAAAAGTGATTGTCGCACCAGGCGCCACCAGCGCTTAAGCTGGCCCTGGTTTTGGTTGACATTTATTAGCAGGTTATGACGTAGGTTTTCTTTAAATTAAGATTACAATTTCAACTAAGGTACCCATTTATTAAAAGTACACAGCTCTGTAGCTTGGTTTGCAGCTAAACTATTAAATATGATCTTCTTTGGTGTAGATGGCAAGGCAATTGGGATCAGAAATGCTCATCCATTGTGAGAATGCAGCAGTGTTTATTGGTTGAGAGATATCATCAGCAATAAAACCAGTGTCTGTCTGAGCTAAAATAGGAAGAACAGTGTAAATCCAGTTTCATCTGAGAGTTAAGTCTTTTTATAAACTCAGAAAAATAGATCACTTAAGAAGATATGATAGTTTCTGACAATCATATTTTCGGGTCTATGTCAATGTGTATAAATAATTGCAACTCTTTACAGACTGTAATGTGTAAACAATACAATTAAACAAAGCAATACTGTAGGTAACAATGATTAGTTACCAAAAGCCATGTGACAATCCTGGGACCTTTAATACTTTGAAAGTGAGTGCGTTTATAAAACAAAATATGCTAATTGAATAGTGACCCGAAACATGGAACACAGTGAGAAGTAGGATTATTTCTTCCCTCCTAGATTTAAAAGATTAGATGAGTGACAGATGTGGTGGCACCCCATGAAATATACTAATAACAATGCCTAAAATATGAGATCATAAATGAAAAACATATAAAAATGCTTAATAATTAATCACATGTTTCTCAAAACATGTTACTTTAAAAATAATAGTATGATGACAGCTTATTGTATGTGGGAGGTGAATGCTCCAAGTCCATTCTGACAGGCAAGATCTTGGGTGAAGGCTCTGCCAGTCACTAAAATTAGTTTGAGGAGGATTTTCTGATTCTTAAGCGTGTGTGACTTCGAAATTATGATTGCGGTAGGGAAGGATCTTGGAAGGTGGTCTGGAAAGAGACAGAGGTTATAGTTGGATGAGGATCAATGCGTTTGGAAAGGGACTCCATATTTCACTAGAACATTTACAAAATATTACGGTAACATCTAATACACACCTCATATAAAAAGAAAATAAGGGTGAATTTCCTTTAAAACATTTTTAAAATGGATGGGTTACAGGTTAGAAATTTTGAGTGATAGTTTTTTTATATCATTTAATTCAATGGAAATAGCACCTTATCTGGGAATAAAGTGGGAAATTGGGGCTTTACTTGAAAACACAAGAGAATATATTTCCAGATTTTTTCATTATTGTAGCAAAATGCATTAGACTACTTATTACTTTGGATTTGTTATTTCAAGTTCTGCGTTGTAACAATTATCATATTAACATTCTTTTAATTAGAAAGCAGACTTCAAAAAGAATGAAACAAGCTTTGACAAAGGAATCCGATCATGCTTTTAATACAGGGCATCAATTCCATTTGTTTTACCACTGTTTGTATTCCCCCAATGGCCACTGAATGTTCATAGAACTGCACAGTAGCTCAAGTTTTTTTGTACACTTTATAAAAAGAAACACATGTACAGAAATCCCTCTGTGTGTTTCTTAAATGAACTTGTTTAGTGAACTTGTAAAACATATATGCATTCTGATTCATGAGAAAATAAACAAAATAGAAAAACTAAAATAGAAATAGCAGTGTTTGTAATATATTACACCCTCTACGTCTTCTTTGTGTTTAAAGTATACTTCCAATATTGATGAGAAAGCTCTTACTGTCTTTAGCTTTACTGTGGCCACTTAACTAATCTGTTGTATGCTAATGAAACGTACAGAAGTTATAGTGAGGGTCTTATTGTTTAAACTTAGCATTTACATTACAAGTCCAGTAAAAAGTATTGAACACTGACAGAACCTCAAATTAACAATATTGTTGTAAACAAAGTTATCAATGGCACAGATTTTACAAATGACTCAAACTTTATCCACTTGCTGGTAACATGGCTTATTTAGTTCTGCAGGTGTTTAAATCCCAGCAAAACTGATTCAGACTTCCATCTATCAAAATATCGTAAATTTGGTACCTTTAAGAGGGTAAAAGTAAGACAAGTGGTTTTACTGGAATGCATTCTGACACAAAATATAAAAATGTACTATTCTTCAAATTGGTTGTGGCATTGGTCAAATTGTATACAGTTTAAACATTCTCGGTTTTAATTATACATTTTTGTCCATTGGCATATCATCTTCCTTATAGATTGTAGTTGTGATTAAGATAAACACGCACATTTTGTCAGCTAATGAAAGTTTAATATCCTGGTCTATATAATGTAAAACTGTGTAGCTAGGCACGCTTTAGACATTCCTAGCCTTGGACGTGGAGTTGAACAAAACATAATGTGTTTTCAATATATTTTCTTTTTGTTGAAAAGGACAACTTTTCCAGAAACGTGAGAGTTCAGCCAAGTGAATATAAAAATCTGCAAACACTGCATGCCAACTGGCAGAAATCCAAGTGAAATGATGGAGGAATATCTGATCTCTGCCAAGTTTGAAGCATGCTACCCTGCCGGTGAACGGTTAAGTACCTTAAAGTGTCGAAAGCTTCATAGACCAAATTACTCTGACCACATACATTTTGCCACTTAGACTCTATATATTTCTACTGTACACAATAAAGAGTGTTCAAGGAAAGCAGCCCTCTTGTTTTAGGGCAAAGATTGTTTGTTTAAATATAGGCTGCACAAAAGAAAATCAACTACCCAATAATTAATTTTTAAAAGGTGTCCTTTTTTGAGGCTCTTCTGTATGGTATAGACTGGTTCCTAACATGGCTCGAAACTGTGACATTCATTTCATATACTCTACTTTTATAACCGTGATTTTTAAACTCAGAATTTCTAAAGTTACAACTGCATGTGTGTGTCTGTATGCAGGAAAAGTCATACATTTAGCCCTGATTTCCTGATCATGCATGGTTTGTACTGGCCTACGAATCTGAGCATTTGAATGTCATATTAAGACCTAGTAAATGGCACAACAAATGCAACAAAGGCATGGAAGTTAACTTTTGCTCATGTAATGTAGTATGTATTTTTACTACTCACATACATGACAAAAATATATGGCTTCCGGAAGTACCATTATCCTTTGTTAGGTCTGCAGCTCAAGCACCTCGCAATAGCAGAAGGCAACAAAAAGAGCTTGGGTCATGTACAAAGAAATGTTTTTTATTTATGGGGTAAATTACACTTAATGTGTGCCTTGTAAGCCACAGAGTTGGATGATTAATATATGCAAATGTGGCTTATTACACATGGGGAATGACATGCACTCACAACAAAAAACTCTCTAAAAGTGCTTTTCCTATGTAGGCAAGATCCCATTTCCAATTAATACGCCTAGATATGAATAAAATATTTATTTTGTATCTCTACAATATGCTAGAACAATGGTTAAAAATTATTATATTGATAAAAGTATACTCCTTATAACATTTGCAGAAAAGATAATTTAAGAAAGTTACTTTGTGCTGACTGAGGGAAAACTGGTTTAGAATTGGTTTGCCCCTCCAAGAACACATTCTTGCCTGGTTGCTAATGGCCATGCTCCTGGAGGACAATGGGATGGCTTCTGGGTCCAGGATGGCAGGGTGTTGTCAACAAGTGATCATTTAAGAAGGTATGATACTCTGTGCATGGGGAAGGAACAGTTGTCAGAAGACATGTCAACGTTCTTATTTCTTCCTTTAACTTGGCAATGCCAAATGAATCTGTCAGCAGCTGCTACCAATAATTCCAAATGCCAACAAGTTGCCTTTGAGGCTCTAATCCCAACAGGTGGGAAAGCTAGTTCTGGGGGGGAGACCTAATCTCCATATGGCAGTGGCATGGAAGGTTTGTAGCATACTAGGAGAGGGCATAGAGGTAGGGACACCATGAGGATGTAGTCAGACGTGGGTGTAGGGATTTCTCCAATCATAGGTTAGAACAGATGGTAAGGATGGCACTTCACCACCCACTCCTCAGCAAATACCTTGACCTTGGAATAAAACATCTTGCCAAAGCTGAAGACTCTGCGTGAGTGCTGGAAGAAGAAGGAAGGAAGGACTCTTTGTCCCTCATGGCTCTCAGATTGAAACTTCTACCCAAGAGTCTAGCCTTCCTGTTACCTGCTATTGGCACCCACAAGGCATAAGCACTCCTGAATCAAAAGACTGCTCTGATTGCTGAAGACTGAACACTGAACAAGTTCTTTCAGGAAAGAGAGCTGGTGCCTAGAGGTATGACCTGAGGATTAAAAGAATGACATGAAGGAGCTTCAAATTAATTGAAGAAAAGTGAGACTCCTACCTTTGGAGGAGCAGAACGAAGGATTAGGTTTACTCAAGGAAGGGCATATGGTGGGCCAGAAAGCTACGTTTGGTCTGCTCAAAGCTAATTGCTGCTCTTAGAACTGGTACAGTAGTACATATTAGGAAAGCTATCCAGTCTTATCAAGCTGCTAGCTTTGCCATGATAGTGGACTTGGAGAACTAAAAAATGCAACAATATCTGAAGGACAGTGCCTGAATCTGGGTGAGGTGGTAAATCTATTGAAGCAGTGAAGCGACCTCTGCAATTTTGAAATCAAAACTTGGTCCCAAACCCAAAGGCTTCAGTAGGAGCTCAATGATGACATATCTGACTATGAGCGATCCTTGCAGGCTTCAGCGTTGGACCTTGGATCTCTAGAAGGCCTTTAGCTCCAAAACAGACAAAAATTCAAAATTAAAGGGTTGACCAGTGTGGCCTATTTGGCTTACCTAACCTTTGCTCCATTGAGGTCATTCTGAAATCCTGAAACGTTTAAGGTATCTGTTAGACTTGACAGCCTTAGGATGTGTATCCGAAGCCTTTGGCCTTTTCCTCTCTGATTTGTGCTGATTTCGTTTTTGCTGGCCTTAGTGCTCTGCACACATTACCACTGCTAACCAGTGCTAACATGCTAATGCTACCTCTCTAAAACATGGCACTACCATTGTCTATGGTCTGTAACTTAAATGCTACTAGTAGGCCAGCAGCACTGATTGTGCCACCCACTTTAGTAGCACTTTAATTGGAGCCTGTGAGTGGGCAGTTTTAAACCATTTCAACCTTGCAAAGGAAACCTTTTTGCCAGGCCCAAACCTTCCTTTTTAGTACATATAGGTCACCCCTAGTGTAAGCCCTGTACAGCCCAAAGTGTAGGGTGGAATGTATTTGAAAAGCAGGACATGCACTTTTAAGGTTTACATGTCATGGTAGTGAAAAACTGGAAGTGGAGAGGCTCAGTGTGGATAACCTCTGCAGGGTTGAGCTGCATAATCTCTGCAAGGAGAGGGGGCTACATGAACGAAAGAAGGCCACTAATCTTCAGATAGCCCTCTACATCTAAGAGGAACTTACTTGGATGCAATTCCAGACTGAGAATTTGGAGGATGGAGATCCAAATGTGGAGGATCGTGATAAAGGGGAACTTGATTTGGCAATGGAGGATTATATGGCTGTGTGCCTTGAGTAAGAGGTCTCAGAAAAGGGAGATCCCGTGGAGAGAAAATAGAAACACTGTGTCTTCTAAGGTTTGTCCCCAGAGGTGCTGGAAGATGGGAAGTCAAATAGGCCAAAATGAAACTAGAGGCAAAGGAGAAGAAGTGTAACAGAGCATTGGCAGAAAAGAAATTGCTGCTGGAGCATGGGAGAAACCCGATAGAACTACAAATACAGCCAGGAAAAGCTCATAATCTAGCATAAATGGCGACAGTTTACCTGTAGTGTCTGAAGGTGATAAGAATGCCCCTGTACTCAAAGATCTGATGCACAACTATGTGGTGGGACATGATATTGACAAATGGCTTGCAGCACATGTGTTAGCCTTACGAGTGCACAAGATCCCAAAGGAGCATTGGGGGGGGGGGCTTGTGGAATCATATGCCTACAGTGGGAAGTGATACACTATTCACATTAGCGGCAGATGATCAGACTAAGTATGCTCCCATGAAGGCCATCCTTGTCGGCACGTTTGGGATGACTCCTGAGAAGTACTGCCAGAGGTTCACGGACAGCCACAAACTCCCAAACCAGTCTTGGGAACATTCCTTGGACTACTCTAGTAAGCAACGGTATGGTTGGGTAGGTAGCCAAAATATCGAAATTAAAATATTGATATGCAATAATATCGATGTTTTAATTTTGATGGTATAGAATATCGATGTGCAATAATATCGATGGACAGAATATCGATTTTAAGGTATCTATGTTATTAATATCGAAATGTTGTTTATTGTTATGTATTTTATTATGTATTTTATATGTTTGTTAAACATGTTTTTTAATGTATGTTTAGAAATTGGTATTTTTGTTTACATTTTGCGTTTTAGTATCAGAGCGGGTTGTGGGTTTATAGGGGAATAGGGTGGGAATTAATTTAATTATAATAAATTAATTATTATGTTTTAAAAAAAATGTGATTAATAATTAATTGTTAAATAATAATTAATTGGTAATTATTTTTATTAATGAGTTAATTAAATTAATTAGAGTTAATGTAGTAATATGTTTTATTTTTGTTATTGTTAATAATTAATTGGTAATTAATTATTAAGTGATTAAATGATAATTACATTTGTTATGTGATTTATTTATGTGTAGTGGGTTGTGTGTTTATAGGGGGATAGGGTGTGTAATAATAAAATAAAATTAAAGAGATCGTATTTATTTATTGGTATTTAATATTAATTAATTATAAATAATTTATTAATAAATATTGTTTATTCTTGTAAATTTCTTGTTAATTAATTATCAATTGGTTACTAATTATTAATTGGTAACTAATATTTGTCTATTAGTTCATTTATAATTACATCAATGTAATAATATTAATTGTTATTAATTGATTAATTGATATTTAGATTAATTGCGTTTTTTTGTATGTGTAGTGTGTTGTTTGTTAACACCTTAGCAGCTATGGAACGTCCAGCTCCAGTGCTGAACGTTCCATTGCGCAGGTGAGGTTCGAACGTCCAACTGCCGACGGCAGCACTCCTGAAGTAGTGGTGCCATCGGCCGTTGGACTAGGCGCAGCACTTATGAGGTTAAAGGGGGAGTAGCGTGGGAAGTAATTTTTGTTATTTTAGTAAATATTATTTATAAATATTTGGTATTTAGTAATATATTTTTGTAAATAAAATATTACATCTTTTTTTTCTTTAACAAAATATGTAATTGATAAGTATGTTAATATAACGCCTACGCTATCCTGCGCTTTCGCTACTATTGCACCCTCTGGAGTGGGAATAGTAATTTTTACCCCCACGCTATCCAACGCTTTCCCTACTGTTGCACTCTCTGGAGTGGAAATAGTAATGTTTACCCTTACGCTATCCAACGCTTTCCCTACTGCTGCACTCTCTGGAGTGGGAATACTAATTTTTACCCCCACAGTATCCAATGCTTTCCCTACTGTTGCACCCTTTGGAGTGGGAATAGTAATGTTTATCTCTACGCTATCCAACGCTTTCCCTACTGTTGCACACTCTGGAGTGGGAATAGTAATTTTTACCCCTACGCTATCCAACGCTTTCCCTACTGTTGCACCCTTTGGAGTGGGAATAGTAATTTTTACCCCTACGCTATCCAACGCTTTCCCTACTGTTGCACCCTCTGAAGTTGGAATAGTAATTTTTACCCCTACACTATCCAACGCTTTCCCTACTGTTGCACCCTTTGGAGTGGGAATAGCAATTTTTACCCCTACACTATCCGACGCTTTCCCTACTGTTGCACCCTCTGAAGTTGGAATAGTAATTTTTACCCCTACGCTATCCAATGCTTTCCCTACTGTTGCACCCTCTGGAGTTGGAATAGTAATTTTTACCCCTACGCTATCCAACGTTTTCCCTACTGTTGCACTCACTGGAGTGGGAGTAATAATTTTTACCCCTACACTATCCAACGCTTTACCTACTGATGCAATATGTGAATTAAGTATATATATTAATTTATATGTAAAGTTTTTAATTTATTTTAAATGTAAATTTATTAGTTATTATTTTTTAAATATGTTTTAATGTTTATATCTATAATTTGTTAAATTATATTTATTTTTACATTCTTTTTACATTATTATTAATACATTTAAACAAACAATATTTTTTACTTTGATATTTTTGTACAACTATATATTTTTTCTCAATATTTTTGTACTTTCCTTTATGTAGATAGAACTGCGATATTTTTGATGTCGATATTTTTGCTTCGATATTTCTATGTCTATATTCTGCCTGTCGCTATTATGTCATAGATCCGTATGGTTGACTAAGGGGAAGCAAAGTTAGTGATTATGCTGGGCTGTACAGCCGGATTCTGAGGAAGCAGTTATTCAATATTTGCTTTGCAGAGCTGCGTCAGCACCTTCTGACTGATGCCAGGAATGTTGCTAAGGAGGTGGACATCTGGGTCAGTGCTGGGTGTCCAAGAAGGAATCTGCAAGGGAATCCCAAAATGGTGATTGGTTCCCACCATAAGAAGGAGAGGGGAAATAGAAACAAAAAGATGTTCTTTCACAAGGCCCCCAAATCAGTTTGCAGGGGAAAGGGAACCCTTCCTTATCTGGCCTCCAGAAAAAGACTTCACAGACAGAAATACTGTAAGTTTGTCCCTAAATGCTATTAGAGCTACCAGAATGGGCATATCAAAGGAGATACTAAGTGCTCCAAGAGGGCTCAGCCCCTAAGTGTTAGGAAGTCTCAGGAGCTGGCCAGTGTAGTGCTTGAGGAAGAGATGGTCCCAGTCAGTGTAGCAGGGCAGCTAAGGTCATCTTGGTGAAGGAAAGATGGTACACAAAGCCCACATATCTGCCAATACTTCCAAGTAATAGATCTCCTGTCCACTGTCTTACAAGTGCCATTGGATATAACAAACTTGTAATGCAGAAGACAGAGTATCGTTTGTGATGGAGTAACGTACCCATCTGATGAACTCTAAATCAGGCCCTATATTTTATATATCGTGGAGATTAAAATGTACCAAAATGTATACAACTTAATATTGAACTCACCAGAAAGCACTCTAAAATGTTTCTATTGAGTATATTTTCGAATACCTATAGCAGAACTACTGAAATAGATGTTACTGCTCTTGTTGCCTATAATCTTTCAAAGAAAAGAAGACTGTAGCCTCCATTGGTTTCAGTATTTTGAGTGAAAGTGCCCACAGATGACTCATAGTATAATTAAATGTACCAATTATGGAATAATATGTGTCACTAACAGAACGAAATCACTAAGGTTTTGAGTAAATCATTAGGTACTTTGAAGTTAGAAAAGACGATGCAATGTTTACAAGAGTACTAGCATTTTACAAATTGGTAAATGAGGAGGATTTTTTTCCTCAAAGTGGAAGAATTAGCATGTTTGAGTGGAGGAATTAGCGTTCTTCTTGCTTGGAGTTTAAGAAGTTAGGAGGAATTTACAAGAGCAAGCTGATGTAGCGAGGAGCTTAGTGTCTGTAACATGGTTTTGTGGAGGACATAAAGTAAAAGCAATATTAACATGAGACAGATTTTTTAGAGGAAATATCATAGGTATATTATGTTCAATGTACAGTTACACAAGTGGGGACAGTCTCATGAAAGAATTGTGAACTTACTCCTGTATTTTTCTTTCCTTTCTTAAAGGATTTGCAATCATTAGCTAACTTGGATTTCATAGATATATATATATATATGATTTCTCCAATGCTGCACTTCGCAGTTCCCTGCCTTCAGCGTCGGTGCCAGATAGTGGCAGCAAGCCGCTTTACAATGCAAATGGACTCCTGTAAATTCGCCACAATCAGCAAAAACCAAGAAACGGCACACCAGAGGACTGCACAATAACTTTATTGTGCACCAGTTACAGGACAACGCATTGAGGCGTAAGCCTTTCTCAAGTGATTTCTTGTACAGCAATCTCCCTTAAAAATAGACTACACCATGCATGAACATGGAAAAGTTACTACCGGCTTCGTCATACACTCGTAATCAAGCCAGGGAAACAATATTGTTTGCAAATGTAACGGCAATTCTGAAGTAGCATGGTTGATACAATTCATTCATTTACAATTAAATTCATTATAAATCAACTTTATACAAATCAATTCTCAAATCAACTGTTACCTCTTCATCAAGAAAGTGCGATGTGCATTATAATCCTATGAATTTGTGAACCAATTATTGTGTGCTCACAATTTTGCCAATTAAGTACAAGTTGCAAATGCAACTGGGCCGTTTCAGTAACATGTCAGATATTACTACTCTTGTTATTCAGTCATACTCCATTGTAGTGTGATTCCTGCTACTAATAACAGCAAGAATAGACCCTAATGTTCGCATAATATTGCATGCCACATCATGGATGATACGTTGTTTCCGCTTGGTAAAAATCATTTAAAATATATAATTTTTCAACCCACAACAATCTTTGTTCAAATGCTCTGTGTACATATTTCATGAAGAGTGAATTACAATATCCAACACCTGATTCTGTATACAGGAAGTATAACAGCCATCTCATACCCACATATTTCATTGCTGTCATGTAGATAGCGGCCAATGCCCCCTCAAACAGTGATATCGCAGATGTAATTAATGCCTGATGTCACATCTAAAATCTATATAATGCATGTTCTTGAGATCCCTACACAATTCATTCATTAACTGGGATAAGCACCTTTTTCTGGTTTCAATATGACATTATTGGAATGGCGACAGGAAGGCCTATATATAAAGAGCAAAGGAATTTGTGGGGATGTGGTGAATGATTGCCCTTCACAGTGACAAGAGCAAAATAGAGAGACCAGACTAGTCACAAGGTATTTCCTTATTTATCAAATGATACCTCTAAGGTTTGGGCGCAAATGTTGCTACTTTTGGCTAACCTTCGATGCCCGTATAGGAATCTAATGTGCACTGTTACTGGTTTCAACCTAATGCTCCATATTAAAATTGTGACAAAATGTGTATTCTAAAATTAACAAAAATTGAAAAAAATAAGTGAAAGTTTCAGATAACATACAGCTCTATTCAGGACCTGTGAGCAATTTATTACTGGCATATGTGTGTGGCAAGCTCCTCATCCCCATTCATCCCTTTTAGTGTTTTGTAATCCAAAATAATAATAATGTTGGATTCAAGGATCCTCAGATTCTTCTCCGTATCTCCCCCTCCTATGTGCTTAGGAATCATATCAATTCGGTTGAATCGGAGACAACTGTTGTTACTTATATGTCTCTCCGGGAAATGATGGGCAACCGGATAATTATGTACACGGTTAGTTATTGGCCGGAGATGCTGTAATATTCTCATCTTCAGTGGTAGTTTGGTACTGCCCACGAACCAGAGGCCGGAAGGGCCCTCCAGTACATAGACAGCGAAGTCACTATTGCAGTTAATCAGATGATTTATCGATTTGATTTCTCCTGCACCTGTTATGTAATCCTTACATATTTGGACATTTGTGGCATGCTTTGCACGTGCCACAAATGGAGAACCCATTCCATGCTTTAAGCCAATGAGATTTGGTACTATCTTGCAGGTAGCTGTGCACTAGCTGATCCTTTAACCCCTTCAGTGCTGCGCGAATTCCGCTGCGGTGCTGAAGGTTCTAAAGAACCTATGGACTCATGACAGGACGGTTCCGTCATGAGCACAGGCCAACCGACGCTCATGATGGAACCGTTCCGTCATGAGCACCGAAGGGGTTAAAGATTTTGCATGTTTATACATTACTTGGAGACTATGTCCCACATATTTCCCTATTATGGGGTCTGCTGTCAGCAGATTCCAGTGGGTTTTCATTGCTTTTTTGATGGCCCATGCGCCTCTACTAAAATTTGTTATCTTCTTGGGGTCTCCTACCTCCAGACTTTTGTTCCTTAGTGAGCCTACTGGGTGGATCGAATAATAAATTATTCTGGGGTTTGTTCTGTAATCTTTTGCTTTCTGCAGAACTTTCTTTTTATATCCTCTGTCCTCAAAACGAGTCATGATAGTTTGTAGTTCTACTCGAAAATTCTCATTGGTACTGCAGTTGCGGCAAGCCCCCAGTAACTCCCCATATGGGGTACTATGTACCAAGCGAATCGGGTGATGACTAGCTGCAAGTAAGACAGTATTTCCAGCTGTTTCTTTACAAAACAGTTGGGTAGTGATCCTTCCCTGTTTGATCTCAACTGCTATGTCTAAAAATTCACAATAGGTGGAGCTTACTGAATGTGTGAATTTTAGGTTTAGATTGTTTTCACCCAATTTAAAAAAAACTCATTCACCAGCATTTCCGATCCGTCACAAATTAGGAATAAGTCATCAATATATATGACCCATGTAAGAATGTGGTCAGTATATCTTTCAAATGATTCCATCCAGACAGTTTGTTCCTCCCACCAGCCTAGGAATAAATTTGCTAGACTGGGGGCAAAACAAGTGCCCATTGCAGTTCCAGACCGTTGTCTGAAGGCGGATTTTTTCAAAGGGAAAAATGTTTTGCTGTAAGCAGAAAAGCATCATTTCTTCAAGCATCTTATTGTGCTGCCAGTTTTCAATATGCCTGCACTTCAGAAAATACATGCATGCTGCTACACCCAAGGTCAGGGAGGAGATATCTAGTGCAATCACATGATACCCTTCCTCCCACTGAACATCATGTATCCTGTCCAACAAGACAGAGCTGTCCTTGCAATATGATTTCAGGTTCAGGACATATTTTGAAAGAAACAAATCAAGGAAGATTGAAGTGTTTTCCAATAGCCCCTCATTCAAGGAGACTATTGGTCACCCTGGTGGAAAAGTGGCACTCTTGCAGATTTTTGGCAGGCAGAGGCAGATGTGTAGATACTAGACCAACATGTTTCGGCCAAATGGACCTAAGATAGTGTCACGGCAATCTTCAGGGTCAGTGTTTCAGCTACTGCAATAAATAGGTGCAATATATGTGAGCTTCTGCTGACTGACCTGATGTTAGAACTGGCTATTTCTGGTAGGCTAAGGCTGACGCCAAAGCCAGGCAGAAACCACCATTCTAGTCAGGGCAAGGAAGTCACACACCAAGATAACCCCTGCTCACCCCCTTGGTAGCTTGGCACGAGCAGTAAGGCTAAACTCGGAGGCAATGTGTAAAGCCTTTGCGCCAGCACAAAACAGCAACAACATACTAGGCACACCACAAAAGGAACTCCACACAAGGTTATATTAAAAAAACTTTTGTATTGTCAAAACACATCAGATAGGATCACACAATATACAGGGTGCCAACTGGCACGGGCAATATTCACAAGGGATTATTTACAAGACAGGGCCACATGGGCCACTGTCATAATCAACACTTTCAGAAATAGAAATACTTGTCAGAAATTAGAATAAAAGGATATAAAATCACTGTAGCACAAAGTAACAGTTATAAATCACATCCAGTAACTACTGGGAACAGGTACCAGGACCTCACTAGGACCACCTGTACTAAAAGAACCACCACCTAAGAATAAAATACATTTAGGGGTATAAACCAGAACACATTACCCATGATGCATGAAACACATTCAGAGGAGTAGTAGAGAGAAACACATGATGCCTAAAACATTCAGAGGTGTAAGGACAACCACCTAAGTATCACACAGCGTTTAGGGGTCTAGGAAAGAACAAATTACCCATGATGCATAAATATACATTCAGAGGAGTAGTAAAGAGAAACACATGACACATAAACCTACACATTCAGCGGTGTTCAGAACAAAGCACATGATGCAATAAACTACATTCAGAGGTGCACAACAACTCAATAGCACAAAAACACACAGTAGGCAGTTACCATCCTAGACATAGCAGATAACCACATTGCGCACAACTTACATAAGCCACCACCTGTGGCAGTCTCTAGGCCAACTGGCCTTGTTGGGGCTAAGATGCCCTGAGTCTCAATGTCAGGGTGCGCTGCCATGCAGCGCAAGTCTCAAGAAAAGAAAGCCTAAACGTAGCAGCTGGCACTAAGTTCTGCGCAACTGTGAAGGCCTGGCACCACTGTGCCCTCTCTGTCCCACACAGGGACTCTCTCCTGAAATTGCACCTAAACGGTGCAGCTGCCCACTAATTGCTGGGCAGCTGGAGAATCATGAAGAACTGTGGCAGGGCCTTCAGTAGCCCCTCTGGCGAATTGCGCCACAATTGGTGGAGCCACACAGGCTCTGCAGCAACTCCTCTCTGGAGCCCTCTGGCTCCTCAATAAAATGCCCCCCTGAGCCTAGCAAGCTCTTAAATCACATAGGGCACCTCGAGCCTCTCTGGGCTCTCAACATCACACTTGTAGGCAGGAGGGGGCGGGCACCGGCAATGTGCCCCGACGCCCCATCTACAGGATGCCCTCGTTGGAGTCCCCCTCGGGGGACTCAGAATGCTAGAAATGCCTGCAAGAACCTCTCTGGGCTCTAAATTACACATACCCCCGGAGCCTCGGGGGCTCGACACGGAATGCGGGGCAAGGTGGGAGCGGCCCGCTGCCAGACGGGGCCGCTCCAGACTGGGACAGAGCATGGTGCCTCGAGGCACCCAACAAGAAGCCCCCACTCACCGGGACTCCGACGCGGCGGTCTCTTCTTCTGGGCAGCGCGGGGCTCCTCTTCCACCACGGAGCCCCGCCTGCACTCTCAGCTGCTCTCTGCCTTCGCGTCGGGGCTCTCCTCATTCGGGGCTCCCTCAGCACACGGGAGCCCCAGCAGCAGGCCACGCTTCTACTCTCGGGGCTCCCTCTCGGTCACGGGAGCCCCGAAGCAGCCGCCGCCATTATTCTTCCTCCTCACACGGCAGCTCCTCACCAATCGGAGCGCGGCTCCCAAATCGAGCCCTCCGTGACGAGGCAGCTTCTTCCCAGGGACCCGCCAATCAGAGCGCAGCTCCCTGGGACCAGCCTCCAACGTTGGCCCAATCACCTTGCGAGTCAGAGGACGAGCCTCCCACAGCCCACCAATGGCAGCGCGGCTCCTTCGATTCCTCGGCGAGCTCAAGCCTCGGGCGGCGGCGGTGAATTGGAAGCAAATGCCGGGCAGGCTCCGGCTTCTTAAGCAAAGTAACCATTAAATCGAGGTGGGCACTTGATAGGCTCCGCAATCCTGGGGGATAAATCCATTAAAGCGCTCCCCAGCGCTAAAAGAGATTACCAGCGCTCCCCAGCGCTGAAGGTCTAGAAAAAGCGCCCTCAAGCGCTAGAAGTCAAATAAAGTGCTCCCAAGCGCTAGAAGGGGAAAATAAAGCGCTCCCAGCGCTATAGGCAACCAAAGGTCACCAGTCCAGCAACAGCAGGGATCCAGGGCAAAGCAGAGTCTCCCCCTCTGCCCAGGCAAGGCAGGGGGGTCCCCAGAAGTCCTCTAGGCATCCAGGGGCTGGGCAGCGCCCACCCCTGGTAGATTCAAGTCAGAAACAAGAACATTTTGGAAGGGGACACAGCCCCTTCTTATACAGAAAAAAGTCTTTGAAGTCCTTTGAAGTCTTTGTGTAAGGGGTTCCTGAGCCTGGTCTAAACCAGTTCTGGGTGTTGCTTGGGCTCTGGGGGTTTCCTGGCTTCCTTCATTCTTCCAGTATCAGGGTCAGAGGTGACAGTCGCTCAGCGGGAGGTGGAGCCAGCTTTGTAGTCAGGCAGGCACAGCCCTTCACTATCAGGGGCTATCTCCTCCCACTTCCCTGGCAGCAGATGCTGCCTTTCATCCACGGGCTGACTCAGACTCCTGGGGGATCTGCAGCCCCTGTCATCCTCAAACCAGACAGTCAATCCACCAGCAGGCCCAGGCACTCTGGGCCAGGCTCACCAGCCAATCACACGCCAGCAACAAATTACACAAATATGCCAACCTCTAAAAGTGGCACTTCTAGACTAGACACAGTCATGCCTCATATATCATTTTGCAGCATTCAATCTCACGAGTTCGTACATATCAAACTCGACCCTGCACTCCCCACACATCAGGAACTACCATGGGCATACATATTCCCCATTCATTCCTATGGGAGGGCAGGTCACTCACCACACATACACAGAGAGAGCTCAAGCGCTTTACACTGTAGCACAGTGAAAAAGTGCGCAGAGGCCTAAAATCACTACCACCAGGTTCCAGAAACAGGCTAGGAAAAACGGGGTGAACCTGCCTAAAAGGCCGGGCCCAACACCTGACAACTCCAAAAATTGTGGTTTTGGCACACATACCATATGGCTAATATGCTGGGACGGATGTAGTGAACTTCACAACCAACTGTGGTTGTACGCAGAGCATACTGAACAGTCAATCTACTGGTTCAGTATCACATTACTGTTTTATGCATGTGTTTTTTCATGTTTTTCTCACGTTTATTGCACATATTTATTGCAGTAGCTAAACCACGGACCCTGAAGGAGGCTGTGACACTATCTTAGGTCCTTTTGGCCGAAACATTTTGGTCTAGCATATACTCATCTGCCTCTAATGACAGCACTTGAGTTACCAGCTATTCACTGTTTTTAATCCTGACACCTGGTAGCTGAATAAAGTTGTTGCATAGCTAACCCGTAGCCACATTTAACTATTCATATTACAGCACTGCACTCTCATGCTCACGTAGGGTTAGTACACCTGCCTTGACTCTATAAAAACATCCCTGTGATCCTCCCTCGTAGCAAGGGGGTTGTAGCCCACATGAAAACTAGGGGGCCCATTACGATGTAGGGCGGATTGCCCCCGCCAGGCTGGCGGTAGCCACCGCCAGCCTGGCAGGGGCAATCCGCCCGACATCCACACTCGTTTCCCCCCCCCCATATTAGTATGGTGGGGGGACCTCGGCGGACGGAAAGACCATCTGCCGCTTTTCCGCCCCAGTCGCAAGGCGACCGGAGCAGAAAAGGGTTTCTATGGTGGCGGTGTCTAATAGACACTGCCTGCCATATTAGGATGCGGTTTTACTAATGCCTTCATTGCCGCCACGTAAAGGCATGTGGGCTTCACTCTGGGGGCCCCCAGCGTTAAGAAGGGGTGAGGGTTGCACACGGGGGGTACCTGTGGTACCCCCCTTCATTTGCATAAGCAAAGCGGCAGGCACCGCGCGGTGTCTGCCGCTTTCGTTATGCAAATGCATTTATGCATTTATAGCATTGTGGCGGGCGGTGCAGAGAGCGCCGCCCGCCACAATGCTATAAATACAGGATGAGCCCGCCACTGTGGCGGGCACATCCTAATAACCCCCCACGGGACCCCCGCCCTAATGGCGGGCGGTCCCAATTTCCGACAGGATGGCGGGCGGACAAAGTCCGCCCGTCATCCTAATGAGCCCCTAGGTCTTTCACGTGAGGAGACACACCTATGATGATTCATGACACCGTTGGTGTGTGAGGAGAACCATCCTGAAAAGTGAAACCCCTCCCCTTTTGTGGCAGAGTACACTCAGTTATATATCCTCCTTTTGATTCCGGACCTGTGGCTTTTTCTGTGTTTCATTGCATTGGTGGGGAGTTGGCTCCAGAAGGTCCTTAAAACTCCTCTAGCCCCCAAGGCGTTTTCTTATTAAAAATGACTATTCCCAACCCAGTGAATGTAACAATAGGGAAAGTGTTGGATAGCAGAGGGGTCAAAATTACTATTCCGACTCCGGTGAGTGCATCTATAGGGAAAGTGTTGGATAGTGGCAGGATAAAATGTACTATTCCCACTCCAATCAATAAAACAGTAGGGAAAGTGCTGGATTGCAGAGGTATAACATTTACTATTCCCACACCAGCAGGCGGAACAGTAGGGAAACTGTTGGATAACGGAGGGGTAAAAGTTACTATTCACACTTCAATAATTGTAACAATAGGGATAATGTTGGAATGGCGGAGGGGTAAAAATTACTATTCCCACTCCAGTGAGCGCAACAGTAGGGAAAGTGTTCGATAGCGGAGGGGTAAAAATTACCAATCCCACTCCTGTGAGTGTAACAGTAGGGATAGTGCTGGATTGCGGATGTGTAACTATTAATATTCTCACTCCAGTCAGTTCAAAATAAAAACAAACTAAATATTAACAACAAGCATATTTAAAAAACAAAATAAATAAATATGTTAAAAATATATAATGTTAAATACATATGAGAAATACCTACAAATATATTACATTTATTAAAAAATAATATCTAAACAAATAAATATTTTTGTTAGAAATTATTTTGAAACAAAAACAATAATTATGACATAAATCTATTTTACTTAATTCCAACCTTATAACACCACACAATTCACAACCCACATCAAAATGTTTTTCAAAATGTACTTCCTCAATTAACATAATTTACCCCTATAATCCTCACATCCCACAGCTAAAATGAAACTGTAAAAAAAATCATTATACAATTAAATCTTATTTTCAATTAAAAAATTAACAATTATTTATAGAGTAAGTAAAATGAATGTACTCCCCACACTGTACCCCTATAACAGTAAAACCCACACACAAAATATAAAGAAAATACTCTAATGAAATATCAATTAATTTATGAATATTAATGATCAACTAATTATTTATTAATTAAACATAAATGACTTCCCACCCTTTACACCTATAAACCGCACAACCCACACCTAAAATGAATTAAACAATTTCCATAATTACTTTTCAATCAATTATTTATTATAAATTATCAACTGAAATGAACCCTACAACTCGCACCTAAAATAATTACCATAAATAAGTACCAATTAATGAATTAACATTACCAACTAATTAGTAATGAATTACAAATAACTACTTCCCACCCTTTACCCCTATAAATCCCACAACCCGCACCTAAAAGAAATTACACAATTACCATAATTAATTACCAATTAATTGATTAATTTTAATTTACAACAAATGAATAATTAATTACAAATAAATTACTTCCTACAATTAACACTATAAAATCTCAAATAAATACATATTATTAAATAAGAAATGATCATTAATTTATTATAATTAAATTGCTTCCCACCCTATTCCCCTATAAACCCACAACGCGCTCCGGAACTAAAAAATAGAAAATCTTCTTAAAATAAAATTGATAACTGATAAAAATGTAGCACATATATTAAAAAACATAAATAATACTTATACAAAAAAACATACATTTAAAAAATAAACTAAAATACATAACACTAATTAAAAAATCGGTATTTTAAACAACTATATTTTTGCACACAATATTAATTACCTTAAATTCGATATTCTTACCCACAATATTCTTGCTGTCGATATTTCTGTGTCAGTCCATTCACACATCTGTCATATGAAAGAGAGGTCTCAAAGAAGATGCCAGTCCTTCCAAACACCCTACTATGCAAATGCATAATTTGAGACAGAGGTCTGAAAGGAGAGCTCAGTCCCTCCCCATTTACTACTATGCACACCTGTCATCTGAGAGAGAAGTCTGAAAGGAGATGACAGTTCATCGACACACCCTACCATACACGTGGCCCTCCTTCCATTTAAAAAACATAAGTTCATGCAGCAGTGAGCGGTGGGCGGTTGCATTTACATGTGGTAATTAAACATTACTTTACGTTTAAAAAAACTAGAAATCCACTGGAAAAAAACAAAGGTTAAAGTAATGTTATAATTAGGTGTGATAAAAAAGATCTGTTTTTTTACAAAAACCTTAGAAATTCACAAAAAAACAAAGTTTAAAGCAAAGTCATAGTACAGTGAATTTTTCAGTGACATTAAAGTTTTGAAATTAAAAAACACAGAAATTCAGCAGTTATGGTTAGCACCATTAACTATAACTTGCACCCCCACCATGCACTGCCTATGACCCCACATATGAAATCACTCATGACATGTTCTATGACATAATTTATGGCACCACTGATATCATTTCAAATGACATCATTGATGACATCACTGATAATGGCATCCAACAAGTGTATTCGTTTATTTTATGCTTATTTTGGGGTCGATTCCGATCCTGGAAAAAAATGTCTGTACGATTTGTATCCGGAGCCCTCTCCGCACGAATCGTAAACATGCCGTACGACCCGACGAGTACGATCCGGACTGGGGTATGAGGACGTGATTCGTACGGTCCACGTCAGGTAAGGGCGATTCGTACGGAAAAGCACACAATCACATACACACTGTACGGTGCGTACACCCCATGATCGCAGGGGTACGCACCATACCCGGGGGGGCCTTCCGTACCTGTTTCGGCGTGAACTCTGCTTTTACGGTTGTTTCCAGCTCCTGTAGAAAAACTGTCATACGGTGCGTACCGACACGAATCGTACTTGCTGGGTCTGAAAAACCAGCCGCGAACTGTACAGATGTCGCGTACAGCGGGTTCTGAGGGAGATTCGTATGGGGATTTGATTTGTACGGTCTCTGTACGATTTGTACAGAGTCCAGCTCCTGGTACGAATCGTACTTCGTCGTACATATGGGGGACATTGCAGGGTACGATTCGTATGGGAAAAACGCTCCGAACGGCTATTCGGAGTGGTTTTTCCCGAATCGGAAACGACCCCATAGTGATGGGTAGCTACCATATTAATTTTTCTGTCTAATTTTATACAGCCTTTGTCCAGATAATCTGTGTCATTGCTTACAAAACACGCACTGCTGATAAATCATATGTGTGTAGTGGTATTGAACACATTATAAATGTTTACATTGAAGAGTAACCTTGTGTGCAGGTGACAGTTGACAACTTGTGTCCATTATGTCCAACGCAGGTCTTTAGGTTGAGCACAAAATGTTTGCAACAGGGCTAAGATTCCACATAAAACATACTAAGTATTGTAACCAGATTTGAGCTATTAGGCTAAATCGCATCAGCATAACCATTTCTAAGTCACATAGAAGATTGTGTGCACCTCGTATTAAGCTATGTCCATGTGCTTGTTTTGCTTCAGAAGATGGGCTATCTGTAAAGTTTCACCACAGTATGAAGGATGCACATAGTATAATCTTTAGCACCTTCAGACGTTGCTTATTTTCAGTGAATAGTGTCTTTTCTTACAGGTATTGCTTAAGAGTGTACACTATTCTTCATAGATACATTTTATTATTTTGTGTATTTCTCATGAAATTTTTCATTTGTTGTAAACAGTGTGGTACAGGGTAAACTCTCTCCTTAGGATGAGCACTGTTTACAGTGCCTAGGTTTGCTACTGATTTCAGCCTAATTTCTCAATGTAGGTTTGGTAAGTATCAGGGGTTTGACACAGATAAAAGCTGTCCATAGTAGGTCATTTTTTGGGAAACTGAAATGCACTATTTTTAGGAATTAGGCTTTCTGTAAAGAGATGTATACAGATTGAATACTGTACTCAATGAGGGTTTCTTACATATCTGTGGTTGATCTTTGATATGAACTTTTCTAGTTGTAAAGTGTGTGGAATAGGGTCAATGTTGAACATAATGCTTTTTGTCTACACCTAAGGGAGTTGTATCTGTGAAACCAATGATGCCCGAAATTCTCCTGAGCTATTTTGCACTCACTGTTAGGCCTGTAATGTCATAGTAATTAAATCAAATACGGGCAGCCCTATTACGCTAACCTCAGGCAAATAAAGTATATAATAATAACAATGGTTCAAGCAAAGAAATTACAAAAAAAACATCAATTACAAGAAAATGATACCCATAAACAAAAACACTTAGGCCCGATTATGATGAGGTTAGGAAAGCATTCCCACCAAATCGGTTTGGGAATGGTTTCCGACCAACTCGAATCAGGAGAGTCCGACCGACTGATTACGATGCATTCGTATGCTTCCAGATATGATTTGGTTACAATGGTAGCCTATGTTTTGACCGCATGCATAGGCTCCCATTGAAGAAAGGGGTGGCTGGGGAAAATCGGGCACCCTGTGATGGGCTTGCCCTGGAGCCTGCCACACTGTGCATGGCTGGTAAGGGGGAACCCATGGGTACCCCCCATGGGCCCGATTGGGAAGGATCCTGTTGCACAGGAGCATGCTACAGGCTCCCAAAGTCTGATTCCGACTGCTGATTCGAGTCAGATGGCATGATTCAGAAAAACTGTCTGAATCCAGCATCGGAATCGGTCCTTCGCAATCATACCCTGTTACGGCTTGGTCATTCCAAATGCCATTGGCTTTGGATTGGGATATTCCTAATGCCTAACTCGCATCGTAATCGGTCAGTCAGAAACCTTTCTTATTTGGTTGGACAGACACGTTACCGATTCTTTTCGGACAGAGCAAATGCAATTAGGAGGCCTTCATAACTGCCTCATAATTGAGCGCTTAATTTTAAAAAAAAAACGTATTTACTAAAGCAGTAGAAAAAAGTTTTACATTAAGGCAATAAACAAACAGGTGATCATACAGTTACACAACCAACAATATAAAAAGAATGATTAACAGTGTAAACAATAAAACAATGGCAGAGGCACAATATACAAAAACAACTGAAGCAAACAATTGCAAAAGCAGAAATTGAAATAGATGCTTCCTCTTTAGTGCATGCCAAAGATGAGCTTTGAAAGCTTTTCAACCAAAACAAATAGTATGGTCATCATCAGGACAGAAAATACATAATTAAGAGCATCCAATATGTAATTTTCAAGGTCAAAATTAATCGGTACTTTCAGGACAATTGGGAAGAACCCTTGCACAGTCAACTGAACAAGAATGAATCAAGTTTCCGCCCAACAATGTGGTGGGAGACCGTGACTAAATTAGAAGACAGCCCGGTACAATTTAAGTGAGCGGTCCAACCCGGTTGCAGGAGAAATCCTGTGCCGGACAATTTTGGCACACAACCGCCATAATCACTGAAGAAATTCATAGAGCAATATGCCGGAAAACAAATCTTGGATGATGCCATCAGTGATGTCATTGATAATGTCAACTGCAATGTTCTCAGTGATGTCATGAATTATGTTATAGAACATGCCATGAGCGATGTCATATATGAAGTCATACGCAGTCCAGGGACCGGGCGCAAGTTATAGTTATGTATTCATATAAATGTATATATATGTATATATAAATATATGTGCATATATATGGGTGTAGGTGCCTAGGTGGGTCTGTGAGTGGGTGACTGAATCTCTGAGTGAGCCTCTGAGTGGATGTCTGAGTCTCTGGGAGTGTCTGGGAGATTTTTTTTATTGTTTTCTGTAAGGTCCGCACTCTGTTGTGGCATTACACAGTGGGCCGCAATGGAGTTGTGACTGCACACATGAGGGAATAAATGGTTAGCCATATTATAATATACCCTTACCCAACACTATAATGCACCATGGGGTCAGGGTACCCAACTATGACCCCTTCTATAATATCTGCCATCAAATATCATCAGTCCCTGACACATGCTCCCGCTCAACAAAATGGCGGACGCACTTTTCCGAATCGGAACAGCCAATAACAGCATTGACCCTGGCCCGTGGATCCACAAAGCTCTGCATAGAGAGCAGTGAAGGGTCCGTGTCCCTTGATACATAAAAGTATTTTTTGTTCAATAACTCCAAACCTACTGAGCAGATTTACACTAAATAACAAAAAGAGTTCTTTCCGGACCAGGAGCAACCTTGCTGCCAAATTTAGTGCAATTCTGTCCAGCCTTTCGGGCTGTAGTCATGTCTAAGAATCTCTAAGGAAAGTACCATCGCAAATGCTCCCTTTTTCACACCTCTTTTCCCCAGCTCCCACTTGACGAATCGCCCCAAAACTTTGCATACGCAACAAGAAACACTAGGACACTTCTTTTTGAAAGTTTTGCGAAAATGTGTCAAATGTCATTGTCATTAAAGATATAGACATGTCAAAATCTCTTTCTCGATGGATTGATTGTCCTTTCTATATCTACCTTCTGGAGACTGCCAGTAGGTAATATATATATGTATAATCTCTTTTTTTCACTATTGCCAGGAGGAGTACACATAAAAGTTTCCAGGTTCAAAATCAGCCTGCAAATCTCTGAGTATGGTCAAACAAGTATGATTGGAGGTGTGCACAACCTTTCTGGGTCTTGCCACCCTGGAACTCCTTAGGGAGTTACTCATTGAGAATCTATTATTTGGGAATTCTGAAGTGAGTATTTGAACATGTAAGTTAAGTTATATGTGCAAATTAATTTAAGAATCAGGTCCCTGGTGTTTGTGTTTTTGGGGGTGTAGAGCTTCATCCAAGATTATTATGGGCAGACGTGTTAGGATTCTCAAATGAAGTGTGTTATTATGTGGGATTCTGGCATCTACAAGCTTATTTCTAACTACAAACTCATTATACTCCAAATACCAATACTCAGTCTTAGGGCTGGAACTACTTTGGCCAGTTCTACTGAACAGCAGCTGCAAAGTTACTTTTTTAGAGACCAATGTATCTACCAATACTCATTTACGGCCATTGTTAAAGGCAATGTAACATTTCCATTTCACATAACATGACATCACATCACATCACATTTGTATTTGAAGTTGTGGGTAAAAGCATTGTTGTTGAGGGTTAATCCTAATAAAAAGGAGAGTAATGTCCCAAAGGTTATGAGCTGGTAGTCTACGCTGGTAAACCCATTGAAAGAGTTAAGAAGATTTCATTTTTCATGCTCATAAGAATGACATGGGGTTTGCTCTACATCCGACTCTAAAACGAAAGGCAGCTTTGTTAAGCACTCACAGCTTGATTTTTCTCCAGTTCTACAAGATAAATATAAAATAATGTTTCTGTTGATATCGCATTAAAATGATGCTTAGAAATGAATAGCTTCGAGAAGAGATGAGAGTGACACAAAAACAATGACAGCAACATAATTGTCCCCAGGAATTGCCTTTCATAGTAAGGCCATCATTTTATTTCAATGCAGAAATCTTTATAATTTTCAAGCTTTCACTCAATACATCTCTCAGCTGAGTGCAGTCCTCTTTCTACGGTCAGTGTCAGTGTGATTTGAATGCATGTCCTATCTCTAGGAATGACTGGCTGGTGCTGCACTTTAGAAAGTAATACCTAACTCTGTTAGTAAAGGCCATTGCAGGGTGCCATCTCTACAGGGTGCCATCTCTACAGGGTGCCATCTCTACTGGGTGCCATCTCTACTGGGTGCCACCTCTACAGGGTGCCATCTCTACAGGTTGCCATCTCTACAGGGTGCCAGCTCTACAGGGTGCCATCTCTACAGGGTGCCAGCTCTACAGGGTGCCATCTCTACTGGGTGCCATCTCTACAGGGTGCCACCTCTACAGGGTGCCACCTCTACAGGGTGCCATCTCTACAGGGTGCTATCTCTACTGGGTGCCATCTCTACTGGGTGCCACCTCTACAGGGTGCCACCTCTACAGGTTGCCATCTCTACAGGGTGCCAGCTATGCAGGGTGCCAGCTCTACAGGGTGCCAGCTCTACAGGGTGCCATCTCTACTGGGTGCCATCTCTACAGGGTGCCATCTCTACTGGGTGCCATCTCTACTGGCTGCCATCTCTACAGGGTGCCAGCTCTACAGGTTGCCATCTCTACAGGGTGCCAGCTCTACAGGGTGCCAGCTCTACAGGGTGCCAGTACTTCAATGTACTTAATGGAGATAATGGAGAGAGATATATTGACAGCAGAATGGGTATTTTTTACATTTGACTAAAATAAGAGAAATGCTGGTCATTTCGGGGATCCCCCATTGCAGTTGAACATCCGGATACCACCATTACATTCCCTTCTACCACTGTACATGTTCTGCCTTTTACACACAACTTGATCCTTTGCGCAGAAGCACTTAAACGGCATGTAAAATTACAATTTCATTGTAAAGGCTATGACGTTTCTCCCAGTCGTGATGCTTTCTAGCTGTGAATTTCTTGGCATTACACAAAAATCGAGATTATATACACACATCGGTCAGTTTTCGACTGAGCTCCCACTACCTATTGTTCGTCTGTAAAGCTGAGGGCCGTTTTATATACACCGAGGGGCGTGTGGCAGGCCAGCTGGAAAACAACTCTTTTTTTTTCTTTCTCTGTGGCCACAAATCAGGCACCTTGGGCTTACAGTGTGATAGGCTCCAGTGCCAGTAATTGGCACCATCTGTAGCTGTCACAGAAGTGCCTGGCATTCCCACATTTCATCTTTGCAGTCGTTCATCACCGGCCCAGAACTCTGCCGGCTGACACTGACAGATTAACCGCTATTGATCTGCTTGGATAAGTCGGCATTAACCTCACTCAGCACTCGGAGCTCCCGTGTAACAACTATTGTGTACAAATAGAACCTCTACTTATCCGACCTATTACCGAGCACTGTCTTCCCAAGGATAATAACACTGCAGGCAGATTAAACACGTACGAAAAAATAAGCTCCATTGTGTGACCTCACAAAGAGAACCGTCCGCATTGCACTGTTTGTAAACATCGAACTTCCACGTGAGCTGGACGACAAATAGCGCCACGATGGCTTGGGGTCAGTCGGATCACCATTTGCAAGATGAAGTCTGGATTATATAATTTCATTATCTAACATAAACACGAATGTCTGCCAAATGTAAAAAATGGGCATATTTTAAAATCATCTTCTGAATATTTGACTTGAAACGGGGGTAAAACTAATAAATATTAACACTATTGACATTGATCAGAACATAATTTGCCTGTTTGTAGTGTTCAATCACCACTTTAGCTGGGACGTATGGACCTTTATTTTTCAAATCCTTGTTAATTAACTTACAGCTCTAAGAGCACATGCACTCATTGGCCCTGCTTTATTATAGTAGTACTCTTGACTTGCTACTGTATGCCGGGAGTCAGCCAGAAATCGGCTTACTCCTGACATGCCAGAGTAAAAAAGATGTATTGCAAGAGTAAGTCACACCTACTCACAGCCAAATCTTTAACTAGTGGGGGCACAACAGGCATGTGCACCCACTTCGCGCGCCCCCGGGTACGTTGGTATTACAGAAGAGGCTGCAGATGCTTGAGAGGCCCTTACTGTAATATTACAATCGCTGGTGCACATGTAGCGCCAGTGCTTTCTCAAGAGGGCATTCCCTCATTTGCATGGGGCATGGGAATTTCTGTGCCTCTGTGCCCACGCTGTACTGTAAACAGAGGTGCAAAGGAAAAAATAAATATCAGGCAGAGCACTGAAAGGTGGTGCACAGTCAGTGCACCCACTGATGGCAGTCCTCTGGAGGGTGGAGATGCGGTCCTATGGATCCCCCAGACATCCCCATGCAGGCGGGTGCAGTCACTTACTGCACACGCCTTCAAGTGGATCTCAAATCCCTCCTTAAAATGCAGGCGGATCGCCACCTGCTCAGAGAAACACTGAACAGCTTTTACACAGCTGCCCTGTACTTTTCTTGAATGCCCTACCCTGACGGCAGCAAGAGTTCACAGCTGCCCTGAGGGCAGAGCATTTTACATGATATGAGGCACTTTTCCTATTTGCACCCGTCGCACCAGCTTAACCCCTCCCATGCTCATGAAGAGCTGAGCTCGTCATGAGCCACGGCGCTCCGGTGCTCATGACGAGCTCAGCTCGTCATGGCCTGTGGAACGCTCAGGTGCAGGGAGAATTCCCCCGCTGTGCTGAACGTTCCACGGGAGCCAATGCACCTGTGACGAGCTCAGCTCGTCCTGAGCACAGGAGCACTGTAGCTCATGACGAGCTGAGCTCGTCATGAGCATGCGGAAGTTGGGCGCTCTCCCCTGCCCCCCAGCACAGCGGGGAAATAACCCCCGCAGCGAAGGGGTTAAGAGGCGTTGTGGTGCAAACTGGTAAAGTGCGCCCTATCTATAATACGATACCTGGTGTTTCAAGCGTGTTTGAGGGGCTTTGGCTTGTAGATATTTTCAATGAAAGTATGGGTACAGTCTTTTTTACAGCAGCAACCAATCTAAAGCAGCTAACACTCTATGTGAGTGCTACATGAAAGCTGTTTGAAAATGTGCAATATGCGACGAGATCATGAACAGGGCCTCAATTTGTGAGAGATTTTCAGGAGGGGCTTAAAAATGCATAAAACATTAAATAAAATAAAAAAGCCATATGCAACTGTTTTATTCTAAGTGAGATAACTTAAGTTATAATGCCACCTTCATTTACTGTGCTACCAAACCTCATAACAGTAGCAAATATTATATAAAACACATTATTATTGTTATTATTTTTATGATTTTTGTAATTGTGTTACTGATGATGGTGAGGTTAACTAGAATAATTATTAATAATTGCAGAATTTTCAAAATAGGATTTAGTGGTACCACAGCAATAAGCTAAACCAATATTTTAAGATTATCTTTGTTTTCTGCTTTCTTCCATTGGGATAATTAGAACAATAATATTTATCATTTTCTATGGTTGTCTCTTGTATAATTTAGAATTCGGGACTGCGACTAATCTGACTAGCATCCCTTTCAAAGAACATTAAACTGATGGGCCGTATAACCCCTGCACCATACTCGGCTCACTTGACCAGGATCAGAAGCCCAACACTGCCTATTTAAATGAATTTCAATGCAAGTGTCAATAAGACATATCAAACTAGAAGCCATAACAAAAACTTTTAGTGACAGCCACTGAGGTCTGTGAAATTGTATGCAGATTCACCATGGTGCAGTCACACACACACACACACACACACACACACACACACACCCAAACAAGCACAAACACAAACAAATACTTACACTCAGAGGCGTAATGCAAGCCTCTGCGGTACATTCAGGCCCCCAACCCTTCAGGGAGACTCAACCCGTCAAAGCCTACCCATTCAGCCCAAGTCCAATGAATATCTGTGAAATATAGTAAGTTTGGGCTATTCATATTCTGGAGGGGGCCCTGTAACTATGCATTACGCCACTGTATAACCTCAAGTAACAAAATAGAAATTAAACCCCAATTGTGATTTTTCTCCATTCAGGGTGTTTTAAACTGTAATGTAAAAAAATTGCATTGTGCGTTCATCCTAAACAGGCATCTATGCAGAATAGAAATGTTGTCTTTAAAAGTGTAAGTCCATCTCGATCAATATTTCAAATGCTGCTGGTTATCCGAGCTATGTGACACTATGATGCACCCACATCTAATTGGAATCCTGCTTATGCAGAATTGCTCTTAATTAGCCATGGCAAACATTATACTTGACTTCCACAATTAGTACTTCTAAGTGTCTGTTGATTACCAATACTGAGCTAGCAAAACACAGATTTTAATTAGAGTTTTAGTAAGTGCGATCACGATGATATAAAAACAATATAAAAATACCTAATTAAAGTACTTGCTATGGTGATAAAGTAAAATGTATTCCTACTTAGATGACTGTCATCAAGTCTTAAACCATTGATGGTGCTGCCTCCCACAGCCTCTTGGAGTCCTGGGTTCCTGCATGCTTAAGTTCAGCTTCTCAGAAGCCACTGTGCTGAAGAGAAAAGACTGCGGGAGCTTAAAACAGCACTGGGAGACTCCAGCTCAGCAGGAAAGGTCAACTGTTTTCTACAAGGTTTTATCAGTGAGGGCATTGGATACCTCTGTTGTCTCTTATATAATCAGCACAAAAGAAGCCCGGGTGCCCCTTCTGACCCAGGCAGACTGCTGGAAGCAGAACCAGCGCAATTGTTATGAAACCTTCAACTTGGCCTCCGGAGGACATTTGTTTCTCTGACAGTAGCTCAAATGTATGTGGACCACTGGACTAATGTTTCCATAGGGTTTACAAGGACATAATTCGGTTAGACAGCTTGGCATAAACTGCATGTATTTACCAAGTAAAAACACTGTGTTCATTGTTGTAGCCAGAATCCAAAAGAGCCAAGAATAGAGAGTAGCATGAGTCTCGGTCAATTATATTATTTGCTGCGAAAATGTCCTGCTTTAGCTTTGCCACCTTGATACATCAATTCCTAAGTTTCTATTCTCTCAATAAGGCATAAGGCATGGAAAGCAATGTGTGTCCCCCATATTTTAGTTAATTAGTGCAGTTTCTGACAGAAATAGGCAGCTTCTTTCGAGTACAATGGGCATGATCCACTGCAAATTTCATAGCGGAAGAAGAATTTGTAACGCCAACAGGTCTGCCGTAAATGTAAATGTATGTAAATGTATAGGCATTTATATAGCGCACTACTTACCCGTAGGGTCCCAAGGCGCTTCGACCGCTGCGAAACCCTTCCTGGCTTCCCTGAGAGATGGTCCCTTAATGGGTATCTCCAGGGTGAGACCAGGCATCCCCGGCGGTCTGGTGGGGCCGTTAGTGAAGATGAGGCAAGCTAATGCCCAGAGTTGCCGAGTGTGATCGCTGATCAGAGTGGGCACCGAGGCGAGAGAATTATCGAGTCCGCTGACCTTGGTCCAGAAACCTGCCACGCCAGGAATCGAACCCTGGTCCCGGGCCGTCCTCTGCTCTCGGGTCTGCTGCCTCTAACCAGTGAGCCACACTACTTCACCGTAGAGAATCAAGCATTTTAATGTCATTTTGCCCAATCAAAAGGAAAAGTTTAAAGTAAAAAATTAATATAAAAAAGCTTCCACCTAATGGTGGTGGGTATATATTTAGAAAAATAAGTAAACAATGAAGTCAAAAAATAAAAACAACAAAATAAATAAATACAAAAGAGAGATTGATCTATTAGGCATCGCACTAAGGTGCACTACCTTTTGAGTTGGTCGTGCACATGTATATGAAAATAGATCGCCAAAGCCAAAGTTCATACCAATCTGGTAGGGGATGTGTTTGGTAATAATCAGGTGACTTTGTGTGTGTTGCCTCCAACTATCCTTTGAAGAAAAGCCAAGAATGATATAAATTATTGTGCGACAACAATATGAAAGCTGGAAGTAGATCCTTTTGCTTCACAGACTGCATTACCAGATTTATGATGCACCAACAAAGAATAGTGTTATTTTAGGATTTCAGTCTTATGCCGCATTGTTACCCAGCATTTTTTGATTACCTATATTAAACATATTTTGCTAGTAATTTGAGTCTGTGCACCATGGCACTACAATTCAGTGCACCCATGCATGTCTCATGAACCAAAAACTGGACTGTAAAATTAGTTTCACACAATTGCTGTATTTCATTTTTCAGTTGACATAGATATTGCACCAGTGGTATTGAAGTTAAATGTCATACGTAGATTGTAGTGTGCATTTACACCATCCACACATATGACAAAAACTGAATGGCATCAGGGATCACAATTGTGCTTTGGCTGGGCAGCAGTTTTAAAGCACTGCAGTGATGCATAACGAGGAACAGTGCCTTTGTAAAAAAAAAAAGCTAGTTTTATACTTTAGCTAAGTCATTCCTGAACACTGCCTCTTAAGCCAAAAGCTTTTGGTGCTTAATATACAAAATTTGACGTACTACAAATTGAAAATAACGTGCTCTCACACTAAACAATTAACTAAAAGGTGTGTTCACTGTTCATGTGAATCTGCATTTCCAGTAACAGCCCTAGCTATGAATAAAATCATTATTTCACGTCTACCCACAAGAAAATGTGACAGCGATAGTCAAAAGTTATTTTCCAATTAGTATCAAAAAAGTAGATTTTTGATAACTTTTGTGGAAAATGTACTTTATGAAATTGTAGCTTGTGCTGCCTGAGAGTAAAACTGATTTGGACATGTTTTGCATTCCAGACCTGCACTGGAAGCCCAGTGCACATTCTTGTCTGGCTTGCTAATGACTGCCACCCTCCAGAAGATAACAGATTCAACTCTGGCTTCAGGAACGTGGAGAGTGTTGTTAGCAAGTGGGTACTTAGCAGGGTTTAGCAATCTTGGAGGCGGATAGGGTCTAGCTGGAAGAGCAAAATGCACTTTCACAGTTCTTACTATGATTTTAAAATGCCAAATTGGATTCTCAGGAACTGCTATCATTGATTCTCATGCCATCATAGCCTTTCAGATCCAAATCTGATAGAGGAAAGTTTCCCTCATCTCAATAGTAAAGTAGAGATGGGAAGAGCCAGAGCTACTCTAGGTACATGCCGGCACTGGCTGCCTTGGTTTAGGGACTCTGGGAACCCAACACAAGTGCTGCAAAATAAGGTGCAGATTCTGTGAAAAAATTGTAAGGTTTTGGGGGAGGGAATTCTTCATCACATTCATCACTTGTTTGTGTACTTCAGTGAGGCACCCTAAGTGCAATGGGTGTGCTCAGATGTGGGTCTCATTGTCACTGTGCCATTGGAAACAAGCGACACTTGAATGACAAGCCCCAACCAGAGTTAAACCTGTCTTAGGTTGCTTTTCTTCCAAGTCAAGGAGGACTTGCCCTGGCAGTTCGGACTGGACATATCCTATTGGAGCAGGGCCAAGACTGATTTGCTTATGTTGGGTTCCCAACTGAGGTGGCAGGGTTTGAAAAATAATGATTACTGGGATTCAGCCTCAAGTAATTACCAGTGAATGAGATTAATTCAAAGCAAACACAAGGAGATGATGGAAAGAGAACTGAAAGTTTTCAGACACTCAACCCCAGTCCCAGATCTGGATTGAATCCATCATCGTTCTTTAGCTAACTTTGCCACCCCAGTTCAGACTCAGCTACATGCAAATCAATCTTGACCATGTTGCTCAGGGGGACAGTCCAGCCCGAACTGCCAAGCTAGGTCTTCCCCACTTCAGAACAAAAAAGGAGTTACTCTCACTGCAAAGTGTATTGTCGCCTTGGGTGAATGGACGACTCTGACACGTATATAAGGTGAGGAGCTTTATTTGTATGCAACCTTTCACCTTACTTCCCTGCTCCGAACTACCCTTGATCCTAAACCCCTCCTGTTCCGCCTCCCATTCTCCTCCCACTCCAAGGCCTTCCGTGCTAGTCCAAGCACCCAGCACATATTACAATGTTACACAAAGGAATGTGGAATCAGTGGCGTAGCTATATCATAGCTATATGGCGCCCGTGGTGGTCCCTGCGTTTGCCACCCATACACCGCTGTTGCATTGAAGAGAGGGCACTGGGGGGGTGGGGGGGCGGGTGCTGGCGATTCCTCTGATTGCCATTGCCACCCTCGTCAGCTACATTGAAGAGCCCGGGGGAGTGGATGAGGGGGCTGGCGATTGCTGCCCCAAGACGGTGGGTAAGAGCTATGTGGAATGGTGATTAATAAATAGAACGTTATCTTTATGAAAAGGTTTATGCATCTAAGCAGACAACACATCCTAAACAAGAAAGCCATACATGATAACATGTTTACATTAGAATGCCAGCAAAGTAAATACAGCAAAGAAAACACAATTGATCTCAGTTAAATGATACACATGAGTCTCATCTGCAGTCTAATCTAACAAAAGAATATGTGACAACCTCAACAACCCAATAAAGAGACAAAATGCACAATGTAACCATCCACAAAACATCACGGTCTTAATGGACTTCAAAGTGGAGCAATTACAAATTGTGAAATACAAAGGAAAGCGAATGACTAAAGAGGGCTGACTGAACTCCACACTATCTCTGTACGTTTTACTTATTGTAGTTCTTTTTAGAATTTCTGAAGTGATGCCTTCCACACAACTACTTGTACAATAACCGCACCTAAAGAGGTGTTCTGTTCCAGGAATTATTGATTCTATCAAGAAAAAGGAATGCAATAATGTAAATATATATAAATTGATAAATTGGCCACATATCAGAAAAATGACTGCTAACATTGCCGGGAATGGGCTTTCACAGAAATGGGGGTTCTTCACGTTGGTGCTGTTTGAAAGGAACATCCACAACACTGTCTCTTTTCTGCTGTGTTATGTATTATGATTTAACAGTGCATGCTGCATTCTTTTGAGCCTTTTGCAAAACACCCAAACAGGCTACTCATATACTGCACCACAAGCAACACTTCTCTTATCAAGTGGTACAGTGGAAGTACCCACCTGCTCCACCAACAAGAAAGCAGTCTTGAGCAGTGTCCCAGGTTAGAGAAGGTTTTGTAAATGCTACACAACTCTATTATCTGTTTTGGTACAGATTTACATTAAAGTCACTCTCTTCAGGCCCCATCTGTAAATCCATCCCCGACCATGATTTAATAACCCCCTTACCTTGTCATTCTCTGCACCAGCATTGCACCTCTACACCTACAATCGCCACGGTGTTTTTAATGATTTGTTTTATAGAGTGAGCCAACATTATTTAATCCTAGAAGAATATAGACAGATATCTCCACCAACCTGATGGTAATAACAGCACAAAAGCTCATTGCCTGTCCAAAGCCGAAACTCTGATAGCTCTTTTTTGTTTCCATTTATAATCTGCAGACAAGATTAGTCATAAGAGATTCTACTTGTTCAGCAAAGGATTATGCACCTTTTACCTTACTGGTTTCAAGCCCATGCAGGTTAGTAGTAACTGAAATACATTAATGCTACAGATATCATTCAGCATCAACCATTGGCACTGCGATTCTATTCACTTGGCCATGATTTAGTTTGCACTATGTAGATTCAAGAAAAACCTGTTAACGTATGTATAAAAACATGCATATAATATGCGAAAACTAAGAATACATTACAATGCACGTTTATTGCAGATCCTCTTGCATCAGTGAGAGCTTTTGGGATCTGTTGCAGCTAGCTTGCTCTACATTTACCAAATGAAATCAATAAACAAATGTAATCTCTTGCAGACTTTTAAAATGCTCTAGTAAATGTTCATTCCTTTGTTTGCCATCTGTCATTGCAAACTCTTCAAACACGATTAATGAAAAGCCTGCAGATGTCAGTTCATTTGTTTACTTAGGTGGCAGGTTTATGTTTCACTGTAATCTTGGCATTACAGGGTCAGCTTTCATATCCTTTTGTGCTGCTTTTAATGTTTTGGCTTTTAACAGTGCATAAAATACAAGTAAATCCAGCAAAGCTGAACTGAATTTCTACAGGTCAAAATTCAGGCCATTAAGGTGCTTCCAATTCAGTATATTTTATAACTGAGCAAATTCTTCCAAAGTCACTAGGTGAATGCATATAAATATTTTTGTTTTTGCGTGCAGAGCAGGTTGATTGGCCTAATTCTCCAGCCAGCAAATTGCAACATTTTGGTATTATTTTCTTTATATTTCTTAGTTTCGTAAATCTCTACACATAATTCATGGTTAAAGCTGCATGCAGGCAAGTTAATTGGGCACAGGGAATCAAAACGGCTGGGAGCATTGGACTACGCCTCCACTTGTGAGGACATATGGAAGAGAAAGCATTTTCCATGGAAAATGAAAAGAAGTTCCAGTTCTGACTAGGAGGCTCAAAGTGGCTACTTAATACAGGAGATTAAAAATATACCCAAAGCTTCATTTGAGCTGGCAGTTGCCGTGGTGCCCAGAGGCCCTCATCTTTGGAGACCGGCACTTATTTTTTTCCCCATTATTATTTTCCCCATCAGACATTGTCAAGAGAGGGAAACAATTGCAAAGGGGAACGGAGGAGGAAGAAAAAGACGGAAAAACTGTGACAAAGGGAGAAAGCAGGAACCGGCAAGAGTGAGGTAACAGAGGAGGGTGTGTGTGGTGAGGCAGGAGGTGGATTCAAGGCTATGCATTCAGCATGGTGCTGTTTAACCCCTTCGCTGCAGGGGTTATTCCCCCACTGTGGTGGGGGGAGGGGGCACGCACAGCGCCCACATGCTCATGACGAGCTCAGCTTGTCATGAGCTACAGTGCTCCTGTGCTCATGATGAGCTGAGCTCGTCACAGGTGCATTGGCTCCCGAGGAATGTTCAGCACAGCGGGGGAATTCTCCCCGCACCTGAGCGTTCCATGGGCCATGACGAGCTGAGCTCGTCATGAGCACCGGAACGCAGTGGCTCATGACGAACTCAGCTCGTCATGAGCATGGGAGGGGTTAAGAACCTCAACCGTATGAATGTGAGCAGAGCTACGAGAATTGGTGCTCACTCTTTTACAAATAAAGCACTCCAAACAATTCCACTGGACTGACCCTATGCCTCCATGTGGTTTGCCTAAACTATTGAACCACTATCTTGTCATAATATTCCTTGGGTGTGGGGGTTTCAGCTACATTCTTTGCGTTTATATGTGGTTCATTGATTTTAATCATTGATAAAGTACAAATATGACGTTTTCTGGCAATTAACATTTTCAGCTGTGCCATTTGCACTTAGCTGATATCACATCATTTTAAAAGCCATACTGAAAATATTTAATCTATTATATTCATAAATATTTTACTCCTAGTTATATTTTTATATAAATTATAGAATTGTTATAATCCTTACTATATGACTTTTGTCTTAATCCATTTCTAGCCTAAGGTCCTTTGCCAGGAGTCCTTGCATTACTCTTTAAAGTCACATTTATATTCATATAGGGATTCCTTTCCTTCCCTTAGCAAGTCCGTAAGAAAGTCTCTCTATCAAAACTACCTTTTTTCAAAAAGCTCAAATTTAATTGACTATAGGAGTGCACTAGGTAATCCTTCACCATTTATTTCTTGACAATGCGCTTCCTCTATATGTGGTCTGGGTTTATGATCAATAGAGTGTTCCATTTTAAAAAAATAATCCTGGAGGACCTAAAGAAGCAGGTTTTTTCCTTATGTTTAGGTGATGGATGACCTTGTGTTCAGTACATTATGCTTAATCCTCATTCCTCGGCAATCCATTACAAAGGTATGGATCTCATTTGTTCTGAGAGATAGATCACCTGGTCACCTTGAAACTAGGCTACTGGTTTGTGGTTGGAATGCTTTGACTGGGATGGTGGCCTGTACGAGCAGTAGTCTAGAGCACTAGCAAATGGTATTAGTGAAATTCATTACAAATGTAAGTGGCTAACAGTCCTGCTACATTTGCTGCATGACAGCAGGGACATCTTAACTATTTTAGGGACCTGGGGCCAAGTGCACTTTGGAGGCTCCTGTTCAGAGCATCTTTAAATTTATGATCCAATTTCAGCTCTTTCATGCCCTCTTTGGTCAAGTCACTGACAGTGCACAGACACCCTCGTCCAAATTCAAAATGTTTTTAAAATTAATATTCAGGGATAGTGACACATGTTTTCAATACTGCAATACATTAACAGCTCACTAATATAACTGCAAATAATCTCTATGACCTCCTCCGATTTCTCATATGTGAGGTCCTAATTTGATATGAGATACTTTTTATGAATGCTAGATTAAACATAAAGACAACATTTCTCTGCAAAATGGCTGTAATATACTCCAATACATCACCCACATTAAAATTATATTAATGGAAAACTGTATTTAAAACAATCTGTTTAAGAATTATTCAAGGTCATCAGGGCAAGACTATTTCCAGAACAGAGCTGTCTGTAGGGGCGGGGCATGATAGGCTGAGGCACTGGGACAGTGTCCTCTATGCCCATGCCTTAAAACATCTCTGCATAACAAACATATTTGCACTTAAATAGGAGCAATGCAGTTAATACTACAGTGAGAGACTGTATTCTGATTAATCACTCCTCGAATTTGTGCTTGGGAAGGGAAATATTTTGACAAATACATACTTCACATGCACACTTGCTGAAATGCAAATCTGTTGCCTCATTTAACAGCCTGCCTGTTTCAAACTGCCCGACAATGCAGGATATCTATCCCCGAGAATCCTGAACTCACTTTCCTGGGTAAATTTCATCCCTGGTGTGTGGAAAATAGGTGATCTAGGGTTCAGTGGCACCTGCTAGTTTCTCGTTTATAAAATCCAAGTACACTCCCCTGAAAGAGAGTTCTCGTGATTTTGCAAACTAGACTGATTTTAAAATAACTTTGATCAACACTAGCAATACTACAGTTTCACACGAAAGATACTCTGTTAATGGCCAAATAACTATTTCAATATAGTTTCTTTAAGTACCATAATTAAATATTAAATTACAATAAACATTTTAGCATGGGAAATTGTGATACAAGGATTATTTAACATACCATATGAGTTGGTCAAAAAGGAAATTATCAATATCAGTTTGAAAGCCATCAAAATATTTACTGATAAGTAAATATTTACTGATAAGTAGATGATGCTGGTATTGTTAAGGTGTGGTTAAAGGTGGATATATTTGGAGTAACTGGCACATAGATCTCTTAACACAGTTTTGGATCAATAACTGTCATACTGCCATATATGGTACCTAGATGAGTAAAATGTTTCTTATGATTATAAAACAAAAGCAGGACACACTTTAGAGAGTATGATGCAGAGAATGTATGCTGGCTTTAGTTCATACATGTTCTGAAGTTATGAGTCCTTCTGATTCTGTGCTGATTCCACAGCTATTTACCACAAGTTTGACTTATGCTGACTGTAGTAGTATGCATCCATGCTGAACTGGTCTGTTGTGAAGTCTAGCATTCTGGCAGTGTCAGATGGACCATCATTTTTGGCGAATGGGGAGAAATAGACATTGTGAGAAATTGTATTGGTTGACTGGGGTGTGAGTCCTGGTCAGCAGCAACCACAATCCTTGTCAGGGTGAGGCACAAGCTAACCGTAAATTAACCTTTGTCAAACCTCTCGTACCATGGCACAGAGCAGTCAGGCTTAACTTAGAGGCAATGTACAAAATATTTGTGCAACCTTTCAAACACTAAAACAGTGAAAACACCACACAATAAGAATCCCACACCAGGTTAGAGAAATAGAGCTGATTTTAATAAATAAGACCTGAACAACATAAATCCACTCAGTAGAACTGGTTTTATGAAGTTTTAAAGAATTTAGAGGACATAGTGCAAAAAAGCACAATGTGCCAACTCTGGATATCTGGGTGCACGGGACTGGGTCAAATCCAAAAGTTAAGACTGACCATAATGGAGCACAGGTCGGATATAGTACCAGTCTAGTCCTGCTGAAGGTTTACCTTCTCAAGTTTGTGCCAAGAAGCCAGTACACATTGCAGAGGGCCACAAGGAGCAGGGAGAGTGTCAACAGGATGCTGTCTGACAAGCACAAGGAGCTGGCTGGCCGACATTCCAGGTGGGCATTGCTGGAGCTTCGCGGTGCGAGTGAGGAAGTCTCCCTGCGAAAGAACCTGTTGGTGTCATGAAGAGCCCAAAGACTTGATATCAGCATCCGTGAGTCACCTCAAGGATTCGGGACCTGAGTGGCACGACTTGGGGGTCAGGAACTCCTTGCAGCTTTGTACAGGAGCTGGTGCAGGATATTGGGGAGCCTTTTATGTCTCTGAGGCTCAGATCATGAGGCCAGCAGACTATCCCCTTGAAGTCACTTTTAGATCCCTAGGTTCAAGATGAAGTTGTAGGTCCAGTTCTACTTTCCCAGGCGAGAGGGTGGCAGGGCAGCACAGTTTCAACAAAGCAGCAAACCAGCAGAGTGGCAGTCCTTTCAGCAGCACAACAGTCCTTCATAGCAAAGTATCCACAAGTCTCGACAAGTGTACTGAAGAGTGGGTCTGAAAGTCTTATATTTATGCTCTTGTGCCCGTCTTTTGGAAGGTGGGAGAAGCATTTGGTAAAGTTATTTGAAGTGAATGGAATTTTCTGACTCCAATGCCCTGGCTCCAAGCTGGCACAAGTGACATTATGGGGTCATTTGGCCATTTATGTGAAGGCAGAGCGCAGGCTATTTAGACGTAAGTGAGATTGTGCTCAGCTCCACACCCATTCTGCCAGCAGCTGGTCCATTGAGGCACACCTAATCCCTCTATTGTGTGACTCTCTGGGGGAATTCACAAAGTCTAACTATCAACTACACGCAGTCATGTGACCTAAGACAGGCTGCAGGCACAAAGCGCTAAAGGCAGTAAAATGCCAGCTTTCTAAAAGTGGCCTTTTCAAAATTACAATGAATAATTCTACTTGACCATTCAAAAGGGTTCACCATTACAATTTAATAGGTACCAAATATGAAATATCTACCCGCTCCCAATTAGAAATTACAGCTTATTAAATGTAATATGGAATCCCTAATAATATGCTATGGGAGAGGTAGGCCTCACAGGAGTGAAACATGAATTTAAGAGTTTTTCCCTACCAGGACATGTCAAACTTAAAGTACATGTGCAACCTTTTAATTACACAGCACCCTGCCCTTAGTAATACAAGGGGGATTTAAGGTTTGGCAAAGGGGGTTTCAATGCCTAGGCAAATGGCAGTTTACAACTGCATTCAGGCTGCAGTGGCAGGCCTCGGACATGTTTTAAGGTGCTACTTAAGTGGGTGGCACAATCAGTTCTGTAGACCAACTGGTAGCATTAAATTTACAGGCCCTGGGTATTTGGCATACCACTCTACAAGCGACTTATGAGTAAACTAAATATGCTAAACATGTGTAAAACAGTTCTACCATATTTGAAGGAGTGAAAACAAGCACTTTAACACTGATTACCAGTGTTAAAGTGCACAGAGACCTATGGCCAACAAAAACAAATTCAGCAAACATAGGAAGAGGAAGGCAAAAGGTTTGAGGTTGACCAAGCAAAAAAGGGCAGGTCCAAATCCGACAGCCATCAATGTCGATTCCCAACGTGTATTTGTTGCACAAATTATCCCACATTTCCAAATGAGAGTCAGAATCAGAACCAGGTAAATACTTAAAGGTTTCACAAGAGAAGCATCAATTCAGAAGATGTGGTTATCTAGAATGGAAAGAGACTAGTAAAACCTAGCTACCCATGAAAGGGGTCCAAAATTTCAAAATATAGGGGGGTGTATAAGTAAATACCAAACATCTTGCAGCCATTATTTGAAAAGAGTGAACAAAGAATCTGGACTCTGTTGGACAAGAGCAGGTAAGAGTTAGAGTACAGGAGAGCATACAGAGTTTGAGATTTGAATCATCCTCTGACTAGAATTTCTTATCTTGTTACATGTCTTCTCCTATTAAACCCTACTGTTCACACGAAAGATAAACGCCATCAATTTTCAATACTTCTAAGCATGGTGAACCAGGCAGCAGATAAAAGTATACCTCCAAGACAGTTCAGTTTAATCCCTTCAAAACATGATGAAACACTACAACCCAACCTATTGGCCATAGTAAAATGTCTTGTTCCCTACAAGCCTCTGATAGTGGGAGCTACCACATTTTGCCAGACGAATCTTTTAGCATTGGGAACATTCTCATCATCACCACCATCCTTTATTTTGGCTTTGTACCATCCATACAATGCATAACACATACAAAATACAGATATTTAAATGTAGCAATATAGATCTATAAAAGTAAAAATGATGATACAGCAATATGAATAAAAGAGACAGATACTATTTTAAAAAGATAAAAGAAAAGAAAAACCCTACCAACAATGATAATTAGCTAAAGAAGTCCTAAAAAAATGACTAATCCATATTGCAAATCCTAATAAAAATAAAAGTTCAATCTTTAGCAATCTGCTTTGTTCTGACCTGTCATGGGGACAATAGGAATTTTGAAACTAAAAACACAATTGGGCTAGAGGTATCGAATCTGCATAATCGCACTGAGGGGCAATCCCTTAATCCCAACATTATACATAAAAGTTGGATCCAACATACACAATATCTTTTGTGGGCATGATAAAAAAAATAAAACACATTCAAAATATTCCACAACTGCACATCCCATGGGGCAGATATGTGACATCATCTTTCCAAGAACTGGTAAAAGCTAATACAGCAAAGTCTGAATCTAATATACAGTGCATGTGATTTCGTGTTGAGAACCATATCTAAATAAGAATCATATTCAAAAAGTACATTTATGTAAGAGGTACAGGTCTGTCAAACTATCCATTGAAATGCTTTGGATTTTTTCCCCAAGGACAAAATTCCAATAGGCCAAAATGCTTCTTTGGGGTAATGTGGCAAGTCTAGGGTGTAGGATGAAAAGTCTCCGAAATCGAGCTTAATAGGCCAGCTTTTTATATGACCCTCAAAGAGATGTTATCAATAAATGAACCCACTAGAAAGCATTAGAGCCAATCCCCATATGCTTCAGATTCCTCCTTTGCCCACACCCTTAGCCAGTACAGTATAGATCTCAATGCCACAATATCTGAAATAGATCTCATATTTAGATACATACGAATGGGCAATGTTGGGGAACTGTGTGGTAATCTTAATATCGATTTGAGAAAAATATTCTCTACAACTTCAAGTGAATTTAATTTGTAATGCTCCTAGGCTTCTTCCCCATATAATGTGGCCCCACATGCTTGACTTCTAGAGATTGTAATTGGCTGGGCTATCAGGAAAGTAGTAGCCCAATTCGTAAACCTAATGATTGCCCTTATACCCTGTTTTAACCAAAGGGTGCTTTTTTTTATGTGGGCTGACCATTTATGCGAGTCCTCCAAACTCACGACCAAATAAACAAACTCTGAATTTTTTTAAAGTGACATTCATCCTTTATATTTCTTCTACTCATTTTCTTTCTATCTCCAAGTACCATATATTTTGTTTTATTCTTATTAATTTCTAGACCATAATCTCTACAAAAGAATGTAAACTTCTCTAGGAGGTTTCTATTTTCTATTTTTGGGGGGGATTTATAGAGCGCACGGCTGCCCAAGGGCTTCCCAGCACTAAAGGAATTCCAACAGTGACGAACTGAGCCAATGCCTAATTATTGTGGGAAAAGGCAGGTTTTCAAATTTTTCCTAAAAGCGAATTCGTTTGGGGCAGCTTTTCAGTGGGAGGCCATTCCACTGCTTAGGTATCAGACGGGCAAAAGATGTGCCTCCCCATCTGGCTCTTTTAACTCTGGTAGTTTAAGGAGGATCTGAGATGTCTGGAAGGGATGTACCTGGATATCAGGTTCCTCAGTTTTTCGGGCTCAGAGTTGTTAATTGCTTTACAAGCTATGCAAAGAGTTTTAAGCTTAAATCTAGCCTCAATAGTTAGCTAGTGGAGCTGTTTAAGTACTTCCCTGGCAGAGATGTGGTTGGGGATCTTTAACAAATGTCTGGCAGCCATATTATGTACCACTTGCAGCCTCCTAGGTGAACCAAGATAGACAGAATTTCCATAGTCCAAACGTGAGATGAGGAGGGATTGTATCACCATTTTCCTCAGGTGCTCAGAGATTACATCAATGATTTTCCTTAACATTTTGAGCAGGGAAAAACATATCCCTGAGAGTTCCCTGGATTGACAATCCAGTGTTAGAGAGTCCTCCAGCCAAATACCAAGGTTTATTATAGCAGATTTGGCGATGGGAGGATCTTCCATGCATTTGGGCTAATGCATCCGAGGTGAGTGGATGCCCGGATCTCCGAGCAACATGAGCTCTGTATTCCCCTGTTCAGCTTCAAACAGCTGTTGGACATCCAACTCACCACTCTCTCCAGACAGATAGGTAGTTGGTTATTGCTAGATTCAGAGCCATTAGAAAAGGACACCACTAACTAGGTGTCATTGCCATATGACACCACTGATATTCCAAATTCCTGTACCGCCGCAGCCAACTGACGGACATAAACATTAAACAAAGTCGGACTGAGGGACGAACCCTGCGGGACGCCACATGTGGTAGAGAGGTGCTCTGAGACACAGTATCCTTCCATCACATGGAAAGATCTATTATCTAGGAAGGAGGCGAGCCACTCCAAGGCTTTTCCCTGAATTTCCACTACTCCCAATCTCGCTTTTAGAATAGCATGATCCACAGTGTCAAAAGCAGCACTGAGATCTAGTAGGAGGTTGGTGGCAGACCAACCCTCATCAAGTGTCGATTTTAGCTCTTCAGTAACTGTCAGTAAGGTTGATTCAGTACTGTATGTGGCTCGAAAGTCCATCTGGGTAGGTTGGAAAATATCATTAGACTCCAGGAAGTTAAACAGAGGGTGATTCACATGCTTCTCCAGGGGTTTATCCAGGTATGGTAAAAGGGAAATGGGACGGAGATTATTAAAATTGTCGGATTGAGGTTAGCTTTCTTTTGGATTGGCTTGATGATAGCATGTTTCTAGGTTTTTGAAACTAGTGCCGATTCTAGGGAGAGATTGAGAAGTTCAGTCCCGGAGGGTGAAAGAATATCTAGAGCGTCCAATGGGGGAAGAGGGGGTACTGGGTCCAATGGAGAGCCCGATTTGATTGTCCTGATAAACGGTCAAACCTTCTCTTCCTCTAATCTGGGAAAATAGAGCAGGGAAGAGGTAGGGGCGATTTAACAGTTATAGCAGTGGTAGGTTCCCTGTTTTTTGGGAACTGATCATATAGATCTGTCACCTTGTTAGAAAAATAGGCTGCAATGTCATTGCATTTTTTAATGGAAGTAAGAGGGGCATTTGTATTTTTGTGTGGATTGGACAAGGTTGTTACTACCATAAACAATTCCTTAGGAGAGTTTGCTGCCCGGGCTATTTTTTCTCCATAAAATTTGGATTGGGCTGTCTTAATTTCATTATGGTATGATCTTATTAACAACTTTTAGTCATTTTTGAGAGAGTGGTCATAGTTTTAACTCCAGACTCTCTCTAATTTTTTGCACTGTTTTTTCAGTGCATGGAGCTGCTCATTATACCATGGGGTAATTTTAGAGGGAGGTTTGCCGTTAAAAGTTTTTTTCGGTGCACAGGTATGGGCGGATTGAGTAATCCAGTGTTCCCACTGCTGGTATTCCTCGTCTAGGTTGCCTAAGAGAATAAGGGAATTTTCCTTGAGGGTGGTTTGCCATGTTTTAGGGTCCATTTAGACTAACTCCTCTTAGTAATACTTTGAACTAGAGATGTTTGCACTTACAGTGGATTAGGTAAAGTGAAAATGATTAAACAATGGTCTGACCAAGGTACTGGCAAGGGTTTAGAGACTGTGAGTTGTCTATCATTAGAGAAAATAAGGTTAATTTCTTGTGGGTAGGCAGAGTTACAAGTTGGGTAAATTACAATGCTTCCATGCCGCCTTGCAGCTGTCTAGTATGATTGGAGTTGTGCGCATCTACATGAAGATTAAAATCACCGGGAATTGTCATTCGAGTTTTCCCTATTATAAGACTGGATATTTGATCAGGTAGTGCCTCTAAAAATCTGCTACTAGCACTCGGGGGCCTGTAGATCAGTATTCCTGAAAATGTGTGGGTGGGGGATAAGGCCATAAGGTACTGGGTGCTTTCACAATTAGGAAGCCCAAAGTTGGATATGGTTAATTTGTATACATCTTTATAAATGATGGCAATGCCACCCCCAATTCTGTCAGTACGGTCGTGCCTTCGTAGCTGATAGGCGAGGGGAAGGGCAAGATGGATATCAGGGCCTGAATTGGCATTAAGCCACTTTTCAGTCACAAACAATATGTCTAGAGGCTCTTCCTCTAGCATGATTCAGATGTCAAATAGATGTTTTACAATAGAGCAAGCATTTTTCAGTCCCATCTTCCAGCTACTTTCTTTATCGGTGCTAACCCGCACTTGGCGTGTTGAGCTAGTGTTAGTAATTATCCTATAACCGCAAGTGAGGCAGGGAACCATGGAGGATGCAGAGTTGTCAATTCCTATCTGGAGCTCTCAGTACTGATGTGGTTGAGGCCTACTTTCTAGTAGCTGCTTCCTAGAGTATATGTTGGTACCTGCATTACTTGGACAAGAATTTATGCCCCCTTGTCCAGGTTGGGCGCGGGCAGGTGCAGACTGGCTTGCCTTTGGTGTGCCAGCGGCGTGCCCGCTGCGTGCCCAACCCCAACCCCGAAGTGATCATTTAAATGAGAGGTGGAGTCAGCAACTAGACCGCCAATCTCAATCAAAAACTTTATGGTGGGCGAGTCCCGCTTGTACTCTATGGTTCCTGCAAGGGGAGGAGCAGGATCCCTTACAAGGCAAGTAAGTAGGCCAGTAACAGTGCAAACAAATTAAATTTCATACAATTAAGACACATTTTTAAAACAGTTCCGTTAAAAGGAAATGCGCCCAACTAAAAGAGCAATCTCAAGGTAAAATAGGTTCCCAAGTTTAAATAGGTAACAATTGAAAGGAAAAAACTTGCACAAGGCAGAGCTTCACTGTCAGTGCTCCTACCTCCACGACTGGCCTGGAGTGATCATTTAAATGAGAGGTGGAGTCGGCAACTAGACCGCCGACCTCCAACCTCAATCAAAAACTTTATGGTGAGCGAGTCCCGCTCGTACTCTATGGTTCCTGCAATGAGAAGAGCAGGATCCCTTACAAGGTGAGTAAGGAGGCTAGTAACAGTGCAAACAAATTCAATTTCATACAATTTTGTCACAGTCTTAAAACAGTTCCATTAAAAGAAAATGCGCCCGACTAACAGAGCAATCACAAGTTAAAATAGGTTCTCCAGTTAAAATAGGTTACAAATGAAAAGAAAAATGTGCGCAAGGCAGAGCTTCACTGTCAGTGCTCTTACCTTCGCCCCCCGGCCCGGAGCGATCATTTAAATGAGAGGTGAAGTCGGCAACTAGACCGGCAAACTCCAATCTCAATCGAAAACTCTATGGTGAGCGAGTTCGGCCCGTACTCTATTGTTCCTAGAAGGGGAGGAGCAGGATCCCTTAAAAGGCGAGTGAGTTGGCTAGTAACACTGCAAACAAATTTAATTTCATACAATTTAGATTTCTTTTAAAAACAGTTCTGTTAAAAGGAAATGCGCCCGGCTAAAAGAGCAATTACAAGTTAAAATAGGTTCACAAGTTAAAATAGGTGACAAATAAAGGTAAAATGTGAGCAAGGCAGAGTTTCACTTTTAGTGCCCTAGGTTTGATAGTCCTGTAGGTATTTTTATATATTAACTAAGTATCATCAGCGAATAGTAAACATGGAGTCTTGCTACCTTTAATCTTTGGAGAATCATTCTTACAGTCAAGCAGGTCTGGAGGCACTCATTAATATATAGGAGGAAAAGTGTAGGGGCCATTACGTAGCCTTGGCGTACACCTCTTACTGTAGGGTTTTTTATCAGTAAGTTCACTCCAATTATCCACAAGGAGTTCCCTTATAACCTTTAGGAGCACCAACGGTACCCCAATTCTGGCCAATGTTTTCCATAATTTGGGCCTGGGGACAGGATCGAACACTGATCTAAGATCTACGAAAGCTACAAATAATCTCCCTTCTTCTAAATCGAGTCTTCCATTAAAAAGCTAAAAAGCATATAATTTGGTCTACCATACTTATTTTATTACGAAACCCTTCTTGCAAATTCGAGACAATCTCTGCATGTTCTAACCAGTTCCATAGCCTATTCAATATTATGATACAAAATATTTTTTGCATGTTATCAATAAAACTTATGGCCCTATAGTTGCTTGGTGTTTATCTGTCCCCCTTTCCACTAATTGATACAATAATGGAACCTTTCCAAGAACTTGGATCTGTCATCCAACCAAAATTACTTTGTACACAGCGGTTACATAAGGGCCCCATATCTGAGGTTCACCCCTTTAGAGGTCAATAGGTATGGTATCTAAACCAGGGGCCTTCCGTGATTTCTGTACTAAAATAGCATTTGTGGTTTCCCTGAGAGAAAACGTCATGAAACCTGCGTCCTCCACAGAGGGAACTGGAACATTGTCACATCCAGGATGATGTTTCTAGAATCCCACATGAACAATTGATGAGAAAACAGGTGATAAGAGCACATTACCAACATCACATTTTTGTACAACTCCAATTCTGTCTAGCTCCTTACTTTAAATTTATTTTAGTGCTTGTCACTAACAGTCACAATTAAACATTTTCACTGACAATTATCCACCTACTTTTTAATGAGAAATCAGCCTTCTCTTTAAATACATATTTAGGATAATTTTAGCAATTTATTATCAGTAACAAATGTAGTTGCTTGTCTTACAATAAGTATATGATTTCATTTTAGCTAATCCTAATGCTGTTATAGGTATTAATAATAACACGGAATGAAATGATGACTCTGAAATTATGATCATTATCTAAGGATCTTCCTTTGCAAATGTAATGTAAAAGTTTGCCTAATTTAAACATCCAAATGAAGTGGGAGAAAAAAAACCTTTAGAGTATTTCTTTATATTTTGATTTAAATTATAACTTATTTGAGAGTAGATCTACTTATAACTGAATTTCCGAATAAATGTACTCATTTACCCTATGAGTTGTGGCAATTCTGCTACAAAGAATTATGGGTGAAGTACTGTGCATACTAGCGACACCAAATTCAGCTTTCTCCAACAATAAATATCCTTCTGGCAGTTTATATTCACATGTGTTGTTTATATCATGTTGAATGTGTTGAAAACCCTGATTTCAACTGCTATAAATAAAACGAATTTCGTTGTGTGCCCTGCATCGTAAAATGCGATGCAGCGCTACGAAATTTGTATTATTTATTTAATTGTTTACTTACCTCCAATCATCCATTTTCGGTGTTTACTAACCCCCACCCTTTCCCTCCCCCGCCCCACCTTTTCACAACATGGAACTCCTAGCTGGGCCCCTCTTCCACAGCGGCCTCCAGTTGGGGGCAGAGGAAACGGCCCCTCTATAAATCCCTGCACCGTGCACGGTGCCTGCCACGCGGTGCAGGGATTTACAGTGACTCCCATTTCTCTATGGGAGCTTGTGCTGCGGCCGGTTTCAAACTGCTGCACAAGCTCTCATAGGAATTGCAGTTTTGGACTGCCAACCCGAGGTCAGTCGGTCCCGAAACTGCAGGGATGAAGGTCAGAGGAAACTGCGACTGACAGTCTAATCAGCCCATATGTCTTTTAGACCTATTTCTCTGTTAGATTCACTAGTGAGGTGTATTTTCTTACAATACTAGAAACCTAGGCGGATGAGAACAGGTTCTTATCAGACATTTAAAATTACTTCTGTAAAGGGATTTTCACCACTGAGCAATGTCTTTATCTTGATCTTCTGATGAACAAAAATTTTCTAGCCATAAAGAGTACAATTTGCATGGCTTTTATAAACTTGTCATCTGCTTTTGCTTGTGTTAATCATTTAAAACTGTAGGCTGTAATGAGCGATCTAAGGACGTCCACCAGACAGGTCCTCATTCCATAATGGCAATTCTCGATGCAGATGCTGCAGTCCTGTTTGCTCAGACTGGTATTGGTTTGCACAAAATAAATTCATTGTTTTTACAGAAGTTAAATTCATTGTTTTTATAGATGCTTTGGGGATGAAAGTTATTGGCCCACATGCATCATTGTGACATTTTGCACTTCCTAATTTGCGAAAAATAAGGAATCGCAAATTAAGAAGTGCAAAATGCTATGCATCATTATTTTCGGTATTCATTTGTGATTCTGTAAAAATCGCAATTTTTACCGAATCCCAAATGAATACCGAATTCTTAAGTTAATTTTCGCAATTCCCATTGATTCCTATGGGCCAAAAGGCCCATAGGAGTCAATGGGAATTGCGAGTGGCACTTAGAAAATTTCATGGGTGCAGGGGGGGGTCCAAAGGACCCCCCCATGCACCCCTGAAATGTATTTTTTGCATCATGTTTCACACACACATGTCCTAAGGACATGTGTGTGTGAAACATGAATGTTGAAAAAAAAACATTTTAAGTATTTTAAACACTTTTTCCAAATTTACCGAGTGGTTCAACCACTCGGTAAATTTGGAACCCTAATTGCGAATTTCCACTTGTCAAAGTAATGATGCATTGCTTTTAAGAAGTCGCACATCTGCGACTTCTTAAAAGCACCCGCAATTTTAGAACTCGCAACAATGTTACGAATTCTAAAATTGCTTCATGCATCCCAAAAAGCACTTTTGCATTCGCAAACGGCCGATTTTAAGTAATCGCACCGTTTGCGACTACAAAATTGCTTGATGCATGTGGGCCATTATTTCCAAGATTTTTACCATGATTTGTGGAACTGGGAAGGCTAGTGCTTGTTCGTGTTTCATAATTTGATTGAAACATTTACTTTTTTTGGATTTTATCTTGATAGTTTAGGTAATTGATCCCATTTGAAAAGTTTAAGAGCTCTTCCATTTGAACAATTAATTAATGTGGTGTTTTGATTTGCTACCAAGCTGGGTACTGAACCACTTACAGATATGTCTATTGTGTACACATTGAATTGTGTTTCAGCTAATTAAAATGGGGCTAATATTTAGGGTTAAGTAAATGTTGACAAATTGCAAAGGGTTGAAAAAGCATGACTACGAAAATTCCTGGCTGTAAACAATAGTTGCTCGACTTTTGAACTTGGGTTGCCTTATTTGCAAGATTTACATTTTATAAATCTTTGTTTGGGCCCAGGCAGCATTTTGTCAAACCGATTCTACAAAACTTGAATTTTAGGCAGTCTAATTTTCTTTCAACAATTGCACTCTCCTGTCTTATGTCTGTCCGCTGATTATTATATTTAGAAGGCCAGGAAGACCAGAAGCCAGTTGGCATAGGGTAAAAACATTAAGTATTATAGCACTGATCTCTGAGATAATCAATATGTTGTAAATATGTATTTCTAATTTTTATTATAGTACAAGGACGTGAGATGACTTACATTATGTTTAAATGAATTACACTGAGGAAATATATTTGCTTGTCAATTGTAATATGTATTTTATGGTTTTAAAAGTTATCTTGACTTGACTAAACAATCTTAGCAACAAATCTGAAATAACATATTGACTATATGCACCTATAACTAAAACAATAAAAGCATGTCAATTTAGACAGCAAGGAGTCATGACGATATGGAAAACTAGACAGTAAGGGGACATGATACTATGGCAACGTAGACAATAAGGGGACATGATAACATGTCAGCTCAGGCAGTAAGGAGACATGAGAGTAACACTTCTATAGATGCCTTGAAAACTTCACACTTTCTATGAAAGAGATAAGAGGAGTCTGAGGATAAGCCCCCACCTTTTTTCTGACATGAAGAATGTCTGGTACGCTGGGAAAAGGTCAGCCCACGATGAGTAAAGGTCAGCCTGACAGACACTGTTATTGTTCCGGTCAGGCAGTGATGCGCTAAACCTTCACTAAATGAGCAGGCACCTTGCTGCCTGTGATTAACTTTGTCGGGCTGAAGATGCCACAGCCCTGTGGGTGTGACCTCCTCAGCCTGGCAATGCACTTGGTGGTCCTCCCCTTCAAGAGGTGAGTGGTCTTGATAGCCTCAGTTCTGGGCACTTCACTTTTAAGCCCTTAAATACCCAGGGCCGAGTGTTTATCACTGATGCTTTGTCACACAGTGGGATGGGGTCAGCGAGTGTCATTGACCCCATCCAACTCTGTGACGAGTCAGGGAGTGCTGCCTCCTCTCATTAGTTAACCTTGGGTCAGCCAATGAGAGGAGGTAACAGTCTTAAGCATCATAAACTACTAAGGCTTTCCTCTCACCACCTGAGATGCTGTAGCCAGTAAGTGTTCTGTTTTCTTTTTTTTTAAAATATATTTATCATTTATCCCAGATAAAACAGTAAGTAGCTATACAATTCATCAGGCAAGTGTAGCTATGATCTACATACATTAGAAAAACAGTAAGAGAAATATGAAACGATTATAAAAACATGGTGGTCTAAAAGAATAATACAGCACATTATATTCAGAGTAAATAAATTAAATAATACCAATTTCAAGATGTGGCCCCTATTCATTTGACACTAAAATCCTACAGGCAAGCTAAACCTGGCTAATAAAAAAGTCACACTTAGTTAGTTCAAATTCCGCTTAACTCGATACTTACGTTTACTCAAAATTGATTAACTGAGAACCATCTCCATCTCAACGCCTCCAAAACAGAGTGCAGGCTCATCTCCCCCCTCCCCCGAACCACATCCCCCAAGATAGATCTCTGGATGACTCACTTCACTGCTTTCAATTGTACTCCGATCATCATTGACTCAGCCCAATCGCTCGGAGTCACCTTAGACACGCACTTGAATATGAAGACTCATATCAGCAATGTATGTAAGGGAGCAAACGACTTGTTTAGAACCCTCAGAAATATCAAACCTTTCCTGCCTCAAAGTTATTTCAAGCAGGTGGTCCAAGCTCTTGCTTTGCCAAGGTTAGACTATGGCAGTGCTACTCATACGCCTTGGCCCCACTAAAGGCGTCACTGAACACCGCTGCTAGATTGGTTACAGGCTCCAAAAGAAACGAGCACATATCCCCAGTCCTTAAATCTCTCAACTGGCTACCCTTTGAAGCCCGAATTCAGCTAAAGATTACACTCCTGGCGCACAAAGCTTTTCACCTCACTACTCCTACGTACCTGGGGCAAAAACTTGAATTATCTTGTGTGGAGAGGGCATCAAGAAGTACCTCAACATTCCTCTTAAAACCTCTCGTCCTTCTCGAGCCTTCTCAGGTGCTGCCCCAAAGATATGGAACTCTCTGCCACCGGACGTACGCAGCCTCTCCTCTACGACTGCGTTCAAATTGGAAGACAAAAGATTCCCAATGAGCAAATTCTTACCGTAAGGGGAGGTGGGACACCTAATTCGGCAGACTTTGTTCTCATCACCATGGTACCTCCAGCTACAATGGATCATCTCCTATGGGTTTTCACATGCGTACACCTGTTTACTGTGTTATCCTCCATTTTTTGTGGCTGTTTCCCTATTTACTGCCCCCTTGTTCTTTCTTTCTGCCTATTGTAAAGCGCTCTGATATCCTTCGGGATTTTGTTCGCACTACATGAAACTTTATAAATAAAATAAAATAAAATAAATGCGTTAGTTAAAAGAAGGTACATATTATGTCAAAGTGGTAATAGTGGCCCCAATGGTATAAAAATTCTTACAATATGAACAGACTTTGCTAGATATATAGCCCTTAGCAGTCAATAGAAAAGCAAATTACTGGAGAGCATCAACACCATCCACCCTGACTATTCATTGAATGTCCAGGTTAACATAGGTCCCCAGATCTTTATACCTTGTTTCCTAGAGTTCCTCCCCTTACAATTATATATAGAGCTCTTTCAATGTTATAGATATGAAATAGCCAGGCAAGCCAGGCAGTACAAGTAGGGGGTCTGAATCTTTCCACTGTGCGGCGATCAGCAAGCGGGCGACTGCTACCACCATAAAAAAGAAATATGTCTAGTTCTGTTCTAGTTGGGCTTTTTCATTGCACCCTAAGAGCATCATGGGTGGGAAGATACTCACTCCCTTTCCCAATACTCTTTGGAGAAAGATTTAAATTTCTCTTTTTAGACGGTCCAGTTTTTTACAATCATAAAACATATGAACAACATCTGCTGGGCCTTGCCCACATTGTGGGCATAGTCATTTTCCCTTTTACCCCATTCAAATAGTTTGGCCGGAGTATAATACAGATATACGTTTTTTATAATGTTGAGCCTTCAAAATGGCTGAGAGGAAACATTTTTTGGCTAGAGCAATAGACGTGCATAAATCTATATAATTTTCCTGTAGTTTCCTAGTCCAATTAGATGCTACTCTTACTAGATCGCCAGGAGTTGCTCCTAAAATAATTTTATATATGTACTTTATCCGGCACTCTCTATAAAAATCAGCTTCTAAAAGGGAATTTTATTTATAGAAAATACTTCAGGCTTAAGCTGATAAATAATTTCTTTCAATTGGATATACTTAAAATAAGACCCAGCATCCATGCCAAAGCATTCCTGTAGTTCGGTAAAAGAAGCCAATCGACCTGTGAAAAGGATATCCCATATTTTGCATATACTAGCTTGCTCCCATTGTCTTCCCAGTGCATCATAAATGGAGGTCATGAAAGCTGATGATCGCCACAAGGGTGTATATCTGTGATACCTCAGTAACTTCAGCAGCGTTTCCTACTTTATGCCATACATTCCAAACTGCTTTAAGGAACTTAAAACGTGTTTTCTTGTAGCAAATAGCCTCCACCTGTTGTAGTAGCACCCCCATGCTGCTCTTCCCATAACCAATTCATATATGGAGGGGTGGAGTTGAACTGCCTGCATTTCCATATGACCCTTGTCTGGTATAAACAGAATTCCCATCTGCCAAAGCATTGTGGCCCATTAGTAATAGAGTAAATTCGGCACCACCCAACCCCCTCTTTCCTGAGGAAGGGATAAGGATTTTATTGACCATCGAATCTTCCTATACTACCATATGAAATTTGAAAACAATGCATCAAGTTTTTTAATAAAAATAGTTTTAACCTCAAGAGGGATAGAGCAGAATAGGTAGAGTATCTTTGGGAACATAATCATTTTAAGGATGTTACACCTTCCAATTATTGAGAGATGCAGCTTATTTTCTTTCAAATCTTTACTATTTTTAGTTATCACAGGATCCATATTCATTGGCCATATTAAATCCATATTTGAAGTTACCCTGATCCCGAGGTATGTAGCCACTCGGTCCTACGGGGATCCTGAAAAATTATGTTCTCAGTACAGACAATCTGGGTCTCTGTGTTTAGGAAATATCCAGTCGGCCTTCCAAATTTTTGGGACAAGGTTTCTACCTGTGCAATCACACTCTGTGGCTCAGAGGTCACTATTGCTATATCATCAGCATATGCCATGACTTTAGTGTTAAATACCCGGCATTAAACTGGTTTGACTATCCTATTTGCGATGATTGCTCTAATAAATGGATCAATATAGAGAGGGCAGAAAGGACTGGTGAACATGGACACCCCTGTCTCATCCCCTTAGCGACCTCAATCCTTTTGGATTCCCTGCCTATCATTTGTGTTCTGGCTTATGAATGAGAGTACATTGCTTTAATGGCAGTAATTAATCGTGGTCCAAAGCCATTCTGCCATACAATATCCCAGAGGGAATCCCAAGAAACAAATGCTTTTTGTGCATCCACAAGAAGCAGGGCCATAGGGTCTCCAGTGATGGAAGCTATATCAAATAGCGAAATGGCTTGGCTGATGTGGTCCATGCCCCCCTCCCCCGTATAAAGCCATGTTGCCTTGGACTAACCAGCCAGGATATGATTTTACCTAATCGACCTGCAACGATCTTAGAATATAGTATTTCATCCGAGTTGATAAGGGATGTAGGGGTATACGACGCTGAGTCCTCTGGAGGTTTCCCTTTCTTAAAAAGAAGCCAAGACTGGGTGGGTGTCCCTTATGTTGAGTAGCCAAAAATGGATATATCATCATTGGTGCCAATTCTATCTGGTCCTGCAGCCTTCCCTGAGGCCATCATCGGGATTGCCTCTGTAACTTCCCCTAGTGTAATATCAACCTCTAGTTCTTGCAATATAGTAGGAGAAACCTCTTCTATCTCCCCCTTCAACAATATTCTCCCTTCCTATATCTGAGGCTGTATCCAGTGGTTCTGTCCAGTATAGCTCCCTATAGAACTCTTTGAATACCCATCATTCTTTCTAACTCTCACAGCGTTCACAACATGTTCCACAGACCAGATGAGTGACAACTTCAGATTCCTGCAACTGTATGAAGAATCAAGACTTAGCTGTTTAGCGTACAAGCGCAACTTATCATACAACACTAATATCAGGTTACTGTTAAGGACTAGACAGTCAGATTAACAGAAGGATAATATTGAAAGACATTTGAAGAAAATCAGAGGACGTCTGAGCACAGACATGGAACATTGCTTGGTAAATTCATGTTGATGTCAGGACACTCAGTATAGACCTTGACTAGACACCATAAGGCCATAAGCAACCCCCTGGTGCTTGAACTGGGAACCATTTATTTAAACTGTTAGGAATTGCTGCTACCCAGAACCTTTATGGAGAGTAGTGCTATTGGTCACAATGATCATAAACTAAGAAAAAACATTAAGCATCACAATAGTCGATTCATTGTATTTACACCAACATCCATATTACTCCACTGACATCAGCTGACTGCTAAAGTAATCTTGTGCTAAACTCACATGCGGTATTCACGTTGATCAAAAATCCACTTGAACGTCGCCTCCTCACACTCAGATGCAACATTTTAATTAGTAGTACATAGCTGGTTATCAGTACCACTAAATATTGCTGATAATTAAGATTAAAGAACTGACATTCATTTGTGGGCTTAATCATCAGTCATATGTACTCTTATAATTCTTTTTTTACCAAAACATACAAAACCTGGTCACATTTGTTTAGGAGTCTAAAAGCAGGCACATTTATAAATTTTAAAGGGCGCCCACTCATTCCCGAACAAAAGCTGACTAAAAATGAGCCAGTAATTAATTGTTCAGCACAGTTCCATCCAGACAAGAGTTCTTCCAGCTTGCATCTACTGCTCATTTACTTTAGAAGAAGGAGCTTTTTGGTTATAATTGCATTCAGAATGTCTCGTAATTTAGAGCAGGTGTTCGCGTCACACTCTGTAAAGAATCTGCATACATTTGCATATACTAATGTTTTATGAAGATTGCTGGGCAGTATAAATTAACATCATGCACATGTACAGATTGTACAGTTAGTTCTGATATAATAGTATTTTGACCACTGTGAATGCATCTTAAATTAACTGACTTCAATAACATTTGCAGATGTATTATTTTTTGATATTGTTAAGATACATTTCATTGGCTGATCCCATCCTAATCTACTGAGCACCCTATTTAGCATAAATAGTTAGAGGATTTGGAATTATAAAAGGAATAAAATTGGAGAACCAATGACTTCTCTTTTATCCAAAGTCTATTTGATTAGATTCAGATTGTACAGTGTAAATGTACATCCTATTTTCTGGCATTTTAGCAAGTACGACCCAAGCAATGTTACTCAGTGAATCTGTGCTCACTCTTGCCTAAAAGAGACAATTACGTTATGTGTGCGGGTGAACGCTGGCATAAATTACTTTCCTCCACTGGCAGCAGCATGAATTGCGTTTATCAACCTGCCGGCTTTATGCATTCTCATCCTAAGATTGATGTCCCTAATATATGAATGATCCCAGATTGTAGAGAATCTTCTTCAAATTTACAGGCTAAGAAACACCCTTTATTTCGCTCCAGACTTTCTTATCCATTCATTTTTTATTTGTTTTGTGTGTTTGCAGGTGCCATTCACTATCTTTCACTGATTGTAAGAGACAGGGTGGGGTTAATCTTTTTTCACCTTCTTCCAAATACTTTCATTGTTTAACGTTCAGTACCCGTAGTGCATATATGAAGATGCAATATGTCAGTGAAGTAGATAGCATGGACCTTCGTTATGCTACTGACAACTTCAAAAACTCTATTATGTTTGTTTGTTTTTTGTTTAAAGAGCTTTATTGAAGCAAATAAATAACAAGGTACAACAATACATCAACAGTTATAAAAAGAAGCACAAAAGGTATCATAAAAAGTATATGAAAAAGGAAAGGCTGTTTTTTTGAAGATGAGTTTTTTTTCAATGCACCTTCATAGGAAGAGGAGACATTTGATTGATGACAGAACTATCAACTTGTTGGATATGGAGGAGGAAGGCAACTGCTTATAGATGTCATAATTTTGTATTAATAGTATATGTCCTGATCTTCAAGGCAATGATCAGAGAACCTTAGGTAAATCATACAGCCATAGAGAACAAGATAAAAAAAACTGAAATTCTCAAATCAAGATACATTTCCAAGCAATGCAGAAAATATGGGCCAGTCAGAATGTGTCTGAAAAGTGAAAACATAGCCTGTGAAAATCAAACCTTGCATAAAAAACAACATTTACAAAATGACAATGTGCACAGTAGAGGTCTGACTGGCGGTACGCACCCTTTGTATTTTCCGTTTTTTGAAACTATTGTAGAACTCAAAATTCTCCAGTGGGTCAAGGGCTTTATACGACATAGGCTGAATAAGGCCAAAGTGATGTTGTGGAAGACAACAATTCACAATTTTTCAGTGCTCAAAATATCAAAAATCTCAGAGCATAACAAGGCAGTGTGGCTGTCTGGCAAGGTCTCGCAATCGTTAGATGTATTCACCTGGGTTACCACTCCCAACTAACCAAGAAATATGAATCATTTGTCTTGCCAAACAGAAACATATTCCTCAAACACAGATTAAATAGTGGAATAGTTAGTCCAAGATGGTTTCAGCTTTGGAATCTTGTGGAAGAGTCTTCAAATGTCTTTTTAGCATATCTACTAACAGGGCATTATTTTCAGGGGCCACAAACATCATATTTTGCAAGTTCTTCTCAATTTCCACCTATTACAGACCTCACAACACTACATGAGAACTGCTTCATTCTGAAAAATGTTTTGTCAATGACTCACCTTGCCAAGCAAATTTGAAATTTGACAGTGGGGCCACTGCCTTAGGGGTAATTCAGGTGGTTGGTAGGTTACAACCATCAAACAAGTCCTTTTCAATGTCAGTTTTCTAGCCATTTCATCAACAGAGGCAACACAGTTATTTTCCTATTATACTTCCCTGCTTCAATTTCCAAAAGTCATAAAACAGTCTTGTTGCAGTCCATTGTAAGGAACCTTCGACTGTAGGACCACGAAAATATTCTAGCAGGCAATCATTGATGTTTTGTGATGTTTATTTTCAGATTAGCCAAGTCTCATAGAGGGATTCTACAAAAACAATGAAGATGATGTGAACATCTGCAGGGCCGGACTGGGAACCAAAACCGGCCCTGGCAAAGTGCTTGGCCGGCCCCCCTCCCCAGTCGGGGGGGGTTGGAGAGGCCGCCGAGCACTTTGCCGGGGCCGGTTTTCGGCCGATTTTCTTGCAGGGCCGATTTTGCAGTTATGTTGCAAAAACGGCCCTGTAACAAAATCGGCCCCCAGGGGCTCAAACCGGCCCCCAACCTTGCGGCGCACCGGGGGATTGCCCGGTGCCCGCTATGGCAGTCCGGGCCTGAACATCCGAACTACCAAAGCAAATTGCTATCTACAGAAGCCTTCCTACAGTGTTGTATACCCCTGTCCATAAGAAACCAGACTAACACTTCAAGAGCCTGTAGGTATTCTTTACATCCCTTGAAAGCCAATAAAAAAAAGCATTATGCACAGCACTAGTGCCAGTGTGTCTGAGAGTAATACATCTCTGAAAATAAACTGGACTGCAGTCCATTAACCAGCTACTTGGTAGAGAGGTTAACCAATCCAGTATCTAAGTCCTAGTTTTTGTGTAAGAAAGTCTTCTGACACTAACAGCCCTCCAGGAGGGCTGCCAACATAAGTTTCATGGATTGAACTCTTGCACAGAAGAAGTAATTATACCAGTAGTTTATGCCTATCTGAAATTAATGTAAAAAATAAAACAAATATCCTACTTTCATCTTTAATTTGTTTTGCTCAAACCAAACTATACAACAATTGAAATTGTGTTTTAATCATTGTCACCCAAGTCATTATAGTTATTAAATTATTTTTTACAATTCCTAATAAGGAGTACCCTGTTGATGACAGCCTGTTGTGTGACACTATAGAGCCCATAGACATATTCCTGGACTGTGAATATTAAAACATGTATATAAATATGGATTGGGGTGAGCCCTGAAGAATCCTGCAAACCAGGAAAGTGGTTTTAGAATGGAAAAGAGGGAGCCGGACGATTTGTGACCTGCCCAAGAAAAAGGATTGGAGTCATTTATGGGTATCATTGCAGATACCACAATCCTACAGATGTTTCAGAAGAATGGGGAGGAGACACTGTCCAAACTTGTGGCAAGATCAATAAGGATTAGGGCAGCAGATATGCCGTCATCCAGGATGCGGTGGAAGTTGTCAGTGGCTGTCAACAACACAGTTTCGGTACGGTGGGCTGGCCTGATTGAGTGGGATAAAAACAATTGTTAATTTTTATGAAGATCAAGAGTTGTGTATGAATCAATTTGTCCAGTACTGGGAGTAAGGAAAGGTAGAAGTGAGACAGGTCTATAGTTTACAAAAACCTCTAGGTCCACAGAAGGCTTCTTGAGAAGAGCTTCTACCTCTTAATGCTGCCAGGTCATCTGGATGTCGACAGTGGTAAGAGAGATGATGTAGAGAGTTGAGAGAACAGATCCAATGAGACTAGAACAGGAAGTGAGGACATAGGTAGGTCATGAGTCATGAAGAGACCCAGATTTAATGGAACGCCTCATACTGCTAGCGATATTTGTGCCAACAGGTGTAAACTTAAGTGCGGTTAGTTGAGACAGACTTCAGATTTCTAAAGGGGAGAGAGCTACTGGATAACTGCTGCTCAAATTTGGAGTCAATGTTGTTGATTTTGACAAGAATGAAGTCTAAAAGGGCACACAATAGGTCCTGTGGGGGTGATGGATTGGGTGCAAGTCATTGGTTGGGAGAAATCTTTGATCATGGAGCTGATTACTCCCAAATAATTTGATTGACATTAAAGCGTTGTAGCATGTGGTGTTTCTGTCTATGGTAGTTTTCCATTTCATATTTGTAAGTGCACCTGTCAGCATCAGACTAGGATCACCTCTAGGTGTGTTTCAGGTATTTGCAATGAAGTTTTAGATCTCTATGATCAACCATGTACAAACAAGCTGACGGAGTCTTATGGGCAAAAGGGAAAATCTTAGAAGATTGAGTGCTTTCATAATTCAGGAATTGAAATTGTAAACTGCTGGGGATATAATTGTTTTGTTGTCGGGGGAAGGGTGGGTGTAAGCACATCTTCCAAGTTCTCTTTAGAGACTCGTTATGAGGCCCTGGATTTTATGTCTTGATTTCCTATGACACGTTGTTGGGGCAGTCAGTTGTAGGGGACAATAAAGACTATGAGATAGTGGTCAATTCATGTCACTGTAAGGGGTTGAGACAGTTTAAAATTGTCGAGATTGGAGAAGACAGGATCAAAAGTGTGACGTGCTTGGTGGTTTGATCCTATAAAGAAAGGTTGTAGGTCAATGATTTGGAAAGCATGCAGGAGTTTGTGAGAGAGTGCATATTGTTAATGTTGTCAAGGTGGAATGTAGAGACTCCCAAAATGACCAGATTTTTTTTATTAAAGATCACATGGAGTGACCAAGTCAGAGAGTTTATGGTTAAAATATTTTCAGTGGCATAGGGGTTGATTTATGAGGACCACGCAGAAACTAAAGTGGTTGCATATCTTCATAATAAAGATAAGGTACTCCAGCCAATGTTTGCAGTATTCAAGTTCAATTGCATAATTTGATTTATTTCAATTCCTGTCCCCTTCTCTTGAGAGCCATGGGGATAGCACAAGATAGCTTTGTGAAAACTAAATAAAAGACAGCAGAGAAAAAAAGTGTTTGCATTCAGCAATTGGCTCAATTCCTTGTTTTCATATGTACACTTGTTCCTAGGTAATCAGGAGATCACATCATGCCTTCAGGTACACTATTTCACATTCAATAAAGAATAAGGGTGTTTAGAACAGCAGTAACATGGTGTTTATAGCCATTGTGAATATCCACAACTATATAGGCATTCATTTACTTCCGATTTGTCAAATGCCGCCCCTTTTTATACTGCAGCTCAGAACAATATGCCTTAATAGCAGATTTTACAGTCCTTAGTGGAATATCCCATTAGAAGATCAACAAACATTCATTCAGTGATTCAGGATTTAGAAATTCTATACACATATTTCAAATTTGCTAAATATTTGGGAATTGTACATAATATCACTTCATTAAAATCTGTGGGAAAAGGAAGTGGCCGAGCCATTCAATTAATGTTGATAACTTAAAATATCCATGGCCTGGATTTATCAATTTGTTGATTTTCTGTTGTAGTTCTTTAGTGATGATGGTGAGTTGTGACTGGGCTTTGTGGTACATGATAAAAAAGGATACTAATTGCTGTGATTTGTTTACAACACACACAACGAAAACGTCTCATTTTTAATGCATTATATTACACCACGTTCAGGCAAACCACTGAATATAACACAATTGAGGGCTTTGTCAATATTCTCTACTTAATCTAACTACAATATTTCCATTATCTGCCAGAAAATGGGGATGATTTAAGTCTCATCATCTTTTATGCTACTAAGTCAATCCTTTCTAAATGGCCTTAAAATGCCTTGCAGTTGTGAAATATTATGATTTCAGCTTTGGCAGCAAGCTACTACATTTGCATATCGGGTCATGCACGGCTTGACACAGTGCTTTTAGTCGGGGCCATAAAATGTGATTCTGAAACTGAATGATGCATCAAAAATAAATTAAGCTGGATGAAAGACCAAATAAATAGAGGACCACAGAAGCATTAGTCTGTAACACCTGAAGCCATTTGTATGTCCTAATGTGCCTATAGTACAGCTTGTAATAGTGTATTAACAACCTAACATGGCATTCGGTTTTGGATTTTTTTCTACATTCTAATATCTATGTTATAATAAAGAAATGTATATTCACATCTGAAATGACCACTACCACAGTACGAAAGAATAAACTGATATGTACTGTAGATTGCACAAAAGAGAACTACAGAAAGGGAGGTTGAATTACGCATTCAATGCTACACAGTGCAGTACAAAATTTGCAGATTTTCAATATTAAAAAAGAAGTTAGAACTTCTCCCGAGAAGAAGCTGTGCTATGCAAACCATGCGGGTGCCATTCTTGTGTACATGGTATAACTGTTCCCTGAAAGGGAAAAGGAGTGGGTCCTTAGGACATGGGACGTTGGATCACTATAGACCAAACCAAAGCAAAACACCTTACATGTGTACCTATTTAATTGCGTTTTTCACAAATGGCCAAAAGAATTAATTTATTGGTCACTATCTGTTCATTTGTTCTATATGTACACCAATTACTTCCCTTTGGGCATTTTTTTAAAACACTTAACAAAATGCAGCTCCATACAGGCAAAGTGTGCAACATTTAACATGTAAAAAACATAAATCAACAGAACATAACGTTGATGAGATATGTTACAAAACCCTTCACGTTACAATCTGATAGATAATATGTTTCTTTGGATTGGCTGGCAGGTATCCTAAAACGGTGGCAAAGTATCTGCTTCAACCAGCTTCATGAGAGAAGTGATAGTGTGGTAGCACTTTACAAATATATGTGTTAATCACCCATGCGCAGCTTAATCACCAATGCCCACATGCATCAAGCATTTTTGGAGTCGCAAACGGTGCGATTCCTTAAAATCGGCCGTTTGCGATTCCAAAAATGCTTTTTTGGAATGCATCATTATTTTTTTTTGAAAATCGCTAATATTGCGACTTTCCAGAATGCAATTGCATTTAAGGAATCGCAAATTTGCGATTCCTTAAATGCAATGCATCATTCTGAAAACACATTGTGAATACAATGTTTGCAAGTGCAAATTACCACGAGGTCGAACCTCGTGGTAATTTGCGAAAAATGTTTAAAATGTTCTAATTTACATTTTAAACAATGTCATGTTACAGACACACATGTCCTTAGGACATGTGTGTGTGAAACATCCATTTAAACATACATTTCAGGGGTGCAGGGGGGGTCCTTTGGACCCCCCCCCCCCCTGCACCCATGGAATGCATCAACATTTGCGAATTCAAAATTGCGAATTCGCAATTTCCATTGATTCCTATGGGCCTTTTGGCCCATAGGAATCAATGGGAATAGCGAATTCGCAATTTTGAATTCGCATAATATTTGCGATTCGGTAAAAATTGCGATTTTTACCGAATCGGAAATATTTAGCACTTTCAATGATGCATCCCGTTTTGCGAATCCATATTTGCGATTCGGTAAAAATCGCAAATTTGGAAACGCAAAACGGGAGTTTGATGCATGTGGGTGCAAATGTCGATGGGAAGTTAATGCAACTAGTTTCTTTGAAACACTGGACAGTATATAGTCAATCTGTGTCAACCTCCAGGGTAAAATTATAGCGCCTCTTTCTCAAAGACCGGGTTACTGACGCATTACGACCCCTGCTGATTAAAGGGCCTCCTCGGGACAGGGAACCGGTGAGCCTTGCTTGAATGGATGGGAATTCAAAGAGGCCAGCAGAAGCCCACTGCACCTGACAAATGTAGGGAAGGAAAGAGGAATAGTTCCTGCTGCAGGAGCAGGTTGAAATAAAGAAGCAAGATGACAGGATGGTGTGCTTTTGAAAAAGAATTCGAGATGTAAGTGAGCAGAAAATAAATTGTAGGACCCCCGAAGTGGGTGTATCAATGCCTTGTGAACAGCGCAGTAAAAGCAGGCCAGCTTCTGTTCTATAGCGAGGGCGCTGCGCTGGGGGTATTGCCAACATTTCAAATGTTTAAAGGCCAAAAAACCCTTTTTGGATCTTTTCTAGATTGTATATCTCTTTTTTTGTATATCTCAGTGAAACATTTTTGCTAGACCTGATTTATCTATGGCAATAATTCTTATCACTCCATTGGTGTCCAGTTACAATTTGACAAAGGCCCTGATGATGACATCATACAAGTAGCATCCCGCCCACTAGCAGAAGTGCTTTGGTGATAACATTTGAGAGGACTGGGCAGGAGTATCACTTATTATCTGAGAGGGAATTAACTAATAAGTTTTGAGGTAGAAAAAGACCTTTGAACAGATCTCCCTCTCCATCTCTTATGGCATACCACTGACTGTCATATAAATGAAAGCAGAATTATATATACTTTGGATTTTTGCCACTGTCATTCTTCTGGACGCATTCTGATTAGAAAGAAGACTGTGTGTCATTGTTTGGTGGACCCAAATACTTTGTTACTTGTAAAGTGTTACACTTGGCAGCTTTGGCGTTGGATTTGGATTTTTGATGCTGTGCTGGATTTCGTTTTTGCTGGCTTAAATGCTTTGGGCACTTTGTGAGTTCTGATCAGTTTCAAAGTGCAAGTGTTCCTTGTACACATTGTTATAACATTAGGTCATCCATGATTTCCATATTTGATATACCAGTAAGTCCCTAGTAAAGTGCACTAGGTGCACTCGGTGTGCCAGGGGCCTGTAAATCAAATGTTACTAGTGGGCCTACAGCACCGATTTTGCCACCCACATAAGTAGCCCTGAACGGTTGCTCAGACCTGCCACTGCAGTGTCTGTATGCAGTTCTAAACTGCCAAGTCGACCTGGCCAGTATGACAGACCTAACCTTCCCTCTTACATGTAAGACACCCCTCAGATAAGTCCAAGGTACCCTCATGGGCATGCTGCAGTGTATATGAAAAGTAGGACATGTACTGGTGTGTGTGACTTGTCCTGATAATGAATTACTGCCAATTTCGCTTTTCACTGTTGAAAGCTTATCTGTCTCATAGGATAGAATGGGAGACACTTTGTAACATCTTACAAGTATTACCTCCCACTGGGACAAGATAAAGGTATAAAGTTTAGGCTCTCTAAACTTATAACGCATATTTGAATGATGGTTTTAAATTGTGTATTTGAAAATGGCACTTTTAGAAAATAGGCCTTTTCTTGTTTAACCATTCTGTGTGTCCCAGTTTGTTTGTGGATTGACTGTCTGGTTTTGGAATGGCAGGGGCTGCAGATGTGCATTAACTGTAGACAGCCACTGGGGTTGGAGGTTGAGGTGTGCTGGCCTTTCCTGGAAGACTCACACCTGAGCTGAAAAGACCTTGGCTGCATTTAGAGTAGTGGTCGGAGTTTTACGTGCACCTGAATAGGGCCTGTCTCCCTTTCACAATGCTGTCACCACCCCGCTGTGGCCATACTGCACCAGTGAGGACAGAACTGGTTTGGATTGGGCTCAGAGACCCTTGCACAAAAATGAACAAAGACAAAATTGGATATAAGCAGTGGACCGTAAACCCTTAAACTTTAGATCAGTTCTGAACTGAAGAGATAACCTTTGCCAAGGAGAAGAGTTGGAGAGCTGTGAGGAGGAGTACTGCCACTTGGAAGTGTGCTGTGTGGGTTTGGCCTGCAGTTGCTGGTTCTACCAAGGAAAAGACAAAGACTGGAACTTTGCTGAAAAACCTGCTTGAAACAGAATCTCCAAGGGCTTGTATGTGCTGGCCGCATATTTTGAAGTCTCAGGGACACAAGGACTTCACCCCAGCTCCCCTGAACTCTATTGCTGAGAGTTCTGACTTGTCAGGAGGTGCCTGTTCAACGTTTGGACCTCTGGAGGTTGTTCCTGCTGTTGAGAGCTGGTAGAAACCAACAAGAAGTAAGGAAAAAAATCACCGCCACCATCATCGACACCGCCGTGACGCCGCGACCTACACCGAGACCAGGGGCACACTTTGTGAAGTGCACGACACACCACCCGATCAAATATCCTTCAACACCTGCAGTTAGCGGAATTCCTGATGCCAGCTCTCGCACAAACTCTGTCACCGCTAGTGCTGCATCCTGTTATAACTGCCAAAAGTGACTCCACAAACTCGCCGACTTCGCATCACCTCATCGGAAGCAACGCCTTACTGCTGACGCATCCTGCTTCCCCTGTCCTGGATTCGACACGTCGCCTCCCCACAGACAAGTTGCCTCACCTCCTCCACAGCAGCCAGAAAACTGGCCTCGACCTCAGCACTGATGCCTCACCTCCACGATGCTGTGCATCATCATAGACTTCGTTTTCCAAGGTACTGTTTGATTAGGGGTCCATGAGACTCCATGCCCGATGCCACACACCTCATGGTCGGCGCCCTACTGTTGAATTATTGCTTGAAATAATGTTTTTACTACATGTATGCTGGATTTTTGTCGTTTTGGTCTTGTTAAATTTGGATAAAAAATACTTTCTTGTTCTAAACTGGTGTGGTGTTATCAATGTACTACTGTGCGTTTTGAGTACAAATACTTTACCATTGCTTTTGGGATAAGCCTGTCGGCTCATGCCAAGTTACCAAATAAGGTGAGCAGGGATTATCTAAAGTTTGTATCCTCTTTACCCTGACTAGAAGCAAGGGTCCCTACTTGGGCAAAGGTACCTACCTCTTCCAATTAGAGACCCCCAGTTCTAATATAAAGATTGTGATTCGTGTGCATCATTGTACAGAATTGTAGTATGTCTTAATTGCTTGTCTCTTGATAATACAAATTCTCTGGCATGCTTAAAACTGAAAAAAAAGTCTTAAATAATTTACAATATACGCCTTAATTTCATGGTGTGTTGAATGAATCATTATTGAATTCATGGCGAATGGGGTCTTTCTTGTTTTGATTACTCATCTGAATCTCCAGCATTACATTCAAAATACAATTCAACTAAGATGCTCAAGTGACTGTTCTCTAACTAGAATATTTTTAGGGTTTTCTGAAAAAGAAAATGTTCAAACATTAATTTTCATTTGGTAAGGAAATGTGTAATACAATAAACTAACCCCAAACATCTATTTACCCTTACCAATTTCTGCTACAAGATTGTAATTTTCTCAGTAGTACATTAATGTTCTCCATGTACAGACATTAAATTGAAATAATTATAGGCTTTCTTACAGAGGAGTGGGTTGGCACAGGGCAGTACACAGTCAATGAGTGAACAGCAAATGCCTGGGAAACATATTCATCCCTTAGTTAAGAGAAACAGTGGAAGCACACATGGGCATTTTTCTACTGCAAATGAATTTACTTTTGCGGTGTAGGGCATATTCTGCTAGCTATAAGGATATCTTTTGGCGCATGTTCATATTTCCCACCACCTTTAAAAGGTCTCTCGATGCTGATATGTACTTATTATAGATAGAGGTGTCCTGTTACATTTGTTACCGAAGAAAATAAATTGATCACACTTCACTGTTGGTAAAGACCAAGTTCAGTGGTCTTTGGCCTGGAATGGTATACATTTTATCCTTTATCCTTGTGACATAAAGGTTGACAACTGCATGCCTGACTCAATACTACACTTTTCTGCAAAGAGTACCAGCCAGCTTGGCTTCCTACTGTGTCCCTGTGGGAAATGCAAGTATATGCAGATGGGCTGAGAGCTGCAAAATGAAGAGCACATTAACTTTGGTTAAGAAATTGACATATAGTTTCCCCATGATTATCTGCAAAATAAGCTATTTATTAGATTGTTGGTTATAGGGATATGGAATGGCGCGTTAAGGGAGTCAGGGAGAGGTTGTGTTGAAAGTGATGAGAGGGTAGTCCACAGGGGTGTCCGCAAGATTGCAAAAGGTTGGAGTGTTAAAGGGGCAGATATAAAAAGGGAGATAAGGAATATTGTTAGCTGAGAGGGAGAAATGGGAGAGTAAGGAGAGGTTGAAAGTGTAAGGTGATAGGGAGACTTTTATTGTTGAAGTATGAAGGAAAAAGAGTGATTGCTAGAGAAATGAGTTTGGGTTATTTGATGAAGCAGAATTTTGAGCGGTAGTGGCAGTGAATGCATATATAATGAACGTGCTAACCAAATTAGTAAAACAATGTTCCCCAAGTAAAACCAGGACAAAGAGTATACTCATCAATTTTAACTAGATATCAAAATGTTCCATTGAAAGTAAACATTTAAGACTAATGTATAGCAGAGGGCTATCCTCTTGCATATTTTAAATGATGAAAATGGATAAACTGGTACAGATTAGCTTCTACTACTATAATATACTAGAAAATGTGTCTTGCTTCCTACATATTAAGAGTGTGTAAAGAAAATATGAAAAATAATTAATGTTTATGTATTAAAATTCAAAATGTTAGTTAACAGCCTTTGGGGACCTGGTAATAGGATCCTTTCTTCTTTTTTATGTTTATTAACTAAACTAATGAGTGCTTCTGAAATGCCGCTGCAACGTTTTCTGCTAATGAATGTCAATTAATTCAGAAATTATTTTAAATGCGGGGTGATGGGAATAACCAATCATCCATGGTAATGTTAAGACCATGCAAGCTGCTGTGACCTATTTTTTTAGGAGTTGATTCTTATCTGTCATATTTCATTGCTTTTCAACTTGTCTAACTATAGCTTGCACATGTAAATATTCTGATGATTTGCCCCAGGAAAATCTCTTTTCATTTTACCAGGGGAAATATATGCATATCATGCACATTTTTAAACAATATTGACCTGTTGGCCCAAAATACATGTCAACAGATTGATGTGTTAGTCTGACCTCCAATAAATATAAAGTCAGAATTACAGATACCAACATTGAAATAGAAAATGAATTGAAAGTATTTCCATCCTTGAAAATTAAAACCATATATCTTGAATCTTGCCCCTTGAAGCTAAATACAATTAATTGAACTTGTATTCACAATAGTTAAAGACAGAACACTACATGGAGGGGTTATGTAGGTGTAATCTAACGGTAGGAGAGAAGATAGTGCAACATATTAAGAAATGTATAACAATTCTGCGATGAGATCTCTTCAATTGAAAACTCCTACTAGGGTTCATTTTTTAGCTTTTCTCCAATATTGATCTAATTACTCTTACTGCTTTAAAATAATGTCTCTCTTTAGAACCACTTGTCAATGATGAATGATAACAGCTATTCAATATACATTTGATTTTTAGCATACTTATAAGACTGTTGACATGATTAGAGTAACCATGGCTCTAATGTTGAATGGTGCATAGCGTTTCTGGGTGCATGTCTTGCACCATTGCAAACTACTTGACCCAGTATGAAGTACCTGGCAGTTTAGTATACTAGGCATCACGTTAGAGGGATGTAATGCAAAGTGGACTTGTTGAACACTGCTTGCCACCCTTGAGGGCTTCCAGACACATTAGTGGATATTGAAGAACATGGCAAGGGTTAAAAGTTTATCTGCAGTTTTACCGTGTTTTACATCTGAAACGTCTAGAGCACAGTACATCTAGTAAAAATAGTGACAGGCATACATTTAAGGTATTGTTGGGGGGAGCTATCTTTCTCTGCCCTCTTTTTCCATATGTAATGCAGTAAAAGTAAGCATGAGCGAATTTTGCGGATCTCGCGTTCGCGAATTTTGCGGATTTGCGGATTCGCAATCCGCAAAATCCGCGAATTCCCGCGAATTTGCGGATTTTTTTTTTTTTTGTGTTCGCCCGTGTTTCTGCCAGTTCGCGAGGGTTTTGTACACTTTCGCAAATTGCGAACTTACCTGTCGGGTCGCAAGTTTCGCGAACTTGTTGTTTCTACGTGTCCAGCCTGTTTGGGACACTCTTCTTCATCACTGCCACTCTCTGTCACCACTGCCACTCTCTGACTACTCATGCCACCCTCTGGCCCACCCATGCCACCCTCTGTTTCATCACCACACCCTCTGGTTGTCCAGTGTACATTATTTTCGGCAAAGCAAAGCACACCTTCCCTGCCTCAAGTGACCTGAATTAATTTGGGGCTGATTCATGTGTCACAGAATATTTTTTTAGCTGGCACCTGCTTCCTTAGTGCGCCCTGATTAGTGATCTTTTGCACTTGCTAAGTGCTTTCATTGTTGCAAAATTAGTTACAACACCTGCCCTGCCCCAACTGACAATAATGAATTAGGGGCTGATTAATGGATTTTAACTTCCAGCCTGGCTCCTGCTTGTCTCCCTTAGCTGTAATTCAGGACCTTTGTGGCATATGTGTAACTATTCTGAGGTTCAGAGCAGGGTCACATACTAGTTTCAACTTGCAACTGAACTCTGGAGGGGCCCCTCAGGAAGCACTCCAGGAAATGGCTACTAATGATGAGCCTGAACTTTTGAACCTGGTAAGTAGTTACTTTCAGTTTTGCTAAAATCGTATTTCTGCAATTTTGCACTTATTCGCGGGGCGCGAACTCACGCGAACAGTGCGAGCAGTGCGAGCAAAATCCGCTGCTCGCGGATTTGCGGATTTTGCGGGAAATTCGCAAATCTCGCGGATTGCGGATTTCCCGAAAATCCGCAAAATCCGCGAGCGGAACGGATTTTCCGCCCACGCCTAAGTAAAAGGAGATCTCATAATCATTACTTCAAATACTTTCAGATGTATTGAAAAATTAGGGTATTAACAATTTAAGTTGGAAATGTTGCAAAGGATTATTTTTAATTTTCTTATTATAAACATTATTAAAGTATTGAATCTATGTCAAATATTTTAATTTACTCTCTCTATTGCAATTATTTTTATTTAAGATTGTCTTTGTTAGGCTCAAACTGAATTTCATTTCTCAACATTCAAGTTGTCTCATTTCCGGTCAAATATCTAATTTCTCTAATGGTATGTCTGTTAGCTCTTGTGAATTAATACTAGTGCACAGAACAATTAATCTACACTGTGTATTCGGGCACAAAGCTAATCCAATTTAAATGAAACTGATTCTCTGATCCATCCAACATCAATTAACACCATTGACATGAAGATTATTTTTAAGGCCCCTGTGTGCCCACATTTTCAAAAGCAAGAACTCTATAATATAACATCTCACAAACCCAAACTCAACAAGTAATGCATGTGATATCTATATCTGTGCTTATATGTATCCAAAATTAAAATAATACATAAAAACTCTCCATATTGTTATAATGCCACTACAGTATGTGCAAGCCCTTTTGCTACTTGAAATGAGGGTACAGAATGAATATTAGAATTCCGAAAATAGATTGGCCATTAGGAGATCGATGAAAGTAATTAGTTGTAATTGTTCGTCTAATGAATGGGGTGATTCTCTATGAATTATAAGTGTCTGTGCGTGAATCACTCCAGATACCAGGCATTTGAACGTTTATGCATTTATTCGAAGTTGATACCACACAAAATCCACAGGTCTGAATACTAGAGTCTGTGGGTTACCTAAAAAAATAGTTTGTAATTGTAATGATATTAATAATTAAATAAAGGACACATCTATTGAATTTAGACCGGGAGGCAGGCACGTTGGAAGTAGGGATCTTGAGATCCAACAAGGTTAGGTGTTGCTGTTTAATATTGTCCATGTGGAGATGTCTTGGGGTCCTGTTTTGGCTATTTATTATATATTATTTGGAGTCAAAGTGTGGAACTGTTTCATTGTCTTCACTTTTAGGAAAACATTTTATTTTGCATGCTAGAAAATAATTGCGGAGTGAATTTGTGGTTTGTTTAGGGATAGTGCAGAAATCTGTTGATTCCAATGATGAGATAAGATTTATTTGCAGCAATCTGCTGGGGCCGTATTATAGATAGGGAACACTGTCCCTGTTTGTGCCATGGTGCATATTAAACAGAGTGCACTATGTGCAAGGAGGAGCAGTTCACCCTAATACAGATAATGTGCTCTGAGACTCAGTGCATTAGTGGCTGTTTGAAGCATCCACTCTGTTTTTCACACAGCAGATGGCACCAAGCCTGCACTTTAAAGGGAACGAGAGAACCTCTTATGTGGGGTGCAGTGGTCCCCCTTGCATTTGTCACCTTTAGGCGGTGCCCTTCAGTGTGCCATCTTTTTGTGACTCACAGACAGTGCAGCTCCTGATGGCATTTTTGCCTTTGCTTTCACAGCCATTATATGGCACAAGCACAGAGGCAAAGTGTTTCTCTCATTTGCATAGGGGTACACCTCTAAGCAAAAGAAGGAACACCCCTTTAGGATAGCGCTTGCGCTACATGTGGGCCTGTGCTATCTGTACTACAAAGGCAAATGAGTGAGTGACCCTTTAGGATAGCACTGGCGATACATGTGCACCTTTACAATCTGTATTACAAAAGGCACTGAACAAGCATTTGCATCTCCTTCTGTAATACCAAAGTGTTCTGGGGGGTGCTCAAAAAAGCAGGCTCACACACTTGTTGCATCCCTGGAACACTTTTTGTCCCAGATTGGCAAAGACACTCAATTTGATTCTTGTGCAAAAAATGTTAGGCATTGAGTAGGCCTGTGAGGAGAGAAGTACAATTTTGACCATATTCATTATTGCAAAAGTAGCCAAATGGCAGCAGAACCCCGACAATATGGAGCGAAACATGGTAAGAGTGGAACTTTAGTGGCATTAACAGTTTCTTTCATATGTTTTGTTAAGGTTTGAAAGACTAGTCAGGAAGCTCAGGGAGTAACTTAATACAACAGTGGAGTTGGCTCCACGCTCATACAGCTGTTTTAAGATAATAGAAATACCTGATAGGGATATTTTAACATTATAGAAGTAAGATATTTAGGAAGGTTTCAGCCTCATCAGCATCCACTTCTAGGCAAATAATACTTTGAACCTGGAAATAGGCGCATAACCTGAATTTTTGGTAAAGTACTGAGTTATCATCAGCAAGGCAGCATATTTTCATTGTGTTGCCAACTTTGACTGATGTAATAAAATTCCTGTCAGATCACAAAACATATAAGAGATTAAACTTAGGAGGATTTTTCACTTGTTAGTTTTCACTGAGCATCTTTGGTTAATGTCCTGTACCCTCTCAAACAGACTATGCTGATGAGCTCCACTATGTACATTCTAAAACACATTGCTTTTGGTTAAATCTCTCTCTCATGCCAAACATTTCGGCTCTCTGGTCACCTGCTGCATATATTGTCCAGCAAGTATTTCAGGATCAATTGCCCTTGTTTCTAGTATTGAACCTCACTGAGTAATACTTTTGTCGGAAGTATATTTGTAAATTCTTTGGAGGAAACAATTCTTCTTTCTACACATCCTCACCAAAACCTAAGAGTTCTTATGACATGTTAGTCTATTCCATAAATGTCCATTCTCACTTTCCAGTAAGAGATTAGTTCACAAAGACTCAGCCAAGGATAATAGCAAGTTGTATGGGCATTGTCAGATCAGTTGTAGTAATACTGCAAACGGCTTCATGCAGGAATATCATGTGGGATTCATTTCTGGAGATATGTTGGGCACCGGGTGCAGCAGGCATTATGGTAAACAAAGGGTGACTTGAATTTGATCACAGCCACCACTGAAAACCAGTGTGGTGATTTTTAGCCTGATTTGACATGGTCAAACTTTAGCAAGTTCAAGCAACTCTTGGTGTCTTGGTTTTGGAATTTTAGACATTGTTAATCATCTTCCCTTAAGAACAGCAAAGATTTGGGTGAAGAATGAGCACTTCGAACCAGAGATGATTTCCAAATATTTGGCGTTCATTGTGGTCAGTGTTTTAATGTCTAGGTTTCCAGCTCAGCTAAAGAGAAGAGAAGTGGAACTGAATGGTTCCATGGGCAGAATTAAATTGTTCTTCACCATTTAGGCTCAGAAATCTTTCTCTCATACAGTGTTAGATATGCTGAAGGCAAGTAATGATGCTGAACAGACACTCTGAGCTATTTTTAAGATGGATTCTAATTAGTGTGCTGTTTGTGTATGTCTGGAAATGGATCAGTTGAAGAGATAAACGTAAATTAACCTAGCATAAGGTAGCATAACATGACATACCAAAAGATAATGTTACCATACAAAGTGTAACGTACCATAACATAACACACACAAAATAATGCTAAACAACTTAATGTAACATTACACAAACATTTTCCATGAACTCCTCAGCAGAAATGATGCAATTTAGAACAAATATCACAACATATTTCATTTTAGATATCTATGAGCGACATCTGCTTTCTTGCATACAATGCTGTTTGAAATCAAATTTGCTCATTATCATATAATTCGTTATTACAGGATCATTATTCCGACGCTTTCCCTGGAATTACGTTAGCAGCAGAAACGTTAGTACTTGTGCAACTAATTTGCATCATGTTTATTCGCCTAACCAGATAAAATTGAGAAAAACTGCCTTTTATAATTTAGATTATTGTCATTAAATCTTGCAGCAAAGTGTTATGCTCTAAATACACTAACACTTAACTTGAAGTTAACCGCTGGAGGGCAATAATTATTGCACAGCTATATGATGAGCGGTAAAGTCTCTGTGGAGAGGTTTCCTGCTCAGTAATTGTACATTCAAAGACAGCAGCTCTACCCTTTGCCATGCATCTGAATGTGCTGTGGAATGTGCAGCCCAGATTATTTATGTTTTTAGGGAAGTTAATATCTGTTATTACAGCTTTATAATCAGAAATTATGTATATGAAAAGTAAAAAAGGTCAAAACATGTCTATAATACACTTGTACGTTTGAGTTTGAGGATAAGAACTTAAAATAGGCGTACCGCTATAAAGTCTGGCAAGGCAGATTTTGAACCCAAGGAACATGAACAGCCGCGGACCGTGCAGGTAAGAGCGGTGGGGCCCTGTGGGGGGGATTTCGACATACGACGACGAGGGAAAATTAATTATTTATTTAATTTTCCCTTACGGTCGTATGCTGAAATACACCCCCCCAACTGGGCCGCACCTCCCAACTGCTCTTACCTGCTCGGTCCGCGGTTGGACATGAAGCATAAAAATTCAAGCTATGATATAGTGAAGAAGTGTTGCAACAGTGTACATTTATTTATTTCTTTGTTTATTAGATTTACAAAGTTCAACTGATACCCTGTAAGGTTGATCTAGCACTGGAAACATAATAAGACAATCCGAACAGTGAGCATTAAAGCCAAGTGAAAGGGATTCTAGTAGAAATTATTCAGCATAGAAAAGCCATGTTTTATGGTCTTTCTTGATATTACCCCAGTTGGATAGCAAACTGGGAGGCAGAGTTAGTGCACTCCATTTTTAGGCATCAGGTGAGAAAAAGAATGGCTTCTTTCGTGTGAGGGACAGCTCCCAGAAAGAGATTTGAGGAACACAGCTGCCCTTAAATATGCCCTAAGCGTGGAAGGGTATTCTCAGATGTGAGACCCTTGCTCATTGCACCATCAGGATTCAAGCAAACCGGGCCGAAGACGGCTGTAATGCCAGAAACCGGTCCCCGGGAGCTTGTTTCCTTCCCAGTGTAAGAATTGGCTTTTGTAGTTTGGTTTGCCCTGTTCCCATCATGCACTGGGACAGGAACAGACTAATTTGCATACAGCCAGGTTCTGAAACTGGGATGGTGCAGTGAGCTAAAAAACGGTGTTGGATCTAGCCCTGATCTCTTGACTGGGTGAGAGCTTTCTGCTTAATTCAGAGACTCTGTCCCTCACCACCCCTTGTTGTAAATATTAATATATGTCCAGCAGTCAATACGATGAGTGTTGGAATACACCATGATAATTTGTGCTTGCCATAACAGTATGATGAAAAAACAATCTGGAAACAATGCTGAAGCAAGTGATGTTCATTAAGCAAACTATACTACATCTTGAGGAAGATAGTTTTGCCTATAGAATAGTGTGAGTGATAAACAGCATACCATTTTTAGTATGGTAGCCATGTAGTATATCATTTGGAGGGCCAACACAACACGTGCCAAATGTTCATGACTTGTCTAAAAGCATTTTGACACCACTGAAGAAGTACATTTTATGTACCACCTCTTCATTTAACTTTTGCCAAGAGAACATTTCTAGGCCCCTTCCATGTTTGGAGTCAGATAGTCTTAATGCTTATTTTGATTTTTTAATATTTCTGAATGTTGATTATAGTCTATCACAGGTACTAATACCATTATTCTTGTTATGTCCAATAATTTAGTAATTTAAACCTACATCTAACCTTTGGTAGCTACGGCACACAGCAGATAGTTTTAGAGACTTTAGAAGTAGCAAAACTGTTAAAAAGTTGAATACTCAACACAGTAAAAATCCCATTCTAATTAATTAAAATGGAGAATACTTTAATGATCAAAATTACACCAAAATGAGGAACATTTAATAAGGGGAACCGAAGACCTGATGTTTTAAAGTTGTAAATAAAAATAGCACTAAAAAGTGGTAGGTGCCAACCACGGGCAGCTCATTGCACTAGATCGCGACAAGGGTAAAGTTTAAGGCGTACCGCGATGGAGCGTGGGTCGGATACAAGGACCAGGTCTATCCTAGTGGAAAAGTTAACTACTGATGGAGACAGCCTTCAGTGAAAGGAGAAAGCTTGCTAATGCCAAGGGAAGGGGGGTGGCGTTGGTTTAGGTGTACAAAGCTTTGGCGGGTAAAGTTTGAGTATTCACGCCTTGGAGGACTTAAACATCGATCGAGTCTTCACTGATTGGAGCCATCTAGAAGCTGTGGGATGGAGTTGAGGTGGTCACTGCATCGACTGTTGGCAGGTGCCATTGCAAAGCCAGAACCACAAGTAATGCACATTTTGGGTGATTGGCTGGAAGTTTGGTCCTGGTCCCTCGATGGTTCATCATTCAAAAGGTTTGTAGATTGTTTCAAAGTCCCGTTTTAGGGTTAGATGAGGTACACTCTGACATCAGCCATGAGTTTTAGGACCTCAGGAACTGTACTTGAGGGCCAAGTCTTACTACAGCAAGGTCCAGGGCAGGTTCAGTAGAAACTGGTTAGCTGGGCTTGGCCAAGGCAAGTAGGCTTCTTGCAGGTTTTGTGTCCCTACAGCTTAACAGGATGTCAGCTAAATGGCATGTGGTTTACACTTCTCTGTCCTGCGTGTAAGTGAGAGAAGGTCCAGCCTTTAGAGTTCTCCTCACAGGTCTATCTTAAAGAGGTCCACTAGTGTCATGAAAAGGGTCCCCCACGGGTGTCACATTTAGGTTTGGCACTAGCCTATGGGTGGGTGACTCCTGGTCTCTCCCTAACCAATGGGGAAAAGTATCTCAGTGGTAACCCCACCCACTTTTCCATCATTTCCTGTGTAACCTAATGCAAACAATCCGACAGTGCAACTTTCCACGTAAAACCAAGATAGAAGAATCGTCCTTTTCTTGTGCAGAGCTCCTGTGCCCACCCTAGTGGTGTGTCCAGGAAAATTAGGTACCCCTCCCCTGTGATCACTCAAAACTGGCTATCGTGGCAGCTACACTCTACTTGGTTTGGTATCTTATTGGCTAGATGGACAGTAGAGGGGGCAGGCCCAGATGTTAACTATATTTGCCTGTGGCAGTGTCAGCCCCTTTGAAGTTAATTAAATACCTGGGCACTTTCCAGATAGTAATTCTGTCAGAGGAACAGAACACATTTCCTCACCTATTAACACTGTTGCAACCCTGGAAGCAAGTTAACACTTCATCAAGAAGCTATTTAGCTACTGTGTGACAGCTGGAGGCTCATGCAAATGGGCTTCATGAGGCTTTGGGCAGATACAATTTGACTTTTTAGAAGTACCTTTTGTTAAATATGTAGTACAAATCCGGCTTTACCAATGAATTAGGTCAGCAATTGATATTTAAAAAAAGTTCACCAAAGCAAAAAGTTCTTTCCAATGGAGCAGCTAACCTGGCTATATTGAAAATAACATTTAGGCCTTGTCACTGTAAGGATATTCAATTTTACATCCCCTCTTTGAAATAATGTGTACCTTCTGTTGTCTTATGGGTATTAGGGCCTAGCTGGAAGGGAATTATTAATATTTAAAAAGAGGATTTAGATCTTTCAAAAGGGGTTATTTTGAAAGGTTGAAACTGTAATTTTAAAACTACACAGACAGGCTAGAGTACACTGCTGTCCACTAGTGACACTTAGCTTACAGGCCCTGAGCATCCTTTGCACCATATACTAGGGACTCACAGGTAATTCAACCCCTTCACTGCAGCGGCTATTCTGCCGCAGTGCTAAGGGGCGGGGGGGCCGCACGGCGCTCCCACGCTGGTGACGGAACCACTCTGTCACACCCCTCAGGTGAGCTGTGCTTGTGACGGAACGGTTCCGTCACGGCCCTGCCCACTCAATAGAACGCGCCGAGCAGGCGCGAAATCGGGCCGTGGCGGAACCGTTCCGTTACCAGCACAGCCCACCGGAGGGGCATGACTGAACGGTTCTGTCACCAGCGTGGGAGGGGTTAAATATACCAATTTGGAGTAGAGCCCATTTTGACTTGTTTTAGGATTCAGAACATACGCACAGAGGCCTGGTTCATTTAGTTAGCTTGGTCCAAGTGCAAGAGTCTAAAATTGAAACAGCAGCATCAGTCCAAACAAAGGAGGTGATCATTCCAAGGAGCTTTTTCCTACACTATTTTCGAATCAAATAAATCTTAATTACTTGAGAAGATGTATGTATATTTCAAAATTAAGTTACAACTGTTTGTGATGAACTGTTAAATATTCATGAATGTATTGGAATGTGGGTCAAATAGTGTTGGAAAAAATATATATCCATATATATCCATATTAATGCACTACATAGATATCATACTTAGTTATTGTTCTTAACTGGAACTATCTCACTTTCTCCCAGGAACAACCTGCTCCTAGCTGCATAGTCTTACAATCTGACCTCGCGTGGACAGGCTTCAAAAGCTGTTCAGAGCTCACTCAGAGCAGGACTTTGCTTTTTCTGACTACCACGTTAAATTGCTCATCAGGTTATTCAATTCTGCTTCCACTGTATGTCTGTATTGTGTTTGGCACAGTACTGATCTCACATTTCTCTGTTGCGCATGTTTGGCACTATGTCCATTTCCGGATCTGCCATGGTTGCATTATTGTATTGTAAATATGGCACAAAGACCAGTCACTCAGGGAATAAGCGGACTGCTAGCACCATTGTGTGTAATGACTTCTTTGTTGCTGGCCAGCAACCATTGGTACCAAGAAATTAATGTAATTTTGTTCCTGAGCAACTTCTGTGTTTTGTGTGTTTCTCCCATTGCTTCTGGGAGAGGGCAATGTTTAAGACTGACAAATAGGAAGGTATTTCAGAGTAATGTCTGCCTAGTTCCATTTTCCTTTTCTAGTTCCTCTGTTCATTTGTATCATACTGTCTATTTCTGCTTGTTGAGTCAGAGTGTGAACTCATTTTGCTGAATCCTAACTTTTATAAATGTTACATCATGCAGATACGGGATCTCGAGCGAACTTAATTAAGGTTAACTGCAGAACATGCACGTCTTGGACATTACAATAGGTCAACCATGTGTCGGAAGAGATAGTGGTTGCATGCATTTATGCTGGAATCCTCAAAGAGTAAAGGCCCAGTCTCCATGGAGTCTGCAGAAATGAGGGAGCACTTATAGAAATCACAAGTAACAGTGTACAATTATCTATTTATTCTGCACACTATCGTCCATTTTCATCGCACACATGCCCTACATGGTTGGAAGTAAATACGAGAAGAGCCTTTAACACTTTAGGGCTTTGATACCAAGTGGAAAGCTGGGATCATTTAAAGCATTTCTTCTGCAACTGGCCCGAAGTGCTCTTGGGCAAATTGCTTTATATCCAAGCCTGTACGTACCCATGCACACAGACATTCACACAGACACCCACACATTATCAGAGCACAGGAAGGAAACAATATGCTCACTATTACCACATGCATACATTCCTATTTCAGTACAGAGCCACTCTTTTTCCAATTCATGTCAGAGCAATGGAGTCGGTATCAGCAGTGCCTGCCTTTCCAACACCTTCTATGGGTTCTAAAGACCTAAGGGAGATAGCATAAGCATCATGTAACTCCAATCTGGTTTCTTTTGCCCCAAGTTACCTGAGAGAGCAGAGGTGATGCCAAGAACCAGATTGTATGTATCACATATTCCCAAGGGAAGCAAGAAATAGGAACTATAATTGAAATTAACTGTACCAATGCTGAAACAGAATCCTGGCAGTTGTGCACACTAGAGGCAAATTCAATGAGGTGTATATTCATCTGAGTAGTTATAACCCATCATTTCTCACTGCCAAAACAAAACAACGCCTACACATAGCAAAAGTGCTGGGTTTCACACATCTACTCCAGTATACGAACACTTTAAGCCAATGTATATCTGAAGGTGTTACATCTTAAAGAAACATTTATTATTAGGCTGTTAGAGAAGCTTAGGCATAGCAGAGATGTTTGAAATCAAGTTTGTTTGGTTCAAATTCAAGCAGTAGAGTACATGGTTTAAATTGAAGTATTGGCTATGTGAGTCACATCATTAAGGTCCACTAGTAATTTATGTATTTTGTCAGCTCTAACAATACAAATACAGTAAAAAGAAAACATTGTGATAGAAAGAATCATATTTAAATCACAACATATAGATGAAAATCAGAGCATATATAATATCACCAAAAGTAAAATGCCCATGGCAGTAGAAAAATCAAATAAGTCCCTATGGCAGGCTATTTAGGGCCCCAAAGTTTCAACTGTTTTCATTTCTTTGCTGGGCCATGGATTTGGGGGACTTTGTTCCATCTATTGGGAAAAAACCTAAAAAAGGCTTGACTATGCATCTTCCCTTTGCGAAATTCTTTTATTCTTCAGACTGGTAGTAAGTGATCTTGAAAACACAACTGATTGCATAATGGACCTGTGCCATTCTTAAAGCTCAAAGTGCGTGTTAGCCTAATAAGGGCCACAATTCTTACTCGGCCACCCACTTGTTTTCCTTTTTTTTTTTATTGAACGTCAATCTAGCTAACATAGTACATATCTTTCCTTACTTTTAGGTAACTTATTATCCTAATGCAAAGCAAGCTAAATGAAACTAAATATATCAAAAAAGATGCACACGCCGTTTCGAAATAGAATGTATAGTGGTGCAAGTGGATGCATATAAGGCGGTGAGGAGTGAAGAAGTAGCCACTGCCTACCTGCATACCCTTTCCGAATTATGCGGCACGTGTTAGAAATATATAGTTTAAGTAGTACTGAATTGTTAACTTTATATGGCCAAGGCAAAGAAAGAGCAGTTGCCATCAGTAACCAATATGGGGGAAGTGCTGAAAGATTTGTAGTGAATTAAGGCCCTTGGCTGATGATAATTTTAGAACCAGTGAACACAGCAGGACCTGAAAATATGGCGCAGCTTACTACAAGAAAAATAAACATGCAGCTAGCTAACAGGCATGTACTAAATGGGTTTAAACTATATACTGTGCTCCTGAATTGTCAAGTATTGTTTAATTATACATTCTCTAAGAATATCGTTTATAGGTAAAAACAATAAATAATGTAACCCTATGACATTTTTGAAAGAACATTTGGTTATGCTTGCCTAAGACATACTGCATGATGCTGCAATTAAAGCCAACGTACTAAAACCTATGATTCTTTGCATATACATTCCCTAATGAATATGCGTGTTAATGCTTCGAACCGTTTCAAATTAACACGTGAAAATCCTTAAGCGTGAATGTGCATAAGTAATTCCTTTAGTATTCCAACTGCTGCTAAAACCTGTAGTGTCAATTCCACCGGAGGCAATGTATATAAAGTAAAATGAATAATGAATTTTCTTAATTTAAAGACACCCTCGTGACTTCTCTACACAATATTATCCAGTTTATGATGTGCAATTTTAGCCTATTTTCCTACTTCATTGTGTACTTTCAATCCATGAATGCTTTCCCACCCACAAAATGGCAATAGTAAGCTGCTGTGCATGTAGAAGGCAAACTACTCGGATTAAGGTGATCAACCAGATCAATGAAGCGTGCTGGAAATAAATTAAGGGGCCGATACATATGGATAATTGACACTTTTGGGGAAATTCACGATTGTTTGCAATTCACAAAGACATGTTAACTAGTAGTATCTTTATAACTGGAGAGTCTCCGCACATAAAAAGGTAGGACAGGTGCAGAGGTAATTGCCTATTCTTCAAAAGATTTGAAGAGGGATACAGAACCTTTCTTTTTTAAGCTTCTGCCTACATTTAATAAATATTTCCGAAAGTTGGGACCTGGAAAACTGATATAAGGCTATGTTGAAGATAATACTCATAGTTCATCATTGATTATTTGCAACTCTGTAACTACTTATAAAGGGGTATATGTAATCCCTGAAGAGGTAATTTAGACTAAAGTGGGTGCTGACCGAACCCACCAGGCTGAGAGAGACCATAGCTTTCAAACCCCTGAAGGAGGACTGCCTACCATATTTGGAGATGCCCACTTGTCTGCGAGGGATCCCTGTAATTAACCTGCATCCACCTGGGTGGTGGCTGGATTTTCCTTATTTGTGAATGCCAAGCAGGTCAATATGTTGAAGCGGCCGCATATGCATTTTCTTTCGTTTTTCAGCAAGAAGCCCTACTAAGCATGAATTTGCTATGTCAAAGCAAAATACTAATATCCCTGATGACCAGAGAGTCTCATCCCTAAGTGTCAGGGACATTTGAACTTTTCCTTCATGAGACGCACATGCTTAGGAAAAGAGTGACTGACTCCACACCCTAAATTGAATCGGTTGACTGCCACATCTGGACGGATTGTGGTGTATAGTTTCTAATAGTCTTGCAGCTGAGTCTCTGCAGACAGGAACACAGCTGTTTATCAACTCTAAATGGAGTACAAAGACAGCATGTTTGGAGAGGGGGGCAAAACGCCAGTTTATGGTAGTTCTCCAGCTGCGCGAAGCTTCAAAGTACCCCTATAAGAGTTTTTTGATAGATCTGTTTTAAGATGTAAGTGATTTAGTATTAGACTTATCCCAGACTTAAAGCTCTGTATCTGTTAGCTCTGTCTCAGAACAGCAACAAACAAAATTAGAAAGTGGTCAAGTGCAGGCAAATAGTATGAACAAGGGTTCTAAAGGCAAACATGTAATGAAGATATTGACCCTACATTACTTTTTAAAGATAACATGGGCTGGGAGTGAGCTTTCCTCTTGTAGGACAGTATCATGAATGGCCTATACGGATAATAATTTTAAATGTGTATTCATATATGATCTAGCTTAAAACCAATTTACGATTAATCTCATTTTCAAAAACAAAGCTGCATCACCAGATTTACTACCTCACATTGCTGATTTACAACTTTCTGGAATTCACAACATGTATTCAGTTTACACCTCCAAATGTTCATCGTTCACATCTTCCAAGCACAATATTTCTCAGACATTACTGTAGACTTGTAGTTTTTGCTTGCGAAAAAAGCATTGCAAGTGCAACTGTTCTTACTAGTTAATATTTTCATGTTTTTTTATAAATCGGAAAAATAGTTTTACCTTCCAGCCTCACCACTTCCTCAACTTCAAGGACAGTCTGCGCTGCGCTGCACAATTATAACCAACAGCAGATTTGATCACACGGATACCGCAAAACTGACTTTTGTGAATTAGGAAAGTGGTTTTCCACTTGTGAAATAGGTTATTTGCACAGATCATTTATAGTAACCTGTGCAAACGTATTCTGAATCGGATGGTCTAGAGTAGACAACTGAGCAAGGCCTTATGTTGCTTTGTACATTATAAACTATGCTTAGGCATTGAAGAGCATTCTAAAGAGCTGTATTGGAATGAAAATAAAAAAACGTTGTTACAATAGACCTTACAGCATGATTCTGTATAAATCATTTGCCCATGTTAGAAAAGTTTGGGAACTCATCATATTGCAGTTGGCTATGGAAAATAATTTTTACAATTGGTGCAGCACAATTTTTATGTTATAGGAACACAGAGTATTAAAAAGAGCAGATCTGTAATGATTCTTCTTAAACAGTACAACAAATAATACCATAATCAAGGCAGGACCCGGTGTCACTTTGAGCCATAGTGCCAATACAGATGACATAACAACAGTTTATTTAGTATAGCATATACCCTTGTACAATACCTCTCCTCATAACTCAAAAAAACAGATATAACATTGATGATAATGTCAAACCAGTAAAGTGTTTCTAGAAAACTAAGTAGTCCCAGTCATACCATGAGGCCATTCTCCACTACATATGTCCAGCAAAGGGCATAACAATAATAAAGCATATGTTGTCAAACAAAAATAGTAGCAGCAATGTCGAAACAGTGTTACCGTCCAAACGTATGTGCCACTTACCTTCAGAGACCGCTGACCAGATGCAGAATTCTAAGGCCATTTATGAATAAGTACCACATGCAGTTTACATATTAACACCAGGCCACATATATGACATAATACATGTGGGGGTATTGATTGACTAACACATGCTGCCAGGAATGCTGCCATGCATCCTGGGAAACAAGACAGTACTATTCAACTGGCCAGGGGCATACCCCTAAACAAGACTAGGGTGACCAGTAGCACAACATGTATATCAGAATGGTGTGATGGCAGCAATGCCACAGGTAATCATACAAGATGAAGAAGACACAGAGCTGGCTTTAGCACTGGTGGCACCCGGTGCGACAATCATTTTTGGTGCCCCCAATCCCATGCCCCCCTTCTCAGATTCTCTTACTACCACCTGGCAAAAGTGCCCCTCATCTCTCCAATCATAAGTGATTGCTAAACACAGCACCCCACCTGAGGTCAGCGCCCCCCTCCACAGGTCAGCTCCAAGTGCGGCCGCACCTGTCGCAGTGCCCTAAAGCCGGCCCTGAGAATACATTTATACTAGAGATCAACAAGATATAGATTTAATAAGTATTACTCTAATGTTATGTTATGTTATGTTATGTTATGTTATGTTATGTGGGAAGTTTTCTATAGCGCTCGGCTACTCTGAAGAGTGTCCCGGCGCTTAGGATCCAACACTAAACTGCGGAGTGGGAGGGCCGGATAGCTTTATTGGGTGAACAACCAGGTCTTTAAACACTTCCTGAAAGGGAGCAGACTGCCCGTGGTTCTCAAGGAAGAGTGTTCCATATCTGAGGGGCGAGGAGTTTGAAAGAGTGACCGCCACACCTGGCCCGCCGTGTTGGTGGGGACTACGGCCAGGGCTAGGGAGGCCGATCTGAGTAGCCTGGAAGGCAGGTAAAAGTTCACCCATTTCCGGAGATAGAAGGCTCCCAGGCCGTGCAATGCCTTGAAAGCCAACGTCATTGCTTTGAAGATGATCCGTTTTTTTATCGGAAGCCAGTGAAGCGTGGTGAGAAGAGCACAGGCAGAGGCCCTCCTAGTCAAACCAAAGATGGCACGGGCTGCCGAGTTTTGAACAACTTGGAGGCGAGATAGGAGGAAGTCAGGGAGGCCCAGATAAAGTGCATTAGCGTAGTCTAGACGCGCACCTTTCAATGCCTGCACTGTAACTCTTCTATGGTCAACTGAGATAAGGGGCAAAAATTTCTGAAGCATCTTTAAGATGGCGTAACATTTGTCCACCAAACCCGATATCTGGGGTTTGAGCGAAAGGCAATTGTCAATGTGAATCCCGAGTTTTTTGGCGACAGCCCAGTCACTCGTCGGAGGGAACATGGCCGAGGGCCACCAGGCCTTCCAGCTGGGATCAGGGGGGCCGCCAAAGAGGAGTATTTCCAACTTAGCGGGGTTGCACTTGAGGGAGTTCTGCTGACACCAGCCGAACACTGCCTCAAGGCAATCTCCAATGTTCTTACCATCAAAGTCGGCACCTTTGTCGCACGTAAAAAGAAGCTGAGTGTCATCAGCGTACGACACGATCTGAGCTCCAAAGGTCTCTGCCAGAGCCGCCAGTGGGGACATATAGATGTTAAAAAGCGTGGGGCTTAATATGGAGCCCTGAGGCACTCCCACTTCCAAAGGCGGCATCATGGCAGAGAAAGGAGGAGCCCAGACCGTTTGGTGGCGATCGGCAAGGAAAGATTTAAACCAACCGAACACCGACCCCCTTAGACCAATCTCCCAGAGTCTAAAAAGGAGACGGTCCTGGGGGACGGTGCCGAAGGCCGCCGATAGGTCAAGCATCACCAACATGGCTCTTCCCCCTGCATCCAGAGTTTCTCTTATGACCTCAGTGACTTCAAACAACGCAGTCTCGGTGCTCATGTTGGATCGAAACCCGGACTGTGAAGGATGCCGGATATTGTTGGATTCAAGAAAATTGGCCAAAGTGAGATGCACATGCTTCTCAACCACTTTCGCTAGGGCGGGCAAAAGCGAAATAGGTCTATAGTTTACATGGACTCTAGGATCAAGGTTAGTTTTTTTTAAAAGAGGTATTATCAGGGCATGTTTCCACCGCAGAGGGACTGTTCCTGTGCTCAAGGAGAGGTTAAGCACAGGGTTAATTAGGGGGTTGAGCACATGTGCCGCTTGTGCAATATCTTTTGCCGGGCAGGGATCTAAAGGGGAGCCAGATTTTAGATTGGACAATAAGTTAAAAGAGGCTTGGTGAGTGATAGGTGGAAAAACCCTAAGAGAGGGGCTCATTTGGTTGGGGAAGAAAGGAGACACCAGCAGATTGCTGAGATGTGCAAATACTATACATAGCTGCAATGTAGGATTAATAAACCAGGAGGAGAATGTTAACTTTATACTGTGATAGAACCTGACCCTGTCAACCCTAAAATTTGCCAACATCCCTACAGAACTCTACACTCACTAAGTCTTCCTCGTTTTCACTTTCACCCTAAAACCAACATACCCCATGAATAACTCTTATCATTGCACTCCTTCCAGGTTCTTTCCTTTCCTACCCACTTATAAAGAACACATAGACTCTTTGAATGACTCTCATCATCGCAAACCTACACCTGTCTAGCCACTGTGCACCCAAAGTATTATCCCTATCCTCAAACACCTTTTCACTGCTTAACATTAAAAGCCCCAGAAGTGGTCTACATCGCTACAATCCTAACATCTCCATATTCCTATCCCACCCCATTAATGAACCTCAACATCAAAAATCTGCAACTTCCATAAACCCAAGATCCCACTTGCATGAGCCCCATCATTGCAAAACTAGCCAGCGTAATACAATATCCACTACTAAAAAAAATCTCCTTTATTAATTTGATTTGATTTGGGGTATGTAGAGCGCGCCGTCTGCTCCTGGGCTTCCTGGCACTTCTATCTGCTTGAAGGTAAGAGAGCTGCCTAAAGTTTGCCTAAAGTCTGATCTACTAGGGAAGAGTAAATTGCCAGGTTTTAAGGAGTTTTCTGAAAAAAAAACAGAAAGTTGGGCTAATTTCTCAGATGCCATGGCATTTGATCCTAGAAACTTGAAATAGCATGGCAGAAACGACTGCCACTCAAAGAGGCTTTGTGAATTAATGGAATGGACACGTTCCTAGCTGTGGCTGATCACAGCGATTTATTAGTGTTGTACCAGTAGATTATGCTCTTAAAAAAAGCAGAGCCAGAGTGATTACGCGTTTTGTGTGCTATGAACAGAGCTTTGAAAGCTACTCTCTTTTTTATGGGGAGCTAATATAGTTTTTCCATTGCCTTAGAGTCTGGTTCAAATTTCGTAATGTTTTTAAGGAGTCTGACTTCGGCATTTTGCAGTCTTTGCAGTTTGTTTAAAATGCCCTGCTAAGCACCTACCTAAAGGGCATTATAATAGTCCGACTTTCATAATGCAAGAGAAGTGATCAATGTTTTCTGCAGGTCAATAGGTAAAAAGGGAAGAATTTTCCTTAAGGTTTTTAAAACAAGGAAACAGGAGGAGGTGAGTTGACTGGTTTGGTTAGTAAGTAAGAGATTGGAATCAATGAGGTTATTGCAATTGCACGTTCACGCTTTTTTTTTACAAAGATTTCTTTATATAGGGCAGTCTACTCTAGCTACCAAAAGGAAAAGGGATCATAGCTCTGGGGCAAGTTGTTTATAGACCAGTGTTAAGAATGCTGGGTGGAAGAGGAAGAGGGGGTGATGGCATAATAGAGAGTGAACTGTCCAAGCCACAGAATATGACCATTTACTGCAAGGCTTGCTGTTGCTACTCCAGTAACATAATAAATGGCTCCAATAGGCTCACACTTAGATCACACGATGAAGCATAAGATGATTTACTGGAATAATAAATCCCCACAAGCGGGCATGACCCAGAAGTGTTAGCTTTTCCACTCTGTATCCTCTTGTCTATTATTAGTTGCATAGTTCACCTTCTATTTTGATGTTTGTTAAAGAGATAAAGAACCTGAGACATGAGCTGTGCATTTTCCGCTGTTTGCCATGCACTATCTATTACAGACTGCTGTCAAGCTTTCCGAATGTTGTTGCTGACCATATTCATGGACAATAGTAAGATGCTTGTCAATGTATTTGGGTTTTCAGTGACATTGGTGAATAGCCTATTTTTAGGAATTGTCACGTATGTACATGGTCTGTGTTGTTGGTGTCAGTTACCGGCTGTGTGGTGGTAGATTGTGATTCCTATCCTCACCACTGATCACCAATGTTAGAAAATGAGGTTTCTGGTTGGCAGAGTATACACGCTGTCCAAACAGGAGCCACAATACTAGTCATTGACTAACACATGCTGCCATGAATGCTGCCATGCATCCAGGCAAACAAGACAGTACTATTCAACTGCCCAGGGGCATACCCCTAAACAAGACTAGGGTGACCAGTAGGACAACATGTATATCAGAATGGTGTGATGGCAGCAACGCTACAGGTAATCATACAAGATACACAACCTAAATTAACCTGTGCTCACCCTCTGGTAACTTAACACAGAGCAGTTAGGCTTAATTTACGAGGCAATGTGTAAAGTATTTGTGCACAGTTTAATTACAGAAACACAATGAAAATACCACTAAAAGACTCCACAATGAGTAAAACAAGACCAAAATGACAAAAATCCAATAAGTAGAAGTCGAGATATGATGTTTTTCAGATTAAATGCAAAAACAGTGCTTAGAAGTCACTAGTGGTCAAAGGTTTACTGAACGTCACGAGCGACCGGTGAAAATCCAAAGCTCAGGCTGACCACGATGGAGGGAAGGCCGGGTACAGGACACACACAGGGCTCACTGTAAAAGTCTCTGCTAAAGAGCAAGTTGCGAAGGCTTCACAGCGTCGGTTCTGATCCACACACTCAATTCAACGCAAAGACTTGGTACTGAGTCCTCGTTGAACCTCGCAGTCAGTTCCCACGTCATCATAGAATTGACACTGCATCAGAAGGCACTGCATCGGTACTGGTAGGTGCAAAGGTGTCACTGCAACAATTGTTGCAGGAAACTGCTTTAGAACCCACTTCCAAGGCCCAGGACTGGAGGGTGCACCTCAGGCAAGGGTAGCACTCAAAGATTGCAGAGTCCAGCAGCACCAGCAGAGTTGCAAGAAGTCTTTTGTGTTCCTGAGACTTCCGAAAACAAGAGGAAAGCCAGCAAGCCCGTTCAAAGAGGTAGAGAGCAGGTCCAATCTCTCTCACTTCCAGGCACAGAGCAGCAGGCAGCAGGCCAACAAAGCAGAGCAGGTAGCAAAGTGGCAGTCCCTCATATAGCACAGCAAGTCTTCTTGCAGGCTTAATGTGTTGCGTACTGGCGAAGTTCTTTTTTTGTGGTGTCAGGGGTACAGTACGTATACCCAAATGTGCCTTCGAAGTGTAAGGGAGACATCAAAGAAGCATCATAAGGTCCCTTTACTTCAAAAACACTACAGTCGGGTATGCAGCCCTTTGAGTGGGGACACACACAATTCTATTCAGGTGCAAGTGTCAGCTCTTCCCTCCCAATTTAGCTCAGAAAGGCCCAACAGACTGGTGATGGGCCATCAGGATGCAAATTTCACATCCCAGCTCCCTTTGTGTGACTGTTGAGAGAGAATGTACAAAGCCCAGCTGTAATCCAATCCAGACATGTATTCAGAGACAGGTAGAGGCACAGAATGGTTAAAGTAAGAAAATGTGAACTTTCTAAAAGTAGAATTTTCAGACTTACAATTTAAAATCTGATTTCACCATAAGTTGTGATTTTAATTTGTTGAGTCCGGACACCCCTAAATTTCTTTCTGCTTCCAATTGGAAATTACACTTAAAAGGTGTTTAAGGCAATTCCAATGTTAACCTATAGGAGAGATAGGCCGTGCAGTAGTGAAAAACAAATGTAAGAGTATTTCACTACCAGGACATGTACAACTTAAAAATACACGTCCTACTTTTTAAATAAACTGCAACCTGCCCATGGAGCTGCCAAGGACCTACCTTATGGGTAAGCTACATGTAATAAAAAGGAAGGGGTGGGCCTGGAAAGTAGGTTAACTTGTGAGGACGAAATAGCAGTTGTAAAACTGCACAAACAGCCCTGCGTTGGCAGGCCTGAGTCATGTTTAAAGGGCTATTGAGTGGGTGGCACAATCACTACTGCCGGCCTATTAGTAGCATTTAATTTTCAGGCCCTGGACACATGCACTGTACTTCACCAGTCAATCAATCAATCATGTGCTTGTTAGAGCATGACTACTGACCCGTAAGGGTCCCAAGGCGCTGGAGGCGGGTGCAGTTTCCCATCCATCCAGGAGGAGGTCTATCAAAGAGCCAGGTTTTGAGGTTCCTTGCAAAGATGGGGAGCGATGTTATCTGTCTGAGGTGGAGCGGGAGGGTGTTCCAGGCTTTGGCCGTGAGGAAGGAAAAGGAGCAGCCTCCCGATCTGATCTTTCTAATGCGGTGAACCATGGCATAGGAGAGCTGGGCTGATCGTAGAGTTCGTTGGGGTGCGGGAATTTGAGTCGGCTGTTTAGGTATGCTGGTCCGGTGTCGTGGAGGGCCTTGTGTGTGTGAGTGAGCATCTTGAAGGTGACTCTAGAAACTTATAAGTAAATTAAATATACCAACTGTGGATTAGCCAATGTTACCATGTTTAGAGTACAAAGCATATGCACTTTAGCACTAGTTAGCAGTGGTAAGGTGCCCAGAATCATATTGCCAAAAAAAATGAAGTCAGCAAAACAGGAGGTCAGGAGGTAAAAGTCAGTGGATACCACACCAAGGATGCCAAGTCTAACAGTCTGTGAAACATGTCAACTGATGCTTGCTGCTTTACTGTGAGAAACACCTAGTGCTGGTCCCTGTACAGAGTCACTGTGGTTACATCAGATGAGGTGTGTCGCCTGTTGGTCACCTCAAATAAAGATGCTCTATTTAGTTTGTGTTGTGTGCATGTGCAAATTGCATATTATATTTTTATTAGTGTGTTTTCAGACATGTCCCTAAAATATCCAGACTTAATTGAATCATTGTGCCTTTCAAATCCAAGATTCTAATGGCAAGTGTCTTGCCAAAGCCTGAGGGCTAGTGCTGTTGGATCTCACTTCTGTGATTGGACAGTTTTTTGTCACAGCTGTTTGAGGTTGCTCCTTACCATTTTCTAACATCTTCCTCACCATTAAAGTAACAGGTTATTGTGAGTCGATTCTGATGTTGCAAGAAAGCTTAACCCTGGTATAGAGGTTGTTTTACAAGTATACTACATTTACATTCACATTTACATTAGTGATAAGACACACCTTGCCCATATTATTGGCTAAACAATTTAAATGTTACTACCTAGCCCTGATGTGTTCCTCAGGCCCTTGTGGAAGAAATACATCTTCTGGTTTCATTAGGATATCAGAACTCTATAAGGGTTAGAGAGAATTTTTTGTGACCCGCAGGCGTTGGTTCCCCTATTCTGTAAGCTATAACACACAAACAAACCCCTGGGTGCGAAAAAGAAATGAATGAGTACTATCAATAATACTCGTTCCTTTCTCTATCAGACCCAGGGGTTTCTTTGTTTGTTATTCATTAGGATATCTTCTGGTTGTCTTTTAAAGGTATTCAATCAAAAAGAAGCCCTAGGGGGAACAAAGGGAAGAGGCCGCCCCCCACTCAATCACTATTCAACAACAAAAAGACCTTCCCCATCACACACCAATTCTCTTTTGACCGATAGCAGAGTTACACGGCCAATTTATACTGCTGCCCTAGATGTGTACCATAACACTAATCTACAGGGTCATGGTGTGTTCACGTTTACATAAAAAGTTACACCCAGGTCTAGTCCCACTCTAAAAATTGAAAATAAAGTGAGCAAAGAGAGAGTGCCATGGTATACATGTGAATTTTTTGGTGGCCACATTGTACGTATGTAATTTGCTTTGCAGGGGGCCAGATTTTAGCTAAACCACCAGTAGACATGTGATCTCACAAAACAGCATCTATTGCGCTTGATGGCTGCAGGTATGCAGTAGCTGGCAGCCTTCAGTTAATAGTGGACTTATTCTACTGTGTGTGTGTTTTACATGCTGTACGTTCACATTGTTGTGGCATCATGTAGTCCTGTGTTTGGGACTAACTTTTCATTCCAGATGTGTTTGTTTTTAAATATCACTACTGGTCCTGTGAACTTACAAAATTAAAGATTGAAAACAGAACCCCAATCTTGCCCTGACTAAGTTGCTGAAGTTTATGGCAATGAAACATGTCGGCACTGAGTAAATATATATGGTATATTAAGAATCATTTTTAACTGGGAACTCTTGCAGCATCAGAATACAGTTGTATAGCTAGCAAATCTCTCCCTTTTTTTAGAAGTGGTGGCCGATTGTCCTTGGCTATCACAGGGGTTCTAGGTGCACACATATACTTGTTTCACCTTAATTTAGTTGAGGGAACAGAGGTTTTTCCTTTGTGCACTACACATATATTAGTTAGGGAATCACTATCTGTGTTCTTCTTTTTCGTTCTTTACTCACACAAAGAGAGAGTGGCCGATGATGAGAAGTGGGTAAACTGGCAATTGCTTGCCAAGAACCCCCTCGGGTGTTGTTACCTTGAGGCACTCTCTCTTTGCTCCCTTTATTTTTAATTTTTAGAGTGGGACTAGACCTAGGTGTAACTTTTTATGTGAATGTGAACACACCATGACCCTGTAGATTAGTGTTATGGTACACATCTAGAGCAGCAGTATAAATTTGCCATGTATCTCTGCTATCGGTCGAAAGAGAATTGGTGTGTGATGGGGAAGGCCTTTTTGCTGTTGAATATGTCTTTTAAAGGTAACTGGACTGCCTCGTAACATGGTGCCACAGGATCACTTTGGTGTAGCCTGACTGCCAAGTGCTGCATCTGGCCCTAGAAATTTTAACCCCAGTATTTGGATATTTAAAAATTGTTACACTCACATTGTCTTGAACATTACCAATTTTAGCACATCGTTAGGGCAGGCTTTAGAGCAAAAAGCCATCTATTTTACAACACAAGCTAACATTAATAATTTTTCTCAAAATAATTCATTAATTTACCTAGGGGCGTAACCAGGCAATGAGCATGAACTACTACACTAAGCAAAAAGCACTGGACTGATATCTATATAACAATATACATCAATATCTCAATCCTCTAAGTAGAACATTCTAAGCTAGATATACAGTCATACCCCATCACATTTTATATAAAGAAAAATTGTTAACCATCCTTAACAAATCAGCTTTTCCTCCATTAAAGCTGTGCTGCATACATGTTTCAATAGTAAAAGCAGTACATTACCACTTTAAATGAAGTACAAGCCGAAATAGCTCGTGGAGTTCTAAGGTGCAGTAATTCATAAAACCTCCTACAGTAACCATTGTATGAATCAATACATCTAAGAACCTATCATCGTTTTTTCTGTTAAATGCAGAATGGCAGCAGTTTGTTTTACAGCTAGGCAGGAATGCGATGAACTAATCAATATACACAGCAATAACAGAACGATCTGGGAGACATCTGACACAAGCTTGTCGCTTTGCCTTGTCACTAAATCTCATCAAATATCTTCAGGATAAGAATACAAACATGGAAGTAGTCTATAATTCACGATTTAAGTGATAAACTAAGTGTAATTTATTTGTAGGTTGACTCACAAATTATATTGTTCTGAAATAGAATCAAGAGGCATCACCCGGTGGTTTGCAACCAGTATATTATTCTTGTGTTTACATAAACATCAGTGTATTCTATATACAATATAAAATGTGAATGAAAATGCCAATTCCTCTTTAGCATATCACCTACTTTTTTTGGACTGAAGCTTCTGATTTTCTGACTCTGTACCCTGGAGTTCTGCAACCAGAACTCCAAAACATGTTTAATTGGCTAAATCCCTGATTTACACACTCACCTAACTTGCAAGTGAGGATGGTTTGAAAACAGTAAGTTGGCGAGTGTGAGCAAGATTTGACGTCCCCTATCACAATTTTTGGTCCCTAGTAGGGCACCTGGCTAGATTTCTCCTATGCTGGTGGTCATGGGCAGTCCCCACTCTTCACGGTCAGAAAGCTGCCACTTGAGTAGAAAGCCTATTCAAGTGGCAGTAAATTCAACTAGAGAAGATGCGCTATCTGACGTGGTGCATGGTGCTGAATGCGCTGATTTGTTAGCATAGAACAAGTTTCCAGTGCTAAATCACAGCGTGCCTTTTTTTTTTATAACTCCACTGAATTCCACAGAGTGAAACTCCACAAGTTCCACCCAAGCCTAACAGAGACCACATTAGTAATGGCAGAAAATCGTATCAGAGACCAGGTGGATCAGGACGTAGCCACAATTTTGGTTATGCTCGACCTATCTAGTGCCTTTGAAACAGTCTCTCCTGAGCGTATGGTCCATCACATACAACATCTATGAGAGGATGCTAGGGCACTTAACTTCCAACACTCCTTCCTTGTAGAGAGGATGCAAGTTGTTGTCTTAGGACAGTTCATGGCTAAGGCATTTAGCCTTCTGCATGGGGTGCCTCAGGGTTCCTCACTTAGCCATAATCTTTTAAATCTCTAAGTTGCTCTAAGAGCAGTCGTGGTTTGCTCTTTTGGCTTCTAAGTCCTGTCATACACAGATGGCACCCAAATTATCATTTCAATTACGGGCAGTATCTCCTTGGTGGCAGGCAAGTTTAAAAACTGCATGGAAGGAATCAGTTTTGGATGGAATACAACTTCCTTAAACCTAATGCGGACAAAACGGAGGTCTTGGTTTTTGGGGTTCAGCAATCCATTTGGTCTGAACTCTAGTGGCCTGAATCATGTGGTCTCTTATTTACCCCAGTGGAGTCAGCTAATAACCTTGGGGTTCTTTTTGAGAACTCCTTGGCCTTCAATCTGCTGATCATTCATACTACTAGTACCTGTTTCTACATCATCGGATCTTTGCAAAAGGTTTTCCTGTTTATTCTGCCAGAGCTCCGTAAATCGGTGGCTGAGGCCCTGTTCACTTCTTCTTTGGACTACTGCAGCGGTTTGTACCTGAACAACAATAAATTCTCATTGAACAAGCTCCAGGTTGATCAAAATGCTACAGACCTTCCTAAACATCTTTATGTTGACAAGGGCTTGCGGGCCCTTGACTTGCTCCCATTGAGGAAGCAAATTATATTTAAAGTGCTTTGCATAGCTTTTCTGACACTGCACGAAAAGGAACCGTGGCTTGTTCACCCAACTCTTCAGTGCTTTGTGCCCACCAGGCCGCTCATATTGGATTCTAGTAGGAAAGTTGTGGTCCCCATTATCTCCAAAGCCAGATGGGGTGGGGGCTCTTTCTCGCATGCCACGACCAAACTCTGGAATTCTTTACCATTAAATATTACAGGAGCCATAACAATTAAAGTTTTCTGCAAACATCTGAAAAACTGGCTTGTCCCCTCCTAGTTCTGGTTTCGTGGAAGTTTCCATCCTCCTGTTTTAGGCTTATGTGCTCAACTGGCCAACGCCATGGCACCTTGCATATAGTGTGCTTTAGAAATATTAATTTCTTTTTCAAGTTAAGGCTAAAAATACCTTTGTGAATGGGCCGCTCAGTCAACTTTATGCACCAACTTTGAACATCCCAATTTATTAATAAACTCCAAAGCTCTTGTAATCAAATGATCACCAATATGCAGGTTCAAATCTCCCACAACAAACAGGCTGGTCCCCTCATTGAGTTTGTGGATTTAACTGATGCACCCAGTGGATGGAAGGCCACCACCGTGGTCCGTGAGAAAGTGCAAACTATTGAGCAACACCATACCAGCAGCGGAAAGCCGAATGATCCCTAATCAGACATGTTTTTAGCGTCAAAAGGTCTCTTTATAACTCACTACTCAGACTTCATGTGCATTGGGGGCAAATAATTTTACAGACATCTGAAATACACTGGAAAAATTCAAGAAGTAGCAGTCGAAACCTATGTTACCGCTGCAAGCTGAACACATTGTGATGCAATACCATTGGAGAAATTCAAGAAGTAGCAGTCGAAACCTTACCGCTGCAAGCTGAACACATTGTGATGCTTATACAGTGCAGAAATAATACTTTGACCACTCTAAAAGCATTGTAAAATTACATTTGCGCAGGTATTTTCCTCATCTGCTGATTGGCACAGTTACTCATGCTATAGGTTTTAATTAAATAAATTATATATATTATGATAATATATATGTTTTGGGTGTCTAATTTAGTCTTTAATGTTCATGCAGTTTATTTCTCTATAACACTATTGGGCCCATTCACAAAGACATTTTGGAGCGTGTAAAGTAGTAAACCTTTAGTACTCTTTCAAGTACTCTTGTCTTTGTAAACTAGACCCTAAACATCTTAAATGGCAATATTCGAGGAATAGTGATATACAAATAGAAAGAACTATGTCTCTCTTCGCGCTTTCACAAATACAGAAAGGGACGTGTTGGGCGGATTCACAAAGGCATTTATGTGCACATAAAACAGTACTGCTATTTTGCTAATCCCTGCACTCATAAATGCTTTTGTGAATCGGCCCCTATGTTTACATTCTTCCCACATTGAACATAAAAATAGTTTCTGCCCATCAAACATAAACAAATGTAAAAGGACCCATACAGAAATTAAATTCTGTACTAAATTGACATGCAAGAAAAAACATTCATGTGATAAAAATAGATATTTTGCTTCTTTGAGAAATATTTTATAAAGTTCACCCAGCAACGCTCCAGCACACATTAGCCCTTGTTGCCTCTGGAATGTTAAACAACACTGAGGCCATTATAGTCCAAAATGTTATTTTTCCAAAGAGCTACTTAGTAGACACATTGAACTCTGTCAAGATATTTATGTTTCAATGTGCCTTTCATGAGGTCTCCTAAAAATATTTCCCATACCTTAGATGGGAATAAAAAACTCACAGTATTAATGACATCATTAAAAGGTCAGACTTGCGAAAGCAATGAATATGTTTTCGCCTTGTTATATCCATGTCATGAGAAATGTATTTATCCAGTGTTAGCCCTCAAAGCTATTATATTACTATCAGACAAAAACAAACCAGATAAAACACTAATTCACTATTCTCAGATCTAATGTGAGACATCACCAACGCCAGCTTCTGTAGACATGTACAACATCTCTTTGTTTAGAAAGACTTACAGTATCTTCATCCTATACTTTCATTCTATGCTATTTAGGTCAATCATCTTCTTACCAGGGCCAAACTGATCATAGTTTTCAATACATGACATCATCCGTTATGCTAGTCAAAAACATACAATCATAAAACCGGGATGAAATTAAAGGTTACGTTTGAGACCTAAAAATATATTATTATGAGCAAAGAATTGAACAGTTACTTTTATTTTTTTCTCGACCTATGCACTTCTACTGACATGACGACTCATTTATGTAGGTTCAAAAGTGACAATGGTAATTCATGCTCATGACAAGGTCAGCTCGTCATGGGCTTTACCTGCGCTGTGCTTATGACGAGCTGACCTTGTCATGAACAATGGTAAATCTGAAAATCCAGCACCGGGGGGGAAAACCCCTTAGCAGCCAAGGTGTTAAAGGTTGATTTTTAGCCACCCAGTGGTTAATAGAATGCAATGTTAATGCCAGCTTTTATGAATCACTTACTCAAAGTAGGCGCAAAACTTTACTTTTTATACAAACTCATTTATTACGATTCATGTGTGAGTCCTCCGTAGTGTCTCCTAAGCACAATATCCATTTTTCAGATGTGGTATATAGTAATGGAATGCACCCCGCTCTTGTATCTTCGGATTTCGAATTCTGAAGATCGAAATCGATATAGTATATGGTTTCGATTCCACTACATAGTAAATCTGCATGTTTCCCCCCTTTCAAAATGCGAAACTTGTGTGGGGAAAACCAGGAGTAGGAGTGAATTTGTCATCTGACTTGAAATGTCAAATCGGGCAACGTACTGTTTTCATTAAATTAAAAAAAACACACAATGGAGTAAGAGGAATCATCAAGCTCTTTGATGGCAACTACTGTTTCTTGATAGGGGATTGGCACTTGTCTGAACAAGGAACAACCAGCAATTAAATAAGTCAGCGTCTAACTGCATAAATGGTACCCAGTGTAATACAAACAAAAGCAGAAGTATCAATAGTTTAAAATAATAACTTATATTTGAAACAGTGTTTTATATTTCAACTCTTTCTGTTTCTAAGCACTGTAAATAGCAACTGTTGCTATAACGCAATTTATTGGGACTCAATTGGCCAAACGCATGAGTATAACAAGTTAATTTGCTACTCCTGTTATTAACATTAATGATTTAATGTCAAACCAGATGTCATTAAAGAGTAATTAACCCAGTTGGCCATCTTGCAATCAAAGCTAGAAATGAAAGCTCATAGGACAATGTCAGAACTTCCTTTGTGATTGTCAGAAAAACTTAATAACACATACTAAAGGAAAGAGGCTGTTTTGATAGCAGAAATAGTGTAGTCTTGGCACAGCAGTAGGATTACTGAGAAGTCGAAAAGTGCAATATTGCAAGAGGCAGTAAAATATATTGTCGGCACTGACATGACAAGCGTTGCATTTACATTATCTGAACATGCAAATAAAGGGACACTTTTCTATTAATTTGAAGTTGGCCAATAGTTCTAATTTAGAGATCATTCATAGAAGATAATCTTACAATCACAGTTTCTGAAGCATGCAGTAGAAAGTAGAAAGAAGACTTACTTCACTTGCTTGTGGGATTGTGAGCTTTGGCAGTTTGTTCTTAGATCCGGTTGCACTGATCTTTCCTTCTAGAATTGCCCCAAAAACCTGATTAGTAAATCCATCTTCTAATTCCATCAGATGTTTCAAGTCTGGTGACTCATTGGGTATTTGGTCTTGGCCATCCATTGGCCTAACATAAGCAGTGGGCTTTTGCTGCATCGTGCTTGTTTTAGGGTGAAGCACAGGAGGAAACGTCTGGGAAGAAAGTCCAGTATTGGCATTTAGCAAAGAAGTAGATGGGAGTGGAGATCCGGAAACGTGTCCAATGCATTCTGCATCCACTGGTGAACTGGAATGATGACTGTCTCTGTGGGACTGTTCTGCAGAGGTTAACTTAGAGTGGTTATGCCTCCTTGAGTGGGAGGATACCCCTGGTGGCTCTTCTGTGCTTGTATTTTGATGTTGTTGTTCACAGCTGTAGAGATCTTCAAATCTGCCTTGCGGCTGGTCATGTGAAGTGGTATGCTTTGATCTGATTAGCTGACCACTGGGTTGACTTGTTTGGCCAACGTTAGCACTCTGGCCACTGCGTGACCAGTCTGTTCGGGATTTTCTGTTACTCTGGTGATTGTGCAGCAAAGTTGAACTTACCAATGATGAAGGAGGGGGAGGCATTGAACAAGATGAAATTCCACCACTTTGTTGACACTGGCTCGTTTTATGTCTTTGTTCATGGAGCATATTTTGCTCAGTTTTCTCATTCGGAGTCTGGGGCACTGCATTCTTTGGGATACCTACAAGATGGCTCTGGTTGGAATGACTGGTTAACAAATCCTTCATTTCATCGTAGTTTCCCAATGTATTCTGCACACGGCTGGCCAGAGCATCACCTCTGTTGGTCTAATTAAAAACAGAAAACAGAGACAATGATTGTGTGAATAATAACAAGTTAATGTTCATAAACAATTGTACGATTCAACTATTTACATACTGAGTTATTCTTTGTTTACTTATTATAGAAAAGTGTAGCTAAATATGAGAGCTTGTTATTACTCAGTTTGAATATTGAAAGAAAAAACGCTAATCAAATAAACTACTAATTAAATAATATTTAGTATATAACATTTATTCTGTGAAAAACATGGTTAGGAGAACTCCCAAAAATTTGATTCCCTTTGCTGCTCAAACTAGAATCCCATTTCCTGAAGAGAAATACATCTCTGTGTAACCAGTAGGCCATATTAGGAATCTTCTCCAGTGTTTGAAATCAGTGCATAATTCCTCAAAAAAAGTTGCATTCAAAAACACAATGCTTTATGAAGAATAACGTTTTGCAAATTAGACACTAAACATTGCAGCTATAATTGACAGCACTATTAAAAAGCATTGGAGTGCTGCCCTGGGCAAGGGGTGTTCTATACTTGATTCAGTGCAAAACACCATTCCATTAAGCTTACAATAAAACTGATACTGCCAATGTTAGGGGTTAACATTGTACAAATACAATCTACAAAAAAGATTCAGATGGTAATTGCATCATGGTCCCTCTCAAGTCAGGATCATTTTAAGTACCTGTCTATTCTAATTGTTTCTAGCTCTGTGAGGCGTTTCAGATATTGTCAACTTTATTAAGGTCTCTCTTCTTCCTGGCTGCCTTTCACCTTTGTTAGAGGTTGAAGATTTTAAGTTGCTGTCAGAAAAAATCAATTTTGATTGTTTATAATGTGGATTGCTGTTAGTCCACCATTGATCTTCAAGCCCTGACACAGATCACAAGAATTCACTAGTGAAATGGCATTGGAACCAATTTGAGGCCACTTGCTTCTTGGAATGATCTGCTGTCAACTACTCGCTGGACAAAGTGAAGTTTGTTTTAATATTCAAACTGAGTTATGATTGATACAAAACAACACTACACCTTTCTACCGCAATTGTGGGTGACCAGGAGTATGGCTGCTCTTTTTCTCCTATTATTATTAATACTCTTCTTAAATCTTTTCAATCGGTCAGCAGTTAACATCACTGAGTGCTGATCTGAATGTTTAAAGTAATGTTATGCTATGTTATTGGGGTTTTTATAGCGCCCTAATCACCTGTGAGAGCATCCAGGTGCTCTGTGGCAGATGTGAATGGTCAGCTTTTGAGGGCTTACTCGAACAGCGAGGTATTCAGTTTTGTGATAAAGTAAGCAAGAGAGGAGGAGGTGGCTCTGATGGGTTGTGGGAAATCATTCTACGCTTATAGGAGACAGGTATGAGGAGGTGTGGCTTCCACTCTCCTTGTGTGTATGTGTGGGTTATGCGCTGGTGAGAGATCGGCACAGCAGAGGCCTCTGGACGGGTGGTGGAAGAGGATGCTGCTGTTCAAGTATTCACAGCCTGTGTTTTGGAGTGCTTTGTAGGTAACAAGTTTGAAGTGTGTGCACCAGTGAAGTTCCCCAAGATGTGATGTGGGAGGATCAGGACTAGTCTGGCTGCTACATTGTGGACAGTCTGCAGTCTTCATGTGACTGGCTGATTATCTCTGTGTACAGAGTGTTCCCTTAGTCTAGTTTGCTGGTAATGAGGGATTTAGGTAGTTTTTTGCTGGTTCTGTTTTGATTGTTTACAGGAACAGAGGTTCCTTTCAAATGGAATAGCATACAGAAATACAATGATGTCTATGTTTTTAAATTCCAAATGAAGATTTATTAATTTGTTCCATAAAACAATATATGAGATCCGTAGAAGTGAACAATATGTAGTAGAAAAAAAGTCTTAGGTCTTCTAAAACTCAGGCATTACACAACATCTGGCTGAAGTACAAACAATGAATGAGCCACAATTACAAAGTACCTTTGCTCATATAAAAGAAAAAGTGAACAAGTAAAGCCAAGGTTCTCAAGTAGAAGCTGTTTGGAAGCCATTTGAAGATTTTTTTTGGCATCCTTGGGGTCTTGGAGCATGACGAGACCACTTTGTTGACTTGGGGGATCATGTTCAGTTTGCTGTTTATGATGATTCTGAGGGTTTCGCTTGCTAGCAAAAGATGGGGCTAGGTTCTAAGTCTGTGAACCACCAGATGGAGTCCAGTGGCAAGACATTTTTCATAGTAACCATTGGTTCAGCCCTGTCCAAATTCAGTTTGAGGCAATTGGATTTCATCCAGATGGACACTTATGTCACTCATGTGGTGAACTTGTTCCTGGTGTTGTGTGTTTAGTCCGAGAGGTACAGTATCAGGTGTGTGTAATTGGTGCAAGTGAGGATATTTATGTTGTAAGCATATATGATGTTTGCCAGCAGAATTATGCTGATGTTCAAGAGTGCCGGGCTGAGTTAGAACCCCTAAAAGATCTGAAATAAGATCTTTGGTTCCGAGAAGTAGAGGGGCATGTTGACGGTTTGGGTTCTTCCAGTGAGGATAAAGCAGATCCATATGAGGGTATTTCCCTGGATGCCTGCTTTGTGGAGTCTTCGGATTAGAATGGGATGGGAGACTGTGTCCAAGGCATCTAATCAGTCTAAAAGAATGAGGTCTGTGGTTTCCCTCCTGACTTGGATTATCCGGATGTCATCCTTTGCTGCTATACAGGTGGTTTTTATGCTGTGGTTGGGTCTAAATCCTGATTATGCGTCATCAAGAAGCTGGTGTTTGGCGAGGTGGTTGAGAGGTGCTTGTTGATGGCTTTCTCCAAGACTTTGGCTGGGTAGGGAAGTAGGGATCCTGGTCTGTAACTGGTTAGCTTGCTCAGTCGGCTGAGAATTTCTTAAGGCGGATGTTGGGGGTTGCGTGTTTCCATGTTTCTGAGAAGATGGCTGTACTGATTAAGGTGCTGAGGATGGGGTGAGGTCCTCACTGATGGAGATTGCTCTTTTGTCAAAGGAATTTTGGGGGCATGAGTCTGCTGAGGCCCCTGAGTTAATTGTCTTCATGATTATTGTTGTTTCCTCTGTGCTAATGGTGTCCCATGTGGTGATTCTTTTTTCTTTGTTTCTCACTGGGAGGGTTCTACAGTGGGTCAGTGTATGGTTGAGGTCTTGCTGCAAAAGAAGTTAGAGAGGTTGTTACACAGATCTTACTGTCAGCAGCTGTGAGTGTGGTGGGGTCTTTGAAGATTGGAAAGAATTATTTGCTGCCATTGGAACTGGCTTTTTATTCATTCAACTAGGGCCTTCCTCTTGTTTTCTTAGATTAGCTGGTGGTACCCTCCCTTTAAAAGAGTCTTTTCCATTTTTCCTTTGTTGGTTTTTCATTTCCATTTCAGCTGCTTACAGGGTTGCTAGGTCATTCTGAGGCCTTCTGTGTACCATCTGGCTTGTGTTCCAATTTTTATTATGTTGCTTCATTTCATGGGAGCCAGAGTGTTGGCACAGTTGGTGATACATTTGTTGAAGTTCTCATTGTCACATGCTAAGAGGTCTGTATTTTCTAGTTTGTTCTTGTGAAGGGCAGTTTTCCAGTCTTCCTCTGATAGGCTGCTCCAGTGTTGGGTTCACTGTGGGGGGTTTTCTGGGTTGATAGATATTGATTGTGAAACTGACTACGGTGTGGTTTGTCCAGGTGATGGGTCCTGGTGCGTTGATTGTAATGTTGTCTAGGATGTGTCCGGCAGCATGGTGTACCGCCATGATATGTTGGATTAGTCCCAGGTTTCTGACATTGTAAAGAAGGGCAACTAGCTTAGTTTTGGTCAATCCAGTCTGTAAGATGGAAATTGAGGTCTCCTAGGAGGATGAATGTGCTGGATTTAAGGACTAGAGGGGCGATGTAGTCCAAGATGCGCTTGCGAAGGTTGCTCGGGACTGGGAAGCAGTATATTAAGATTCTACCCAGGGGTGAAATTTGCCTTGGTTTGTTAGTTGACGGGTGTTCCATATTGTTAGTTCCAGTTTCAGCCGAGGAGGTGCAGATGAAGGTATCTTTATAGACAATGACGATTCCTCCTCTTGTCTCGCCTGGTGATCTTGTATTCGACAGGGATGGTGGCAGTGATGTCTGAAAGTGAAGCTGTGGCCAGCCATGTTTCTGTGAGGAAGAGGTGGTCCTGGGCATCGTTGTCCAGCAGGTCCTGGATCTCCGTAACATGTTTGCTTAGTGAGTGGGTATTGAGGAGCATGTATGATGTTTGGTGTGTAAGCGGTGAGGGTGTGTTTGTTTGTAGGCATTTGAGTATGTGTGGGGATAGGTGTTGTGGATGTGTTCTAGATCGGAGTTTTGGGGGAGGTGGTGCAGGTGGAGCAGCAGAGGGAGCAGGTAAACACTCCTTCTATGTTGTATGGTGTGTCTCTCTAGCGGAGGGTAAGGTGGTATGACATATGGGGTTCAAGGCACAAAGTAGAGCAGCAGGTTAGTGGGGGATAAGGGCAGAACCAGTGTTTATGTCACCCTGCACAGTCCAAGCATAGAGGAGCACAGGCAGGCTTATCTGTGGTGCACCTTTGGCGTGTCTGCAATGTGGCAACATTAACCCATTAAGTGGGGCGCAGGTTCAGCGGACATCGCGTGCAATACCTCCGTAGTGCTGCGTACGTCCGCCGAACAGTGCGGCCCCGCCCGCGCAATAGAACGTTCCGCACCAGCACGGAACGTTCAGCGCAGCAGATGGGTTAAATAGGTCCTCGTAGGGGGAGGAGCACATGGGACACTGGATGGGGCTGAGGAGGAGCGCGATAGCAGTGTAGGAGAGAGGTTTGAGCAACAGGTACATACAGTTTTTGTATTGCAAATAACATTTTGAAAATTAAATGATGACAAGCAGAGGTATTGCTCACCAGTTAGTTGTAGAACCTTTATGGCCGGGCTTCATCTACCAGAGATTTACAATTTCCAGTTCCTAAGGAGAGAAAGCGTGGGTTCTTTCTAGACCAAGACTACCCACCGGATCACCAGATTAAGGCCATATCTTCTGGCTGCTTCATTCAGTTTATGCTGTTTTGTAAAAGTGTGGCTATTTATTCCCACATCCATGTATGCCATGTATGCCCAGTTGCGAGAGCCTGCATTACCTCTTGCCTTTGTTATGGGTATATATTGGCTTAAGGCTGCCAAGTAAGAAATTAACTAGATTGCAATATAACCATCCTTCTGAAAGAGCAATTGAATAACTGTAAAAAAGAGTATTTCTAGAGAGATTGACACTGTGCTTTGTTTTTCAAAATCACACATGCCTAAAGTGAATTGGCACAAGTGTTTGAATGATCCTAGTCCTTCAGAAAATGGCACAGTCTTGGCAGAGGAGTTCGTTCACAATTCAAAATTGACCATAGTTTCTTGTAAATCAGAACTTAGCCCTGAGTTGAGGGATGATGATATGTCACAATGGCATTGGTTGTTCAGGGGCACTAAACAATGATAAGGATTCTAGGCTAACAATTCTATCAAACTCCTCCCCTGGAACTTAGCAGGCTGCTCAAATAGGTGGAGAAAACCTTGACCCCCTTAATATGTCTCCAAGAGACATGGGTCACCTGTACCCTCCAGGTAAACGATTATTGTGTTATTAGCAGTCCAGCAACAAAATCTATTTCCTACCATACTATTAGATTATTCTTTGATAAAGAAAGGGAGGAGTCACGGAATATTCCAATGGCAACCTTCTCAGTAGACACCAGCGGGTCCCTGTTGCTGAAAGTATGTAGGGAATATGAGGCCATCATAGTAAATGGGAGATTAGATAATGACATCCTTGTCCATCAGGCTCATAATGCGTGCCATTTACCTCAATAATTGACTATAAAATAGCCTCCTATTCGATCTATCCCTGCCTAAAGGAATTGATGGTGATTAATAACATTTGGAGTGATCATAAAATTATGTCTCTCACTATTGATGGAAACCCAGAGACTATCTTTCCTTGGCAGATTGGCAAGGATGAAGAGGTTCATCTAAATATTGTTAATAGAAGGGTATCTTAAAATACACGTATTAAACTGACCCTTATAGGAGAGCTAAGAACAGCTTTATAGAAAATTCCTAAATAAGGGTGGATGTCAATAGATACTTTATAGAAGATATACAAACATTTGTAAGGAGAAAATCAATTCTATACTTGGGAGAAAAAATAGGAAGTTGGAGAAAAATCCATATAGGGGTTTCATCTTCAACCAAGTTGATCAATAAATTACAAAGGCGACAATTACGTTACTACTCAAAAGAACATAGCAGGCTCATAAATCCTTTAAATCCTAGTAGAGCTAGGTGGCTGCTGGTACAAAAGAAATAACGAGTAGATAGAATGTGGGTCAAAATTATGGAAGTCGTTAAACAAAAAAACTGCAGATCGTTCTGGAAGATTATCCGAGAATGTAGTGGTATTACGTATAAGCCTAAAATTAATAACATCTCTAGCATTGAATGGTGCAGCTACATTTCCTTCTTGTATGCCCCGAAAGATTTGGAGAATAATTCTGGGCTCATTGATATAGTATGATAAGTACTGCTCTCCCTTATCCATCTAGGTCACAAGTCAAAGATATAATTCTTGGCTCTAGGTGCTAAGTGGCTAGAGGTCCTGACCATCTGCCTATTACTATCATGAAGGTAGAGTCTTGTTTATGGGCTATCTATCTGGCAGTAATGTTTAGATTTTTCTATCTACCGGGGAGATACCAAATTCGAAAGGGGCAGATTCATATCCCATTACATAAAAAAGTACCTACTAATGCCCCTAGTAACTCCAGGCAAATCACGCTGTTAGATGCCACTGGGAAGACTCTTGCTGTGTGTTTTAAACCAGCTAAATGGCTGGGCAGAAGAAAATAAAATCATGCAGCTGGAGCAGGAGGTTTTTGGACCAAATTGCTCCACTTTTGTTAACATAACTGTGTTGCTTTTAATTGTGGAAAAGTATGGCCAGAAGCGGGGTGTGCCTGTCTACGCACCTACATTGATTTTTCGAATGCCTTTGACCATGTGGACAGGCATACCTTGTGGAAGAAACTTAGAGCTCTGGGCATCCCAGAAGGACTACTCAAAATTGATCATTGTTCTGCACACTTCAATGTGGTGTCATGTAATGCTTGGTAGTAATCATGGTCTTCCGTCAAAAATTTAAACCAAAAATGGCCTAAAACAAGGATGCCTATTGGCACCTTTGCTCTTTTCGTTATACATTGCTGATTTGCCAGAATTGATGAGCTGTGTAGGTGGAAATGCCCCAAAGGTAGGACACAACTTTACATGGATGATATTGTATCACTAGATTTGACACCTTAAGATTTGCAGAAACATCTTAATTTTCTATCAACATATGCATAATAGATAGCTCTATTGTACACAACATCTGTCTCTGTGGGAAAACAAAGAGACTGGGTGAAATAATACGGACTTGCTGTGTTTTGGCGCTGCACCCCTATCTAGGTTGGAATCTACAGCATATTGTCAACTGATGTATGTTATTGTTTAAGCTGAATTGTCTCCCTTTAGGCTGCATCACAGATGCTTGATAGTGAAAAAGTTGGGATGACAGGTTGTGTAAATTTTGTAAGGGTGCTGTTCAAGCTTAAGAGCACATTTTGTTTGTTTGCCCTGCTTTAGAATCACCTAGATGAATGTTTTACAAACCTCTTTTCATGAATTATGGTATTATGTCAGCTAGAGCAGCAACCCAGATGTTATATTGTTCAGTAAATGAAATTATGTACTGCAGAAATTTCAATGTTTTTAAAGTTTAAAAAAATGTATGGTTTTGAATCATGTATGTTAAATTACTCTAAAATCCCTCTAGAAGCATTCTTTTAAAACTGTTTTATTGGTGGTATTAAGCAGGGCCGGACTGGCTACCAGGCAGTTTGGAATGTTGCTGAGCTGGGGGCGGATTTCTTTGATGAGGACCTGCGTGTACTAAATGAAATTCGTTTGCTTTCATTATTTCGAAGCACACGGAGGTCTTCATGAATGAAATCAGCCCCCACTGCAATTAAATCAGCCCACAGCTCGGCAGCATTCCAAACTGCCCGGTAGTCAGTCCGGCCCTGGTATTAAGACAGCAAGAGCTGCAATCCAGATTACATTTTTTTCTGTAAATGAACTGATATGTTTATTTACTTATTTATTTATTTATTTTGAAAGTTTTATATAGCGCGAACAAGATCTTCGCAGATATCAGAGCGCTTTACAGAGGAGGGGAGCATGTATACGCAGATACATCAATCAAGTTAGGAGTACATCGAAGTGATATCATAAAACAATCAAGTAAATCAATTTCAGAGTCAACATAAGATACAAGGGTTCGAACAAGTAGTACAGATGAGTATCGAGTCTTTGTAGTTTTCCCCAATAGTCGTTCAAGTGTATTTAGCCATGAGGATTGCTTTTACTTCTCTCTTGAACAGTATGGTAGAGGTGATGAGCCTTGTTTCAGGGGGGAGCGAGTTCCAAATCCTGGGGGCCATTCCTGAGAAAGAGCGTTTATAGGTTTTTTCCTTGCGGAATCTTTTAGGCTTTAGCAAAAGATTGTTTGTGCCTCTAGTATTCCTGGAGCCTCCAGAAATCGTCAGCTTCTGAGCGAGGTATCTAGGTGAGCTCAGGTGTACAGCCTTGTGGGTCAAACAAGCGATTTTCAGGTGTATTCTGGCTTCAAACGGCAGCCAGTTCAGGGATTTGAAGTCAGGGGAAATGTGCGAGTGTTTTTTTGATCCAGTGATAAGTCTCGCTGCGGCGTTTAGAGAGGCTCTTATGGGTGCCGTAGTAGCTAGGGGGAGACCGCAGAGGGCGGTGCTGCCATATTCTATTCGAGGTATGACTAGTGATTGTACCGCAGTTTGGAAGTCTTTGGCTGGAAGGAAAGGTTTAAGTTTCCTGAGGGTGTTGATTTGGTAGTTTGCTCCCTTAGTTGCTTTGTTGATGTGTTCCTGCATGCTGAGATTGGTGTCAAGTGTTATGCCCAAGGATTTCGCTGAGTCCACGATGGTGGGTTGGACATTGAGTGCCGTTAGGTCTTTAAGCCACATTTGCGCGGTAGTGATCTTCGCGGGAGGTGCGATCAGGAGGAACTCTGTTTTAAGGGCATTGAGTTTGAGATGATTAGCGGCCAGCCAAGATTGGGTGCTTCTGATCGTTGAGTTCAAAAGCGTGATGTCTTTGGGTGATTGTAGTTTGAGATAGAGTTGGGTGTCATCAGCATACATGTGGAAATGTACATTGGATTCTTGCAGCAAGGTGGTGAGAGGTTCCATAACTAGGTTGAACAAAGTTGGGGATAAGGAGGATCCTTGTGGTACGCCTAGCGATACAGGTCTTGGTGCGGACATCAAGTTGTTGCTCTTGAATTTCTGCGACCTGTTATGCAGAAAAGAAGTGAACCATTTGAGCACAGTTCCAGATAGGCCCATTCTTGTGTTTAATAGTTCGAGTAGGTTCTCATGTTTGACGGTGTCAAATGCGGAGGAGAGATCAAGGAGGATGAGGAGGCAGGTATCGTTATGATCTAGTATTTGGAGGGCGTCATCGATTATGTGAATCATGGCAGTTTCCGTACTGTGATTGGCTCGGAAGCCTGATTGGTGAGAGTTGAGGAGATCAAATAGATTAATATGTTTAGTCAATTGTATTTGTGCGCATTTTTCCAGCAGTTTGGCAAGAGTCGTAATGTTGGTAATGGGACGGTAGTTGTTTAGGTCAGAAGGGTCGGCTGTAGGTTTCTTTAGCAAAGGTGTTACTTGTCCAACTTTGAGGGAGTCGGGAATGATCCCTTGTTGAAGTGAGCTGTTAATGATTTTGGTCCAGAGTGGAAGGAGCGACGGGGTAAGGACTTTTACAGCGTTAGCAGGAAGGGGGTCCGTGAGGTGATTGGATGGTTTCAGAGTGCTGAGCAGTTTGCTAATTTCTTCTTCCGTGTAGGTGACAAAGGTTGACCAGGTTGCATTGTTTTTTGGTTTAGTGGGTGTTATGTAGTGGGGTTTGGGGTAGAGGCTTGCGTCCATGAGGAGATCATTCTTTATGTTATCCGTTTTTTGGTTAAAGAAAGAGGCGAAGTCTTCGCAGGAAGGGGCATTGCACATAGTGTTGAGAGGTTGGGGTTGTTCTTTGGTTTGTGAACGGATAAGCTCAAACAGCTTTCTCGGACGGTTTTTGGCTTGGTCTAGCTGACGGCTGAAGAAGTCTGATTTTGATCGTTTTATTTTCCTGAAGTAGGCATTTCTCTTTTTCTTCAGGTTTTTTAGGTTCAGTGCAGAGGGGGCTGATCTCCAGGAGCGCTCTGCCAATCTCATGGCACGTCTATCGTCATTGAGACTCCCGTCATACCAGGGATTGGAGATTTTTGTGGTGGCTTTTTTTAGCTGCAAGGGCACGACTTCATTAATTATTGCGGTCATATTGTTAAGATAGTGATCAGTCAAGGATTGGACGTCCTTCACACCAGCCGGAGGAAGTAGTAAGTTGTAGCTGTTGGAGGGCAGAGAGTTTGAGTTTAGATTTTTCATGTCTCTTTTCCAGACTTTGGGCCTGGCGGATTGGATAGGGTTAAATTTAACTTTTTCATTGATGAAGAACGTGATGATATGATGGTCCGACCAGTCACAGGGTTGGATAGATTCGAGTTGGATAGCGGCCTCTTTGGAGATGATAAGGTCGAGGATAGAGCCTTTCTTGTGTGTTGGACTGTTGCAAATTTGTGCAAGGTCAAGGGCGTTGAGGAAATTCTTCAGACCTTTTACCACCGCATCATTATGATCATTCCAGTGGAGGTTGAAATCCCCAAGGTATATTTGTGTGAGTTGCCGCCCGGCGTTGGTTGAGATCATGTCCATGATTTGTTGGGAGAAGGTGAGGTTGTCACCGGGTGGGTGGTAAACGCCGTGAAGAGTGCAGATCGGTTTGCCCTGACTGATAATATCTAGGTTGATGTATTCACAGGACGATGGGGAGGGCGGGGAAGGTGAAGATACTTTCAATACAGAGAGGTTGCTCCTGTATATACATGCGATTCCGCCACCTTTTTTATTGCCAGACCTGTCGAGTAGAGTGATGAGGTAGCTGGGGGGAACCAGAATGTCCATTATAGGTGTAGAAGACTCTGTTAGCCATGTTTCAGTCATGATGATTAAGTCCAGATCCAATTTTAGGATGAGATCGGCGATAGCGGCGGAGTGTCTAGCGGCTGATCTGCAGTTTAGGAGAGTGCATTTGAGACGGGGTGTGTCGAGGGTGGAAGGGTGCTCTAGGGCGAGGGGGACTTTACTCAGGTTACTATGGATAGCGACTCTGTTGTTCAGTGTGGGGGGTCTAAGGGGATTGGAGTGAATCGTAGGTATGGCAGTGAGTGTGTCGGGTGTGTTGCTGAGGGGAGCTGGGTCATAGGAGCGGAGGAGGGTGATTGTGTCTAGGTCCGAAAGAGGGTTGCAGGAGCGACGGGGCGGTTTTCACGATTGTGAACAGGGATTGAGGTCCAGTGTGGTGGAAGTCGAGTGCGTGAGTTCGCCGCCCGGGTGGAGGACCAGTTGGGAGGGGAGGTGATGGTGGAGACGCGTGAGTGGTGTCTGGGGTGTGTGCTGAGTAAATGTTTGATGATGTGAATGTCTTGTTTGATCTGTTGGAGAGTGTTGGGCGGGGGGTGGCTGGAGTGTGATAGACAGAGTAGTTGTTGTTTGATGCTGTACATGTCTTCTTTGAGTTGGAGGAGGGAGGCCGTAATGTGGTCCACTGAGGGGATGGGAGGGTCAGGCGTGGATGACATAGGGGGGAGGTTGGTGGTGTGGATGAGAGTATTGGTGGTGGGCGTAGAATGCATGGTGGAGGATGGGCGTTTATTAGTGGTGAAGAGGGTGGAGGTTGGGTGATGGGGGGTAAGACTGGGGGGGTAGTGGGATTGTAGATGGTTCTATTTAGAGAGGGTCGAGTTGAGCTGATGGAGGTGGAGTGTTCTGTGTGATTAGTTAGTGGGAGGAAGTGGGGGCTGAGAATGGGTGGGGATAAAGGGTGGGGTTTGCCTTTGTGTGTGTCGGTCTGATGTTGATCTAGGATAGGCGGGATGCGGGTGGGAGCAGTGGTATCAGGGGTGAGAGGAACGGGGATGAGGGCTGGTGTGTAGGTGGAAGGAGTGGGGTTGTTGTTGTAAGAGGGAGAGAGATCTATGTCTGTGCTTGAGGGATGTGGGATAGCTATGGTAGGTGGGGGAATGACTAAGGTGCCGGGAATAGAGGGGTGGTGCATGTCTTTTTGGGTGGGAGCTGTGGTATCAGGGGTGGGAAAGTGGATGAGGGCTGGTGTGTGGGGGGAAGGGGTGAGGTTGGTGTAAGAGGGTAAGTAATCTATGTCTGTGCTCGACGGGAGTGAGGTAGGTATGGTAGGTGGGTGAGTGACTGGGGTGTCGGGCGTAAAGGAGAGGTGCATGTAGTTTAGGGGTTGGGGTGGATTAGAATGGGTGTGGTTTGAGGCTGCGGTGTCAGGGGTGACGGGAATGGGTGTGGTATGGGAGGGTGACAGGGTGAGGTTGTAGGGGGGGGAGGGGGTATCGCTGGAATGTGTGGGTGAGGGATCTATGTCTGTAAATGTGGAGTGCGCGATAGCTACCTTAGGTGGGTGAATGTCTAAGGTGCCGGGGGTGGAGGGAAGGTGCGTGCCGTTTTGTGGTTGAGCTAGGTTAGGAGGGTTGTGGTTGGGGGCTGTGAGTTCAGGAGTGATGGGCCTGCGGATGCTATGAGTGGGTGTCCGATGACTGGTGAGGTGCTGTTTGAACGTGGGGAACAGATTGTCTAGTAGTTCCAGGTTCTTGTCTGTGGATTGAATTAGGATAATCCCGTTATTGTATATAGTGATGGTTGTTCTGCCAGGGAAAAGTTGTGATGGGGTGATGGTAAGTTTTAGGCCATGCGCGAAATTCCTGGAGGTGGAGACGGAGAGTAGGGTGCGGAACGTGTTTCTCCATTGGGCTCTGCGTGTGGTGTGGAAGATAATATCAATGTTCAGTGAACCATTGACTGGTGAGAAGTAGGTGTCTGCACACGGAGTTTCAGGGTGGGACCTCAGGAAGTTGTGTTTAAAGCGTTTAGCGGCTTTTTTAGTGAGTGCTGGTGGGTAGTTGATTTTATATGTGTGTTTGCCGACGGGTTCCATAATGGGAGAACAGTCTAGATAGGTGTAGGGGGGGGGTGTAGGAAGGAGGGTGTAGTAGGGAGGGTGCACTGTCCTAGACAGTTGCGAGGGCCTAAGGTGATACTAGTGCGTTCACAGTAATGCTATGTGCAGAGTACAGCCGACGAAAATAGTGAGATAATTGGGAGAGACACTAGTGAGCTGCCAAGGTATTTGAGGTAGTAGTTGGTGCGTGCAAGAACAACTGACACTAGTGAGTTGCCATGGTAATTGAGGTAGTACTCGGTGCATACGAGATTAACACTTGATATGGGTGCGAGTTGCACAAGTATAGGGTGCGCACTAAGGATATGAGGGAGCAGAATAAAGTGAGCAGTTAACATATATGCGATAGTAATCAGTGTATATGGGAAGGGACAATGTGATTGCAGGTTACATCAGTGACAAGACTATGTGAGAGAAAGCCGACAGTACGATTAGGAATAGGGGTGAGTTCGATGTAGGTTATAAACAAGTGCTGAACAAGTAGCAGTATAATACTGACAAATACTGGAATAAAGCCGTAATAATATCTATGTAAATATGTAGGGTACGGAGTCTGTGACAGAATACCATTGCACACATAACTTATATGAGTCAACAAGTGACATTAGTGAACGGCAACGAAAAATATATGAGGTATAACATATGGAATATATATGAGGTATAACATATGAAGTATAGCCCTGAGAAAGAAAAACTTGAATAAGATAAAATAAAATAACTGTGCAGACCATACAAGTATCTAGATCAAAGGTGCCAATAGTGAGTAGTCACAATATGTAAGGTACAGTGATGGAATACAGTTGCACACATATGGGTAGCAATTGCAATTGGTGCAGAAAAAGTGAAGTGTGCTGGATACAATCAGGAATAAAATAATACATATCACAGTGAAGAAGCAAACTATCTAAATCCGCCGTGAAAAAAACGTCCAGCTGTGTAAATTGTGCAACCGCTAAAAAGAAGTAGTCTGAAAGTCTAAGAGGTCTTAGGTCTTTATGGTCGATGGTAGAAATGTCTAGGCCATGATGGTCTCCCCCAGATAGCCAAGCTAAGATGGCCGAACCGATGGGGGAGATAGAAATAGAAATATTGGTCCTTTGTCTGTTGTTGTTACTTTGGGCTCAGAGCAGGACCATTTCACTTTCTATTAAGGCAGGCATTGCTCATAGCTTGCTGGTGAGGAAAAGTGGGGGAGTTAGAGCTGTGGAGCCTCGTGGACATCAAAGGTACTAGCGCGGATTTATTTCTACAGATTTATGGCCCCATGTTGCTCTAGGAGGGAGCTTACGAATGTGAGCAGTTTAATGGCCCCAGCCATTTTGTACAAAGGAGGTGGACTAAAAATGTGCACAGGCGGGTGGGGTGGGATAAATACCTTATGCCTCCAATCGATGTTCCAAACCTGTATGTCCCTGGGAGGTGGGGGGCTCAATGACACATATCCGCTCCCGGGTGGGGGCGGCTCATGTCGGTCCTTCAGCTCTTGTTTGGTCCCAGAGCCCAGATCAGCAGATCAGCAGATCCCAGCGCCACTATAACTTCCCATCCGTTTCCCGGTGCTTCCGGGAGCTGGATCCACTGAACCGGCGTCCTTCCTGGATCTGCATCCAACCTCCTATGCTGTGATGCGGGCGGGAAGGGGGGTCCGTCGACGTTCAGGCACAGCAATCAGCCGCTTGCGCCTTGGAGCGGGTGGGAGGGGGGCCACTCTCCGGTGCAGCCGATCGTGCCCTGCGGTAGTCGTGACAGCAGAATCAGTTCCTCAAATGCATTGCCGAGGTCTGACTCACATTTTTGAATAATTGATAAGGGAGTTGACGGTAGTCATACCAGACGTTCAGGCACCGCAATCAGCAGCCTGCGCTTGGAGCGGGGGGCAGGGGGGCCACTCTCCGGTGCAGCCGATCGTACTCGGCGGTAGTTGTGACAGCAGAATCAGTTCCTCGAATACGGCAGTAGTCAGAACTCCTCGCGGGGGCATCCGAGATAGTGGTTTCCCGGCTTCAGAGTCGGAGTTGTAGTTATGCGTTCCACTGCGGCGGCCATTTTCGGTATTGCGCGATTCGGTGGAACGCACGCCGGTTTTGATGCTGTGCTTCTTTATTTGCTAAGTATCCGGCGCTGCTCAACAATTATAGAGTCCAGGGCTTCTGGGCAGCGATCCTCCAGAGGCTCGAGGCTCGACCGGCGCCGGAGCCCATCGGTATATCCACTGCTCCGATAAAGGGGTGGGGGAGGGGGTCAGCTTCAGGTCGCTCCACAACCGGGCACAGGACTCGACGATGGCAGGAGCCCTTTGCGTGATCACAATCGTGCTGGGGGAGCCTCAAAGCGACGCATCAGGGTGCCGACTCTCCGCAGGCTCAGGGCATCGAGGCTCGGGGCATCCGGCTCCCGTGTTCAGCAGACGTTCGTTGGGAGAGGTGATGTCTCCAGCTGACCCAGGCTGCGACGGGCTGCTCCAGCCTTCCACCGGACAGGTATGAGGAAATAAAAGTTACTGGTTACTCCTGTTACTTTTACGAATTCGGTTCCGCGGAGTGGAGGGTGCTGACCGGGATAAAATCCTCTAGGGGAATCCCAAGCACCAGGAGCTCTTAGCAGGCTCCTGCTCCGGTGGCCATCTTGGCAGTAGTCTGCAAACATTTTTTTTAAAGTGTTTAAAGTTTTTCTTTTTAATTTACTTGGGGCCTGATAACGAGTTCCACGGTCTTACTGCTGTACCGCCGAGGTGTTTTTGATGGCAGTGAATGTTTTTGCATATGTATCGATGCATGGTTGTGTATTGTGACTGCACTCATGTTAAATGTACGCATATGCCTGGCACGTGAAAAAATACCTACTACCAGTTCTTCCCCATTGCTGAAGTCTGGCCCATATCTGCCTAATCCAGTCAATAAGGAAAAATGCAAACCAGATTCACCTAAATTTTGGTGCCAACAGGGATGTTTTCTGCTCGTTCAAGATACTGCTATAAAGGGAGGGCCTGTAGGAAGGGTTTTACATGGGAGATTGAAGAAATGAAATAGGAAGAGGTGAGTATGCACCCAAATCCTTCGATTCCAGTGACTCAAAGCAGGTGGTCTGCCCACCATGCTCGGCTCTTCGGAGAGCCAACTCGTAATTCGGATGGTGGGGAATATCTCTGTATAGCTCTGACAGCTGCTTTCCCCCTACAAATGCCGTAGCAGTCTGTGATTGTGTGGCGGTGCTCGGGAAGTGTTTTGTTCTTCAAACCTTCTACATCTTAATACGGTGGTCGGACCGCCAAGTTAGCAGGTTGTGAATCCGACATCATTGCTACGGCGGTCCCAAGACCGTCAAAGTCATAATCAGGACCTAAGTTTTGTATCTTGTGTGGTATATCACTGTGGATCTCTTTGTGGATCTAAATCTTTACTAAAAAATATTGGAAATCTTGGATAGAGTAATTGAAGAAATTTGACCATATCACTGAAGCCCCTGACTGCCCATGTAGCAAGACTTTTTGTTCAAGGTTTTGCACATTATCCACCGGGTAATTGCTAACACCCCTTATAGAACTCTGCACACAACATTGCAGGCACTGTTCTCTGTGCCCTTTTTCAAAAGATCATGGTGTGATGGATCCTCTCTAACAGTATCATGGCACACGACTCTGAAACTCCTTTTCGCTTTACCTTTTTGAGGATTTATAACCATATGAAAATATGTAAGGTCCTTAAAAGGCCTCTGTTTTGCTGATCTAGGTTTAGTTCTTGTTCTACTTAGGAATGACTCAGCCTTTTAGTAACATGAACCCCAGTGCTACACAAGTATATCTAAATCAATTAATTAACTAATCAAATATTCAATCATTGTTACCTAGTTCAAAATATGCAATCCAGGGATTTGAGTTTGAAGGCTGTGATGAGGTGGATTTATTGCCAGGTGTGGTGCACACAAATCTATTGCAAGTAAAGTAGCCACCTTTGTAAATTCGGAAGGATTAATTTGTTTGGGGAAGTGTTATTTTTCCAAACAAATTAACAGCCCTGTACAATGGGTGCTGATTGGCCTTGAGGGCCTTGATTTGACTATGTTAAGGACATCGAAAACAATGCTGTGGCAAACAAGTTACAAGAGGCATCTTCAGACAAATTGTGCATGTGTGTGTGTGTGACTGTGTAGTAGTTAAGTGCACTGACAATATGGTCCTAGTTCTATCAATGGTCATATATCTTAATAAATAAAGGTGTAACATGTGATAGTTGATGTATTCATGAAAGTGCCCTGCAAGCAAACTCATCAGTAATAAGTGTTTTTCATTCTGTTTCATGCTATCCAAGTAGTTGACTGCATGTAACGCTGAAAAGAAAACTGTTAAAGCACTGAAAGTAAATGTAACTCCAACGCTTTTGAAACTTAAAGAAGATTAGTTAACACATACTGGATTACTAACCATTGATGTATCTTTCATAGGATCAGTGTAAATTACATTTCAGTCACTTGGCTACTGGACTTTTGCAACACTTTTCTGATAGACATGTTTCTTGTATGCTTTGAATTCCTTGGGATTCCTGGCATTGATGCATTTTCAAGTGCAAACCCACTGCACTTACCCTCTACAAAATGGACCTTTTTAACTGCATGCCTTCACTTACTCTGAGACATATTACACACCCACCCTTCCACACCCAGAAGCTTCACTTCTTACAACCCCACTCAGAATTATCATGTCCCTTGCAAACTGCCTCAATTTTCCTTTGGCTACTGGCTACATTTCTGGTCCCTGCAGCAAAACATTCCCTCCTACTAGCCACATACACCCTTCCATTCTTGGTCCACAAAAGCTGCTTTTGCCAATCACCTCATACCCTTTTATTCTGCAAAGCCCCCTCACAAAGCACATGTCAAACAGCACAAAAGGTAAAAAAGAAATGCAAGGAAAGCACAGAGGTCCTGGAAGCTTCTCTGTGTTATAATCACCAACTTGACGCCTTTGAGCGTTTGTTTGCACTTTATAAATTGGTCATTCATTCATTCAACTTCAATTCTCAAACGCTCCCAAAAAATATTGAAATATTCCACTGAGAATTCAAACCTAGGATCTCTCTTTGGAGACATATACACTAGCATTAAAACACAAATGCTCAGAACCATCATACTGTTCTTTACATCTAAGCCAAAATCATGCTTTGACAAATTGCAGTATAAAAAACACTGACTGTATTTTGATACTGGTAGACTGAAGTTTAGTAAGTTCAAAACCTTAATTTGAATATTAATGTCCTTCTATGCAGCCCTCATAGTCCATAAAGCATGGTGCATGGTATTAAACAGTAGGATATATAGAAATGTAATGTTAACATGCTCTTACATTGAGTAACACCCAAAAGCTATTTTCACGGTGGCAGGGATAGCTGTTTGATTTCGAAATCCCGAGTGCAGATTAAAATCCTAATACTGAATCACAGGAATGGGACTGAGAGAGCGCAATTTGAATAAAATCATGTCTGCATCATATTCACAAGCCTGTAGCGTAAAGTTAGCCTATGTAACTTAAGAAGAGAGAATATGTATCTGTATTTACTCTAGAGTGTTATTAGAATTAGAAAGGCCCGTATATATGGTGGGCTAATGTAGAAATGTGTGAAAATGCTTAGGAACATTAGAATGTGCTAAACAGAATTCATGTATGCAGTTACTAAACGAAGAAAGAGATGAAATGTAAATTGAAGAAACGTGCAGACCATATAGCACTGTGTAAGAACGAAAGGGTATCATTGTATCTTTCATGTAACATGGATTCGATATTATTACTGATTTGCTTATTTTATATATGTATGTGTTCAAATCTATATCATATAGAAGAGTTTTGTATAATTATAGAGTGGTGTGTTCATATGTTATTTTAAGCTAAAGAAGTAAGAGTTCACAAAGTAGTCCACTGCATATAATTTAGTGGGCTGGGAGAGATAGGGGAGAGCTTTGATCTGCACGTGCGAGCCAGGAGTCAAAAGTCTCGTTAAATTAAATTGCCAATGCTGGTCGAAGTTTTATGGCCTAGTGAGATAAGGGACGCTTGGAATTTGGGGCCCTGTTTCGAAGTGTCTGTTTCCAGGTGCGAGGGGGGTACCAATCACAACGTAATGAATAGAGCTTTGTTTGAGGAGATAGGCTCTGGTCTGGAGGAGTCGACCGGAATGTCATGGGGGTACCAGCACGATGGAGACGGCGCCTGGGAAGCAAGGTCAACTTAACAGACGATTCGAAGAAACGAAACTGTGGAAAAAACCAGAAGCAGGACCACGTGAAATGTGTACGTGGTGGGCGTCTCAAAGGGGCGTTTCACCCATACTGTGATTTTGTATTAGGGACAGCACCCCGGGGAGAAGGCAGAGCAGATGACCTGAGGACTCTTAGAGAGCGGATGGGTAGGCAGAAAGGGTACTGCTACGCGACATAGGTTTCCATCAGAGACTAAGAGAGTTTGAGCTTCTTCGGAAGTCAAACGGCTGACACCTTTTTAGGTAAAGATTCGCTAAGTAGGGATGTCATCTAGCATAGTGTAGGGACAGTTTAACCTGTTTCATTTTTTTTCTGTAAATGACGCTTCAGATCCACTTAGTGTCATTGATATTCAACCTGTTGATTTTTGAATTAGTTTTGAATGTTTTCTTCTGTAGATTGAGATTTCTTAGGGAATTCATGTTCCTTCTTGCACCTGTATACCTGTTGAACCTTATCTTGAGGTGCTTGTACTTGCAACTGATTTTGGTTTTGTAATAAACCTTTAAACTTTTACCGTCGTAAGTGTTCTTTAGAGTTGCATCAGTCTATGGGGTTGATTTAACCTATGTGGGTTTGCCTTTTACTCAATGACAGTCAATAACCGATCCGAAAAGGGATTAAATGAGATAGGTATCTAGGTGATCAGATAAGAGATCAAAATCTCATTTCCCGCAGTTGGTAGCAGAGAAAGATGGTTGGCTTCTTGAGGAAGGCGACCTAGGTTAGGTCTAGATTACCCCAAGGCCCCTAGTCATCGACGACCAGAAGAAGAGCTACCTGCCGAAGAAGGTGCTGACGGTGCGAGAGTGAAAAGCAGCAGAGTCGGTCGAGAGTGAGTATAAGGGTCATGCGTTGCCAGATTGCGGTGTTTTGTGTTGTACCTGTGTTGTAATGTCAAGCGGAGTTGAATGTCTGTAGTGTGAGTGTGAGACGGTTGTGAGCGCGCGCAACCGGTGAAAATCTTAAGTCCAGAGAAGGGCTTGAGTGGTTCGGGTGTATCGGACATCCAGAGTAATTGTCTACCATTGTGAAGGGGGTCATGAGGTACCATTGATCGCCCGTAGGACCGTGATAGGGGGAACGTCAGAGTGAGTGTATGAGTAACGGACGCTGGTCGGACGTTTACTGTGTGTAAGTAACCTATCAGTTGAGGCGAGCGTCTGAACGTTAGTGAAAGACGTCTCGCCAGTTGAGGTGACAATTACAGTTAGACTGTGGACGTACAGTCAAGGAAAGTGATCGCTTGGTCGGAAGTAGTCATTTTTCGGTGTATGAATGGGACGCATGCAAGAACGGGAGACGAGCTGAGAAAGGAGGGGAACTGCTGCAAAGGGGACGAGTGACGTCAGAGTGAGCCGCGCTGGGATTGGCTGGTTGGTGTAGAGCCGCGCTGGGATAGGTTGGTCAGCGAGAGCCGCGCAGGGATTGGTGGTTCGCCATCGGGAAGTAAATAAGGAAGAGAATTAAGGAAAATCGTAGATTCTTGAAAATGAAGTGTTTTAAATGTCTAAGGGCGATTTTTAAGAGAGACAGAGGGAACTCGTATGCGGGGGAAGAGGCCCCACCGGAGGGCACACCAGCTTATTACATGGCTGTGAATGTTGGGCTACACTCGATACTGTGGATCTCCGAGTGGAGCAAGTTAACAGAGGGAAATGAGGAACTGACGTTCCCGAGATATGGGACGTTTAGGTTAGAAGCATTGAATCAGCTGAAAGCGGTAATGCTCACAACGAGACCTCTACCCAGGCCAACACAGTTTGAAGCCATCAATGCATGGTTCAGGGCGGCGTACGACAGGAGCCTGAACAGGCGCCAAGAAAGAGTGAGACGATCGGTAAGAGCAGTACAGGATGCTAAATGGGATGATGAGGCTAAAAAGTGGAGAGTACAGAGAATAGACGCAGACAAGCTGTACCCAGTGCTAGAGGTTACGGGAGAAAGGAAACCTCCAGAAGAGGATGAGGAGAGCGAGACGGATGATAGTCTGATAGATAGGCTATTATCAGACAGACCACCTCCGTACAACAGAGAAGCCGAACGTCCCGAACTCCAGCAGGGGGACGGGGCTGGGAAGGGGGAATATAGACCGCTCCCCATATCAGATTGGGAACCCAAGAAAGGTGAGGAAATACCTCAACCTAGTCCAGTACAGAGGGTAGTAGGAAGGTTTGTGGTACAGAAGGTGCCGGAAACGGAGTGTGCAAGGTCGTATCAACTGCCAGATGCTCTACAAGTACCTGTTACCATAGGTCCTGTAGTGTCAATCTACAACCCAGAGAGAGCTCAGGAGGAGGAACAGGCACGGTGGGACAGGGAAAGGGCAGAGATGGAAAGTAGGAACAATACGATCAATTCCCAAAGGCAGTTGCTAGGACCATGGAGTCGGAGTACCCCATTGGATTCAGCAATGGATCCCTTAATAGAACAGGGGGGTCAGAGAGGACAGATGGATCTGAGGGGACCGCGACCGAAATCTTTTAAGGAGTTAAGGGAGTACTTGAAAGAATGGGATGCTGCCGTAGAGACTCAGAATAAAAGAATAGAAACAGAAGCCGAATGGAGAGATCAAGATAACAGGATCCTCTCTCACTGCGGAGCTGGCGAAAGCAGTCCGGAGTGGGAGAGAGGGAGTCAAGGAAGCAAACGGGATACTTGCCATACCATCGGTGGCAAGTGACAAATGTGTGAAGACAAGAGAGTAGGATGTGGGGGGGTGCCTCGCCCCATCCTTAGTGAGGGAGAACGAAGAACACAGGAGTACCGGAATAGTTACAGGTGCACTCACCATACCCCGGGCGAAAATGTGCAACATTGGAGTCACGAGAGTATGGGGAGTCGCGAAAGGTCTCGCCATGTGTCCGGTGATCACGGACGGGATCGCGGAAACATGGAGGGCTGTGAGGGACCTTACCGTTTACTGAGTGACACCAGACAGCAAGGGAATTGCGGTGACTTAGAACATAACGGGGGATCCTATCTTGCATCTAGAGAGACAGAGCCGAAAGGACAGAATGGAGTGGTGGGAGATAGGACACTGTTTCACCATACACCTAGGGAAGATGGAAAAGCATGGGACTTAGAAAGGTGGGAACAAAGAGAATCAAGGAGGACCCCTCATAGCTCACCTGTGCCTAGACGTAGGACTCGGAGTTGAGACGAGAGGGAGATTAACGGACCACTTAGGAATGAGGTACTGAGAGCTGAGATAAAAGCAAAACGGCTCGATGTAACCAGTTTAAAATCAGATTTGGATGAAATAATAGACGGCACATTGCCAATGGAAAGGATCGATCTGTATGAACAGGATGAAATACTGTTTATGGCTAAGGATGTTACTCGGAAAGCGAGGTCAGTTCATGAAAAACTATCTGAGTTGGCAACCAGGTATATGATAGACTTATCGAGAACAAAAGCCTTACAGGGTAACCATAGGCTGAATTGCACGGATCAGGATCTAGATGAACGTAGGACGATTGGGCTGAAAATACACATAAAGGAACTGATCCTGGGTATAAGAACGTGGAGGGATTTGGATAAATGGGAGGAAAGATGGTCCAAGAGGGGGACCGTCAGAAGGAGTACAATTGGAATGTCCCCAGAGGGAGGGCCACAGCGGATGGAAGCTTTCCCTTTGCGAGAAATCGCGAATGGAAACTACGTGCATGTGCCCTGGAGCTGAGGGGATCTAGCGGCATTTACCAATTCCTTCCCCAAGCTAAGGGAAAATCCCGTAGAGTGGTACAAACAGGTAGAGAGGTTCGTGAAGATCTCTAAAGTGCTGTGGGTCGATTTGAACACCCTATTTGACATTGTAGTACCAGGGGATTTGTGGACGGCATGTAAGCTCAGTGTTGAATGGCCCATCTGTGAACCGGATAGGGATGCCCTGACGAATGGACCGTCAGAGAAAGTTATGGAGAAGTATGAGAGGGTAATGGCATGGTTGAAAGAGAAGGTGCCGTTGCAGGACATAGACTGGGTTAAAATAGATCGAACCACTCAGGAACCTAAAGAAACCGTTCACGAGTATTATGAGAGATTGCTGAAAGCGTTCAAACAGTACAGTGGGTTGGACGTAATGGATCCTAAAGACATAGGACAGTTTGTGTCAAAGTTCGTTCTAGGGTTGAGACCTGACATAAGCTTAATGATCCAACAGCATTTGATTTGTTGGCAAAACAAACCCTTAGATGAAATCCTGAGGTATGCAAGGTATTGCAGCGATGAAATAGACTCGAAAGCAAAGAAACTTAAGGAGAAGCTGATGTTGGTACAGATGCAGTCAGCTGGAAAGGGTGGACAGCGACAACAGGGAACCGGAACTCTAGGGAAAAAGCAGAATAATCAAAGTAAAGATGATGAGGAAAGACAGAGACCTAGGGTAGATATCGCGACACTGAAAAAGACGACGAGGTGCCATCAGTGTAACGAGGTGGGACATTGGAAACGCGAGTGTCCCTATAATGTCGAGACGGGGGAATTAGAACCGGAGGAGGACGATGTTCAGAACAGTCTGGTGAAGGGAACAGCGATACAGAAGGGAAAGTTTATCAAAGGGGGGACTCAGACTCCTCGAGCTCAGTTCCCTCAACCGCCTCGTATTGCAAATGGAGGGAAAACCTATAGACAACTGCCACTGTTCGTAGGAGGAGAGGAATGTTATTATGTTGATCCCCTTACGGGACAACGAGTGAACAGAGAAGAAGACTGTACCCTAGGGGCAGCCCTAGAGGTAGACCAGAGAGGACCATATGTGGAGGCTGAGGTGGCTGGCTGTCCTACGACCTTTTTGGTGGATACCGGGGCCACTCGATCCACTCTAAGATCGGCAGTGGTCCCAGGTCTGCCAATGTCGGGAGAGACGATCCAGGTGGTAGGAGTCGCAAATAGGAGAATGACGAATCCTCTGACAGAACCAGTGTCGGTGAAAATAGGGAAATACAGTGATGAGCATCAGTTTGTGATTTGTGATTCCAGTCCAGTGTGTCTGTTGGGAAGAGATCTGCTTTGTAAACTGAATTGTACAATATATTGCACACCTCAAGGAGTAGAAGTGCAGACTAACGATGATGATGCCGATTTTAAGGTTGCAAACTCACAGGTGTGCGTGGAACTATACCCTACCTTGACGGTGGAGGAGCTTCCATGTGACTTGAGAGATGCGGTGTCAGCTGAGGTGTGGGATTTTACTGGAGAAGAGATAGGACTGATCAAAGGGGTAGAGCCGGTAAAGATCATGGTAAAACCAAATGCCGAGTATCCAAGAACACCCCAATACAAGTTGACCCCGGAGACGATTGCAGGAATAAAGCCAGTGATCGAATCAATGATTAAACAGGGAATACTGAAGGAGATCGTGGGAAGTCCATGTAACTCCCCGATTATGGGTTTGCAGAAGCCTAGTGGGAAGTACAGAATAGTGCAAGATCTTCGAAAGATTAATAATATAGTTGTTTCATGTTGTCCAGTGGTACCGAATCCATCAGTGATACTGTTCCAGATACCATTCCAAGCTGAATGGTTCACGGTGATAGACCTGTGCCAGGCCTTCTTTTCAATCCCCCTAGATGAGGAAAGCCAATATCTTTTCGCTTTTAAGCTGGAAAATCGCGTTTTAACATGGTGTCGTATTCCCCAGGGGTATACAGAAATCCCATCGATTTTTAACCAGCTACTGAAGAAAAATCTTGAAAGTCTAGTACTGCCCATGAACTCGGTTCTGGTCCAGTACATAGACGACCTACTTTTGGCGTCAGAAACGGAGGAAGCTTGCAAAATAGACACCATCACCTTACTAAATCATTTGGCCGAGAATGGACACAAGGTGTCTCCAAGTAAATTGCAGTATTGTCTGACAGAAGTGCAATACTTGGGCCATAGGATTGAAAAGGGAAAACGGAAGGTGTCTCCAGACAGAATAGAGGCGATCATGAAAATGAGTGCGCCCACAACACAAAGAGAAGTCAGGATGTTTCTAGGAATGGTCGGTTATTGCCGGCAGTGGATAGCCAACTTTTCACTGAAGGCAAAACCTTTACAAAAACTGACGCACAAGGGGGTGAGCGATCCGGTACCATGGGACAAAGATTGTTTGATGGCGTTTCTGCAGCTGAGGGAGGATTTGTGTCGTTCCCCGGCTTTAGGAATGCCTGATTATGAAAAACCATTCTTACTTTACTGTTGTGAGAGGGAAGGTTGTGCTTTGTCAGTTTTGGCCCAGATACACGGAAATGCCCATAGACCAGTCGCATACTTCTCGGCTACCTTAGATCCAGTAGCCGCAGCGTTGCCCGGATGTCTCAAATCCGTTGCTGCAACGGGTGTCAGCATTGAAAGGTGTGAAAACGTAGTTATGGGACATCAGTTAGTGGTGTATGTACCGCATTCTGTAGAATTGTTAATGACTAGGACCAAGACACAGCATCTGACGAATAGCAGGCTCACTCGCTATGAGCAAGTCATATTGGCTGCTGAGAATGTGACCCTAAAAAGATGCTCTGTTTTGAATCCTGCTACTTTGATGCCACTTCCAAATGATATTGATGATGAAGTTTGTACAGATCATGACTGCCTTGATGTGACTGAACTATGCACCAAACCGAGACCAGATATCGTGGATGAGCCATTAACTGACCCCGATGAAATATTCTTTGTTGATGGTTCATGCGTAAGAGACGATATCGGTCAGCTGAGAGCAGCTTATGCCGTTTGTACAATTACCGGAGTTGTGGAAGCTGCCTGCCTGGAAGGAGTACACTCCGCTCAGGTAGCTGAAATCATTGCTTTGACCCGTGCCTGTTTGGCAGGCAATAAAATTCGAGTCACCATATACACCGATAGCCAGTATGGTTTCGGGGTAGTTCATGACTATGGGCAGTTATGGTCTCAAAGAGGTTACATGACCTCCTCAGGCTCTCCTATTAGGAATGGAGAGTTTGTGAGATTATTGCTAGAAGCATTGCAAGGTCCAGCAGCTATTGCAGTTGTTAAATGTACTGCGCACACAAAAAACACAGATTTTGTGTCGCAAGGTAACCGGTATGCTGATGAAGTCGCACGTTACTGTGCGGAACAGGGGTATTCTCTCACAGAGGTAGAAGTGGGGGGAATACAGGAAAGGACTGAATTGACTATGTTGTTAGAAACTGTAGACACGTGGGATGAGTTGAAATGTATCCAAGAGAATGCACCTGATTTTGAGAAAAAGGCATGGGAGACAGCTGGTTGTACCAAGAGTGAGATGGATTTTTGGATCTCTGCAGATGGGAGAGCAGTTTTACCAAATGAACTCGTTAGTCCAATGGCAAGGAGATTGCATGGACCAGCACACATAGGTAGAGATGCCATGGTAAGGGTATTCAGACAAACGTGGTACAACCCGAAGTTTAGAGTAGCGGCAGAAGCAATATGTCAGCGTTGTGTAATATGTCAACAGCTGAATGTAGGAAAGAGAACACCAGTCACATTGAGCCACATAGGGAGGTCTGGGGGGCCTTTCAATAGAATGCAATTAGATTTTATTGAAATGCCCAAGTGCAATCGACTCAGATACGTCCTAGTGATTGTCTGTATATTTTCCAGATGGGTTGAGGCTTACCCCACACGTAGGTGCGACACACTTACAGTAGCAAAATTGTTGCTTAGAGAACTTATCCCGAGGTTTGGGGTGCCGGCCTCTTTAGAATCAGATAGAGGAACACATTTCAACAGCGAAATAGTGAAGATGCTATGTTCAGCCCTAAGTATAGACCAGAAGCTCCACTGTAGTTACCGACCGGAAGCTTCGGGGATTGTAGAGCAAATCAACAGCACCATAAAATCCCGACTCGCCAAAGTTTGTTCATCGACATCCTTGAGCTGGCCTGATGCACTTCCACTTGTCCTCATGAGCATACGTAGCACACCAGATAGGAGGACAGGTCTCTCCCCACATGAGGTGCTAATGGGGAGGGCTATGAGACTGCCATCGGTTCCAACTGCAGCACTGTTGAACATCACAGATGATTTGATCCTGGACTATTGCAAGGGACTATCTGACGCCATTCATTCTGTGTCCCTTCAGGTGCAGGCTGCAGAGGTTCCATCAGCTCAGGACCTGTGCCATGACCTGTGTCCGGGGGACTGGGTCCTGGTGAAGAAACACGTCAGGAAGAACTGTCTAGACGTGCGCTGGCGTGGACCATTCCAAGTCATATTGGTCACGAACACGGCAGTAAAGTGTGGAGGCTTGCCCAACTGGATCCACGCCTCACACACCCGAAGAGTTCCAGCACCTCTGGAAGAAACAGCTCCTCTCTCGGATGAAAATCCAGCTGAAAGCGGAGAAGCCACAGAGAGGGAAAGCCAAGCTGTAGAGGTGATTGAAGAGACTGAGGCCGTGTCTGACCAGGCCGAGGACGGCCAATATACCAGTGAGACCGAAGCTGCCTCAGAAGGAGAAAGTAGCTGGGAGTTCGAGTCAGACACTGACCAAGCTGTAAGTGGTCAAGAGACGAGTGCAAGAACAAGGAGCAGGAGGACAAGGAGTGGAGAAGCTAGCTGGCCGGAAAGAAGGAGAAGGTCAAGCTTGAGAGCAAATCCAGTGAGAACCCTTGTCCCGATTTCTGAAGATTCAGATCTAGACGAAGGTGCAACGGACTCAGGCTCTGAGAGTCCGAGAAGATCAAGGAGGGTACGTGTGCCCTGCAGAAGATACGCCACCCCTGAGTGGACCTACCTAGCAGCAGATGTCTTGGGGACAGAGATCCGGGAGGGTGAGGGAAGTGCAGGTGACCAATCTCGATCCAATTGTAACGGTGGAAGTACGGCTGTTGACACCTGGAATCGAAACTGAAGGGTTACTGACATTCACACTCCCCGTTCCCCTTTACCTGAGTCGGATCAAGGACCTGGTGCTGAACAGATTAGAATTTCCAACTTTGGGTCATCCAGTACCAGCACATGAAGAAACCATCCTTCGTTTAGAACTGTTGGAATATGCCATTAGAGCTGCTGGCACTAGAATCATTGTAGATACATAAAGACTTTTGTAATTCAGCCATAAGGAAAGAAGATAACCTAGCGCCGAGTGGAAAGAAGAAGAAATTTAGGGATTTCATTTAGAGGACGGAGAAGGGCTAGGGCTGTCTGTTGCTGAAAATAAAAGACTTTGCGGAAAAAGAGACATTGTTGGTTAAGAGTGCTTCACAGACTGAGAAAACAAATAATCCGAATGAAGATCTAAAAGTGAAATTTTCCTCGAAAAGGGAAGAGCTACGCTATCTGATAACATGGAGACTGGCAGTCCAAACCGAAAGGCTAAATGCATAATAGGCACACTGATAGCAGTAGTAATTTCTCTCATAGTCACAGTAGTTACAGTATCATACATAGTAGGACATGCAAGTGTAAAAGAGACAACAGATGTAAAGCCTGTAACGACTTTGAAACCTGCTCTTGTTGGAGAGAAAGAGGAGAGCCATGTGATACGTGAAAAGGCGTTACTGGCAGATGAAGCCCGTAGGTTACACATAGATGAGTCGCAGGGAAATTTCAGGACAAACGCATATGCCAAGTTATTGTACGAGTATATTGATGCCATGGAGGCCAAAGATTGTTATGTCTGCATGCAATTGCCGGCTTCCGTAGATGAAGGCATCAGATATCATCACCTTCCACTGACATATGGGATAACATGTAGTTTATTGCTCAGTATATTTTATGGTCGAGAAGGGTTTGAGTACTACTTTTCAAATTATGATTCGGTACTGCCTGAAGTCCCGAATTATAAGCAAATGAATAAGTGGGACTACTATAAAAAGGAAGATAGATTAGCAAAATTCTTTCTTCCTTGGGATACATTAGATACTTCATATGCACGCCGAAATAATCTGACTTGCAAAGTGTCAGAGATCGAGAAAAAGTTCATTGGACAAGTTGATGACCGTTACAGGAGGCAGAAGATTCTGAAAATGTCAGGACAATGGAAAACAGATTGGACCGAAGAGGAAAAGGCACACAAAAAGAAGGGTAGTAATGGTCCAATAGCTTTAGATAGAACACAGAAAGGAAAGTTATGTTTGACTCGAAGCAAGACATACTATGAGAGTGTATTTGTAGGTGAAGTTAGTTGTGAACACGCTTTCCGGTTAGAATATTATACGAAAGATTTCATGAAAGGGATGCAAGTGATTCCTAATGTATATTTTGTATGTGGAAGAAATGCCTATGTTAAATTACCGGACAATTGGTATGGTTCATGTTATTTGGCAATTGTCTTCCCCAAAATATACCACGCAAAGGATTTAGAGATTATAGAGGGAAAGGCTTCGGCAAGAGGGAAAAGGGATGTAGGAGATGCTGAGGTAGTTGGAGACGTATTTGGAGCCATGTTTCCTCTTTTAGGGTTGATACTTAATGACGTCAAGATCAGGAGATTAGCTACAGTTGTAGATAGATTGTCTGCCAGTACTGCAAGGTCATTGATGCTAGTGGAAGGAGAAATGCAATCGATTAGGGCAATGGTTCTTCAGAACCGTCTTGCTTTAGATGTTCTGTTAGCAAAAGAGGGCGGAGTCTGCAAGGCTCTGAAGGTCCAGGAATGTTGCACATACATTCCAGACAATTCAAAACCACTTGAGAAGGTTATACAAAATATTACTAAGATACATCGAGAAATTGAAGATTTGACAAAGATAAATGTTTGGGAAAAAGTAGGTCATGGAATGGGTAAAGTTGGAGGTTGGTTTGCCAATCTCGGTAAAAGCGTTGTTTGGTATATCTTGAAACCCATCTTCATAATATTGATTTGCATAATCGTATTGTGGGGTTTAGTGAGACTGTACAAATGGTGTAGTTCAAACCGGTTGCAAAGGTCCATGAGAGAGCAAGAAAGGAGATTAGCTGCTTTGCAAGATCATCAATATAGAAGTCTGAGAGCTCTTGAAACGATAAAAAGGGGGAGCCTTGCAACCAGTTCTGTGTAAATTATTCAAATTGAGGTGTTAGTGATGACCCCTAGAGGTCATCAAAGGGGGGAACTGAGAGAGCGCAATTTGAATAAAATCATGTCTGCATCATATTCACAAGCCTGTAGCGTAAAGTTAGCCTATGTAACTTAAGAAGAGAGAATATGTATCTGTATTTACTCTAGAGTGTTATTAGAATTAGAAAGGCCCGTATATATGGTGGGCTAATGTAGAAATGTGTGAAAATGCTTAGGAACATTAGAATGTGCTAAACAGAATTCATGTATGCAGTTACTAAACGAAGAAAGAGATGAAATGTAAATTGAAGAAACGTGCAGACCATATAGCACTGTGTAAGAACGAAAGGGTATCATTGTATCTTTCATGTAACATGGATTCGATATTATTACTGATTTGCTTATTTTATATATGTATGTGTTCAAATCTATATCATATAGAAGAGTTTTGTATAATTATATAGTGGTGTGTTCATATGTTATTTTAAGCTAAAGAAGTAAGAGTTCACAAAGTAGTCCACTGCATATAATTTAGTGGGCTGGGAGAGATAGGGGAGAGCTTTGATCTGCACGTGCGAGCCAGGAGTCAAAAGTCTTGTTAAATTAAATTGCCAATGCTGGTCGAAGTTTTATGGCCTAGTGAGATAAGGGACGCTTGGAATTTGGGGCCCTGTTTCGAAGTGTCTGTTTCCAGGTGCGAGGGGGGTACCAATCACAACGTAATGAATAGAGCTTTGTTTGAGGAGATAGGCTCTGGTCTGGAGGAGTCGACCGGAATGTCATGGGGGTACCAGCACGATGGAGACGGCGCCTGGGAAGCAAGGTCAACTTAACAGACGATTCGAAGAAACGAAACTGTGGAAAAAACCAGAAGCAGGACCACGTGAAATGTGTACGTGGTGGGCGTCTCAAAGGGGCGTTTCACCCATACTGTGATTTTGTATTAGGGACAGCACCCCGGGGAGAAGGCAGAGCAGATGACCTGAGGACTCTTAGAGAGCGGATGGGTAGGCAGAAAGGGTACTGCTACGCGACATAGGTTTCCATCAGAGACTAAGAGAGTTTGAGCTTCTTCGGAAGTCAAACGGCTGACACCTTTTTAGGTAAAGATTCGCTAAGTAGGGATGTCATCTAGCATAGTGTAGGGACAGTTTAACCTGTTTCATTTTTTTTCTGTAAATGACGCTTCAGATCCACTTAGTGTCATTGATATTCAACCTGTTGATTTTTGAATTAGTTTTGATTGTTTTCTTCTGTAGATTGAGATTTCTTAGGGAATTCATGTTCCTTCTTGTACCTGTATACCTGTTGAACCTTATCTTGAGGTGCTTGTACTTGCAACTGATTTTGGTTTTGTAATAAACCTTTAAACTTTTACCGTCGTAAGTGTTCTTTAGAGTTGCATCAGTCTATGGGGTTGATTTAACCTATGTGGGTTTGCCTTTTACTCAATGACAGTCAATAACCGATCCGAAAAGGGATTAAATGAGATAGGTATCTAGGTGATCAGATAAGAGATCAAAATCTCATTTCCCGCAGGACTACTTTTAATAATAATTAAACTGTTTTTAACAGCTGGTAAAAAATCCTATTCAATGCTGAAGTTTTAAGGTAAAGTAGCTTTTAGAAATGTACATTTTCCCTGCCTGAAGTTCCTCTACACTGATTTGCATTTTCTTTCAAACTTTTCATAGCAGGGATTGGCCTTTGAATAGTTGCGAAAAAGTTGTAAAATGCTTCTCATGAGCAAAGAATAGGCTGACCTGAATTAGCAGAGATGCTCCTCGGAACCTCATGGAATGTGCATGGTGGGGGCAGAGAGCATCCTGTTTGACATTACAGTGTCAAATCCTGCTAGTGTGTCAAATCTTGCTTGATAGGTCTGCTGGGATTACATATAACACTTTGGGGTGACCTTGAAAGGCAGAGAACAGGATGGCAAGACGCCTTTTGTGTATCCATTGTCTGGTGGATGGAACACACTACTATTGTTCTGTCAAATTTCTTTCTCCAGGTTCACTGTGGGTACAGTGGTTGCCTCAAACTGCATTTTAGTGTTAGCTGTAGAGGACACTAGAAATACCATACTATACTGCCTACACACACCCCAACATTCAGAGCCCAAGTTGACCTGAAATACTGGATCTGCTCCCTCCTGCACCCAGGACAAAGAGGTGGACTCCAAGAATCATAAGGCTTCTCTCCTGTTTCAATATACAGTGATACAACAAGCTGCCATAGGCCATTCCTGCCACGGCCAAGCTGCCCAGTAGCAACTGAAACTGGACTGAGCCCGGCTGTTGGCCTCAGACTGATACCCTGTGAGTCTATATGTGCCTCCCCTGAGATCCTGGGGGGCTTTAAAAGTGTACTCTGTGATGGATTGTGACTTAAAGGAATAAGTCAGTAAGTAAAATCTTTGACCAGGACAAATCTGGTTGGTGAATCCAACCAGGTGCCCTCAAGACAGGTAGCACCCAATTGCACTTTGGTCCTGGTCTACTGTGACCACTGAGTATCATTAGAACGTTATGCTTTTTAGCACTATTCCTGCTTAAAACTTTTAAAATACATATTTCCTATTCCCACACTTGATATTTGTCAATTCAATGTCAATTTGTCTATTACATTTTACTCGATGTTTCTAATTCAGTTTGGTATTTTTATTCTTTAGCATTTGACTTCATCACTGTTTTGGTGCTGCATACATACTTTACACATCACCCTATTTTAAGCCTGTCTGTTCTGTACCATAGCCAGCAGGGGATTGAGCTTTGGTTAATTTAGTGATTTTGAGGGTTCACCCTGACAAGGGCTGTCATTATTGCTGGAGGAGGGTAGTCACCTTCACCAAATAATAATCTAATTTCTTGCATTGATGGAACTGGTACAGTCTCTCAAGATAACATTAATTTTCCACTATACCTTTTAAGAATGATGGCATCACATAATGGACAAACCTTCATGTAACAAGAACACTGCTGTAAATAATACATGTAATTACATTTTAGCACAATATGATTTACTTGTTTGCATGTTTATTTACCAATCAGCTTATTTTAAAGATGCTCCCACACATTTAGCATTGGTTATGGGATGTACAGTTTACAGCCATGACAGTAGTATTCCTTACAATCAATTAAATTATAACTCTCCAATATTTGCAAAACAATTACAACAGCTTATTTTGAAAGATGGCTCAGGTAGAATATAATAACTAGGTAGGTCACGTACAGATGAAAATACCTTGTAGGGTTCCCCGAAAAGATTAAAACCGGAAGCAAAGAGGTCTTCATCTTGTTGGACTTCCTGATTCCTTCTTTCCCATTCTTTCCTTTTTAGCGCACTCCGGTCTGGTTCAAAGTGGCTGGAAATTAGTAGGGAAAACAAAAAATATATAAAAAAAAGGTGAACAAATTATTTCAGTATTTTGTATAGAACATAAAAATAAAACACTGGAAATATATGTTTCAGATATTAACGTGGCTAAGGGTTAAGACACTCTTGTCACACTTGCGCAGATTGTTCACATAATACAGCAGTAGTGGCTGGTGGCAGGGAAAGGTAGTGGGGCAACGTTGGAGGGCCTGTAACAACCAAAACAGTAAAAAAAAACGTACCTACCGGTCTTCTACTTTCTGCTTTGCTTCCCCCTCTTTTGCTACTCTGGGCACAGGCTGAAGCTCCCAGACTCCCCTATGGCCAATCCAGATGCTGCTCTCATATCCATGAGAGCAGTGTCTGGATTGGATTGAGCGGGTTTGTTTTGCACTCTGTTGAAGCTGGGAGCCAGTGCCTGCTGGTCTCTCCACCCAGCAACACAGCTGGGTGAGAGAGATGTCAGTGCACATGACGGTTTGGCCATCCGAAGATGGAAGGCCATACTGTCATGCGCACTGACAGCAGTTCCCACCACTTCTTTCCCTGCTGCAGTGCTGTGGCCCCATCCACCAAGATTCATCTATAGGATGAAAAATGAAATGATCCTCATTTTATTTTTTCTTTGCCTCTGCGGACAGGGGGGCGATGCTCATATGCCATATTGGAGGAGCCGACGCTGGTGGGCACTGCTGTCAGTGCGTGTGATGGTTTAGCTTGCCTTCTTAGGATGGCCAAACCATCATGCACACTGACATCTCTCCAACCCAGTTGGGTTGCTGAGTGGAGAGACCAGCAGACACAGGCTCCCAGCTCCTGATGGAGTGCAAAACAAGCTCCTCTGCCCAATCTGGACACTACTCTCATGGGTATGAGAACAGCATCTGTATTGGCCATAGGGGAGTCTGGGAGCTTCAGCTAGTGCCCAGAGGAGCGGAAGAGAAGTAAGCAGATCAGCATGAGGAAGACCGGCATGTACGTTTTTTTTAAATTATTTGTTTTGTTACAGACCCCCCAACGTTGCCCAACCACATTTGCCTGACACCAGCTTCCCCTGCTGCAGCACTGTGGCCTTGACCCCCAAGACTCAGCTACAGGATGAAAAATAAATTGATCATTTTGTTTTTCCTTTGGCTTTACGGGCAAGGTGGCGATGCTCCTCCACTGCCGCTGTAATACAGCCGCCCCTAAAAGCTGTGTGGCGCTTTGTTTTACAGCCCTTTATGTAACAATTGTGATAGTGATCCTGATGTGGCACCGAATTCATGACAGAGATGGAGCAGCGTGCGTGAGAGGGGCTGCAGAGCAGGGAATGAGTGGTACAACCCTTCTAAGTGAACAATGACTTTTTGGTCTGTCCTCTCAGGCTGCCCAAAGCAGTCATGCACACGTTTCCTGTTCTCCATTCAGGCTGCATTACAGCCTGCATGGAGAACATGCTCATCCTCCAGCCCTTCGCAGATTGCTGTGTCATGGTGCTCAGACCGATCACAACAATGCATTGCAGTGTTTTGATTGGATGCGGGGAGCGTGGTAGCTCTGGTGTTGCCTGCTTTCTGTTTCTCCCAAGAAGCGGATGGGAAGGGACTCAGGAGAGGCTGGCCGCCCGATAGGTACGTGATTTTGTTTACCCAATTTCACGGCCCACTGCCACTTCTAGGCAGCAGCTGCGACTGCAGGAATGTTCCCTGCATGGTATATAGGTGTATACTCCTGCCCTCATTGACCAACTGCAGGTCTATCTGGTATCCTGATTTTTATTTTGGCCCTAGCATCACACTAATCTATGTATGTGTGCAGAGCTGTAGGCCTATCCATGACTATGCAAAGTCCAGGGCTTGTTCTGTGGCCTGGAGGGACACATTAAGAATGTCTTCATAGTGGGAAGAGAACTACTGTCCCTATCATGGGTTTAGTGCATCAAGTGTTAGTGGCAGAATACCACATTTTTAAAGATTGATAGTGTGACCAGACCTGTTGCCCTGTGTTACTGGGAGTCTGGCCTAGTGTTCTGCTTTCATGTGCAAGTCCACAACTATGTGCTAGCTACCTGGGTTTATGTCAAACGTTTGTCGCACATGTGCAGTAGTAAGGCACCGTGTGCCAGTGCGTCTGAATATTTAGGCCAGTGGAATTTATGCTGGGTTATCCTTGCTTGGAAAGGCACAAGCAGTGGGATGAGGAGAGATTCCACAGACAGCTGAAGTGTATTGAATGTAGCTAGAGGGTGGAGGTCCAGACTTTGAAGTGATGAGGATGGAGATAGGTCTACATTTAGAAATTCCATGTGGACATTGGTTAGCAAGGGGCTGCTGATGAGTTCTCCCTGAGCACTGTCATTTGCTTGATGGTAGTGGCGAGGTAAAAAACTGCAGTGCCTTTCCTTTGTAAAAGAAAAAACAGTATCTTGACAACAATGTATTGAGTGGTTTTGGTGAAAACCAGCGAATTGGGATTGCTAAAATACACCAGCCTCCCTGGGTAGACCTTGGACTGTTCTGCTTTGCTACCCTGAGAATCATGTGTTGCAATGTTGCCTACTAATAACAAAGGGCTAGATGTAGGTAAAGTACATTTACCGATTCTAAAATACAGAATTTTACCGATTCGGTATTTTAGAATCGGTAAATGCTATGTAGGGAACAATTTGGTAAGTATTACCGAATCGTTAAGATTCGGTATTTACCGATTCGGTAATTCACATTCATTCCTATGGGTCTGGAGGCCCATAGGAATGAATGTGAATTACCGAATCGGTAAATACCGATTCGGTAAAATAGGGAAAGAGTCAAGGGTGGCAGGGTGTCACATTGAAATCCTGTTGCACCCCTGAATAGTGCTTATGTGCACATGTGGCACACATACACTGCCTAAGGGCATGTATGTCTGCCTTATGGTACTGGTGTAAATGCACAGATTTGCATTTGCAGAGGTATTCGTTATTTACCACCAACTAATAGTTAGCGGTAAATAACGAATCCTTAAAGCACAGAAGCACTCTTCAAAGTGCTTCCTACATGTCATCTACCGATTCGGTAAATACCGAATCGGTAAATGATGATTCAGTAAATACAGAATCGGTAAACACCGATTCGGTATTTACCGAATCTCCCCTACATAGCAAATGGCTCAATACCGGTCGGTAAACCTGAAATTTACAAATTTTCGGGTTTACGACTGGTAATGGGCCACCTACATCGGGCCCATAATTTCTTACAACAGAGATGTAAAGAATTATACACCCTACTTGGTAGCTGTCTCGCCTGTCCCCTTGCACCTTCACCCTCCGCATGTCCTGCCCTTGAACTATGTGTGAAAAAAGAGAGGTACCCCTTAAGCTAGTCAAGAGAAATGAAGTTTTTACAACCCAAAATTTCAAAGATTCCCTTGAGTCAAATTAAGAATAGGCTCACATAAACATTATTCACGATGTACTCATAATAAATGATTTTTAAACTGTCAATTTTGGTGTTATATATGATTGTACTGCTTGCATTTGGAGGTATGTTTATGTGAACCTGTTCTTAATTTGACTCAAGGGAATCTTTGAAATGTTGTGCTGCCCTTGAGCTATACAGCCCTGTACTGTTATTAACCACTGGCTCCAATTTACCACCTCGTTTGGCCCCAGAATAGGGACTGCACTTGTGGATTTGAACACAGTAATTACGGGTCTAAATATCATTCCTCATTTCTGGGGGAAAAAAACTCTGAATATCAGTCAGAATTATTCATTCCAGTCACTTGTCATCTCTGCACCTAATTCTCGCTTACTCGTAATCTGAAATAAAAAGGACTAATTGTAGAGGTATAAAAGGTGCTCAATGACAGCCCCACAACTATTGTTCCATATGATTTTGCACTCTACCTGAGTAGTCAGCAACTTTGAGTATAGTTCCTCATGCTTGGAGGGCTATCTCACCTGCACCCACATCAACTTCAAGATGTGGTCAGCCCCATCTGGTTGGATGTTCAATTCAAAAGTAGTGAATCATAACCAACTTTGTCCAGGATGCTTCATAGTGTACTATGCGCTACACTGTTAAGCTAAAACGTCTAGCTAAGATGTAATATAGCTTTTTAATACTGCTTTTTAAAGAACCTGAATATTAGTGGATTATATAAGTGGTTTGTGGAAAAATATCACAGCATGTTGTGGTGAAGTATGGCATGAGCGGATACGTCTTTAATTGACAAACAACAAACAGTTGTTATTCTCTAATCTAAACTATGTAACTCTTGGAAGCACCTTGCTTAAACACACGATATATCTCTGAAAAAAGTAAGAAACGCATAGAGTTTGAGAATTTATTATACCTAAGAAATGCTACCAGAGAAGAAAAAATGATCTCCTATAAATAAACTTAAAAGAAGTTACAAGGTAAAAACCAATTCCGACAAGGAGAGCAAGTTTAATCAATGTCATTATCATTTAATAGAAATTCCACAGACATATGGGAAAACCAGAGTCGAAACTAATTTAAGTTCTTAGGAATCTAATGTTTTTAAATGTATACATAATTTTTGATTTATATGGATGAGACCCCATACCAATCCAATTAGGTAAAGGGATGAAAAAATGTACTGGGTTAGAGATTATCAATAAAACACAGATTTAATTAAACCTACTGCACTCTAGAATTTTCACTCCTAAAAAGAAATAAGTGGATGTTAATAACGTTGAAGCAAAGTGTAATTTTCATTGAAATGAGTATTTTACTCTTAGCGCTTGCGATGCCATTAATTTTTATCCCAAGGCAAATCGCACGTTGTACTTTGAGCATATTGAAAATAAATCACATGGCTATGATATATTTGCATACTTTATTGATTATGCTTAGCAACTAAAGTTTCCATGCCGTAAACACAGCATTTAAACTGAATGATTAATGACATGTTATTCAGACTGAGTTGTTTAAAATATCTGTAGGTTGCCGAGTGTCTATGGGAAACAGGTATAAATTGGATGGTGAATATAGAAAGGATTATATAAAAAAGTCTCCTTAAATGTGAACAGAATGTGGTCGAAGTGATCCATCCATATTTGCATGAAACCAACCATCCGTAAGTATTTACAAGTAATAATTGAAACACAGTATACAAATTATAGCAGTTTTTGGCACAAAAATCTCGATTTTTTTCAAATGACAAGAATATATACAGTGGATCATAATGGTTTTTTTCAGTTTATCATATTTACGTCAGTGAATGACTTACATTACCATGTAACCAAAATGCTTTAAAAAAAATAGAATTCTAGGCACTTGTTGTTTCCTGTGACAGTTTATGTATTATTCAGATATTTTGGGGCTATACAAAAATCCCTAGCGGACCAAAGGACCTAAGCGCATGTGTGTGTGTGTGTGATGTTTTTGTGCATGGGTGTGATGGTTGTGTGTGTGTGTGTGTGCAATGTTTTGTATGAGCACTAGTAGTGAAATTACTTCCATTTCCCCTTCCTATACCCCAGGAGCACTTGTGTTCCGCCCCTGATCCTTAACCTCTTACTGAAGAATTTTGCTATCAAATTTTCAAGAGTAATAATTTCTATCTACAGAAATAAATGTTTGCAGATCTAAAGTGCACAAATTGTGAATTCTGTCCATAGTCTAAATCAATGAAACATGTTTTGATGTCATCTCCGAATATTCAGAAGGACAATTTTAATACTTGTATTTAAAAACAGAAATGAATGATAAACAGTTGAATGTTATAAACACGGGATAATTCCAAACAATATGTATCAGTTAAGTAATGCCAATAAAATGTATGTTACCTTAATATCAGTTCTCACTGCACAAGTGACAAATTGGAGTGACAAACTGATAGATCACATTTATTTATTTGCTTGGCTTTGCAATCTATCTTGCTGCTACAAAAAGGATAATTAATATCCTCCAAGCACAAAAGGAATGCATAATAAGGTTGGTATTACTGTTGACGTGACAAGCAGGGAAGGACAACTCTAGCTGTTTACTGAATTTGAAGTGTTATGAGACTATTAATTGCATTCGGCCTCGGATAATTAGCCGCATTTGTACGAGATGACAAATTCACAGCAGATTAGTTACTCCGTCATGCTGATTTGATCTGTCACAAAAAAACAATGTTAACTGGTATGTTTTTGGAGTTTCCATAGATCACCGCTGCACTCTCCAGATAACCAAATGCACAAAGTGTAATTCATTTAGTACTCCTTTCCTCATCCGGGGTAAGAGAGGGTGCATTTCAGCAGAATATCCTACTCTAGGCTTTGGGCTTCCATTTTGCTGCAAGTGGACACCCTGAGGAAGGAGACTGGGCAGAGAACTGTCGCCTGAATTGGCGTTAAGCAGGGCTGAATGCCAAGCACTCCAAGCACTCCAAGTACCTCGCCAACCAACTACCCTACAATGCCAACTACACCTGAATTTTACTGATGCAGATCGTTGTGAGAATTGGCTTGTCAGACATGGCCTGGGAGGCGACCACTCAGACCCTGACCTTGTGCAGCAGCTGAAGTAGCAACAAGGAAGTCTCAGGAGCAGGAGTGTGAGAAACATGGCCCACCTTTGTGATATTAGAGGAACAGTGAGCATGGAGTGCAGCACAATGAGATTCAAGAGGGAAGGGGTGAGTCAGTGTACCTAGTTGGAGTAATTGATTCTGGGGGTATTGGCTGAAATGAATAGAGTATCATGGTACTGTTGCAATGGAGTGGGAGGTTACCCACTTCCATTTTCTATCCTTCTATTTAATCTGGCTAACACTCACCAGCCCCCACGGCCATATATTTATTTGCAGCCATTAGGCCTGGTCCCTGGCCCTCTCCAAGGTATTCCTAAAAATCCACCTGAAAGCGCGTGTTTGTGCCTACTGCCCCACAGACACCAGAGGTATCAGAGACACCCACATAATAGCACAGCATTAGAATGGCCACATATTAAAAATGTATAATTAGAACTTTTAAATATGTTTTATTACAGAAAGTGGTAGACAAATTTGCAGAAGTGGGGAGCTTGTGTGAAAGCTTTTATCTGGAGTGTATCATTTTCATATGGTACATAGCCAACCAATTACCTAGTGTTTCATACGTCTATACAAACCCTACTGTTAATTAATAACTATCTGTCAAAGTTATATGCTATTTTTCTGAGTTTATGATTGTTGCATGTAATGGTATATTCAGTTAACATACTCTAATAGGATGTTAGCGCATGCTAATTTATCACTGAAACAAGCAATGTGTTCCTTCAAGATCAAATTTCAAGGAGCAATAGCACTGTTCAGTCTTTCCTTTTCAGCCAGTTTGTTTTATAAACCTTTGAAAGTGTTTGATATTACTGAAAGAGAGTGAAGCTGCTCTAATGAGGAACTAATTGCATCTCTTTTATGCCAGAAAGGAGATAAGAGATCGTATTTTATCATTCTTCAAGGACCCAGATAAAATATTTCAGCTCTGGTAAGATTTTGGGAGGGCTAATTCCATTTACATTGCCAAAAATATATTAATCTTTATTGTTCTGTTATTTGTAAAGGACATGTTGTGCTGTTTGTATGGGCTGTTGTTGCTCAGGGCACGAGGCGCAGCATTCTTTATTCCATGTTCCAGTATCTGCATTGCAGTATCTGCCTCTAAGTGCTAATTTCTCAGGGTCAGTGTAACTGACTGCAAGTATCCAGGTCTCTGGGTCCAGGTCTCGAAGTGCCTGTTTATAAGGCCTTCATGTTTGAATGGTCTTTTACGTGGTCTGATCAAGTTAATTTTAATTTTCATATTTTGGTGTTTCGACACATAATTCCAAATGCTGTGAGAAAATTAAGAGGAGTATGATCACATTTTAATCTATAAGCCATCTTCACAAGAAAGTAATACTTTTTCCGAGAATTACCATTGTGGAAAAATTCAAGGAAATGCTCTAAATAATGTAATTGTGACTGAACACGAATCTTTGATACTAAAAACTAGTTCATCTCTGATACATACTATGGGGCAGATTTATGATAACTGGCGCATCCCCAGGGATGCGCCAGTTATTTTGCGCCGCTGCTCCGCCACCCATGGTGCGCCGCATTTACAATGCGACGCACCATGGGGCAAAAACGGCACAGATGCGTTACGCATCTGTGCCGTAAAGGTGGCGCATTGCTGGAGTTGCGTCGCAAGCGCGACGCAGCTCCAGCAAGGCTCGGGGGTGCCCCATCTTTACAATGCTGCATCAAGACCTACGCCTGCTTCAAGCAGGCGCAGGGTTTTGGCGCAGCATTGGCCTGAAAGTGACTGAGTGAAATCTCATAGATTTCACTCAGCCACTATTGCGAGGCGCACCTGCCCCGGAACGCCCACCCTGCGCCGGAACGCCCACAAGCGGCGCAGGGCTTTACAACGTGACGCATCTGCCTAGATGCGTCACGTTGTAAATCGGTCGTAGGGATGCGCCACGTTTACGCCGCAGTTGCGTGACGCAAACGTGGCGCATTCCCAACATAAATCTGCCCCTAATTCTGCACTTACTCTTAAAATAAAAATTGTGTGCAAATAGGAGAAAAATAATATCTGCCAAAAAAATAAGGGACTAAGAACATTAAAAAAAATATATTATAAAGGTATTGAGAATAGATGCCAAAGCAAACATGGTCGGAATACGCTATCATTTTCTACTTCTAACAGATACAGGCCTTAATTTAACCTATTATCTACCTCCGGGTCCTAGAAGCACACTTGTTTCCTATTCGAAAGAGGTATTTAAGCGATTTTCATTTGTAAATTAATTAAATATAATCTTTCTACAATAGGGCGAATATTTCAGTGACTTTAAAGGCACCTGCTGCATGTACGGACTGGTCACTCCATTTTGCAGTTGTATGACGGTATCTTTTTCAAACAAATGATAGCTCCTTTTGAAGCTAAATCTCGATTATAAATATAATATTGCTTGGAATCACTTCGTGTCGTCACTGTAGGAAGCATCAGCATCCAGCACAAAGTTAATAGTGAAAGCCTCCTCACTACAGGACTGCATTCCTAATTTATTTTAAACTTAGTTCCTGATTTAATGGGCTAATGCATGCTCTTCTTTGCAAGTTTTGGAACATTGAAGCCAGACCTATTGTCTTTGCCATTTACTTGCTCACATTGACATGGACCACTTTAAATGGCTTTCAATATTTAACATATCAATTTCAAGCTAGGGTTAATGGCGGCTCTTTATATGTATGTTTCAATATAAGTAGTGAACATTTGCTGAAATTAAAACACATTTACATTTCTTCGTGTCTTATCACTAAAGCACATAAAGTGCTAAGAAGAAGGGAAATTCGTTTACAGCGAAATGTACTCAGATGGGGACAGAACGAGGCAATACACTAAGAACAAATAGTGTCATTTGTGGCAGGGAATGATGTGGTAATGCTGTTGTGTTTCAAGTATTATATTAACATGAAGTACTGAGTAAAAACAAAGCACAGCGAGCCAGGGTTGCACAGTTTACACCCGAACAGTGTTTCTAATGCCAATCACCTTCAGAAGTGGTTAATTACTATATTCATTCAGCTCCCCAGCTCCTTCTTCAGAAAATTATTTCACTACATTAATTACATTAGTGTGTGAGCATAAGGAACACTGAAATACTGGGGGGAGGGGAAGCAGCTTCAAGACATTAGCGCCAACACGTCGCAGATTGTCGGTGGCCCTCCTACTAAAACCTGGAAGCCCCTAAAACAAGTATAAAAAACAAAATCATAGGGTTTTGAAGTTATAGTATCCATAGAAAAGCATGCTGTGTAAAATAGCAATCATTTGCTAAATAGTAATAGTTTACAAAAAATGTATTTTTTCACTGAGGAGTCTGCTGGAGAAAGCTGATGCTGCCTGATATCCGAGCAGACGTCTTAAAGCAATGCAAAGGGTTCACTGGGGAATGGTCACACGGGAAAATTCACCCTGTAACACCGATATGACACTGACGGAAACCTTACGGTGCACAAGTCCTCCAGTGCTGAGAAGGTACTGCTGGAGGAAGCGGATACTACGTAATTGCACAAAACTACTATTAAAACACTTAGAGGACGTATTCAGTAAAGAAGGGTTTCCTGACACTTCAGTCATGAACAATGGAGTTTAACTGTGTTCAATGGAAATGAGAAATTTCCTGGAAAAGTAGGGCTTTGGGCATACCACTACTGCTCTTTAAAACCTAAAATGCCAAGTGGAGAGATTCAAATGCCACTTGATGGATATAACTCGTGTCACGTGTCACGGTGCAGGCAAGCTCTGATAAAAACCATAAGATAAAGACCATGGAAATGCAGGATCTGTGCCCATTAAGTCACTGGTAGAAGCCCCTTCTTTCTTCTCAGAGGCAGAATGCCAGCATCACAAGTCTGCCCTGGGACCATATTACACAAACGCTCCGGGGGCTCAATGAGCTTTTGGGCCCGCTTTATGCACCCCTGGGGCACTTTGGTATTACAGAAGCGGCTGTAGATGCTTGTGCAATCCCTTTTGTAATACAGACAGTGCTGGTGCACATACAGTGACAGCACTATCACTATAGGGTGTTCCCTCATTTGCATGTGGGAGTGTCCCCATGTTAATGAGAAATCACTTTGCCTCTGTGCCCACTCCAGTTTACTGATGGGTGTGCAGAGACAAACATGCTTTTATAAGGCACACTGATGTGCCACAAAAAGTGGCACACTTTCTGTGTGCCTTCTAAATTCAGCCCTCTAAAAGGATGAAAGGGGGTCCCATGGCCCCCCCAGACATCACCTAGCAGGCGGGTACAGGCATTCACTGCACCCGCCTTCAAGGGTATCTCTAATGCCTTTTAAAAGAACAGGGGGGTTGCCCCTTGCAGAGGTAAACATAAAGCAGCTTTTAAACAGCTGCTCCATATTTCTGGGGGCAGTGCAATTTCATGGCTGCCCGAGGGTAGTGCATTCTTCCTGATAGGGCAGACTTTCCATTTTTGCACCCGATGCACCTGCTTTAGTATGCACTGTTGCACAAATATGGAAAGGGCGCCCTATCTGCAATACAGGCCCAGGTAGCTAAATAAATTGATTACCAGTTTTGATGTGAAACAAGAATGTGACAAGAAAGGCTTAAAAAAACAGTGCCTAATAGTTCTAATCTAAAATGAAATATGACAAAAGAAACAGAGGAATGGTTTTTGACTTTCAGGAAGGAGAGCAGGTTTCTGTCATTATAAACAACATTAGAACATTGGAATATTGAAAGGCCCATTGAACATAATGGAGTAGCTCCAGGGTTTTTATGGCTGGGAAATGCCTTCTTCTCCAACATTTCAAAGTTTGTCTTCCTGTTTCTTCCTTTTTTAATTTAGTACAATCTACCCTGAGTGGGTACAATGTTCTAATAGTCTCATAGCCCTTCTGGCTCAGGCTTTACCGGTTGTTGAAGACCCTCTCCCTTGATATAGGCCCTCGCCTGCAGCTCAGACCTGTAACTTGGGTCCAGGGCTTACAGCACGGCCCCGTAACTTGGGTCCAGGCCCTTTAACAACTGGTATGGCAGCTCAGTATAATGCTATATTCTAAATTGTTTCATGAAGGACTAACCATGGTAAGTATTTGAAAGTAAAAATAGTCTCTCAGGGGCAAAGGAAGACACCTTCTTATCCTTGTAACTACATCACTAGTTCTGAAGAAGACATTTTCTTTCATAATAAGAGCTTTGGACAATGAACAGAAAGGGATGATAATCCCTCTTTCCATACCGAAGATTTAGCTTACCCTAATATTACTCAATAAAACACTGACATAACTTACACCCATGAGGAAGTGAATTACAGCATGCAAATAGTACATTCTGTTTGGATAACAATGCCATGGATTCCATTGCCTTCATAGTTAAAGACAATGCCAGGCCCAATTAAAACATTTTGGAAACTCATATATGACTGATGTGCCATCTCTTTCATTCTTTAAACGATTACAAGCTTTGTTTTTTTCAAAGGGAACCGAGTGTTGTATTTTACAACATGCAGTTCTATTGACTATATACCCCTCGCCCTCTTTCTATTAGAAGTGTCCATTTCCCTGAATGTTATCTCTTCTGGTTAATGTACTTCTAATAAAACATTTGTTACTAAATATTCTATTCTGACTGGTGGATTGGATTTCAACGGCGTCAGGTGCTGATTCAATGTGTCTCTTCAATAAACCTCTTTACAGCTTCATTGGCATCTATTCTACTAATTTTAGAGTGGCAGCTTTACTACAGCCTTTTATCTGCTGTTTCTTCTTATAAGACTCCACTCCCACAACAATACCAGTGCACCTTCCAGTGCTGAGAAACAAACATTTGTATTACGAGCTAGATAATAAAACAATCAAATAGGAGTGAGAACCACAATTTCTGTGAAAGTATGTCATTCATTTCAGACATTTAGTAATTCCACATGTTCTACAGTTTATTGCACCACAAAGCTGCAAGGTCATACATGTGGCAAAGCAGTGCTATACAAATCGTTATTAACATAGCAGGAGGTCATTTAAAGCAGCAGTCTGTAAATACCAGCAACACATTGCGAGGGTGCCACATTCAGCCAAAGGTGGCTTCTAAGTGTCCCCAATAAAATTGTGTAAGCAAAGTGTGAACTAGGGAATTTAAATGCAGTATGTTCACATAAAATTTTATTTAGAATTTGATTTCATGGTGTGCCAAACAAGCATTGAATAAATAATTTCACAATCTTATTGTTGTATGTATGAAATGAAATATCCAAATGTATTAAATTGACAATAGCACGGATATTCTGTGATCTGCCTTTCCCAAGTTCAACTCCAGCAAGGCCAACTCATCCTTCCATCTCTTTGAGCTCAGTCAACTGAGTACAATTACACGAGTAATAAGAACACTTGTATTTACATTTGTAGTGCTTAGACACAGGAAAATGAGAGTGACCACATAAAACAAAGGTATTTTTATTGTTTAACGTATTCTGCACCACCTACTGGATTGAGATCACTAGAGATCTATGTAGAAGTTGTGCAATGTCTCTTTATGAATTATTTCTCTTTCATAGTGTATAATGTAACCTGATTTCTATGCCTTCTAATATGAATGGTAGAAGATCATTTGTCCAAGATCCCAATATTTGTCAAAATGGCAACGTTCGGATTTTAAACCATGCCATCAGCTTATGAAGTTTACAGAGTTGGAGCTAGATGTGACTTTCCCAAGTAATAGTGAATGCTAACCCACTGCTTATAATGCCTATTACACATATTGTTAACATTTTGAAAACTCACTTAGTGAGGGTGACAAGGAGAGAATCCTGCTGTTTAATGCAATTACAAAATACAAAAAGTTCCAAAATTTGTCCAACAATATCTGCATGTTCAGGTGCCAAATATTAGGGAAAGGCTTTGCTGGTGCAGAAATACTTAAAATTTAAATCCGTTCAACCTGTGACTTACAAAAGGTGGTTTCCAACTCTACATATTGTTCTTTCTCAGGTCGACTGGATCTTTGCCACTGCTTTAGAATGGAGCATAAGTCAACAACATCACCATAAAAACTATTTATTATGTTCAGTCAATAATGAGAGTTTTAAATTAGTTTGAAAAAGTGTATTCATTGTTAGGAGTTTAGTATTTTGCTTTTGGTATGTTTAATCAAATTAGCAATTAGATAAATCTATTTACTGAAATATCAAGTAAATTATGGTTAGAGGCAATCAAGAAAATTGCAGCATGTTAATTAAAGGGAATATTAGCTACGTTCCTGTTCTGCTCTTGCAGATCCTCATCTACCAGAATTCATAAAAAGTAATTTCAGTAAAGAGTGAGATCTAAAGGAGCATTGAAACAGAGTCAATTGTAGTTGAACTTCTCATGAACAGTAGTTTTGAAAACTCGTCCAAGTCTCCTCTCTCAAACAGCAGCAGCAAACAGTCACAGTAACAACTGTTCAAATTTAATCTAGGAAAGTAGTCACAGCTGTAGCTATGTACATTACAGAAATTAAATACCTACAAACAGGGCCGAACTGGCTGTAGTGGGCATCAGGCGTTTCCTGGGTGGGCTGAGGGTGGGGGCCAGTTTTAGGACTCTGGGGGCCGTTTCTGTTACTGGGGGTTGCCAAAATCAGCCCCTTGTAACTAAATCGGCCGAAACCGGCCCTTGCAAACAGCTCTGCCACAACCTCACCCTCCCCCTCCATGGGGGCCGGCCTAGCAATTTGCCAGGGCGGTTTTCAGTACCCTGTCCGGCCCTGCCTACAAAGTAGTAGGTGACAGAAATCACCGTCAGCGGTAGCTCACAGCGAATAGGGCAAAAGGGCTAAGGAAAAATATGGTTACAGAACAAATAGCCTGGACCAGCCTGGGCAACATAAAGCTCTCAGTGTGTACTCTAAGGAAGACGTGTGTAAATTTAACTGGGAATATGTTTATTAAACAGGAAAACACATCTATCAATCTACGCTGGTGTTAGGTCAACTCAAACCAATGGAAGAGGATTGTCTGCTTGTCTACTGCATCTTCTCCATTCCGACGGTAAACATACGAAGTCGGCAAGTTATTTACCTATGAAACGTCTGCTTAGTTGCTACGATTCATGGCCCTTATTTATGAGGCCTTGCGTCAGTTTTGCGCCGCCGGTGCGTCACTTTTTGTGACGCACCAGCGGCGTACAAAATGCGCCTTGTTGCGCCATATTTAAAAAGTGACGCATCTAGGTAGATGCGTCATTTTTTACACCCCTGCGCCACATTATACCTGCGTCAGGTATAATGTATGCAGAGAGGGCGTTCCCCCGCAAAAAGCCTCGTAATAGTGACGCAGTGAAATCTATGAGATTTCACTGCGTCACTTTTAGAATGCTGTTGTGTCAAAATCTTGCGCCTGCCTCACAGCAGGCATAAGACTGACGCAAGCCCTTTCACATGGGGCTTTCCCCATGTGAAAGGACGCATTGCTGGAGTTGCGTCACTTTTGTGACACACTCCAGCGATGCCTCACTTTTGCGCTTACAGATGCGTCAGTAATACTGACGTATCTGTAAGTCCTTGCGACATGATGCGTCATACATTAAATATGACGCATCATTGGTGTCGCAAAGAGTGCGCAGTGAAACGTGACGCATCGCTGTTTTCACGCAGCGATGCGTCACTTTTCATAAATGAGGCCCCATGTGCTTTAGATTCACTCTGAGTTCCCATGAGAAACCTCTAGTCTAAACTATTAGCTATTCAAAACTCCTCTGCATGACAATGAAGTATTCTAAAGCAGAAACATACTAGTTGCAACTTTACTGAATGAATATAGTGCTCAGCATTCAAATAAAGTGAATATGTGGCAGCTAGAATGCAACTAAATTTGATGAGAACATGTAGCTTATGAAGGAAAGAAAATTTATTTTTAAAGTCAGCACATTCTACAAAGATGACATGTCTAATGAAGTTAGACATGAATTAAATATTTAATACAGCAGCACCATTCAGCATCTGCTAAAAGCATTTATTTATTTAAGAACAAAATTAAAGGAAAGGAAAAAAATGAGTTAGAGAATTTGATGAGGCCTAGTCTGACTTGACAATGTCATTACAATAGAAATGAGAGCTTACCACCACCCCCCCAAAACAAATCCTGCTACACGTTAATTTGCATGTTTGAGAAAGGAACATTTTCTATTTATTTCAATCTTTAAGCATTCTCATGTTAATATACTGCGCAAATTAGGACACTTATTTTAAGCTAAATTTTCCTGCTCTACCAGCTTTTTGTGAAATACGTAAATCTAAAAATGTACCTATCATTTCAAGAGTAGTTCATATTTTACACTTCACTTAGTGTATATAAACTCCAATCTCCAAATTGTTTTCCGGGCTTGTTCTGTAGTTTTTAAAGAAAAACAAGGCGTTTTATTCAGGGGAAAGGGTCATGTTGAAGAAACGCATAAAAATGTCTCCTTTAAATCATTCTGTCACCACGCTTCTGTCTGGCCTGGGACACTTCTGAAAATGATTGGGCTTTAGAGAGACATCACCATGGATTTGCTTTGATTACTAGGCAGAAAAAATAAAAACAAGTGATACCTACATGGCTGCACTGTGAGTTATCTGGCCCTCAGGTCTCGCCTCATAAAAAAAGTTTTTGGAGACATAGGCACTTATTACCTCTGGTTCCTTTGTCCATGCATCAGTAATGCAGATAATAATCAACTTTAGCAACAAAGACATGACATTACCAGCAAAAGACAACCCCACTTCATAAAATGTAGCACAGCAACCGCAATGAGTACCAACGAGAAACTGTGGGGCTAATACCCAAATTAATGTCAAATTTCATGAACCCCCCTGGCACGCCACCTACAAAAAAAAAACACCTTCAACACAGATTACAATTTCGTCCAGGCGCGCATCTTATGTCCCTCTATGCGGACAGTATTTTATTATTCATCTGTCTTCCGCCCAGCTGACCACATGGTTCCTATCATTGAAGAAGTGGTTTACTTTGGCGAATTCTCTCGTCTGGCTCTAAACTGGAACAAAACAGAAATTGTCCCTCTCACCGATATCACCTTGCAATTGGAGTGTTCCTACCCACTGAAATAGTGTAACGGTCCTATGTTATAGCTGGGCATTTGGCTCCACCTGGACAAGGAGCAAGTAATCTTATTGAGCTATGGCCCAGCCATAGACAAACTAACAAGACAAATTGAATGGTGGTGTCGGCTCCCACTATTAATGATGAGTCATATCGCCTATATGAAAATGGTTGTTCTTCCCTGCTTTTGTTATCGCTTTTAGAATATTCTGATGCCTCTCACCAGTGACTTATTTTCTATGCTTAAAAGTCTGTTTCTGCATCTGATCTGGGCAGAGCGCAGGCTGCGGGTGAGTTGGGACACCTTGGTTCTCTCCTATAACCGAGAGGGGCTTGGAGCACCACATTTACAATTATACTATTTAGCTGTTCAGTGTCACTTCACATACCACTGGTATCATTGGGATGTCTTTCTTCCATATGCCATACCGAAATGCAACCAGACAGAACCCACACCTCTCGCCTCCCGTGGGGTATCCCATTGGACCCCATCAACATACAGACCCTCTCTACTGGGCATGAAGACAACTCTTCTGACTTCGCTGGGGTTGCCGCCTCTATTCCCTCTCTATGTTGGTAGCCAACAAACGATGGCTGCTCCCCACACAGGAGAGGATGATGCAGCAGACAATAACAATCCATGGCTTGCACATGTTTGGTGTCCTCTTCCTGATGGGCGTGTCCTATCACACTTGGTGCTTGGTTTGTCGAGGCCTCCCTCATGGACCATTTTGTTCTACATCACATTTACAGTGTTCTACGTGCACAGATCTCCTCATATCCACTGGCTCCTGATGAGTTTACCCTTCTGACACTACTAATCATGGACCCAGATGGAAGGCGCCTGCTCTCCAAGCTGTATCATGCCTGCGTTGCGCTGGTGCCATCCCACGATACGAATCTCAGAGATGTGTGGGAGCGGGAGCTAGGCAGACCCCTCCCAAAGTGTGGTCGTATTGCTGCAGCCAGATAAAACTCATATCACCTACCCTTAGGCACAAACTAATACACTACACATTTCTACAGTACACCTACACCTCACCAAGCCTGCGGGCCAAACTAGACCCATCTACATCCTCCAATTCACAAAATGTTGGGCTGCTGATGCCAACTTTGTGCGTCTAACATAGGCCTGCAGCACTGTGCGAGACTACTGGAGGGCTGTCTTTACTCGGATTTTGATAATGATTGGGGTGGGCCTGGCTCCCAACCCACTAGTGGCATTGTGCCATATGGAGTTTGAAGATTTACGACTATAGCCCTACTGTTGGCAAAGCAAGGGATCGCCCTGCACTGGGGCAGTAGACAGCGTCCCTCTGTTCCTGACTGGCTGTGATACATGATGCACTGTGACACCACAAGTGACATATATGCCAAACTTCAACCTCCTACTTGCGATCTAGAGATATATATCGCAACCACTCTGGGACTACCTCTCACAACAGGAAAGTCAGGACTCGGACTGAAGGTGGCACTGTGTTATGTAATACTACTGTCTCTTGCTGTGACACTATGTCGCTCAAGAGCTACATTTTGATGCTGTGTCTCTGTGAAGAGCTCAACCATTGTCTTTACTTTTTTCATTGCACTGTACCAGCTTCTTCGATGTCATTGTGTAAGTCACTGTGCCTCCATTGATGAATGTTCCCTCCCGATAACTGGCCACAAATATTCGTAATTTACCTGTGGCAACACTGTGGGTTGTTTGAGATGTGTGTAACTCTACTTTATGCTAAATGAATGATAAATAAAGTTAAATAAATAAATAAATACATGTGAAAGTTGACACAGACTTGTAAGGCACTTTAAACAAGCACTGACACTGGGACTCGGATCCGACCACATGAGGTACTCTTGGTTTGCGTCATTTTACCACGTACAACGATTCCAACCATGAAAAACCTTCAGGCTCACTTCTTATTCTAGTGGCTGTTTCAACATTACTGTTTCACTATGCAAAGCAATGATGTCTTTGGTGTTGTTCTTTGATGCTGTAGAGGCGACATGATGAAGCAAAGGAGAGACTCAATCCTCTCGCCATGAGCCCACAAAGCAAGAAATAAATCAAAACTACATAGCTTGTTGAATGAACATTAGGTACCTTGTTGTTTTACCAAAGTAATCTTTTCATCTACGATTGCTGCACTATTACAGACACGTGGCAGCCCTCTTAGAGGAAGGGATTATCCTTATAATCAAGTGACATCACTGCATGTAGGTTCTATGATATGAAATGTCATTTTGTCCGCAGCCTTGTATGTCAACGTCTTTCTGAGCTAAGAGCCATCAACGACAAATGTAACTACAAAAATGTAAACATCCACAAAATGATATAGGATGGTCTAAAATGTGGCTCACCCCCTATCCTGCCAGTGCCATACACTCTAACTGCTTAAGGTGTCTGACCCAAAGCCCCCTTTATATGTTATATGTTGTGTGTCGTGCTGACATGATATCTAGTTTACAGCTAAAGCAGTTTATAGCCAGTGCTAAAAAGGAGCACTTCTTACTTAAGTGACGTGCGGTGCTGCACAAGGATCCCTGCTGTTGATGTCCTTGTGCCAACATCCTTATACTAAAGCAAATCTTCATACCAAAATGCACAAAATAATCCCAGCGTCACCTGGATAATAACAACCTTGTGGTGTCCCGACAGTCACAGTTCAATGCAGGGCATAGGAACAAAGCATCTTTACCAGACCACTCCCCATGTTTCAGCAACAGGGCAGTGGTGGCTGCTATTTAATGCCGTTGGGGGGGAAAGCAGGCCGTGGGAGGAATGAAAATCAAATTCAACTCTTAACTGTGTGCTGCCACCTCTCCGTCCTCTTTGGTCGCTTCCAGGGTAGAAACAGGAAGCACCCCGGTTGAGGTTCCCCTGAACCAATCAGAATGCTGCAACGTAGCGTTCTGATTAGTCTGAGCACTGTGTTTTGGTGCTCAGACGGGGACAGGGAACCTGGGCACATTCTCCACCCAGGTGAGACGTGTGGCTCAGCAGTCAGAGCAGCTGACTCTGGAGCATGGGGCTCAGGGTCCGATCCCCAGGACCAACGGCAGATCAGCTCAGCATCATGTGACTCTAGGCAATAGCTCAATCAATCTCCCAGATGGCCCACTGCACTTTGAAACTCTTAGGGGTGATTAGTTTGCACTTTACAAATACCAGGTTTATGGGTTTAGGCTGTAAGGCAACCTGAGTGGGGAACATCAAAGAGAGGGCTGGCCAAACCATCACTTAAGAGAGTGTGAAGCACTCCTCTAGCTCCCCTGTCAGAACCCAGCCCCTACCTGGCTGAGCAACAACGGAAAAATAAAACGATAACAACAATGAGTTTTTATCATTTTTTTTCCCTTTTGACCTGCTCAGTGGGGCTATGCCCCTGCAATAGGGCCAAATTAGAATAGTTGTGCTGTTGAGCTTATCCACAGCATTTTGCACAGTTCATAACCAAGTCCTACGCTGACTTTTTAGGAGATAGTTTCACCTATATTCACAAGCCAGCACAAGTGTCACAGGCACAGAGGCATGCAACAGGAAGGAGGCAGACGGCAAGCAGAATTGCACTGCTGTATTATATAGAATAAAGGTATAAGGTAGGAATAAGCACACCCATGGGCTTTTGGGGATTACTGAGGAAATTCCTGATACACAGAAAATAAAAATCCTGTGCATGGTGCAGGGAATGCAGCATAGTTACTGTTTGCACCGCAGGGTCTTAGAAGTTCCCCACTGCCCATATCTCAGCGCATATGTCTCTATTGATTTCTGGCCAATGTCTTAGTATCCATGTCTATGTCTATTTCCCAGGGTTTGTGACCCAGTGTGCGCCTCCTACAATGATGTCCCCAATTCGAGGTCCTTGTCCTTTTGTCCTTGGATCAATGTCTTTGTCTTTTTCACAGAGTTCGTGTCCGGAGGCGTTTGCACTCCAATGAGTCTGTGCCAACGAACATGCTGATAATGGTCAGTGAAACACTTCATTTTAACTTCAGTTTTACACTATTGGTGTTGACAAGGTTAGTCAGCAGAGGGTATATGTGCAGATTTAACACAGCTGTCTATTTGGTAAACCATGCTGTAAATACAATTCACACTAGCGGATTATCTATATGCAGATTTTCTGTGTTTTATTTCCTAATTAAGGCAGCGCGTTGAGATTTACTGTTAAAATCACCTAGAAACAAAATAGTTTTTCTTCAGTTGCAGTCTTCAGCAAAAACAGCATTACAGATGTACGGCACACGCGAAACTGCTACTACAAGGCAGTAAGTCATTCCTTCGCGTTCTGCTGATGTTTACAAACTGCCAGGTTTAGCCTTGTGCAGCATTTGTCATCAGCAATGCCCCAAGGGAACTGGTGTCTTTCCCCCAACACATACATACCATTAATTTTACACTGTCCCCATATGCCTCAATTCAGCAGTACCTGATAAGAAACCTCCAGGTCCATTCACAGTTCAACCCTTGTGCCATGAAAACTAAAAATTAAATAATAGCTGTTTTCACAGACGCGATTCACAGAAATGCATCAGCCGTATGTTTTTCATGTGTTTATAGAAAGGTTTACAAAAGCATATACACCTTGCACTAATGGGAATGAAAGGCAGTATTTTTGATTAACTTTAAAGTGTTGAAAATAGAAGAAAAGATTTGGCTGGAGGAATTCAATTTGTCATCAATTATGACACCCAGATTGTTTGGCTTTTTGACTGAATCCAGGAGCGTACTCATATCCTGTGGCCAGCAGGAAGATGTCCAAAACAGGGGATTGTTCCCAAACTAAATTCCTTTAGTCTTACCCAAGTTCAGTTTTAAGCAGTGACTGCTCATTCAACAGTCGGTTGCATGCATGCAATCATAAAAGTTAGCTCCGATAATGTGGGTGCCATTAAATGCTGATAACACAATTTATGTCATCAGCATAAGATGTGAGGGAAAATCCAAAGGACATTATCAAAGATGCTAGTTCTGTTACATAAAGACTGAATAGAGTAGGACTGTGCGAGGATCCCTGTGGGAGCCTTCAGGGAAGTGTGAAAGGTTTTAATAGAAAGGAATCAACAACCAACTTTTGTTCTCTTCCTCCAAGAAATGATTTGAATAAGGCCAATGCCAAATTCCTTACACCAATAGTCTCCAGCCGACCAATCAAATGCAGGGTGGTCGACCGTATCAAATGCAGCCGACAAATTTAGGAGAACAAGAGCTGTAGTTCCTCCACTATCGAGTTCGGGCCTTTATCTCCTAGGTGGAATTGATTAGTGCATTCTTGGTACCATGGCTTGGTCTGAACACAAATAGTGTTGGGTCTAGAAGATGGTTATTTTGAATAAAGGACATCAGTTGTTGGTTCGTAATTGTTTCTATTAGCTTTGCCAGGATCGGCAGTCGAGATATGGGCCTGTAGTATGTTGGCTCCTAAGGATTGAGAATGGGCGTTTTAGGAGGGAAAGGATTGAGGCCTTATTCCACTGTGATGGAAAACGACCAGTTCAGAACATAGACTTACAAATAACGGTCAGATCGTTAGCAATAAACTCAGGGACAATTTTTATCACTGATGGTGGACAGGGATCTGTAGGTGCCCCAGATTTAGTAATCCGGTGTAACTCAGCTACCTGATCAGATGTCACTGAGACAAACTCCACAAGAGTTAGCTGTTGGAGGTCTGTTAAAAGATTTTCTTCTTTAATGTAATATACTCCAGTAATATTAATCCTGGGCAGTATAGCTTACTGCTCGTAACGAACTCTGTGTATATTAAATCAACTTTGTCACTGAAATAGTGAACCAGAAAGTCGCAGAAGGCTTGGCTACTATTAGCTCCTAGTTGTCAGGGTGTGTAGTAAGCTTAGTAATCACCTGGAACAATTCTTTAGAGGAGTTTTTCGTGTTATCCATCTGCTGGGTAAAATAGGTTGTTTTTTTCTTTCTTGAGTGTGTTTTTATATTTAGACAAAGAGCATTTGTAAATTTAATTATCTAGATCATTATTTTGTGACCTCCATTTCCTCTCGGAGTCGTGTGCAATTTTGTTTCTCCTACCTCCATGCCTCAGAAAATCAAGGGGCTGTGGGTTTTTTCCTACCAGCTTTGGATGTCCTTAAAGGGACTGCTTCAGAAATTGCATTGTTTTGCCATTCAATATAATCCCTTGAAGCTAACTATGCATCATGGCAGAATGATGGTTGTGGAGCAACCAATTGTTGTGTTCGCTGCTCACTATTCAACTTGTTCTAGTCACAATAATATGTATCCATTTAAAAATTGTACTTGATGGGTTAGTTTGAAAAGTAGTCAATTCACAAATTATGGCAATATGGTCTGACCAGGTTGAGGGCAGGAATTCTTTCATTTTGATGCTTTTGTTGTTAGGAAAAATGCCATCTAGCTTGTGATCTGCGAGATTAATAAAAACATTACTTACCCTCAGGAGACAATTATATAGATTGTGAAGTATATTGAATAATTAACTATCAAAAAAGCTTTGAGAAATGTTTTGATTAATTTGTATTAAGGTTTGTAAATCTGAAGTGGAAGTTACAGACATTGGTTTAAACATTATAAAAACATGGAGATTAGGTGGCAATGAGCCTGCAGAAAAATATTTTGGAGAAGCTAGAGGATCAATTTGTTTAAGGCATAATGGTTTCCTACAGGATTTTTTTTCTGACTCTTAAATAAAGTGATATATAGATTTTGCAAATAATCTGTGTGATAACTAATTTCATTAATGCTAATTGGTCCACTTAAACGTGGAACTGTAGGAAATTAATTGCTACGTGTGTTTCTCAAACAACGTTAATTTCCATCATGAACATTAGTGATTTTGCACTGCTTGTACATTTCAATTACTTTCAGAGTCTGAACAAAAAATGAAAACATCCTATTTCTACCTATGAGAGAGGGATTAATCTGCTTTTATTAAAACTATTTGTAATCAGAATTAATCAACATTCTCCTTAAGGCACTGCGGTCCAGATATATGTAGCCTTTTTTTGGTCGCAAAAGGTCTGGCTTGCGTAATCGGGCAGTTTGTGACAGCAAAAAGGGTTTTCTGTATCTACAAACCACAAATTGCGATTTCGAATTTTTTGAAAGGGGTGTTTTGAAAAGGTGTCCCTTCCAAATACCGATTTGCATTGGTATGTATTAATGTTTGGTGACTCTAAGTATGTGGTAATCCATTTGAAAATGGGAAAGAGTCTCAAAGGCACCTCCTCCCCTTTGAGCATTTTGAAAAAAAAAACTCTAAAAGTAGGCAGCGGTCCCATGGACTGCTGCCTATTCTTAAAAAATTATACTTTAAAACGTTTTGTTCTTTTTTTAATGCACCACGTTTTCCTTTGAGGAAAACTAGTTGTGTTTAAACAAAAAAGTGCTTTATTTAAAAGCAATCACAGACATGGTGGGCCGTTGATTCCAGCAGGCCAAAATCCCTGTAATAATTGCCATTCCAAGTAGGTCGCAATTTGTGACCTACCTAATTAATATCCATGAAGTAGGTCGAATTGCTACCCACTAGAAACCGGTACGTTGTGTACCAGCCTTTTACCACATAGGTATGTTCATAAATTACCACACTAATTGCAAAAATACAGAGCAAAAATTGCTACCAGTATTTTGCGACCACGGTTAGGTACATCTGGCTCATAGTGGCAAAGAGACATTCAATTGGTTGTTAGTAGTATGAAAATACAGTTGATCACTCTAAAACTGCAAGTGATGAGTAGTACATATTTGCCATGCTCCATTTTAATCAATTTAGGGCTGATTCACAAAATAATTTATGTGTTTGAAGTGGCACTGCAAAAGTAATCTTTTACACACTCTTGCAGACCTGTTTATAGGCAACAAAATGTATAATTCCATATTAGTAAAAGTGCAGAAGCTCCGGGCTCTCTATCTGTGATAACTGTATCTGAATATTTCTATTTTATTCCCATTTTAGAAATGTTGGGGCCAATTCACAATGGCACATGAGTACATAACAGGAGTATTGCTTTCTTTACACACTTCAAAATGCCTTTGTAAATAAGCCTCTATGTGTCCAAACAGGTAGTCATGTAATACATGTACCACAGACAATTACAAATGTCCACATAAGAATGATCAAGCTATGCAAATAATAAGTTCAATTTCTGAATGTGATGTACATACTTATAAGGCTGAGTGATAACTTTAAAGTGCTTAAAAATGGCAGAAGTGCGCTATGAAGCACTTTATAAAAAGCAAGTTACTGATGTCGACAAAATGTAAGTATTTACAGATGCTTATATTACCAATAAATAGCAAAAGAGCATAAGATGTTGGTCAAAACGTTTGCAAAGAAGCAAGTTCCAGTAAAACAAATCCCCTCTCGTGGGGCCGAATGGAAAGATTCACCAGAGTATGCGAGAGTGTGGGACCGCCAGATGAGAGAAACTGATGCACAGTATGAACTGAGATACATATAACTATTTTTGCTCACATTGTTTACCCCTTGTACTACTGCAGCAGTGATTTAATTATAAGGAAACAAATTGTTCGTTTCGCCTTTAAAGTTCACATGCTATCAATAAACTAAGAAAAATGAGACTGGAATTTCAATAACATCTTTTTAGCTGTCATTTTATAATAAATGTACACAATGTGTTTTTAAATGGCACCACATAATACTGAAATGGACAGTTGCTCAATATATACTTGGCTGACAATAACGAATGTCCATCTTGTAAAGGGCATATTCACAGAGAAGCAGGTTTTTTTACACTCATAACATACTTTTTTCTCCAACTCAACGAGGTTCATTTTATCAGAAGGATGAAAGGCTGAGTGGGCAGCCAGGTCACAACCTTGTGACGACATAGACCAACAAAGGCCCTTGCAGTGAATGCGTGAGTCTAATAATTTATCAGACACGTAGCACGTCACGTTATGTCAAGTTATAACATGTCTTGAACATTAGGTCCTTAGACAAATAATGAACACAGAACAGCAAAACATTATTCAGCAAAAAAGTATGAGCTGCATCTCGTATGGAAGTGTGGGTGTGTTACCTGTGTTAGTCTGGTGGTAGTTTTAAGTGAACAGCAGTGTAATAAGTGAAGGGGAAATATCACAAAGCAATGGATTGTGATGGTATTAGGTAATGGAATAAAGAGTGCCTTTTATCACATGCCTTCCGCACATCCAATATTTTTAAATCAATAGTGAAACGTAGAGAAAACGTCACTTACATTTGTAAGCAAAACATTTGAAGATATGCCTAAAATGAATCCAGGTCCGCGATAATTTATTACTTGCTGGCAACAGGTACATACAAATGCATACACTGTTCACCTTGTCTTCCACAGCTCCCGCTCAAATAATTCCCCTGCTTCAGTATTGTCTTTCTTGCTAATCGTATAGGGGAGAACCCTTCACTTTCTCGATCCTGGCTGATGCCCCCTCTTTCCAGCTAGCACAGCTGCACAGACCAGCTGTGTCTCCTATGTTCACATTCCGTGTGATCAAGCCTCCTTCAACAGGGCCGGGCTGGCCATAGCAGGCACCGGGTACTGTCCCTGTGGGCCAGAAGGGTGGGGGCCGGTTTTGTAACTGGGGTGGGGGATTTGCAGCAGTGCTGCAATATTGGCCCCATGTAAACAAAAGCAGCAGCCCTGCTAAATCGGAAGCAGTGCTTTTTCTCGCCAGCACCAAGAGCCCCCCCTACGTCCTCTCCCGCCCCCCCCCCCTCACCGGCAGGTTGGTTTTCCCAGTCTTACCCTGTCCTTCAACTGTGGGTCTCAATCAGGGCCCGGGCCTGCCTTTCAAAAGAGACTGACAATGTGAGGTCGGGTTGAGGCCTTGGAGGGTGAAGGGCTCTATGCTGAGATCTGCCTCAATGCACTTCTGCTCCCTTCCCACAGCAACTTGACCCCATCCCAAAATAATTCAAGGGTTGCTGTTTTCAAAACCATTAATAGACATCAGCTGCTCAGACCCTCTGAAAAAGAGCTTGAAATCCCTACAGTGCACTGGTTTCAGTCTGGCCTTCTCTTCCACCCTATACATGATCATCACTGGTGACCATGTGATGGGAGATGCTATGTGCATCACATGCTGGGACTGTCTGTAGTGACAGGTCAGGGGACCTCTCTTAACTTTTTATGGGCAAAGAACCCCTTACATGGCTTTCTGAAATTAGAGATTTGCTTTCTTCAATATTTTTTCCTGTAATGTTTTGCGTCAAGAATTTTGTCTGATGGGCGGTTATATTAAAATTTTGCAGATGCACTGAAAATATTGCTTTTTTTGTTTGCATTGTATAGAGTGTAAACTAAGCCCGAAGGTATCGGAGGTTTTACATGAGCACCAGTTACATCACACAAGGTCACCTTCACGTTTTTTAAGGCAAGGGAGATCAGCGCCCCGATTCTGATCTGGGGGGTGGGTTACTCCGTCACAACTGGGATGAATATCCTGACCCCAAAATCTAAATCCAATAGGATATAATGGGGTTTAGATTTCGGCAGATGGGATATCCGTCACCTTTGTGATGTAGCAACCAATCCGCTGATGTCGTAATCAGGCACTTAAGTAAGTGTGCCAGCAACACAGGGTGTTGATTCGGTTCCCCAGCACCTAAATCAGCAGCTCTGGCTCCAAGACCACATCCTCTCTCAGTGTCTTCAACAAAATCAGTCATATGTAATTCTCCTTTTGCAGAACCGAGCTTCAACTTGCATAAGCAACATCACCTACATTATGTTGAATCTGCAGCAGGCTTTTTAAAGATATAAAGAAAGTTAAAAATGTTTAACTAATAACATAATAAGAAATTATTCTCAAGCAACCTGTTAATGAGAAACAAACGAAAGGCCGAAAACAGAAAGACACATACAACTATCAACTATCTAGTCTGTCAGGTATTGTGACAAAGCACCTGAGATTAAATTACCTGCATGCAGTTATACCGGAGGGAGAGGTGAGCCATTTATAGAAAGTGTAATTTAAAAACCATGGTGTGCAAATCATCAGCTGCCTTTAACTAGATACACTTGCTGTAAACTTCATACTTTCGCAGTTCAAAAAATAGCGAGTTTTCTAAGACATTTCCAGCTGAAATTATATGTTTTTGATACTGTGCACACTTCTGAGTGTCTCGGTTCCCATTTCAATCTAAATTTAAAGGATCTAAAGGTACAGAGATGTATTATTTTAGTGCGACATGTCTGTGCAATGAAGGTAGAATAACAAATAGATGCTGTTTCTGAAAGACATTTGTTGTTTCCGGTGTCAGAGTCTGCTCAGTCTGATCAGATATCAGTTTCACTCATCAAAACGGGAAAATAATAAAACATTTACGCCGTTATGCGCCAATGATGTCAGCTGTGGCAGCCAGGAGATCTCAGGAGGAGGTGAGGGGAGGTGGGGGGGCATTGAAGTGCAAATCGGGGCTCCATCAATCTGAGGTAGACGTGGCAGCAGGGGGAGTCTGCTTGTTTAAGACAACCAGACGGAGGAGGGCTGCCGAGGGCGAGAAATGACTGGGGCGCGATTAGAGGAATTTATTAAAAATGATCAAATCTGGCAATTTGCAACTCATTCTCGTTATCCAGAGATAGAACTCGGAAATAGAGTAACACTATCAAAGATCAAAGTACGCGTGCTTGGTTTTAATCTAATGCCTGTCTTTCTTATTCACTCACACTTAAACACATCAATCTAAGTGCAGGAATTAAATTAAAAGCATATTTTTTTTTCTTTAAAAACCACTCATGTAAATGATCACGATGAAACAAATGTGTCTAGTAATGTAGCAATATGTGATTTTGCTTTGCATATGCTGTGTGATGTAATGAGTAGACTCTTTAAATGCACTGAAGATTAATCTTTTTTTTTCAAGTTTACCAGAACCTATCATTACGTTTTAATCTCGTGTTAAATTCAGTTTAGTTGCATGGGTGGAATTAAAATATTACTCACACCTCAAGGCATCAAATACACACATGCACAGTGGTGGCTCCTCGAGGGAGCGCTGCGGGGCGGTGGGGCGGGGCAGCGTGGGGGGTAGTAAACTCCGGCATACAGCCGATCGGAGTTAAGTAAATAAATAAAACAAATTACATTGCGCGCTGCATCGCCATTTGGCATTGCAGCGGGTGCAATGTAATTCGTTTTATTTAATTATTTATTTACTTAAATCTGTTCGGACGTATGCCCGAGTTTATTACACCCCACCCTGCCCCTCCCCCGCCCCATTCACCGCCCTGCAGCTCTACCTCGAGGAGCCGCCACTCCACATGCACGCACTCTCTTGTGATCTCTTAAGCTGTCTCTCACTATCCCAAAATAAGACATACAAAGACACACCTAAAAATAATATGGTTTATTTGTGCCCATATCCCCTTAAAGTACCTTAATATGATTCTTTTTTTAAATCATTTTAATTTTGAAAACAACTAATTCAAATTATTCCTGTCTGAAATGAAATGGTCTCAGATGAGTCGAAATACATTGTGATTATTGTTAGAAATGATATTGAACCATTTTATCAATAGAAATGTTAAAATAATATTAGTTGTAAAATGGCGACTGGTTGCCGGCGAGACCCCTCGACCTTGTAAGACCGCTCCTCCATCGCCGGACCGCCTTTGACATCCAGCGGTGCCCTGTGGGTGGCGATGTATTCCCCCCCCCGAAGATGTGCAGCAGTCTGATGAGGGCGACACCCGGACGGATGACCCCGTGAGAATTGGCTCGGTGAGTGACGCACGAGCAGCATCTGCACCGCTCCCCCAACCAATGGCTTCACTTTGTTCTGGGTGGTGTGGCATGTAGCGGGGGGAACAGTATTGAACAGCACGTCGGAGGGTGCCTGCCTGACCCCAACATGGTGGCGGTCGCACGCAGGAGCCCTTCTTTCCACGGAGTAAAGCCCCATCCAATTTTGTGCACCCACTCTGAAATAACCCGCACGAAAGCAGCGACATCCCTGTCCCACGCAGCTGAGGCCCTTCCTGGTGGCACCTCCGCAGAAGAAGATTCCCAAATTTGGCGGTAAAATAATATATATATGTTTGGATGAAGTGCCTCTTAAGAAATGCGCCTGCTTCCAAAATGGCCCATGCAGTAGATTGGTGCCTGGGGTCTTAGCAACACCATAAAGGATTCCCCCTTTTTGCATCTATGGCGTAAATGCCAAATAATAGAACGGAAATTGTATCTACCGTCCAGACCTACACGGATGACCCAGATTTGCTCCCTGACTATGCGAGAATGACTCTGGCGGCATCACTCACCCCCTCTGAAGACATGCGGACACTGACCCTGACCTCCTGCCGCCTCACTGCATGGATTGCCCCCCCCCATACTTTTGAGTCATTGAGAAATTTGGGGACCGACTGAACTTAATTCCAAGGTCACAAGCCCCCTGCCTGACCTCAAGATGGCCACCTCAGTTGGTCTCTCCACAATGCTGCACCAATCCTTGACAATAGAACTGGTCATCGACCTTTACCACATCCCTAACCTGACCTTGATCCTGCTCTCCCTCTAAGACATGTATTCTTCAAACTTTCCTTGGACCATGGATACCCTGCCATTTGACCAATGCCCGGTGGAGCTACCTGTTAGCTAAAGAGTAGACGGGCTGTGGATCCCCCTCGGCCATCACCTAGCCAGCCGGACATTGGGCAGACGTTCCTTTGTCTCTCTGTTGTATCACCCTCCTACCCCTTCACCCTACCCCCTTCCTCCTCTATGCTTCCTTCTTCTTGCCTTCTATCCCTTTTCTGTTTTTCTGTTGAGACCTAGCTATTTGACCGATGTCCGGTGGAGCTACCTGATAGCTGAAGAGGAGATGGGCTGCGGATTCCCCCTCGGCCGTCACCTATCCAGCTGGAACTTGGGCAGACTTTCCCTTCATCTCTCCGTTGTATTTATACCCAACCCCTTTCTCCCCTACCCCCCTATCCTTCGCACTCCATTTTTATTTTCTTCTATGCTCCTTAAATGTTTTTACTCGTATCATTGGTAATATGTAACTTATGTAAGTATGCAACTATGTGGAACCTTATGTAAAGCGCTCTTCTTCCTTCGGGTCTAGCCAGCGCTATGTAAAACTCTGTAAATAAATAAATTAAATGCATAAAAAGTTGTAATTGAAAGCATATATATATATATATATATATCCATGTTTACTGAAAAAAACAAAGGTATGATTATAATATCGTACTTTGTATTAAAAAATTCACTGTAAAAAAACAAAAACGGTTAAAGGGATTTTATAGTTAAGTAAAAAATGTCAATTAAAACATACCATTTTAAACAAACAAAACCTTTGAAATTCACCTGTTCAAAGTTATCTCAATTAACTATAACGTGTGCTCTAAAGTAACTATAACTCACACCCTTGCCATGTACTGTAACTTTTTTAAATGCAAAGTACCATATTATTACAATTCCTAACAATAATGTAACTTTAACCTTTGTTTTTTCTGTGAATTTCTGCATTTTTTTATTGTTATGTATGATGTTGATAACCTTGTGCTGTGTGGGTTTGGGTGCAGCTGACTTTTCTGCTGGCTCCCAACCCATCACTGGTGCCCAAATTCCTGCTGGACATGGCCCGCGGGCATGCAAGGCAAGTGATTGAGTGTACGCCACGCACCCATCCCCCTCTGAGAGTGTTCTCCACAACCCTGCAGCACGTTGCCTTCAGTCATGAGCAGAGTGCCATAGGCGTGAGGCCTAGCCTGTGGCCAAGCTGTCCACCCAACCCCTCACTGGTGCTCAACCACTCCCACTGCCCAAGGCTGTGCATGATGTGGGATTGGTCACATGGCCTGGTCAGAGTCCAGGCCCTAGGTCTAACCTCCACAGGCCTACAAAGTTGACTTTGTGGTGTTACAATATAAAGGCCTAGATGTATCAAGCCATTTGCGAATCGCAAAGGCCGAACTTCGCAGAATTTCGGCCTTTGCGAATCACAAACGGTCTATTTGCATGTTTTGGCATGCATCAAAAATTCGCTAACTAAGGAATCGCAATAGAGATTAATTTCACAATCATTCCTAAGGACCTCCTGGCCCATAGGAATGAATGGGAAATTATTCCTTAATTGTGAATTCGCAAATTGCGAATTCGCAAATAAGGAAGATTAAGAAATCGCAAAAAATAGCGATTTTTACATACATCCCATTTTGCGATTTGTAAATAGCGATTCCTTAAAAATCGCTATTTAGAAATCGCAAAATGGAATCTTGATACATCTGCCCCAAAGTGTGTTATTTAATTAAGGTCGACAGACTGAGATCAGAACACAAAACCATAAATATATATAAGTGGGTGTAGAGGCTTTATCAGTGGGTCAGCATTTCTACATGTATAAAACAGACATATTGCCTTTATAAAAACGTCACCAATAAATATAATCAAATGTATATTTAATTAATTCACATATATCAATGATTACTAAAAGGGAAAGTCAATGATTGTTTTTTAATAAAGTCATAAAAAACATCAACAAGTCTTTAAGTATTTTTCAAAATTTCAGGCCACTAAATGCAGCCACAAAAACAACCACAAGACATCCCCGCACTCCACCTGAGGAGCCTAGAGCTCCAGCTCGGAGTGTTTTTATAAAAAAGGTAAGCTCTGGTAAGGTCTTAGATTTAATGACCCGGGACACTTACCCTTTTTTTAAATGCTGCTAAAGGACGGCGGCATTCTCTGCAGCCCCCAAAACATAAAAATATGCTTGGTGGTGCCCATGCTCCTTCTACGGGCTCCACCAGGATATAAAAAAAAATTGAATAAGAAACACTCAAGGGCATTATGGGGCGCTCCTTGCTTGAAACAGTGAATAATAAATGAGTAGCTCCTGTCACTCATTTGTTATTCGTTTACTTTTTAAACATTTTATTGGGTTTCCTAGTGCCCACCTGGGACACCCACATGGGACACCCACCTGTTAATTTTTGTTCAGGGCTGCAGGGGATCCCCGGGGCCCTCATGACACACCTGCTCCCTGCAATTGGCTCTATATGCCACGTTGGAAATGTTAACCGCTTAAAAAAATGTTTTACATTTAAAACTAGGGTGTCCTGGTTCCCGTCCAGAGTACCCCCGCACCATTTCATTATGTGGGGTGGAACAAGAGGGAAGCCTGGGCCCTTGTGACCTTGCTGATTTTCTGCTAGTCGGCAATACTTCTATTTATTAATTTTGTTTTGATTACTGAGGGGCCCCAGTCCCCACCTGGGGCACCCTGTAGCATTTAAAATGTGGGTGGATTCAGAGGTAGCCTCTTGGACCCTGTAGCCATGCTAGCTCCCCTGCCTGCACCCATCCCAGTTGTGGTGGGAGTCGGCATTGCTCCCACATCATAGGAGCAGCTTTTCTTTTGCTCCACCAACCGACGGGAACAATCCTGTGTCTCCCTGCCAGCAAAAGCACGGGCAAGGAGAAGTATTTGTGTTACCACCTGACGGGATTAGCTTTCTGCAGGAGCTAAAAGGATAATGGGGAAAAATCCCTCTCGCCCAATCAGATCACTTTATTTTTTGAAGTTGCATGATTGCAGGACTCTCATGAGTGTCCCTCAAACTCAACTGTCCAGATATACAAAGTTTTTTTAATTTTAATTTCCCATGAAATACTGAACAGATTTACACCAAATCACAAAATTGACACTATCTGGACTAAGAACTTGCTTTCTGCCAAATTTGGTCTAATTCTGGTCAGCCATTTTCACAGTACTGCTGTTGAATCTTCCTACTGAAAAATGAGTGGGGATTTTAAGTTTTGGGGTCCCTTTTTTTCTCAAACCCCCACGTGACAGATCACCTCAAAACTTTTTGAGAAGGAGATGAGGTAGGTGAACTATGTTTTGGAAAGTTTAGCGAAGATTTATGAAACAGCACCAAAGATATTAGCACACCAATATATTTCCTATGGTAGCTAACTATAGCAACTAAGTGGTAATTGCCACTGTATAATGTATGTAACGAACAAGGAAACCTTTACAGCTAAACATGCCTGATGCAGCTAGGGCTCTTATGCGAGTTGACAGGCTCGCTGTTGACTTCTGTAGAGATCTGAAGGTCACAAGTTCAAATCATAACAATGTAAAATCAGCCATCCTTCCATTCTGAGGTTGGAAACTTAATTACCTTTGAACTGGGCATTTTTTTAACCTGGTAAGTATGATACTTAGAAACAGTATAAAAGTGCAAACATAAGTATTTGTAAAGCCTGAGGTCTCATTGTTGCAACTGGCACTATGTTAGATTAAGTATGTGCAACAATGAATCTGCCAGCTACAGCTGTCTGTATCAAAGTTTTAAAAATGGGACAACACATATCTCAAAACCAGATCTGAAGTCTTAATGGCTCAGCTTCTTACATCTTAATATATTAACAGTATATACTGCTGATTCCAGTTCTATTGACAGTCTATTGATGTAGGTCGATGAGTGAACTGCAGAGATGAGTATGTAACTTGGAAGTGACAGATTCTAATCCTAGAGATAACACTCAGTCTGCAAATAAAATGCAGGTCACTGGTTGAAATCATACTGAGAACCCTCTGTGCTTCCAAGCACTGACTGTAAAGTCAGACAATGGTGTATAACTTGTACATAACAGGTTAAATCCTTGTCATAAAAACCAGATCAAGTAGTGCACCGGTGTACTTGGAGGTTACATTCTATGGAATATGGGATTTGGCTAAATGGTGCACATTTTATATTTAAATTAGCACCACATGAAAAACAGACAAGACTACCTTTTTGACGTAAACAACTACAAGACGCAGTGTGTTGTTTTAAAATAAATTAAACAGCTACTTTCAAGTACAGAAGAACATTCTAATTTACAATGACACACGTTCCCTCTTTGTCTATGGTACCAATATCTCGTAGCTCCCTATTGGCATCTTGAAGGGTTAAAACATTAGATTCACTATAATATTCCCCATCCTAGACCAACTCATCAACACATTCTTTAGGAGCATGCTATCATCAGCACACACGAAAGCCCAGTGAAGCAGATCTCTTTTGAAGCACCTGCCCCAGAAACCTGATCCCTATTACACTCTTCTCTTCCTTTAAAATGAGCACCCTTATAATTGGCTAAGTGTCCTTAAATCATATGTGTTGGTTGTACCACAGCTTAATCCTGCCATGAAGTAAGCCGTTAATGATGTAATGCTTCTGCAAGTTGTGTCCCTAGATATCTTAAAAAAGCAGAAGCAATACAGGATAATCAACATCGCCTCAGTTGTCCTGATGCAACTTGACTATGGCAATTGACAATGCGCTGCAAGGATTGGCTGAAGACAGTGCACTGTTCATGCATTCAGTTCACAATGCTATCAGTAAATAGCAATGCTATTATTGGCCGAACACCTAAAAATCCCTACAAGTGTACTGCAGAGCTACCGGTTGACCACAGGTTCTAGATTGACCTACCTAAATTATCTGTTACCACACCAGCTAAAACACAAAGGTCTGGCTCGCAAATGCCCCATTATCAAGCCTCCACTCCGTAGAGCTCTCTTCTGCTCGTTTTCATACTGATCAGAAATGCAGGTGGGCTCTGATGCACCTCCCACTCTGCTCTGCATATTGGCCATAGATCCATGAGAAGCCCACCTTGACTTATCAAGCCATTTCCTTTTCTTTTCACTTCCGCCTATGCCGCTCTGTGTCATGAAGTAGCCCCACAAAGGTGTGAGCACTCAGCAAATTATTATATAAATACCTGAATAAATAAATGCATAAATAAATGAAGTATACTGTCTTAAAACAGAACCTCCCAGTGTGCATTAATATTTACGTGCGTCTTTTAAGTCATTCTGATCAGCACAAGCACATAATACTTGTATAAAAGGAAGCTGTATTAATGCACAATGGCAAATATTTAAACTGAGCAGCAATAGTCGAAGGTCCATACTGGCATATCTATTCATGTTCTAAAATGCTGCAACTTGTTATTTAACACACAATTTATTGACAAACACGAGTACACGCAAAATGGAAGGTTAATATGATTACGTCTATTTCAATCATCCATTATGTATTTAAGGAAGAACGAGCTCTGAGATTTAAGTGGACACTGCACATTGATCTGCAGAGCTAATACCTAGCAAAATAGGTTAGTATCTATCATGTATTGGCATACCTGACATAGTTATTTTAATAGATTGCTTTCCCTTTTTCACTCATTGAAACTCAGTTTATGAAAACTTGTGACACGGCCTGTAATCAGTAACCTTACACACGATTCAATATTGTGTTCAGTGCACTTACAGTAACGCGGGCTAACGTGTAAAAGGGACCTTCACCCAGGGCCAGGGAAATTATTTTGCGGTCACGGCATTTTCTTAATTATAGATTTGACACTTTTGCCCCAATATCAGTCTTCTGCTGCATAATCTGAAGATTGTTACCAAAAAATTATGATTCCAGCTAAAACGGCTAAAAGGCAGCAACACCTGCAGTGGTAGGCCTTTCGCAAAGGTTGACTGGTCACCTATCGATTGCATTTTGTTATATTTGGATCTCAACCCAGTGCTAATAAGGTGAAAGGTATGTTCAGATAGTATTTTCAAGGGTACAAAAAGGTGTCAAAATAATCAATTGATGCCACATAATTTAGTCAATCCTGCTGCATAATTTGAACTTCCTGTGCTACATAATACCAGTGGCTCTGTCATTACCAGAGCGATCGAACACTCCTGAAAACAAACACTCACACACATGGGGATGCATTACAGCTGCAGCACATTTCCCTTTATTGCACAGGGTGCACCTTTTAAAAGGTGTGCCCGGCACAATGAAGGGAAATGCACAGTGTGGCAGCGCATTCACGTAAAAACCGTAGCGGCTGTGTTTTCACAGTGCAGGCGGCAACCCGCCTCCACTTTTAAAGGGGATTAGAGATCCCCTTGCAGGCCACACCCCTGCAAGGGGTGTCTTAGGGGCCCCTGGGACCCCTCTGTCTCCTCCAGAGAGCTGCTCTCTGGGTGCGCACTGACAGTGCGCCACCTCAGTGTGCCTCCTGAAAGCTTCTGTGCCCCTACGCCCACATCTATAATACGGTGCAGGCGCAGAGGCAAAGGGATTCCCTCGTTTGCATGGGGCATGGTCCATGCAAATGAAGCAACGCACCCTGAAGATAGCGCTGGGGCTTTACGTGCACCAGCATTATCGTTATTATAGAATCAAGTGGCCCCTTCTGTAATACCAAAGTGCCCCCGGCCGGGCAAAGCAGGCACAAATGCCTGTTGCGTCCCCGGGGTACTTACTGTAATATAACCCACACACATCACACACCCCAAGGTGGTTTTACGTGGACAGTGTTCTTATAAGCAATGAAACAAGGAGACTCCTACCTTAGGATGGTCGTCAACAATAAACCAAAGGCGTGCACTAAAATGAGTGAATTCTTTCCATTCATATGTCCTGAAAACCCTTAAGGAGATTGCTTGGAGATGGGAAACGTTATTAGGATACAGAAGACCTTAGCCATGCTGAATGTCTTAGACTAGGTTTCAAAATAAATGTAATATAAAACTGTTAGGAAAGACCAGCGCAGTGCAAACAACATTTGGATCAACTCTGCACTTACATTTATTTTATGATGTCACACAAAGGCAAAGTTTCACAAAATATGCTGGTGACGTATTAAAGGTGCAGGTCACTTCGCAATCTATGCACACAAGGAAGCCCTTGGGTGGTTAAAATGATTGATATTAGTTATTTTCCTGTTCAGCTATTCAGTATTAGATCTCCATCGCGTTTCCTGTGTACTCGATACATTTGTTTAAACTCAACGTGGGCAGTGGCGGCAGGTCGAGACCGTTTGCGTTGCGAAACCTGCTGCTTGAGCAGAATAGCTACTTGAGTGGCAGAAAGAAGAAGCGCACTGTGGCATGATGTGCAGTGCTGTTCACTGTGATTTTACAGCGCAGGGCAAACTCCAGGCGCTAAAAATGAGTGCTAGAAGAGTAACTTACCACACTCTGCAGCTTGCGAACTCCGCGAATCGCTGCACAGTTTTTTCAGCACTTCGCAGAGTCCCCGTGGAGCAGAACTCCGCCCAGGCCTAGTTTTAACCATACATCTGTAAATTCTCTATATAAAGTTGCCTAGAAAGGCTTGCATCACTACTGCATTTTCAAGCCTTTATACTGAGCCATCCTATTCCTCACTCTTTTTGCTTCAGATTCACGCATAGGCAGAGCCAGAAAACAAGAAAACAGCATAACTGGAGTCCTCTCGCTAGAGATCTGCATGTGGCTTTAATCCATATGTCAGACACAGCTTCCATCCCTGGCAGACCCACAGACTGGAGTGCTACCAGCCTGCAGAGCGCGCTAGCCATTAAATGCAATTACACTGCAGTGCAAATACTTTTATCTCCACATTAAAGGCAATCAGATTTTCAATGCAATATACAGCGCTATCAATATTTTACATATTGCATTTATTTTTTCAGCTTTAGCCAATGTGGGCAGAACAAAAATGTTATTGAGCAAAGCTTGTGATATGTAAATGTAAACTACAGCGGGTCATTTTACGAGGCAATGGGCACTGTACATACTCTTATTTCTTGCCCTATGAGATTCTCTTTTTAACTGAATTTAAGCACTTTTTAAAGATGTGGCACTGCAGCAAACACCACCAAGAAATCGAAAAGCGCCCGAGTATTACATGCAATACTCGATTCAGGCAGTATACACGCTGATACATTCACACACAAAGTTGTATATACACATCCTGCTTAATAAGTGTTTCCCCTGTCAAACGTGGTTATGTAAAGCTTGAAACGTGCCCCATTTTCCGTAATTGAAAAAACACGATGTACACTTTAAACTGAAAAGCAATTATTAAACATCTCCTGGCACTATTACTTTGCATGATAATTTCTAGATGTCCTCAAATCTAAAGGATAGGGGACATGAGGTAATCAGATGACCTCGGTCCAACAGTATGTCTGCTACTAATGTACAAAGACTTGGGGACATCTGAACTAACATTTCAAGCAACGCAGGGCAGAAAATGAAGTTGCTGCGCTGCATTGTGTGAAAGGGAGAGAGCAGAACTGAGCCATATTTTCAAAAATATGGTGCCGTTCTGTTATTTTCTGGTGCTGGCACACTTCTGTCTATCTAGCCAGTGCAAGCATGCTCACATCATGTTGTAAAGGTGCCTGCACTGCGGTCAGGAAAGTCTTTGAGCAGGAAGGCGTAATTTCCAGCACAAAAACTATCCTTTGCAGTGGCGTAGGAAGCAGGGTGCGGTGGGTGTGGGCCGTCCCAGGTGTCATCCCTGAGAGGGGATGACAAAATGGCAAAAATATGTGTTTTAAACACATATTTTCGCCTTTTCGTCAAGGCGGGAGTGACAAGAAAGTTTCCGCACTGGGTATCACCTGACCTTGCTACGCCACTGATCCTTTGATGTCCCGTTTAGTTGTGTTCTGTCGAATGCAACTCACAAGCAAGGAGGTAACAAGGAGAAATAAAGATATTGATCCTCATTACACAAACCTCATGTAGACACACCATTTTGGAGCTGAGAGAGCGCAATTTGAATGAAACGTATGTATACGCCATATGTACGAGCCCATGGCGTAAAGTTAGCTAATGTAACTTGAGAGATAAGAATATGTATCCGCATTTATTCACGATTATATTATTAGGGATAGAGAGCACATGTAGAGTGTGGGCTAATGTAGAAATGTGTGGAAATGCTTAGAAATGTTAAATGTGTTAATCAGGTTCCATGTTATGTAGCTGCTAAATGAAGAAGGATGTAAAATGTAAAATGAAGAAGCGTGCAGACCACATGGCACTGTGTAAGAACGAAATGTACCATTGCATCTTTCACGTAGCATGGATTCAATATTATCCAATGATTTTGCTTACATATATGTTAAAGGATGTATTTTATATGAGTGTTTCTATAACAAGAGTGGTGTGTTAGCATATTATTTTAAGTTAAGAAATAAGGGTTCACAGAGTGCAGACTACTGCACGTAATTTAGTAGGCCAGGAGAGATAAAGGGTAGTCTTTGATCTGCACGTGTGAGCTAAAAGTCAAGCCTCGTTAAAATAAATTGCCAATGCTGGTCGAAGTTTTACGGCCTAGTCCGATAAGGGGAGCCTGGAATTTGGGGCCCTGTTTCGAAGTGTCTGTTTGCAGGTGCGAGGGGTGTACCAATCAAAAGCTTGATGAATAGAGCTCTGTTTGAGGAGATAGGCTCGGGTCCGGAGGAGTCTACTGGAATGTCATGGGGGTACCGGCACGCTGGAGACGGAGCCTGGGAAGCAAGGTCAACTTAACAGACGATCCAAAGAAACGAAACTATGGAAAAAAAACAGAAACGAGACCACGTGAATTGTGTACGTGGTGGGCGTCTCAAAGGGGCGTTCCACCCATACTGTGATTTTGTATTAGGGACAGCACCCGGGGGAGGAGGTAGAGCAGATGGCCTGAGGACCCTTAGAGAGCGGATGGGTAGGCAGAAAGGGTACTGCTACACGACATAGGTTTCCATCTGAGACTAAGAGAGGTTGAGCTTCTTCGGAAGTCCAACGGCTGACACCTTTTTAGGTAAAGAACTTGCTAAGTAGGGATGTCATTTAGCATAGTGTAGGGTCAGTTTAACCTGATTTATTTTTCTTCTGTAAATGACGCTTAAGATTCATCTTGTGTCAATGATATTCAACTTACTGATTTTTGAACTGGTTTTGGTAGTTTTCTTCTGTCGATTGAGATCTCTCAGAGAGTTCATGTTCATCCTATTACCTGTGTATCTTTTGAACATTATATTGAGGTGTTTATACTTGCAACTGATTTTGGCTTTATAATAAACCTTTAAAAACTTTTCCGTAGTAAGTGGTTCTTTAGAGTTGCGTCAGTCTTTGGGGTTGATTTAACCTATGTAGGGTTTGCCTTTTACTCAATGACAGTCAATAATCGATCCAAAAGGGACTCAAGTGAGATAAGAATTAGGGTGATCAGATAATCGATCAAAATCTCACGTCCGCAGAGCAAAACCTATGTTTACAAGTCTTTGTAAAATTGGGTTTGTGTCAAAATACATGGGTGAATGCACTGGAACGCTCATGTACCACCAAGCACCTAGCTGACGCAAGTTAGTGCAAGATGGCACATTTCTCTGCTTAGTGTTACTTTTTCGTCCAAAGCCACAAAGCCATGCAATTTGGGATTTACATGGTTTTGTAAATTGCAAAAAAGATTTTAAGTAGGCTACACCTAACAAATTGATGCAACCCTGAGCAAAATGTGTTTTATGGTCATTTCTCAGGAGACACACTTATTATTTTTCATTGCAATTGTTGCTAAAGTTCAGAAGAGCACTAGAGAAGTACATTTTCGTTTTATGTGGGGAAAAATGCAATGCTTGTTTCTTCTATTTTTCCCAGATTAAATTCAAGGCTTAATGGAAAAGTTACAGTCCACGGGCAGAAAAAAGAAACAAACAAACACATTATTTGCCCCAATTCCAGTTTTATGGGCTTGGGTTGTAATGTGCATGTGTACGAGTTCCAATGTGCATGGGTCCCTGGTTAGAAATGCATGCAGCTGTCCACTTTCATTTTACATTTATAGAGTTACTCCCTTTTTTCTCCCAGTGAGCAAACAGTCAAATGCAAAGCTAACGGCTTGCACACAACAAAATACACAAAAAACATATTTTACACACAATTCACATGTTTTAGAGCTTCATCAATTAGCGACATTTTGTGCAGGCACAAAATGAGTGATTATATTACTGAAAGTACTTGAGCATTTTAAAAGCTTTTTGTGAATGGTATCCGAAGAGATAACTGACCCTGACAAACTATTGACACTGTTTAAAAAGACCTGCTCACTCATTATCTGTACCACATTCTTTGATCAGGTCAAGTAACACAAAAGCACAGGGAGGCTGTGGGGGAGCTGGGAGTGAAGTGTGACCACTGAGTAAGTATTATCTACAAACTGAATGCTTAGATGTGCAAAGGGTCTCTGCACTCATGTAGGTAGAGGACAGAATCCTGCTGACATAAGCAAGCCATTGACCATTGAGCAGTAGTAGTGCTTCTTTATTTTGTCACAAGATAACAAAAGTGATGGACAACAGCAGAATGCACCATACTATGTAACATATCACTAATGCTCTAAAAGTACACAAAAAACATAATAAATACATAAAAAATGTAAACATAACCCTACCGTAGAGCAGCAAGCTCCAGGCATATTGACTCTACCAACCTAACACAGTATACATGACATAACCACTGTGGTTGCACAAACAACAAAAATGGATAACATGCAAGTGGTACACAACACACCCATGATAAAAACTGTTAAAAAGGGCACAAATCCGTCCATAGGCCTAGTGTAGCATCATCTATTCACAAGTTTAGACCCCAAGGTTATATTTCAAATGAAAACCAGGAAGTTTAGAAAGACACCAGATAAAGTCACAACATTGCTATGCAGTTCAAAATTACAATATAAAGAAACTAAAACTACATATATGCATCTCCAGTAAAATCTCCCAGCTTCAGCCACAGGGTGGGAGTGAGAATGGGCCCAGATAGGGCAAAACAGATTATGCCACAGGTTTAGCCACAAACGTTTCCTAGTAACTCCCATTGCAAGTAAATATCTGCTAATGCATAAAACAGTTGCCCTGCTTGTTTTAAAGCTAAGTATACAAAAAGCAGGGACGTAATTCTGGAACCCCTGGACTTGGCAGTATGGTTTCAGCCATTTAGATCTAGCATGTTTGTACAGCGAGCAACAAAAACAGAACGTGTTCAATAGTTTCCACCTGATCCACACAACAATTACACATTATTTTTGTCAGGGGAAACCTTGTTCCATTTGGAGCGGTAAATATTCAAGGACTAAGTACCAACCCTAAACTTTATAAGAAAAGTGTTTAATCACACTGAGTACATGCTTCTACACTTAATGATGATGGAAATGGAAATGTACACTCCATATTTCAAGTATCAAATGATTTTTGGTGTACAGAACGCTAAGAAAAGATACAGGGGTCAAACAGATGACTCCTGATCAATTTGTGCTTTTTCCTTACACTTGGTGGCAGAGTTAGCAGGTTAGCCTGTATAGGTTCACTACTTCATGAATTAGGGATGTGTATACACTTGAACAGCCCACATCTCATGTTGACTCTTTTATGCACAATGTGTGAATGACTTACAATGCACACAACACAAGTTGCATACTTGCGGAATAAATGCAAGTGCACAATTTGAAATAAAGCATGTGTGTCTTAATTTTCTGAATAGTATTCTACCATGATGAACTGTATGTGAGAAATTAGGTTGTTGGTTGACTGAGGTGTGAGCCCCAGCCAGACAATAGCCACAATCCCTGGCAATGAGACCTACTAAACATCATTAAATTAGCCTGTGCTTAACCCTGAGTAGCTTGACACAAGCCAGCCTTAACTTCAAGGCAATGTGTAAAGTAGTCATGCAGCACACAAACAGTAATAAAGTGAAAACACAAAACAAAAGAAATCCCACACCAATTTGGAAAAATAGAGTACATTTTAATAAATTATTTAGTAGAACCAGCATTTTTAAGTTTTACAAGGTTTTTAGTAGAAACGAGCACCTAAAGGATCAAAGTGCCAACTACAGACATTTAGTCTTGCGAGACCAGGAGAAAGTAAAAAATATGGCTAACCGCAATACTGTGTTCGGATACACAAAGTCAATAGGACCCAGTAAATGCTTATCTTCTGACTTAGAAGAACGTTTGAGGAAAATGTTCAGAAAAGAAGAAGTTCAGGGGGGAAAGGCTGCAGGTGGTGCCTGTGGAGGAAGTGACATCATCGTGGAGCCTTGGGTTACAGCAGCAGTGAAGATTTCTAGGTGCACACTTAGTATCTTTCAGAAATCTCTAGTGGGAAAAGGCAGAAGACTGTTGCTGAGAACAGTTGCAGGGGCTCGGATACCCCTTTGGCAAAAGACTGCTGAACAGGATGTGGGGCTGCGGAGAAGTACTTATCAGGAAAAGCCACAAAGGCAATCCGACCGGTTATGCACCTCAGATGTATAAGCAAGCAAGTTGGTCTCAGTCTCCTCTCGGTTCTCAGAGCAATTTTCTGTCAGAAAGTTAGCTGTTTTGGTTTTTGGCCATCTGGGCACTTTTGCACTACATCCAAGGATCCAGGGCCGGTGGGAACCCACTAGGGGGTTCAGGACTCACTCAGGCTGGGTCCAAGTGAGGGTTCAAGATGGCAGGAGTCTTTTCTGTCCCTGTGGCTCTGAACAAGAGGCTAGCCCTTGGAGTCACTCTGGTAGTCCTCACTTCAGGTGAAGGGCTGAACAGCAACGCTGGCCTATGAGGGTTCGAGGCAGGATCAAGGCAGCAAAGCAGTACTTCCAGGGATGGTAAAGTATTCTTGCAGCTTACCCAGCAGGTCACAGCAGCAGGCAATCCTATGAGAGTCCCTCCGTAAATCCAGGAGTGAACTGAAGAAGGGGTCTGAGACTCCTATTTTGTGCATGGACATTCCCGACTCTCCAACTCTGGCTCCAAGCTGGCTATAGGACAATATGGAGGTAATACGTCCTTTGTGTGAGTGCAGAACACAGGCTATTCAGTTGCAAGTGGGGCTGTGCTTAGCTCTGCATCCACATCCTGCAAAATTGGTGGCCCATCAAGGTACACCTAATCCCTCTATTGTGTGACTGCCAGGGAGGAGTTCAAAAAAAGTCTGTCAGTTAAAACCAGTCATGTGACCAAAGACAGGCTGCAGGCACAAAAGTGTTAAAGGAAGAAAATTGCCAACTTTTTAAAAGTTACATTTTCAAAATTATAAAAAATGAGCTTAGGAGATTTTCAGTACCAGGACATATAAAACTTAAATTTACATGTCCATCCTTTTAAATGCAATTCACTCTGCTCTATGGGCTATCTAGGGCCTAACTCAGTGGTGAAATATATAGAAGAACAAGGGAGTTTAACACTTGGCATATTGCCATGTCGACATAGCAGTTTAAAACTTTAAATCAGACTGCAATGGCAGACCTGGGACATGTTTTAAGGTGCTGGGGAAGTGGCACAATAAATGATTCAGGTCTACTAGTAGCGTTTAATATAAAGTTTCCGGATATATGGTATATCACTCTAAAACAAATTATGAGTAAATTAAAAGTGCCAATAAGATGTAAGCCAGATCAACCATGTTTAGGGGATTAAGCACAAGCACTTTAGCACTGGTTAGCAGTGGTAAAGTGCACAGATTCCTAAGGCCAACCAAAACAAATTCAATAAAAAAAGATGGAGTGTAAAGGCAAAACGTTTGGAGATGACCCCGCAGAGAGAGCCAAGTACAATAAAACATTTAGTCTAAAAACCTATGGGTGTGTAGTGGTATTATTTCTTATTTTTAAAGTAGCTAATTTAGGGGTAACACATTTTATTTTGTTCATTTCTGGTGCCTGGATAGGTCATTCCTTTTAGCCTTATCTGTTTTGGGGATGTTTTGCATCATACATTACCTTGTGCATGATTTAAGCCTTTGAAGTCAGCCTACACTATCAAACGGTGAACTAAAATAGTGAGGGTTCATTTAGGGTTTTGATGGAGCAGGAGTTCTGTTGGGCACCCCACGGCAGCATGCCTGCTGTCTATGTTGACAGAAACCCTTCTTCCAGCATATTTAGGACAGGTTGCACATCATTCATTTTTCCTTCTGAGACTGCTGGGGAACATGTGACAGACATGGGCAGAAAATGGGAGAAATCATCCACTTCAAGGACTTACCCATACAGTAAATAAAATAAATAAGCCATACATCCCACTAGATGAAGGCTCAAGTCTAATTTGGCTAGAATTTCTAACTGCTTCATGAGTTTGCCACTTCTGTAACTACTGATGAACAGTGATAAATTCAATTTCAAGTGGCATAGCCACTGTTTCATTATGCCACAGGACCAAGCTGTACATCACTGATGACACCCATCAAGGTTTAACTAACTCTTGGCTAACTTGTGCTCTCTGTAATCCAGATAGGGACTAGCATCTAAGGCTGATCTATTGATTTTGGATTGGAAGCAAACCCCTTCATCATATGATTGGTCGAGGTCTGTAGAGGGCAGTCAGCAGTAAATAGATGGTCCAGAGTAATTAGCAAGAACCTGTTTCTACATCAGACGCATAAAGCACTTCCTCAAAATGTAGCCTGCATCAAAAAACTATTTAAATTAATACTGTAAAATGATAAATAGAAAGCTTACAATTTTTTTAAGTAAAAGTGTTCATTAGCACAGGCTTTGATCGATTCAATGGGCATTTATTTGTCAATAAAATCTGGAGATTACAACGCATTTAAGAGTTGCACTGCTCAAAAAGGTAGCAAAGAGGTAACCATGGGTACGGACATTCTTTCCCTGGAGGTGCCACCATGGCACTTTGCAATACTGTGCACGAATATCTAAATGTAAACTGTAGTTTCAGCAAAGCCACATTTAAAAGCGACATGCACACAAGATGCAGTAGCCCCTGCCAGATGGAGTTCAATGAAGCAATTGCTTTGTGAGAATCACCAGGCACATTGGCAAGTTGGATGATTGCACTTCATGTAACTGAACTGGAAGTACATGAAGTTCTAGACCTTCACGACTGATAAATGTCTTGAAAGAAAAGGGTTTCGGAATAGGGAGTATTTATAACATATGTGGGCTTTGGAACAGGAAAAACTGAAAAGAAAATTGATTGTTCATGACACATTTGCTCAGCTTAAGTGCACTGTGCCATTTAGCATGGACGTGGTGCTGTAATCACACACATACCATAACAGGACTTCAAACCAGATAAATGAAAAATCTGTTCATAGAAACTGGTTGCAAATTGTGCACGACTTTTTGCAGCTGGAATAGAATTTTAAGAACTGAACCACGTACCAATAGGTTGCTCACAAAATTTCTACTCAGAGTGAGTCATAATTCGACCTAGCACATTAATATTCACAAAGTAGGTCACAATTTGGGACTCACCTCTTCACTGTCGTGAATGGCTACCAACCCAAGACTCAGTATTTCTTAACGTTTTGCGACCAGATTACGATTGCAAAATTTAGATATATTGAATTGCGGATTGCAATTTTAAAGGGATAATGTAAACACCCCTTCTAAATATCCATTTGCTATCGATTCCTAAACTATTCGGTAACTACTATGGTAACAACCACTATCATAAAATGGTTTTAGTACAGAACAAAAAACAATTTTTATATTGTAAACCCTGTGGTTTAGTGGTTTGTGGGCTTTGTACATATGGCCCTTCAGCCACAGTTATTCGAGCACCTAAAGTAAAGTTTTTGATTTTTGATTTTGCCCAACAGCTTATTTCCAGAGTAGATGTTGTGGACCAAAAGTCCTAACGAATTTTTTGTCTAATTAAGTGATGAGAATCTATTTCAGAAATTGGTTATGCGCCACGTTGGAACATAATGTGCAGGCAAATGGTGTGATATAGTACAGATCTAGAGAGGCAACATTCTGCTCTAAGAGCAGCGTTGGGTTTGCACAAAGATTGTTCTGAGCTGGAAATGATGCAACCACACACTGTGCCAGAATAAAAAAAAACACTGCGATCAACTTGCAATTCATGGAAGAGCTGAAGACGCACCTCTTAAAAAAACATTACTTCAGGGTTCTGTAGACAGCCCTCCCTTTTCAGATTTTGGCACCACGTTCAGTCACTGCCCTTTGTCTGCACTCTGCTCTTGGTCCTGGTTTGTGCTCCTCTACTTCTGGTAGGTTCGTACTATACATATATCACATACATACAAAGAGTGTGGCTGCTTTTATCAATAAATGTGACCTGAAAAGTTCAACTATCGCAGTAACTAACATAATTGCAGGCTTAGCCAGAAACCTCAAAAGTATTTTCCATAACCACAACCCGCCAGTGGGTATTAGCTGCACTTTAGAAATGTTGTTTCATTTCATTTCATAACCAATGATGGCCCTTGAAAGGGCTGCACTGTTGGTACTCTGGATGTCATCAGTTTCGTCAGACAAAGGGAATGGCCAATGGCTGCACACCTTCTTATAAACAAATCAACATTCGCGAATATCTGACGAAGGGCCATATGTAGGAAGCCTAATTGCGTTCACAAATGCTGAAATTCGCAGAATTTCAGCATTTGCGATCACAATTAGGGCAGTGTGCTATGTAGCACACAAAAACCCACATGCAAAAAAAGGAATCGCAAAATTTGCGATTCCTTATATTGCTATTGCATTTAAGGAATCGCAAATTGCGATTCCTTAAATGCAATGTAAGAAGCACCCAAGTTGTGCGAATTTTGGCTTAAGGAATCACAAAATACCACCAACTTCAGGTTGGTGGTATTTTGTGATTTCTTTGAAAAATGCACTTTTTGGCATTTTTTAAAGTGTCATTTGGGTCACATGTATGTAGGTCACATGTGCAGACATGTTAATTTCAGGGGTGCAAAATGGTATCCTATTGACACCCTTACAACCCTGAAATTGCATTCTCAATTTGCGATTCTCTAATTGAGAATCGCAAATTGAGAATGTCTTCCCATTCATTCCTATGGGCCTTCAAGCCCATAGGAATGAATGAGAAGGTTTCCCCTATTTGCGAATCTCAATTTGCGATTCGCAAATAAGGAATAAGTGACATTTGCAAAAAAAATTGCTAATCCTACCTACATTTCGTTTTGCGATTCTCGAATTGCGATTTTTAGGGAATCCCAATTTGAGAATCGCAAAACGAAAATTACCTACATATGCCACAAGAAAGTTATAAAGACCTTTGACCCCCTTTAAAACTCTTCTTTTTTCCCAGGCCTACTGTAAAAAATAATTGTATTTCTTTTATGCACTGTTATGTTTGATTCTCTCACCAGCGCCAAGAAGCCCCCGGGCGTATGCGCGCTTAACAAACAATAAATAACATAACATAACATAACATAACTTGTAATAAAAATATAAATGGAGTAATAGTATCTCTAAAATTATGTTGCATTCTTCCTATTAAAACATGTGAAGTGACATAACTGTATTGTATGCTAAAGACATTCCTTGTAATCATACCACTTACATTTCGGAAACATTAATTTGTTCAAAGAAAACAAAAATGTTCATATTTCTAGGAGTCTTCACCTGTGTAACAAGTTATGTTGAAAAATGTCCACTATTAAATACAGAACTTTAGTGGTGGCTGGCCTTTTTTTTTACTTTTTCCCTAGATGTTTCCACATTGACATTTTTTCACTGATACATCTTGTTTGGAACTGGGCAACATATGTTCCATAAGGTGTAAATGTGCTTCCTCGAATTATATTAGCCTTGTTCTTTATGGGCACAATGAATCCCGACGTAATAACCAACATCTGGTCCATTTAAGTAATGTACTATATATAAGTTACTGCACCATGGGAACTGAACATATGCATACCATGTTAGTATGCCCCTGCACAACAGTGCACAATGTACAAGCTCACTGACTACTATGTTTCCTTACAGGAATGTGCGAGTGATTAATATGCCTCGAGTCATTTTAGTGAAGATGTGAAAGTAGAACGCAGCGTCAAAGGCAGTTGCAAACTCTGATGGCACTAAGGCTCAAGAGGACCCATAGACCTCCTTCTGTGGTTGTACACTGGGAGTCTCTGATGTGGACTGCAGATCAAAGCTTCTGCTCAAAAGATCCTTCGGCTAGCTGTGGAAGTCGACTAGTGACCATTTGATTGCATTCCACTGTCATGGTTACAGATGGTCCATATTTCCCTTCGTGATCTTATTCCTGGGGGGCAGGCAGCATGGCACTCTCCTTAATCTCAACCCTTGTCCTCCTTGAACATTGGACAGAGATTGGATGAAAAATATACATTTAGGAATCTAAATCAGAAAAAAATGATGAGCCTATATCTCTGCAGCCTTCTTCACTCTTGCTTGGCCATCAGACTATAAGGTTGTGTATGTTCTTGGAATATATGATTGCAGGTTTCCTTCCTAAGAAGCTAAAACAAATGGAAGAATATGAGGATGAAGTGTGGAATAGAACTCAGTCACATATGTGCATAATTGTGGTTTGCCAGCTATTATGAAAGTGTACTGGGGGATGAAATAGCAGAAGAATGAAGTGTTGCAAAAGGTAATCTCCAATGTGAATAAATGCTGGCCAAATAAGTGTTTTTTATATATATGTCAATAAAACTTTTTTGAGAAGTGAGGTGATAACTGTGGAAAACTGTGAATTTGAGGGGTGCTAGAGTAATGAACATTATGAAACAAAACATAACTTTGTGTCATGAAAGTCGCTTAGGCATTATAAGGACCAAACAGGCTTCAAAACAATATTTTATAATTGAGCAGTGTATGAAGGAATGCTCGGGTTGTTTTTTAGTGCACAAGTCTGTGAAGACCTTGAGACAACCAATTCGTGAACCTTTTGCTTCTAGGCACCTTTGGGAAACTGTGGCAATTCATCTCATGGGCCCAGTTTGTACTTTTCAAAAATACATAAATGCTCTCTTTGACATGTTTTCACTTCATTCTTGAAGTAGCGGAAAACTCTGACACAGATTTTTGGCAGTGTGTTCTCACTTATAAAGGAATACTGGCAACTCATATGAGTTTTAAAGGGCTGTGGCTTTTGGCCAATAAAGCTAAACGGTATTTTGAAAGAGTGGGGAGTTAAACAATAAACAACGTCCCTTTTTACCCTAAGTGACAATGGTATGATTGAACATCAATTATGTACTTTAAGGTGCTATAAAATTAGCAACTAAGAGCAACTATGATTAGGAAACTCAGTTAACTAAAACTGTATGGGCTTATAGAGTGACCAATAATGAAGCAACTAGTCTTTTTCCATTTATCATCATCAGAGAATTGAACCATAGGACCAAGTACAGTCCTGGATGGGTATCTAAAGCTGTAAATTTGATATTTGCCATATGTTCATAACAAAATTAATGAGACCCACAGTAAGACTAAGCTACAATAAAGTTGTAGAGCTGGTGTGCAGACAGAATATCGATTTTAAACTATCACGTTGCACAAATATCTAGTTAGTAATATTGTGGTTCAGAAATATTGACAGCAGGATTATCGTGGTCAAGAATATCGACTTCAGGTAAGTAATATCGATTCAAAAATATCAAAGTGTTTAATATTTTTTGCAAAAATATAGTTGTTAAAAACATCAATTTTTTAATTAGTGTTATGTATTTTAGTATATGTTTTAAATGTATGTGATGTATGTTTTGTTGTATAAGAATTTTTGTATTTTGAATATATGTGTTGCATTTTTAGTAGTTGTTATTTTTTTATATTAATTTTATGTTTTTAGTTTCGTAGTGGGTTGTGGGTTTATAGGGACTAGGGTGGGAAGTAATTTAAATATATTACATTACTTGGTTATTTTTTATTTATTAATATGTGTTTAATTGAGATGTTATAGTGTTAGTATAAGTGAAGTACTTTATTATGAATTAATTAATTATGTGTTGTTAATTAATTATAATTATTTAATTTATAATTATTTATGGCAATTGTGTAATTAATTTTAGGTGTGTGTTTTGGTGTTTATAGGTGTAAAGGGTGCGAAGCAATTTATTTTTTATTGATTAATTAATAGTTGGTTGTTAATTAGTTATATACAAATAGTTGGTAATTAGTTATGGCAATTTTGTACTTAGTTTTATGTGTGTGTTTTGGGGTTTATAGGGGTAAAGGGTGTTAAGTAGTTATGCTTTATTATTAATTATTTGTTAATTGATATTAATTAAATTAATTGAAAATGTATTATGGAATTGTGTAATTCAATTTAGGTGTGTTGTGGTCTTTATAGGGGTAATGGATGGGAAGTCATTTGTGTTTAATTAATTAATATATAGTTGTTAATTGATGATAACTATTTGATATTGATTTGGGGTTATTGTTTTTTTGTGTGTTGTTCTTTACTTTTAAAGGGGTAAAGGTCGGTATTAAATACATTTTAATAACTTAATAATTAGTTGTTAATAGTAAAAGTTTTTAATGTAAAAATAAGTTCAATTGTGTTTTATTATTTTCACAGATCAATTTAGGTGTGTTTTGTGGACATTGTAGTGTTAAAGTGTGTGTAGTTAATTAATGTGTATTCGTTATTTTAGTAATTTTTTTTAATTGATTATTAATTATGTTAATTATGGAAGTACATTGTATTTTCAATTTTAAAGTGTGGTGTTATTGGTGTGGTGTTATATGGTAGGAAATAAAATAAATACATTTATGTATTAATTCATGATTTTGTTTGTAAATATTTTCTAGTTTAAAGAAATATTTTTTTAATGTATTTATTATTTAATTTTATATAATATTTGTAGGTATTTGTTTTGTGTAACAATATTATAATATGTGTTCTTTTTATATATTTAATACTTAAATTATTTTTTTTAAATATTATTATTTTTTATAACTTTCCTTAATTTTTTTTTACTGTTGTAGTGTGAATAGTAATTTTTGCCTCTCCGCTATCGAACACTTTCCCTGCTGTTGCGCTCATTTGATTGGGAATAGTAATTTTTACCCCTCTGCTATCAAAAACTTTTCCTACTGTTGCCCTCACTGGAATGGGAATAGTACATTTTACCCCTCTGCTATCCAACACTTTCCTTTCTGTTGCACTAACTGGAGTGGGAATAGTACATTCTACCCCTCCGCTATCCAACACTTTTGCTACTGTTGCACTCACTGGAGTGGGAATGTTACATTTTACCCCTCCGCTATCCAACACTTTCCCTACTGTTGCACTCACTGGAGTTGGAATAGTAATTTTTACCCCTCCCCTATCAAACACTATACATACTGTTGCACTTACCCCTCCACTATCCAACACTTTCCCTACTTTTGCAGTCGCCAGAGTGGGAATGCAATTTTTTACCCCTCAGCTATCCAATATTTTCCCTACTGTTGCACTTACTGGAGTGGGAGTAGTAAATGTTACCGCTCTACTATCCAACACTTTTCCTACTGTTGCTCTCACTGGAATGGGAATAGTAATTTTTACCCCTCCGCTATCAAACACTATACATACTGTTGCAGTTACTAGAGTGGAAATAGTCATTTTTACCCCTCCACTATCCAACACGTTCCCTACTTTTGAAGTCACCAGAGTAGGAATGCATTTTTTTACCCCTCAGCTATCCAACATTTTCCCTACTGTTGCTCTTACTGGAGTGGGAGTAGTAAATGTTATCCCTCTACTATCCAACACTTTTCCTACTGTGGCTCTCACTGGAATGGGAATAGTAATTTTTACCCCTCCGCTATTGAACACTTTCCCTACTGTTGCACTCACTGGATTTGGAATAGTAATTTTTACCCCACCGCTATCAAACACTATACATACTGTTGCACTTACTAGAGTGGAAATAGTCATTTTTACCCCTCCACTATCCAACACTTTCCCTACTTTTGCAGTCACCAGAGTGGGAATGCAATTTTTTACCCCTCAGCTATCCAACATTTTCCCTACTGTTGCTCTTACTGGAGTGGGAGTAGTAAATGTTATCCCTCTACTATCCAACACTTTTCCTACTGTGGCTCTCACTGGAATGGGAATAGTAATATTTACCCCTCCGCTATTGACCACTTGCACTACTGTTGTACTCACTAAAGTTGGAATACTAATTTTTACCCCTCTGCTATCCAACACTGTCCCTACTGTTGCACTCGCTGGAATGGGAATAGTACTTTTTACCCCTCCGCTATCCAGTGGTTTCCCTACTGTTGCACTCACTGGAGTGGGAATAGTTATTTTTACCCCTCCACTATCCAACACTTTCCCTAATGTAGCACTGACTGTATTGTGAAATTTGTTTAAATATTTTTTAATAGTTTAATGTTTTAATTTATTATATATTGTTGTTTTCTTATATTTTAAATCATTGATATCTCTTTTGATTGTGTATATAATTTTAAACGTTTAACATAAATTAAAAATAAAATGTTATTCATGGTTTTAAAATAAATATATATGTATAATGAATTATTTTTGTGTGTTTATCTTTTTTTTGTTAAGTGTATTTGTTATATTGTATTGAAATGTATATTACATGTTTTTTATTTTGTTAAAATGTAATTTTATATTTAATATATATATATTTTTTATATTTATATCAATATTTTATGCATCTATATTTTTTATATCAATATGTTTTAGTCAATATTTTTGTACTTACTTGTTTAAGTATAATACATTGATGTTGTGTCAGTGAACTGTAGAGGTAGCACAAAACTAGTGTATATTCAGGGTCGACAATGGGTTTGAGTTACAAATCCTAAGAATGTCCAAGAGTGAGCGAGTCAGTTTAATGATCCTATGGAAGTTATTAAAATTTTGAGGAATGTTATATGCTTTAGTGATGGTAAAGTTTGGGCTCTTGAGCATATGGTTAGAGGCTGTGGTGTAGAGTGGGAATATTGTCAGCAAAAGGTCACCAGGAATAAAGAGTATGTTTGCGAAATGTGAGTTTAGCAGTGGTGATATCGTAAATAGCATGGGTGGATAATAATGATAATGATTGTACGCTAGAGCCTGAACCAGTGGTAGAACTATGGGATGGAGTGTCCCCACAAGGTGTTGGGTGCGGTGATAATGTATTAGGGGAGCCACTTTACAGCACTCCTCATGACAATTAGATTTCTGATTCTTGTAACAATTAGTCAAAACAGAAGATCCCTACGGAATGGACCAGAATGCAAATGTGGAAGGGCTTGTTGGTAAGAGGAATAAGAAGCCTCCATGAAGGTTGGCAGACTAAGGGCCTGATTTAGATTTTGGTAGACGGGTTACTCCATCACAGTGGTGACAGACATCCCTTCCAACGAAATATAAATCCCATAATGTCCTATGGGATTTATATTTCAGCGGACGGGATATGCATCACCGTTGTGATAGAGTAACCCCTCAACCGAAATCTAAATCAGGCTCTAAGTCATTGGTGAGGATGTGAGGTAATTGGTAAAATGTACTTTGATGTTTATAGGCTTTTAGTCATAATTATGCAATGTTTATCCATATTTTACTTACAACATATGCATGGTATGATCACTTTGTTGTTTTCATTGTTTTGTTTTCGTTTTCCAGTTGTTGGTTGTTTTGATCCATTCTTCACTTATATTTCCAAAAGTTAATTCTCATAAATTATCTTAAGCTAGAATCTTTTTGCAAATGTTAGACTAGGGATGTGTTGTCTGTGATGATTAGGGCGTCCATACGGTTGCCTAATGGAATTCCTACGGCAGTTGCAGATGGGAGAGATGATGCAGGTTATGTAGGAGCAGTGATCCCCAATCAACTGATTGAAGGACTAATTAAAGCAGCACAGTGTGAAAGAGCCCATTTTGCATAACAGAAGATTTCTCTGTAAGGCATCTTCATTAGTGTCCAACCCATTTTTCGGAGTGAAACTAGCACAATGATGGTTTTAAAAGTAAAGCACAATTATGCATGGTTCTTCGTTGAGGGTGGAAGGGATATATAGATCTCGCTGTTTCTCTTACCTTGAATTGATGAGGCCTATTCAACCAGTGATTATAGGAAAACTGCAAATTCCCAAACGTGACAGGCATTGGGGACTGTGGGTATCCCTATGACATTTAGGAGTATAAATCTCTGAGCAGTAAAATTGGTGGAATCTGAGTTAATCAGTAATGTCAAGGTTCTGCAACAAGGCTCAATTGTACTTAATGTAAATATTTGGGAAACCTAATCTGAGAATGGTTTTGGGTTAGGCATTTTAGGCATGCACATGTTCATCAACCATCAGGCTGCTTATCTTTGCAGGATGGTTAGCACATACTTAAAACATGCTTGCATTGGTATAGTGTTTAAGGGAAACCGTGCAACAGTAACCTATAGCAGTATCGATATAGTCTTGTCTTCAATAAAGTTGTAAACAAAAGGAGCATGTTTTTGGAAGTGTGATCTCCTGTGTTCCCTTTGAAGAAAACAAAAAGGTGATGTGTAGATTGTTTTATTTAATTTCAGCAACTGGTAATTACTTGGGGCCGCACTCCTGTGCTGCACTCCTGTCCATCATATTTGTCCACTATGCCACTCTAGAGCCGACCTTGACCATATGCAAATCAGCCTGGGTCCTGCTCCAGTAGAAACAGTTGGGAGCTGAGAGGCCTATTCGTAGTGTAAGGAGAGAGGCCTATTCGTAGTGTAAGGGGTAGCCAGCTGACTTAGAATGGGTGGACCATGTGCGTGTAGAGCTCTATGGGCCTACATTGCCAGGCCATGTTCCCTCCAGATGGAAACACATAGAACCCCCGACCGGTTTCCCTATTTAGGCATCATGAGGGAGGTATAATCTTATTTCCAGGCATATGAAAAGTATGTAATAGTTATGCTTAACTTCATATTCTCCTGAAAGTCAAGCACCATTTCCAATTTGATGATGAAATCATGAAGTCATCAATGTATGTTTTTGCAAGGTTGTCTGACCCTGAAATAATGAAATTAAGTGAGTCTTCAACTGTTGCCCATTTTATAGATTTTTATTGTTATCTTTATTATCAGCATCAACACAGCAAGATAGCTCTAACGTGAATGTATGCTATTTTGTTGTTATTCTGCTGCTTTGGGGAGAATTTTGGTAGGTGGTAGGTGAGCTTCTTGATGCTTCCAAGACTATGTTTCATGTTATGAAATGTGATTAGTAAATACAAACCAGTGCATGTAAACCTGAAATTTACAAAATAAATAAAAACATTAAAGCTAAAATAGAGGCATGGGCATCAGGTTTTTGCAACATGTAATCTATATTATGTGGTCCAGTAAGCGGTTGAGATGCATTTGTCCTTTTGATGAACTGAGGCACAACTGGTTTCAGTTTGTGAGAATATACACATTTGATCTAAGACAGCTGATGCTGCACCAGGCAGGTTTTACTTACATTTCTTTCTTTACTGGCCCCACAACAGTAAAAGCAGAAATTTATTTTGCATAACTGGAAATCAAAAGAATAAGAAAATAGGATGGAATTCGGAGATCTTTCAGATGGACATCTGCACAGGTTTATTTTGATTGGCAAACTACTTTACTACTCTGTGACTTTTCCAGTGTTTACTAGAGGCAGGAGCAGTAATCACAGTAAGCTCTAAGAAAGAGACACTCAGTCAAAGACTGCCGGCAAGGAATGCTCCTTGCAACCAAAGGGAAAGAAGTTACTGTGATCAGTGTATTTGTATTTCCTCTTCCTATTATCCTAAGGAAGGATTTTAACTATTAATTTGTGTTTCTTTCGATAAAGTAACAGAAAGAGGATACGTTGTCATAATAATGGTGGTGACGTAAGGCAATCATATCCTTTTCAGATAAATATTCTTAAGAAAATGTGGAGGGCAGTCCTGGTGCCCTGAGTGTTGGAAGTGATTACTACTGGACTATCCTCAAAAATCTTTCTTACGTTGTGAAGTCGAACATTTCTTGAACACTCTTTACTTGTAACTTGGTAGTACAGCTACAGCCCGTAACAGCAAATTATTCAATGAGGTGCGGTCCCCAACGATTTAATATCTACTCCTCAATCATAAATTGTTTTTTTTATTTTATATACAAATCCTGAAATAGTATTGCTACTTAAGAAAGGACTGTACCAGTCATAGATTGTGTGCATTAATATGACTAGTGGTATTATTGTTGTATCAATGGCAGATGAAGGACACCTCTAGGAATTGTGCCTCCAGCACAAGAGTGATGCTTGAAGCCTGATATACGAAATCCTAGAAGCACAGCATGAGAAAGAGGCTTCTTTTTCTGATTTCCAGTCTGTCTACGTAATGACATCTTGTTTTGTATTGTCTAATGATATAGTAAGGTTGTGTGCCGGAATGGGGGGTTATGTGCTCACAATCACTGCCTTGTAGGCGATGCAAAGGTTTTGAAGACGAGGTAGACCTGGAGGTGTGCCTCGAGGGACGGACAGTGCTGATTTCTCAGGGTGGTGATGATGTGATAATACATCTTTAGCACTTTCACGAGTGGAGCCACGGATGCAGGTTGCATGAGTAGGGGTGTCACAGCCATTTGACAGAGTACCAGAGCCTGGCTGGTAATTCTGAGATCCAGTTTAGGTGCTGGTATGACCTAGTTGAGTTCTCTTTACAAAGTAGGGTTTGAAGGTTAGGTAGTTGTGGTTTTTCTGTGCTTCTGGAGAAATGGGGCATGAAACTATCTAGTTTCATGTTGGAGAGTGAGTTTTAGGAAATTGCCATAAATGAAGATGAATGTGACCTCTGTCAGGTTTAGCTTCAAATAAGCATTGATTGCAACTCGGCAGTCACAATGGATATTCTTGATTGTGGACACTTTCATACGAAATTGTGTATCATCAGCATACTCGTAAACCTTGAACCCGAGCTTTGCAAGGCGGACTCCACAACGCTCCATGCACAAATAGCAGGTCGCAGAAATAAGATAGAATCTTAAGATATTTTAAAACTAACTGGTTCTCTCTGGGCCAAAAATAGCCTATATTTTCTGACAACATTCCCAGTTGGACGTCTTGGAAAATCTCTCCCTGTACCTTTGCCCCAGGAGTGCATGGTATTGTCTTGGCACTAGTAGATTGCAAGTCCTTACTGACTGCATTCTATGCTATAAAATTCTTATTGTTGGTTCCTCCCCTTGTTGTAATTGTAATCGTCAGATTGAAATATTAAATAAATAATTGCTCCCCCCATGGAAGACTCACAGTCACTAGATGCAGATACAAGTATGTCCTTGCTAGCGTAGTGTCACATATCATATTCTCCACAATGTCACATGAGCTCAGTATAACTAACAGTTTTGGTGATCCTGCAACCAGACTATTCAGCAGCAGGTTCTGTACATTACAAATACAGATAGGCTGCTGGCAGCATAGGATAATGTACCACATCAACAACAACCTCATATGTATTCAGCATATCTAACAATTCCTAGGTATTCCTTGATCATACTAATCATAAGTAGAGTGTACTTCTTGTTCCCCCACAGGATCCTCTAGTTCCTATTGTAGACTAATAACTATAGCATCCCATTCTATAAGATTCCCCAGACCCGTCCCCTTATACACGAACATGTGCTGTACTCTGTATTCAGCCTGTAACCAGTGGACCCTAATTCCCACATCCGCATCCAGCGCCTCTTGTTTGGTGATTTACTAATTATACATTTCAAGGCTACACATTTCTTGGTGATTGCAAAACCCAGCTCTGCAACCTAACTCATAGTTTTGGTGGTTTTTGGACAGGGCACACATCCCAAGACATTATCACTGACTGCTACGCTAAACCAATCAGGTTGCCCAGGGCAGCAACTACCTCACCTCAGAAATTGTGTGTCGCCCGCCAGGTTCACGACATGCGTATGTAAATGCCTACTGCCACCCTGCATGTAGGACAAGTCTCGGCCTTGAATGGATATAGTTTGTGTAGCCACTGGGGCATTATGTAGTCTCTTTGGATGCATTTGCTGTGAATTACTTTTCAATCTCACATTGCGTGTCACCTGTTGGCAATTGCTGAGGATATTATCCCCTCATGGTCCCCCAAATCCCTCCCCCAGTCTCACTCCCATTGACGTTTGACATTAACTATGCAGTCAGCTGTATGAGTGACCAGCAGTGTGTAAAGACATGATGTCAGTTTAGTGCCCCGTACATGTCCAGTACAGTACGTGTGCCCAGTTTTTGAGGTAAACCATGCCAAGACTTTCACATTGCTGTCGCCAACCCAGTGTATGTCAAACGTCCACTCCCAGAGACAGCCTGCCTCGCACAGGAGGCAGCATACCTCATCATCTTGCCGATTTCGTACTTGTCTCTTGTCCAGTGATTCATTGCAAAATGTAGTTCTTGATGGTGTACGGGAATGTCTCCATGATATGTGCTGGCTTGAGGATGGGAGGATTTCACCAAAACTTCTTTAAGAGTAATCATTTTGAAATATGGTATCATTGAATGGGAGCATTGGTGGTAGAATGGTTGATGTTGATGTCTAATACATTAGATTTGTTCATGATGAATTCCTTTTGGTGTTGTAGCAGTTAGTTGGGTGGGCCACAGCGGTGCATTGGTTGATGTTATCGATTAGGATTTTCTTTATAATGCATATACTGGAAGCCTCTATAATCCCAGAGACTTTAACAATGGTGATGAAGTGTAATATTTTCACTCAAATTAGGGTGTATTTGAGATGGATTTTATATCTTTTATTTTCATTATTACATTTAGGGTCATTTCATTTAATCAGCTATTTCTTGCGTCTTGTTGTGTTAGGCTTCAGATAAATATATCATATAAGCAATGTATTGTGATTATCAGCAATGGCTTTCATTGTGGCTTTGCATGAGTGGATGGAAAGCTGAAATTGGGTAAGAAGTGTGTATAGTTTGGGCTTTTGTGTCCTTGAAAGCCTGGTACTTTTGCTTGGAGGTTTGGGTTTGCCATGAGTGGATCATGCTATGTTACAAGATATGTAAAGCTGTGTTGACCCGCAAGCATCCCAGCACTGATTGAGGAAAGGAGATGTTTCACCGTGACAGAGAAAGCATTTAGGAGACTAGCGCTTGATAAGGCAGGTCTTAAGATCCTTTTGAAATCTCAATACTTTATCAAGTCATTATCAATGGACTGGATGACCAAGGGGAATGAGTTCCAATGGTTTGCCACATTGAAACTAAATGATCGTCCTCCACTTCTGGCTCTTCCGAACAAAGCGGTGGTAGCCAAATGATTGTTAGAGGAGCTGAGTGGCCTATTCGTAGTGTAAGGGGTAGCCAGCTGACTTAGAATGGGTGGACCATGTGCGTGTAGAGCTCTATGGGCATTACACAGAGGTTTTAACCCACTTCTCTGAATGACAAGTAGCCAGTGAAGAGTTTTCAAACCAATTCTAGCCAACTCATGTCTGGGAATCCCAAGTAGGATGCGTGCCACAGCATTTTGCAACTCTTGTAATTTCCGGGTGACTGCCATATGTGTGCCCAAATACAGTGAAATGCCGAAGTCAAGGTGCGAGAGACTCAAGGACTGAACTACCAGCCTCCTCTGCCTCAGAGGGAGCAGAGACAGGATCTTGTGCAGCATGTGCAAGATTCCAAAACAACTTGGAGATCATTTAGTGGTCTGGGTTTCCATCTTCTGTGCTTTATCGAGCCATACCCCAAGGATTTTTAAAGCTGCATTAACAGCCATGAGGGCTGAGGCTTTTGCCCAGCCCCAAGTCCATTGAGAGAAAAAATTACTCTCAAGGATCATAAATGCGGTTTTAGATCCATTGAGCTCAAGGTAGGAGGTGTTCCCCATGAAGGACTGGGTTCTTTAGGACCCAGCGGTGCCAGGGGACAACACCTGAAACCTTCGTGGGTTACCTGTTCCGGCGTACAAATGACAGAGACACGGGACACTTCCTTCGGCGTCAAAGATTCAAGGTTTATTTACTGCAGGGAACACAGAAGTCACGACAAGTACAACACGTGCAACTTGGGGAGACTGCTTCAAATTGGTTCTGTGGATCGCTCCTTTTATACAGAATTTACCCATAGGACAACATGATACACAAAGGTTTACAACCCGGTTCCCACAATTATCCCCCAGAGGGGTTGCTTTGGTCACTTCGATACACACAAGGTCCGGAACATAAGTGCGGAAACATTTGGCGGTTCCCAACTGTAAAAACCCATCTTCCCAACATTAGTGCATTCCAATCGGCAGTAAAACAGATCGAAATTAGGAACAAAAACAGGTGCAGAGGAAGATGGAGACAGTGGGGAGATCGGAATGGGTGTAAAAGGGGAGTTATCGGGAACACGAGATACAGGCATCAAAGGGACGTGCCTAATGAGATGCACGGCTGAGACAATAAACCGGCACGGCAAGATGAGCCTCGAGCGGGGCCATCTGCCTTACAGTATCATCCCCCTCATCATAAAGACACTTACAAAGAACATGTGTCTTCCGCAAATATCTTGGGAGTCCCAGGGTCGCGAAGCGGACAGCGTCCGTTCGCTGGCTACTTGAGGGCAAGAGACAAAATGGATGCCGTATCTAAGATGGAACCCGTGGGTACAGATGAAAAACCCACATAACAAATGAACGGTTTAAGTTAGCGCAGCGAAACTGCGCACACTTACTAAACTCGTCATTTGCGGTTCATAGATACCAGACTCGACCATATTCGTACGAGTCGAAAACACCATTTACAATTGTCACGGAACCTCAGACGCTCCTTTTGCCCTCATGTAGGCAAGCACTAGTCGGAATCATATTCGATATTCATCAGACCCTCGAGATGTTGCTGTAGCATAGCTCTGTCCAACCGAGTCCCCTTGGTAACAGGTGGCTGTCTCATACACGTTGTAGCACAAAGGCCACATAAGGCAGGACCGCACTGCACACAAAGGCAACACGTGAACAGGAACGCCACAACGACTCCGATGATCATCAGAATCTTCCAACCCCAAGTCGACATCAGGCCCCAAAACCATCCAAGTAGCGTCCAATCCCCTACATCCACGTGTATGGATTCGGAGATCTTATGCAACTTCGAGATGGCTTGATAAACAGTCGGAGCGTTATCAGGAATGAAAATACAGCAGCTCGAATGGATCACCTTACATACCCCACCTCGATCTGCTAAGATCACGTCTAAAACCATACGGTTTTGTAACGTCATAAGTCTATCCGCCTGAAGTTCAGTGGTGATATTACCAAGGGCACTGGCAGTAATATTAGCTGTCGATTCTACCACTCGAGTCAACTGTCTTAGGTTCCTACTATTAACCATAGGTCCCCAAAACGGGAGGAAACCCTTGAAAAAGTCTCCTGCCTCTTGACCAGCAGTATCCTCTTCGCTAATTACGCCTCTCACAACTCTAGTCTTGTGATAATCTGCATCTACAGTAAACGTCGGAGGCAACAAGTTTGCGATAAAACATGAGCCCATGAAGTCAGAGGGCAACCATGCATACGCACGATCATGACAGATAAAGTATGTACCCTTGGCAGCCAGGAACACAGGGGACGAGACCATCGGCAGAATGTAATTTTTAGTGCAAGCACTCTCTCCAAGTCGGGCTTTCGATCTTCGGCCACGACCTATTAGACAAAAATTACCAATGTGGGGTACGACCCATATCGGAGGCGAGCTTTTAAGCTGTTTTTCACTAGTGAACACGCTATATTCGCCTCTACTTAGGACCCTATAGGCTTGTACCTCTTCTTCAGGGATAAGCGAGGGATCATAGATATCGCTATCTAAATCCTCTATTGCTATAGACAAAGGTTTTTGGTACGAGGTAGGACCAGAGTAGGGGGAACGTGGTTCTCGAATGGGGTGGAAACCCAGTGCACTTCGAAACATTGTTTGAAATGCTCGAGCAGACCCTTGGGAGCTATACGGTAACACCAGATATGGAATTCCCTTATCCGTAGTATGTGGCATCAACCCACACACCCAACAATTAGTAGTGTTAACCACTAACTGATGCTGATGAAGGAGCTGAATAAAGGAATTGTTGCGGAATTCTGCACGTCTAGCCTGCTCGTGTTCAGGTAAGATATGAAAAGAATGGGGAGATGCAGTGGAGGTAAGTTTAAGGTCAGGGGTAGGAGTAGGTGTAGCAGAAGGTAAGAAGTAAAACATCGTGTAATACACCCCACCCGCCAATAATGCAGAAGCAATCAAAAACAATACGAATATTTGGAATTTAAAACATTTGGTACGACTGAGTTGCTGCAGCTTGAATCTTTGTGCTTGAGCTCCTTCCAAGTCCGTCAGCTTCGAAAATGCCATTCCCTACGACCGTCCGCAACGTTTCTTGACGCACTTCGTTCTGTGTAGCAGTAGTCAATTCCTAGGAGTTCCCAGGAACCGACGGTCTTTAACCTAGCGTCAAGACCTACTAACCAGAAGGAAGTACGCGCGCGGCCCTACGGTCTTTATTTCACAAATATATATGCGAAAACAATGTTTCTCAGCTGTGGAAGCAAAAAGTATAAGGAACGAAGCATATGTACAAAAATAATCACAATGATACGAGTGTTCAAACTGATCGTGGAAAACGGGATAATGCAATTGTCAAGGGACAGAACAGGATCTTTTATTAGTCTCTGGTGCTAGATCGCAAAAAGTATCGGGTTTTCCCAGGACGTGTCTGTTCGTCAAACAAAGGATTCGTTGAAGGGACAACGTCCTGTTGATCAGCTGAATGTTCTGGTCTTGAGTCTTTTGCTGACAAATTTTCAGCAGTATCTTTCTGCTGCACTGAGGATTCTCCAACAGGTTGTGCGTCACTGAAAGGTACAAACGCCGGCAATCCTTCGTTTTCAGTTGATGCAATGCCTTTCCTCACCCACGAGTCTGCTGGCAACGGGATAGGGACTTTCTTGGTATGGGTGGCATGCACCCAATTCTTCCGCCCCTCAAGACGAACTGCAGTTCTCGTGGCAAGGAGGACCTGGTAGGGTCCAGTGAACCTGGGATCTAAATTGTTCTTGCGCGAGAAGTTGCGCGTCACCACCCAATCTCCGGGCTGGAGCTGGTGGCCTGGACCCTCCGTCTGCGTCGGCAATGCTTCGTGAACCTGTTGGTGAATTAACCTCAGTTTAGCAGTCAAGTCATGAAGATAATCGATCAACATTGGATACTCAAGATCACAAAAGGCACCCGGTCTAGGGACCCCCCAAACATTGGCAGGACGACCGAACACTATTTCATAGGGACTGAGCCCTACTCGGGAGTGTACAGTTGCCCTTGTTGACAGTAATGCTAAGGGTAAAGCGTCAGGCCACGAAAGACCTGTCGTAGCCTGAATCTTTGCTAGTTTTAGTTTAAGGGTGCCATTGTACCCTTCAACCAAACCAGCTGACTGAGGATGATTGGCACTATGGAATTTCTGATTAATTCCAAGGCCCTTACACACACTCTTCATCACACTCCCCACAAACTCACTTCCGTTATCTGACCACACAATTCTAGGCATTCCATACCGAGGAAAATATTCCTTCAGTAGGATTTTCGCAGTAGACAAAGCAGTATTGTCTTTGAGAGGATAGGCCTCGATCCATCGGGAGAATGCGCAAACCACAACTAAAACGTATTTCAGGTTATTGCATCGCTCCATATGGATGAAGTCCAATTGGATCACCTCAAAGGGACATGAAGGGGGAGCAAAACTACCAGGAGGAGTTGGGGTTCCCTTACCAGGATTGTACAACATACATACCATACAATTCTTAACCAAGCGTTCAGCACATTTCGTAATACCATCATTCTTCCACACAGGAGACAGTAATTTACAAATACCTTTCGCGCTAATATGTGCTAACCCATGCGCCATAGTTACAACAGCCAGCACATACGCATCAGGCAACATCCATCTTTTCTGTTCCGATAAATCAATCCAACAACTATTCGCATCCAACTTTCCCGTACTTTCTTTCCACTTCGCCTTTTCAGTCTCGGTGGCCTCATTCTGAATTGCTTTCACACTCTCGATAGTGTCCTCACACATACTCGATTCTGTAGGCCACCTAACCGAACTTGTCACATACATTCGAGTGCTAAGGTTCCGGGCAGTCTCCTTAGCAGTCTCATCCGCAAACGCATTACCACGACCAACATCATCCGTCACCTTACGATGCGCACTACATTTAACAATCGCCACTTGCTTAGGCAACGTAAGTGCATCCAAAAGATCATTCACAAGCTGGCCATGCTGAATCTTCGTACCATGCGATGTTAGAAAACCTCTCTCTCTCCACAACCGTCCAAAACTATGTGCGACGCCAAAGGCATATTGGCTGTCGGTAAACACATTCACACGTTTCCCTTTCGCTAGCACACACGCTCTAGTGAGAGCGATCAGCTCTGCAGCTTGGGCAGAATTCTGATTTAATCTCGCAGTCTCAACAACAGTATTCAATGTTACAACAGCATAAGCAGTAGTCACATCGCCATTCGGCAACTTAAAACATGAACCATCCACATACAGTGTACCATCTGGATCTTCCAATGGGGTGTTTTTAAGGTCCACTCGACCTTTTGTTTCCTCCTCTGTCCTCAAATAACAGTCGTGTTCTGTTATTACATCTGACTCTAAGCTAATTGGTAACAAAGTTGCCGGGTTCAGAACATTACAACGTTTTATTTGAATATGGCTTGCCAACAGTGTCAACTCGTACCCAGACAACCTCGCACTCGTCAAGTGCTGAGTTTTCATACGATTCAAAAGAGTATCGACTGCATGCGGAACCATCACCGTAAGCATATTATCCATGACCAATCCTGCTGATTGTCGGATGGAGACCGCGGCTGCCGCCGTCGCTCGTAAACAACTCGGCAATGCTCTAGCTACCGGGTCCAAGGTCGAGGAAAAATATGCACATGGACGTTGCTTACCACCAAAAGGTTGCGTTAAGACACTCAACGCACAACCTTCTCTCTCGTGAACATATAATGTAAACGGCTTGCTATAGTCAGGAGTACCTAACACAGGAGCCGAACACAATGAATCACGTAATTCAGAAAAACTTTTCTGACATTCTTCCGTCCATGGTAAAGGAGTCGAGACATCCTTGCACGTAAGAGCCACTAATGGTTTCGCTAGCAATGAAAAATTTGGAATCCATTGCCTGCAGTACGACGTAATACCTAAAAAGGCACGCACATCTCTTTGAGTGGTTGGCACAGCCATTCGCACAATTGCTGCAATTCTCTCTGGGGTCAACCGTCTTCCCTCCTTTGACAATAAGTGACCTAGATAGGTTACTTCTTGACAACAATATTGGAGTTTAGAAGGTGACACCTTATGATTTAACTCGCAGAGATGTTGCAGCAGCAATACCGTAGCGATTTTGCAAATGTCCTGAGTATCTGCAGCCACCAATAGGTCATCGACGTACTGGATTAAGGCCGCACCAGCCGGCAACTTAAATGCATCCAGTTGACCCTTCAAGGCTTGACTGTAAATCGATGGACTTTCACAGTAGCCCTGAGGAGCGCGTTTAAACCGGAAACTGCGTCCACCAAGAGAGAAACCGAAAAGGTCTCTGCTCTCCTCCGCAATCGGGATGCTGAAGAACGCATTCTTCAAATCAATCACCGAAAACCATGATGCAGAAGCTGGAATCAGAGTCAGTAATGCCGTGATGTCAGGCACAACGGGGAACTGAGGAATCACAATTTTATTCACCTCCCGTAAATCGATAACAAAACGATAAACAGGTGGTTTCGAAGGATCAGTACGTTTTAGAATGGGCAGTACAGGGCTGTTGCACACGTTTCCCCGTGTTTCCTCAATAACGTCTTTCTCGATCAAATCATAGATGATCGCTAACAGTGCTCGTTCACCATCAAGAGAGATACGATACTGGGGAATACGTGGCAATCGCACATTGGATTTCAACTGAACAACATAAGGTGAGATATCAAGCAGGCCCACATCATTGGGACCTGTTGCCCACAAAGATGCAGGAAGAGAACTCAATTCCGGTGAAAGCTTATCGAGAGACAAGTACATAGGAGAGACAACCCTCTCTCCCAACGTAAGCTTTACACCCGCAGGAGAACAATACAAAGTTGCATACAAACGTTTAAGCAAATCCAGACCCAAAAGATTTTCACCACAACCCGTAGTCAAAATCAACGGAGCTTCTAGCTCACGAGGCCCAATTGTAAGGGGCAAAGGGCGCGAAACTGGATTGCTAACGGGGGCGCCAGAGAATCCAACGGAAACATTTGTTAAGCCAGACAAAGGTGCGCCAGGGAGTTTCGAATGCTTTATGGAACTTTTCGCTGCACCAGTGTCCAACAGAAAAGGCTCAACGACGCCCGATGTAGCAACTGCGACGTAAGGCCCTCTCTGATCAACCGGAACTGATACTACTCCCTCTCCTGTCCTAGTAATTACTGTCGTCAGTTCCCTGATCGACGTAATAATCGTCCACATTGTACTGCGCAGATCGTCCTTGCGACGATCCACGTTGATCAAAACAATTATCGGAATTGGATGAGTTATCTGAGCGATCATTCTGAGCACCACGACCTCTGCCACGTGGAGCCTGCTGCGAACCACCACGACCTCCTCTAGATGAATTACCACTATTACGTTCGTTTAGAACAGGACAATTGAATTTGATGTGTCCCTCCTGTCTACAATAAGCACATTGATTGTACCCTAACGATGATCTTTGGGAAGAGGAGTCATTGCGAGATTGTGATCGGTTCGATTGCGGCTGCGATCGATTTTGTTGCGAAGTAGTCTGATTTGAACGTGGAGGATACGCTTGCTGAAGCAACACTTTAGTTTTAAGCTCTTTCGTCTTTTTATCAGCACGGTCGTTCTCTTCTTTCTCTCTGTTCTCATAATATTGTGCCGTGGCCAATATCTGAGCTGAAGTAGAAACGGCCCACGCACTTTCTGAATTCTTTAATTTATTGCTCAAATCGGGCAATAAGTTCGAAACAAATTTATCCACGAACAACCTTTGACCACCCTCAGTGCCCATATCCTGACCACTATGATCAATGAATGCCTCCTCGAACCTCGTAAAGAAGTCGGAGACACTCTCGTCCTTTTTCTGCTTACAAGCTGACAATTTGTCCCAATTGACCCTCATAGCTGGCATAAGAGTTTTCATTAACGTTATTATTCTTTGGGGGAGGTCAGTAATGAGTTGTTCAGGCTTAGCCCCACCGACTTGTCGCGTATCGGCCGCAGTAAGGGCAGCCCAATCGCCCCCTAATTCGTTCGCATGATCTTCATGCCGAATCTTAGCCCATACCGGTTGCAGCACAACATTGCCAAACAGCATGTCGATATCGGCAAGATTCATTATCGTGGCGTCTACAAGCTGCGATAATTCTTTATAATAACCAGCAGGATTCTTGCGAGGGTCAGGCAAAGATTGCTTCACCTGTAACACTTCTGAGCGTTTCCATGGGAGATGTATCCATACTCTCTGAAAATGCGGCAGGATAGGTGGAATTTGAGCAGCATCACCTGGCATCCACACGGGTGGAACTTCCCGCATAGGAAACTGACCAGACTCATCTGGCTGTCTTTCGACATCCTCAACAAACAAAGCTTGAGGTATAGGAGTGGGACGGAAAGATAACAATCGTTCAACAGCGCGTCGAACATTGGTGTCCACTATCAGTCCAGCCGAAAACTGAAGCTGCAAATCAGACAACGCGGTCAGCACCTCGTCAGGTGCGTCGGCCGATATCTGATCACGAAGGACCTTACACATTTCCTCGAACACAAATCTTTGGGTTGGTATATTGAATTGACAAAACGTGTCGAGTACGACACGTGGAGGATTTCTAAGAGGGTGCATCATCCAACCCATCGCCATATTATATAGCGAAGCACGTTCCCTGTTACCAGGAAGCTGACTACGTCTCTGAGGACCATCGGAACCAGCGGACCCAAGAACAGGCCCGAGCGAATGAAAGAAACTAGCCGCAAGAGGAGAATTACGACTACGAGTAGAGGGAGAAGTATAGGACACAGGACTAACAAGTGAAGGAGTAGAGACAGAAACAACAGCAGGGGTTAACAGAGCAGGAGCAGTAGCGTGAGCAGGAGTATGTGGAAGCGGAGGAGCAGTAGGAATAGCAACAGCCAAAGGAGCAGGAACAGTCGGAAGAACGGGTGCAGGTTGAGGAACAGGCAAAGGAAGAATAGGTGCAGGAACAGGTACAGGGGGAATCACAGGAGCTGCGACACCCTGCACATACGGAGGTGGCGATTTCATAAGATAGGACATTAAAGGATCCTCAACTGCCTCTTCCTTCTTTTCCGACTCCGTAGGCAAAGTAGGATAGCATTTATCTATAGTCATACGCTGTAATCTATCAAACACTTCCTTTTCCTTGACCTCCTTATCATGCTGAAACTGCTCTGCTTTCTTTATAATAGTAGCAACATTATCTCTCTGATTTCGTTTAGTCTGTCTGATTTCTTTCTGTCGGGCTTCTTTACGCCACAACCGAAAGGCATCAAACATGGCCGGCCTTGACTTTTTCTCGAACAATTTAGCCTCTAGGTTATCTAGAATCGGGGTCTCAAAGCTACCATGAGGTGGCCAACTAAGGACACCATCCTTCTTTGTGTAGCGAATCCAATAATCATTAAAGGTAATCGGGCCTAGCCCATGTTTACTGTACAGTTCATAAGTCGGAGTTCCAACCGGAGGTATCGGACACGAGTCCTCCAGTCGGGAATCCACACCACAAGGTCTGAAACAACTGAACAAAGTACTACGACCAGGCATCTTGCACACTAGCCGAGTTTCACAAACTTCAAGGGTTACGGGATTTACCAAGTCCCAGCAAAGAACAAAAACCCTCGGTTTTTGGCGGCTGCAGTCGTCAAATAACACAACAAAGTACGCTAGCAAAGTGTCACCGACAAAAACACTCACACAGCGTCAACAACAAAAACACTCGCTAAAGTGTCAACAACTAAGGACTCTGGGAGCGACCCACAAATACTTAACTAAAAGATCGATGGCGTCACCAGGAAGGCCCGTCAGTCGTCTCGCTATACCAAGGTCTACGCCAGGCGCCAAAACAGGTCTACAGTCAGGGCAGCAGTCCGTCCCAGCCGTCAGGAGGCGGGAATCTTCGCGGGAAAAGTCTTCGGGCCACTTGTTTCGACAACAGGATCGATGAAGCGGAGTGCACCTTCCCTCGGAGATTTCACACGAAGTTCCTCACGATCGTCGGGCTTGGACCGGTACCACTGATGCAGCCCCACGTTGGGCGCCAACTGAAGGACTGGGTTCTTTAGGACCCAGCGGTGCCAGGGGACAACACCTGAAACCTTCGTGGGTTACCTGTTCCGGCGTACAAATGACAGAGACACGGGACACTTCCTTCGGCGTCAAAGATTCAAGGTTTATTTACTGCAGGGAACACAGAAGTCACGACAAGTACAACACGTGCAACTTGGGGAGACTGCTTCAAATTGGTTCTGTGGATCGCTCCTTTTATACAGAATTTACCCATAGGACAACATGATACACAAAGGTTTACAACCCGGTTCCCACAATTATCCCCCAGAGGGGTCGCTTTGGTCACTTCGATACACACAAGGTCCGGAACATAAGTGCGGAAACATTTGGCGGTTCCCAACTGTAAAAACCCATCTTCCCAACATTAGTGCATTCCAATCGGCAGTAAAACAGATCGAAATTAGGAACAAAAACAGGTGCAGAGGAAGATGGAGACAGTGGGGAGATCGGAAAGGGTGTAAAAGGGGAGTTATCGGGAACACGAGATACAGGCATCAAAGGGACGTGCCTAATGAGATGCACGGCTGAGACAATAAACCGGCACGGCAAGATGAGCCTCGAGCGGGGCCATCTGCCTTACAGTATCATCCTCCTCATCATAAAGACACTTACAAAGAACATGTGTCTTCCGCAAATATCTTGGGAGTCCCAGGGTCGCGAAGCGGACAGCGTCCGTTCGCTGGCTACTTGAGGGCAAGAGACAAAATGGATGCCGTATCTAAGATGGAACCCGTGGGTACAGATGAAAAACCCACATAACAAACGAACGGTTTAAGTTAGCGCAGCGAAACTGCGCACACTTACTAAACTCGTCATTTGCGGTTCATAGATACCAGACTCGACTATATTCGTACGAGTCGAAAACACCATTTACAATTGTCACGGAACCTCACCCAGCTGACAACCTGTTCCAGACTAGGAACCAAGGTGAGAGCTGAAGGATCCCTGTCAGGGGCAAGAGAAAAAAACAGCTGGGTATTGTCTGCATAGGAAACTATGAAAATCCCAAAGGGAATACTCATATCAGACAGTGGTTGCAGGTAAACATTAGGTTACTTGGGACTGAGAGAAGACCCCTGTAGCACTCCACAGGTGACTGGAAGGACCTTGGAATAGCAGCCTTCATCAAAAACATGGAAGGAGAGTTCCTTCAAAAAGGAGCTCTCCCAGTGAAAGGGCCTGGCCAGAGACACTTGCCCTTCTAACCCATTCCAAAAGTGTGGAATGGCATTGTTCCCAAGTCGAGGGAAAGGTTGACCGTTTGAAGCAAGAAGAGGAAGAACATTTCTGCTCCAAGGCTCAGGATATTGGGGAAGAGGACCCAGATGTGATTTGACTGAAAAGGGCAGTGAACTTGGCCAGAGTAAGAGAAGGGAATTCAGAGAGAGTAAGAGAGCCACTCTCCTTACTGCTACTCAAGGGAATGGGATTAAGGCTTCCCTCCACCTTTTGGAAAGATCGATAGACATCTGGAAGTTAGGTGCCAAAAAAAGTAGCCAATGTATTACATCTGTCCTTTTTAGGGATCAGAATTAGGACCATTAAAGTTTGGTTCAAGTAAAGTTTTAGTGATCCTGAATATTTTCCTTAGAGAGTTGTGTGCTTTGGTAATTCTGGCTTCATAGTAGGAAGCCTACGCCACTTTGATATCTGCGTGGCAAGCCCTTACTGTCTCCCGATATGAACATTTTTTGCATTCCCTATAATCCATCCTCCATCCCCTCTCCGTGATTTTACTTTTTGTTTTAAGATCTCAGAGATGGGGAGAATACCGGGAGCAAACTTCTTTTTAATGCTTTACGTGAATGGAGTGTAGGAAATAGCTTGATCCAAAGAATGTATTATCCATTCTGAGATCCTATTGTTGATGACTTTGAGGTTTGAGCCCAATACAAGCAAGGTCAGACTGTGGATCCATCTCCAATTGTGGAGATTTAGCTGCTACCAGTGCTGACCTTCCAGCACTAAAGATTTCAAATGTGATGGCTTGTCTGGAATCATGAGAACGGAGGGGATGGAAAAATGATCGTGAAGCATCGGATGATAAGGAAAAATGGGGTCAAGCAAGTGCCCCTTTTTGTGGGTGGGACCATGTGCATTTTGTCCCAGTTCCATTTCCTCAAGGTCGGCCACAAGTCCAGCTGCTTAAGTATCATCTGTCTCATTAAGATGAAGGTTCAAATCACCCAGGACAGTAAAATTGGCTTTGTTCATGGTCAAGCTGCCTAAACCCCCTGGTATAGCCTGGGTGAACTGGCATAGTGAGCCAGAGGGGGCAATATATTAAAGCTCCCAAGAAAGTTGATGTTTGGGACAGGGAAATTGAAAAGATGAGCCTTTCACAGTGGGAGAGTACCAGGGGGTCAGCAAGGTAGGTAAGAGAGCAGCACTTCAGAAAAATTGCAAGCCCTCCCCTTTTCTGGGTACTCTGTCTTTACAGACTACATAGTAGTCGGGAAGATGTGCCTGATTGATGTCTGGACCTGACCCTGCACAAAGCCAGGTTTTCAACAGTAAAACAACATAAGGATTATTGACTTCTAGTAGGGAAAAGCTTTCCCAATTGGTGCAAAGGAAGGGATCTACTATCAAAAAGGTAGATTTTGTATTTGGGCTTCAAAAGATGGGCATTCAAGGATTCCAAATCAGGTGACAAAGAGAAGAAACAGTACTTACCAGTAGTAAGGTCCCTGGTTAAGTTCCTTACGTGAAGGCAGTTAATATTGGGTGCCCTTCTTAGTTGGGCTAGGTGGTCCCTTGTATAGTAAACTGGGTGGGAGGGATCAGGCACAGGGTTCCTGGACCCATTTGGGCATTGACAGGTGCAAACGGGCATGCCCTTGGCATGTCAAAAGTGCTTCTGATGCACACCCACTGTCATGCCTTAATTTCGTAATGCCCAAGGTCCAACCAATAGTGCGTCAGAGTGTCAGGGACCTCGTTAGGAGCCCTCTGCAGCTTGCACCACCCACTGCTCGCCCCTGCCAGCGGTGCTAATCACAGTTCCAACACAACTACTTACAATCACACTTCCACAAATATGACAATTCAGACTATGCTAGGCTAAAAAAAGCTATAAAAATGGATTGGGTCGCAGTTATTAGTCACTTTAATGTATATTAAATTATTTTTTCAAACAGTAGTTTTCTTATTTCAAACTCAGGCAAGTGTAAAACCATGTGGTGGACTGTCATATGTCTGGTGTTGAAAGATAAGCGCAGGTGCCGGGCATCAGAAACCACCTGCTCAAATAAGCACAGTTTTATGCCAAGAAAGTGTTGCTTTCTTTGGCCAGGCTTTCTCATGCATTTTGATCTGCAGAATCTCGAGATGATTAAATAGTGGTCTTCCACTTTTTAATGGTGTTAGATGTTCTTTGGAGCCCTGTGGCCTGGGTGTTTTTTAAATATGGATCTGATAGGTGGCAGAGTCTATCAGAGTGTACCTGCTTTTAACAGGTGCTCCTAATTGTATGATTTCACAAAGCGCCTTTGTTGTTATTGTTATGCATAACACTTTAAATGCTTACTATAACTCTTGCCAAGAATGTGAAGCTCATGCCAACATTGCTTACGGTCTCTATGGTAGGATTGTTCCTGGCATGGACCGTTGGAGACTGGGAGGTAGACTGACAGGCTGCGCAGTTGGTAGTGTGTATTGATGACTCATTCAAGATAATGGAGCCCACGTTTTCAAAGGAGGAGTGGGTAAAACATTGAGAGGAGGATGACTAGTTTCTTTTGATCAAGACCTCCATCATAAATGGGTGGCCCAACTATAAGGGGTTAGAAGCAGATCTCGGACTGTTTTTGTCGATAAGCATGAGTTCACGTTGTTCTAGGCTGATCTGGTACGAGGTAAAAGGGAGCTTCCACCCAAGGACGTGAGACACAGCATAGTCAATTTGGGGCATGAGGGGCATCTAGGCAGGAGCCTCACAAAGGTCTGGGTTTGTGAAAGATACTGGTGACCTTGCATGGATCGCAAGGTGGAGTAGGTTGTGAAGGAGTGTTGTTTATGTGCTGCTAATGACAAGACTCATGTAACCAGTACTCCTCATTTGATGCCTGTTGTTCTTCCAGAGATATTGGAAAAAGCTGGGTCTGGAAATCATGGGGTAGACTGAGCTATTACAACCTGCTGAGAGGTTTGAGTTGCTTCTTGTGGATTCCACATCCAGATGGGTGATATGTGGTGGGCAGATCGTACCAGCCCTAATTGTGTGACTCAAAGGTCACCTTCTGAGTGCATATGGGGCAGATCGGCCATTTCTAAGTTAAATACTACATGGTTCTCTTTTAAAAGTACTGCTCATCCAGACAAGGAGGAAATTGGTTTTAGGATCAGGTTTTCTCAGCAAAAGTATAAACGCAGGTATGATGAAAAGAATTCTGGGAACTTCAGGAAGTGGAATGTGGGGGACTGTGTCCTTGCTAAGAAACCCAAATAGGAACGGAAGGAGTAACTGAGTACATGGGTCCTTTTTCCAATACTTCAATTAAAGGTAGTGTGATAACAGTTCACTTGGGATGCAGGTGGAGCATGTCTCATTTAGTGAAATATCTTGGAGGTTATTTATCAAGTGACACATGAGCAGATCTCTATAATAATTCCTCTAAGAAAAGCGTTGTAAGGAATGGTTCTTTGGACTTATCTGGTGTGAGATCTCCAGCAAGATCCAGAAGTCCTCCGATCCATTTCAAAGATTTTGTAATGAGATAAAGTTGGTTGAGAGGAACATGCTGGCATGCTGTCCTCTTACAGCATCAAGTAGATTTGTCTTTCTTTGTTTTCTTTAGTTACCTTTTATTAGCTCTTGGTCTCTTCGTCATGAGTAATGTTAGATTTTTTTTGTTTTGTGTTGTTATTCAATCGTAATTGTTATGTAAGGGGGATGTGTTGTAAATGTAATGCATATAACTTTAAATGCTTACTGTAGCTCATGCCAAGAATGCTCACAGTCTCCATGGTAGGATTGTACCTTGCAAGGACAGTTGGAGACTGGGAGCTGGACTGAGAGGCTGAGCTGTTTGTGGTGTATATTGAAGACTCATTAAAGAACTTAAAAAACACCCTGCAAGTCTTGCTATTTAGACAGACTTTTTTTCTGTAAATATGATATTGGGTGCACATTATAGTTTAAACTCTGACTACTATAGCCTTGGAGCCCAACCTGAAGGTAGGTGGCCTTTAATGGTCAGTAGAGCCTGATACGGAGGGCTCTAAGCGTATTAGAAAATTTCGCCCCTAGAGGACAGAATGTTCTAATTTGTAAAATAAAGTCCCAACAGCTCCGTGAGGCTGTTGTTCACAGCAACAGCAGTGAACAAACAATGGAATGTTGGAGCTCCGGGCTGCTACCGACCTTTAGAAGCCCACACCACTTCATTGTCTTCAACCGAACTCCCAACATTCCAATGTTATAATACTAGCAAATGAAACACAAGCATTAAATAAAGAGGGGTTTAGTGCAGAGCAGAGACTGAAAAGTACCCCCTGCTCTCAAAATTCACTAAAGAAATCTGTTCTCACTTAACAGCTGATTGACAGCTCTTTTCCAAGTTTGACAGAGTTTAGCTACACACAAAAATATCCAAAGCTGAAAGTTCTTTTTGTGTATCTTAATGAGTGGGAAAGGAGAAAAACAATTAATATCACCTTAAGCGCCATTTTACAATTTTCTAGAAGTCATTGCAGTGACAAAGTAATAATAATTCTGATGTCTGAAGTCCTGCTCTTGTGAAGCGCATTCCTTTCACCCGAGAGGCAGGGTTCTCCTCTAAATATTACATGTGATGAACTGTCGGCTTGAGGCATCTCATAGTGTCCTCCTCAGATGAAATAAAATTGGTGTTGGCAGGCTCCCAAGCACTTTTTAATAATAAACCTAATTAGGGGTGCATGGCAGATAGCAAAGGAAGGAGGATTCCAGAAGGGCTCTCGCATCTGACACAACGAGGGGAACATCAGTCAATTGGCTAAAAGGTTGATAAAGACCATTTAGCTACAATGAAGGTGTCTGTCTTAAGGGAACCTAATAATGAAATGTGCTGTTGTTAGTGTTCATCTTAGGTAGGTACAAACGGTAAGTGATGTATATGTTGTAGGCGCCACTGAATAAGGGATAATAAAGGGTTATGTGTAAAAAGTTCACTTAATTACATAAAAGGAACCCAAGAGAATCAAGCGCAGAACTATTGCAAGATACTCGTGAACAATAAATACTTTTATCCACGATGCAAAAACAAAGGAGCGTGTATTTCCAGGGTTACACCTGTGAAGCTGAGACAGTTGCGGTTTCCCAGGAGTAGTCCCGAAATTCTTTTGTCATTTCCCGGGGAGCTGACTACGATTGCATATTCATAAGCGAAAGTGTATCAAATAAACATGTATCCATAAATAAATGTGTTACCCAAGTGGATTATTTACTTTTTAAATGTTTTCTCCATGGAAAAAAACTATTTTATGTACACGTCCCTTAATTTGAGGGGTTGTTTTCTCCTCCTACCGTGAATGCGTCTGCAAAAAAGTTGTTAATACACGTTTGGGCAAGCTCCCAAGTCCTGATAAGCACAAAGTTCACACCTAGTAGAACACCTTTAACAAATATCTATTCATATTTTGTAAGTACGAAACGGGAATTTACATTACACTTGCATTTGCGGTAGTTGAAGAACTATGTCCAAAATAGGGGAGCAAATACTTTATTGTAAATGGACCGAGCCTTAAGTGTAGTAAGGCATACTTATGGGGTGACTTGTTATTAAAAGGAAGGTTTAGGCCCATCAAATGGAGTTATTCTGACAAGTCGAATTTCCAGTTTAAAAAATGCACAATGAGTGTTGCAGTCCACTGCTGATGTTTAACTCTTCACTCCCTGGGTACACTTTGTATCATGTACTAGTGATGTATAGGTATCTTAAATATAATAAGCAGAGGTATGCTAATATCCTGGTTAGAAGGGGTAAAGTACACAGTTTTGTAAGGCCAGCAAAAATAGTCTCAGTAAAAATGTAAAAAATTCATGGTGATCCTGCAGAAAAGGCAAATTTCTAACCCTCGTGTATAATAATGTTACATCTGGGGTCACTGAAAGGAAATCTTCTGTTCACAAAATATGAAAGATCCTACTCAAAATGTCTATAGTCTCCTTAAGGTCAGATAGTAAGGGCTTGACATAAGGTCTCACAATCCCTATATGACATAGAGTTTTTTTTTTCAAATGAGCATCCTTCTAGGGAAGAAAGTCTATCAGGTGGGTTTTCCTGGTTATGTATCGTGGTAAGAAGATAAAATACTTAAATAATCGTTTTTCAGGAAATTCAATTAATCTTGCTTTAGCTAACACATTCATAACCGATGATTCAATATTGAAAATACATTTTGTGTCACTTGCTCATATACATCTTTAGTGCTTCATACAAGTACATGTTTTTTGGCCAAATCACAGAATTGTCCAATGGTTTTATAATCAAATTATACATCTCAATCAGTTTTATAGGAGTCCCAAAAAATTGTCTCTCCAAGCAGCTAATCGTGTTACTATATTTTTGTACTTATTCCTTTTTCAAATCTTTCACTACCAGACAATGATACACATCTAGTGTGCCAGTTTTCATCTGCTGTATATACTTCAACTTAAGTTAATAATACATTTCATCACTGTCCAACAAATCTAAATCTAGAGTGGCAAAGGCAAAAGAAAAGGTTTTAGCGCTTGTAGGAAGCTTGTTCATCTTCTGCCTCTAGTGCAGTCCAATCATGTGTTAGCTCCAAGTCAGATATTAGTAAATTGTCACTCATACTACCGAAATTAGGAGCTTGTTTCTCTTTTCTTTTTTGCCAAGTAAAGTTTTTAAGGAGCTTCAGTTTTCTATTACATGTATACACATCAATTCACATTTGAGCATAAATGAAATACGGTTCTCAACAGAATGATAAGCCTACAGACAGGGTTTGTGTCTATCTAAGTCACGGTTTTGTTACTCAAATTAATTATTGTGTGCTCACCCATACCTGTAACATAGTCGTTAATCAAGGTAGTTGGTAAATTCGCTTTTTCGGTCCCTGTGTATTAGACCTTTCAAATGGTTTGTTTGTCCTTTTTCCTCCACTTCCTCTTCTTTGTTTCTCATCCTTTTAGGTTTTTTTGCCTTCCTTTCCTTTGTAACATCTCTGTTTTTTCATTAATCTTAGTCTGAATTTATGTTAAAAAAAAGCTTTTTGCTCTTGTTGATCAGTAGATGATCTTGCAACAACTTCATTATCGGTCTCATTGCTGACATCCGAGCTTATATCAGTTACGTTGGTTTATTCCTGTTTCTGACATTTTGTAATCTTTCACTTGTTCCTTTCGAAGGCCATTAACTTTGCATGCTAATCTTCAATTTACCCTGATTTATAGTCCAACCTATTACATGGTATTTAATGGATGTTTTCCTCTTAATGTCTTTCTCTGTTATATTCATCCTGCAATTCATTTCTTCCATAAATGAATCAATCTGGTCTTTATTGAAATGATTAGATAATTCTACTTTCAATTGTTTAAATGAATTCCTAAACTTTTCTCTGTTTTCTCTGTTAATGATGACATACTTCACAATAATCCTTTATATTTGCGCTGAAGCAGCCATGTGCTTTCTGACCCCTTTGCCAGCATATCTGGGTTGGGATCTTTATAGGTGGGTATTGTTAGCATCCGTGATCCCCAAGGGACTCTGTCAATTCCAAGTACCTCCATTTTGCTGTTTCTTGTTTTGACAGCTTTTCACTCTTTGGGATTTTTGGTACAGTCCTGAAAGTGTGCTATCTTTACCGTTTGTTAATCCTTCATTCCCGTTCCGATCACCATCACCAGTAACATTAAAGAGTTGCGTAGCTGACACTTATTTTTCTTTAATTTTACCTGTTGCTATTACATTTCATCCACAATTGTGGATAGGCCTTTCCCATATGTCAATGCCAGGATGCTCAAAAGGAGGATACGTACTCACTGAAGCAAGGGAGTTTGTCCCTAAAAGATGGCCCTCTGGTTGTCTCAATCAAAAGCCAGAGCCACCAGGAATGGCTGAAGCCCAATGCTCGTTTAAAAGGGGGAGGGGCTATAAGGTCAAATATACAGGAAGAAAAGATGCCGCTTCCCGTCTGGTGCCTGTAAATGGCAGGTGCAGGTAAGCGGCTGAAACCGCTCCACATGCCAACAATATTGCAGCCCCTTCACACAGGTCAAGAGAATGGTGTCCACTCTCCTGAGATGTTGTTTAGCCGTAAATTCTTTATTGCATGATATGGTCACCACAGCAATGTTTTTGAGCCACACAGAGGTCTTGCTCATGATAGCCGCAATATTGCCTCTTAGCAAACAAACATGAACTATTCACACGAGCATCATATCATACATATGAATAAGCACCGATAGAAATACTCCACATACAGTGACATCCCTATGTATATTTCAGTGATGAATTAAATCACAATTTGTGATATACTTCTGTCAGCAGAGACCACAATAATAAGTCAATTAAATGCAATATAATAGTACTTTAAACATGTAAACAATAACAATAAACTGCATGGTTCTTAAATGGCATTGTTTTTGCCTGTAGAGATTTATTAATTTTGTTGCAGTAGTTACATCCATTTTTCATGCAATAAATATATTTTATTAATTTGCCATTTTGTATGCCATTGATTTGAAGTTGCTTAGTAGGGGCACAGAGTAATTTGCCTAATTGTACCACTTGAGGATCATTTAAGCATTCTGAATATTGTAAAACTCCAACTTCCCTCAACAGATTAACCACACAATATGAATTATTCTAATGCAATCTCACATCGTCTTTATGCTGTACAGTCTGATCGCTGGCTGTGCCAACTTCAATCTGCTGCAACAAAATTGCTTCCACAAATCTTCCATATGTTGTGGTACATCATGTTGCTTTTGTTTATCAAGTTATTTTGTGTTGCAAGAATTCTGTTTCATTCAATTAAATTATATTTCAGAGCGTGATATGCGATTCAATTTGTCCTCCTTCAGTATGCCTTGAAGCTCTTTCAGGAAATATTGCGCTCAGTGCTAAATGATATGAGTTGGTTTTCTAGGGTACCCTATATTTCTCAGTATATTATTTGATGTTCGTATTGTTTTGCAGAATTGTTTTTCAAACTCTGCAACATGTAAATACATTCATTGATTTGCAAATGGAAGGGGTCTGCTGATTTCCCCACCTACGCCAAGGATGTTGTGCTGAAGCGTAAAAGAAACACAGTTAATCTCCGCTGAACTCCATCCGCTTTAATTCCTGACGGGGCCCTGGGAGTTTATGTTTCATATTCAGAAAGCTTTCTGTAGCAGCCCGCGGGGAGACGAGTAGTAATGAAGAAATGTTCTCACTCTGAAGCCGGCTCTTTATTGGACTGCGAAAGGCACAGTCTGTTCTGAGTGGCTTTTTAATTTCTCCTGATTAACCCTGTCAGGCTTATCATCGGTGAGTTCAGTGTCAGAAATATGAAAAGAAATACCTTTTCGCAGCTCCATGTCTCTCCCTGCTCCTTTTCCCTTTATCTGTTTCATATTTCTCGTCTAATATTTAAAGGGAAAAGTTTTCAAAGTCTGTCAAGATGATTGCCTCGCGGCGGCGGAGAGGCTCACGCTGTGCGAGGGATGATTAGAGCTTTCTCGGACATCCCCGCTGCTAAAGCCGGCCTATTTTACCTCTCATCTGGGTACGCGGAGCGGAGGCTTGCAGCTGAGTTCCGCGCTATCAGTTACCTCCACGCCAAGAGGCATAAGCCGTCACCTTGTCTCCGCTGTGAGCACAGGCAGCCATGATCTCAGCTTGCTGTACCACATCCCCCACACGCTAATGCCAATATCAAAGTGGAAACCTACCAGGTACTTTAAAGACAGATGTATGGTGGCGGATTGTCTGGCTGCCATTCAAAAGTGGGATTTATGAAGGCATGTTTTAGAGCGTTTGTCTGAATTGAGCTCAGGTTGTGTGATTTTTTCTGTAAAGTGCAAAGAACCTTACAATTTACAAATGCTAGTAACCATAACATAACTTATTTATTGATATTTATATTTCTCTCACTCTCTCGCTCTCTCTCTCTCCCTCTCTCTCTTTCTCACTCTATATATACATACATATATATGAGCAAGGCGAGAGCTTACTCGCCGAAACGCGTTGGGTTTTTGTTCCGTTATTGCCGTGATTACATGCTGGAACGTTAATGGATAAATAAATCGAATTGAAGCACACGCACTGTTTCTGTGGATTTCTAATAACACTGGATGGGAGTGCAGATACACAGCGGCCGCTGTGTTTTTGTGGCAAACAATATATATATATATATATATATATATATATATATATATATATATATATATTTATTTTTTTTATAATGAAAAAAGAGTAATTTTGCGAGTTGAGGGCTTATGACAATGTAATATAAAATACAATACAGAGATGAAAATACTCAGGATGTAGCTGATAAAACTTGTATGAGGCAGAGTAGTGAGAAAAATGACAATATATTTAGAAAATTTACTATTTACTATGTTAGAATTGCCTATAGATCACGTTCAAATGCTATTGAAATGCTCGCTTTAGAAAATGGTGCACATGAAAACATGAATGCACTTTGTTAACATATTAATAAATACACTGAAAATATATCTTATATTTATGCAGAAGTGGAAGAAGCCATTAGAAGTGCTTCATTAATAGATACGTATTTTTCAAAATTTTGACTCAAGAAACTATACTTAACCTGTGCAGTGATTGGGCCCAAAGCTTTCCTTTCGACCTTTGCTCACAGTAAAGCATTCAGTGTGGCAGCCTAGCATTGATGTAATCTTTAGAAATGTTCTGACTTTTATATCATGTTCATTTTAGTTCCTCACCCCCATGTTAGATCATTTTACTACAGTACAATGAACTTATTAAAAATTGTATAGACTAAATGATGACATTGGCTTTATAAATGTTGCTTCCGGATAACTCAATATTTGCTTTCACATTACTGACTATCCTTTATCAATTTAATAAGCTTACTGAGCAATTTTTAGCATTGCTAAGAGGGTTCTCATTGGAACCTTCCCTCACGTAACAATTACACTAGAAAACTGCATCAAACCCGACTACAAGTTTACAGACTGTGGGAATCAGAAGAAGATGCATCGTAAGATGGACAAAAACACCTCATGAACTGTTCTGAATGGACAGCAAGTGGAGACGCCGTCAAAGTTGTTACTTGTGTGAAAAAATAACTAATGACTGTTCCTAGCTTGTTTGTCAGAAACACCTATTTATCCCTTGCCCAGTCCAGTGGTCCTGCTGCTGGATTTTCTTTTGTGACAAGATTCTTCCCTCTAGAGAGTTGAGTGCCCTTAGATATCCCTGAGGTGATTTGCTTCTTATTAAAGTGGTGATCCATGCGACTGCACCCATTGCCTGCCTAAAATACAGTTGGTATTGCAAATGTGGGGAACTCAGATAAGTTTCCAGACTTTTGATGAGAAGGTCATCTCTTTTCATTCTCTCTTTTCAAAATGGGACTTTTTATGGGTTCTTTTCAGAATAGGTCCTTTTGTTAGTTTATTGGATTTCTTTATGGGACACATACTTTAATGCTGATTTCTAGCCATTTCTTATATTTCAGTAAACTACTAAACTCAATAAAGAAAATTAGAAACTCTAACCTTATGATAAAATAAACGTTTTCAAACTTTGCCAACCTCTTGTCATTGACTCATTGCAAATTCTAATTGTCCATGATATTTTTTAATTACTTTTTGTAGGGATATCTAACTCTCCAAAAGGTGTAAAAGGTCCATTGACCTCCCAAGAGCCCCTGGGATTTTCCACGGCGTTATTTGTAAGTTGGTGTATGTAAAAAGCATGAACCATCTTGGAATATCCTTCTTGGGTTCCAGCAGTTTCTCACTGTTGACTGCCACTATCCGGCAATGCAATAACAAAAATTTGTATTAGAAAATCATGCTACCATTCTGCATAACTTCTGATTTCATTTCCATAAGGATGACTAAGGGAAACATACTGGCCCACATCTTGGAAGCGGGCAATAGGTCAGTCTATTGTTGGGCATTATCAATACTCTATTGATTATTATCTGGTGGTGACTGTTGCAGATGCTGCTCCAAATTGAACTTTTTTGTCGGACATTCTAGAACTACCACATGGGCTAGCTTAAAAGGCCTGGTATGTGGACTGGTTTCTTGCTACAATCAGGGTCCAGATGAACAAATAAAACACTGGCCATGTCATGCCTGCTTCTGGTCAGTTTTTATAAAAAAGGGGAGCGACCCCACATCCAAGAGATTTTTTTGTAAATCTCCACCAAGGGAAATGTGATCAGTGCCTGAGTGATGTGTGTGAATTAATGGGAAATGAAAACTGAGAAACCACATTAGAAGAAACCAAATTATGGAAAACCAATTCTAAGGAAAGATAATTTTTAGGAAATACAATAAAAATTGAAAAGCAAAAGAAAATTTTTAAAGGAAGATAATTTTAAGTAAAAGTCAAAAATTGCATAAAACTTTGGAGGAGTTTAGGACTACCGTGGGGGCTTGTGTTCAGGGAGTAGTAATGTTTAGGGTGATGACAGGTATTTAGGGGTAAAAAATAATTGAAGTTTGGGCATAGATAGATGGCGTTTTTAGGGTTCAGAGATGGGTGGATTGTAGGGGTGGTGAGGAGTGCTTAGGGTTCACAGATGAGTGGTGTTTAGGTGTATGTTTCAGGGATGGGTGGAGTGTTAGGCTGTTGAGGGCGTTTAGGGTTCATGGAGGGCAGAGTTTTGGGCGTGTGAGTTTTTTTAAAGTTCAATTATTTGTAGTGGCTCGGTTGGTGACGTTTTTAGGGGTTAGGATGTGGTTGAGTTTCATGTGGGTTTAAAGGATTATAGGATAGGTGGAGTTTAGATGTAGAAAGGGGATTTTGGTTTCAGGGATGAGTAGTTTAGGGTGATGAGTTCTTTTGGGTCATGGCTCACTGGTGTCTGAGGGTGTTGAGGTTTTTTAGAGTTCACAGGTGGGTGGAGTTTGGGTGTGCTTAGGTGTTTGAAGGGGTATGGTAAGGATAAGGATTAGACATATATAGCGTTTTTTAGGGTTAAGGAATGGGTGGCGTTAGGGGTAGTGAGTGAGCTTATGGTTCAGGAATGATGGATTTGTGGGGAGAATGAACTTTTAGGCTTCAGGGATGAGTGTAGATTAGGTGTGGTGAGGGAATTTCAGGGGTCGGGATTGATGGGGTTTACAGGTGGTGATGGGTCAGCAAATTAAAAGCATCTGAAGTAATTGTTTAGCAATGTAAAAGATATAAATATGAAATAATTTCCCCTGAAGTAAAGCACTGAAATAACTATCTTCAACAGAACTGTCTCTGAAAGTAAGACCTGCAACCATTGCAATTACGCTTTAAAAAGAAGCATTCAACCGTGGCCCATGTTATTAAATGTCAGCACAGTGAATACCAAGAGTGCATAGTCCCCCCCACACCTCTATAATCCCCTGTCAGAGACTGCCTGCCCCTTTCTCACCCTTGTAGGTCCCTGCTTTGGGATGTTTTTTCAATCTTTCTCTTCCTCCTTTTCCGTGTGTGTGTTTTTTGCTCTGTTGTTTTCAGGCAGCAAATATCTGATGTGGAAAAATAAGTGCTGGTCCTCAAAAATGAGTGCTGGAGGCCACCACTGACAATTATCAGCTCAAATGAATCACTGCTAGTTACTCCTATTAATGCATTGGTCACCAGGGGCATTGCAGCTATGGCTCTTATGTATTACCCATGTATAGGTGTTCCAAAGTGATACAGCCTTTTTTTATATTACTTCTAGCAACCCTCAAGATGCACTGAGGCGATCCCTGCTGATATTCTTGCATGGGCAGGCCACTAATTAATTATGTTTCCTATGGTCACTATTTAAACACTAATGTTATTAGTAGCTCTGGATAATTTCAATTGAACCTTACTTCAGAAAAGGTTGGAAACCCCTGGGTTAGGTTATGTTAGGTGGACAACCTGCCACATCTACAGTCTCTGGGAAGCAACATGGTCTTACCTCGCCGCCATTACTTGTATCCTTGCGATAATTCAAAGATACTCACTTTTCTCTCGTCTGACAAAACAGCAGCCAGCTCTGCTGTTGAAAAGAAAGTATCTGAATTTATTATCACAGCATGTTGCTGCTCGGTGTGCCGTTTTCACCTGAAGTCATTGTTGGAGAGGTGATGGGAATGTTATATGCTTTCATTTTTTACATCTGCAAATCTATAACCGAACTACGCTCTGTATCCTCCAGGCTTTCACAGCACAACTGCAACTATTTTTATGCAAGCATCTTAAAATGAGTTTGTGTGTTCATTCTCTGACTGTTTTTTTCACCTGTCTACAGAATGTTTGGCAACATTGTTGTCTGAACTGCATGTCTGAATGCTTTAGTGTGTGAGTGTGTCTTTGTACCTCGTTTTTACTGTTGCCATGTGCTGCCTTAAGGTTATTTTCAGCCAAAAACATGACTTTGTAGGGTGCTGCAAGTTGTTTCCCAAGACCACAATAATCTTGTATCGGCAATTTTACATCAAGCGCAAAAATACAATGCTTTCAGCAGACCTGAAAACCTCATATGCCAAACTGTTGTGAAACATCAGCACGTCTGGCATAAGATAAAGAATACTCTAAAGTTTTAGATTTTTGTTCTCTAGTTCTTTAATGCTGAGTGGGTGATTTATAAAGCGCATGACTCCTCCTGAGAAGTGTCCCACTGCTAGAGGAAGTAGCCCATAGTACACACCCAGTAATCAAGATCTTACTGCCCCACAGAGAACCACCAAATTTTGAGCTTTCTGTGGAATGTGGTCCCAAGGGGGATCAGACGCAATTCACGTGGGAGCTCATTCCACGCTTTTGCAGCACGAAAAGAGAAAGCTTTATCACCCCTGCGGACAGGCTTAAAGCGAGGGATCGACAGAAGTGAAGCAGTGGCAGAAAACAGCACTTTGGCGGCCGGTACAGGGCAAATCCCTTCGCCAGACAGCCAAGTCTAGACAGATGCACTGCTGTGTGAATCAGGACCATGGCTTCAAATAGGATACGGTTCCTGAGGGGCAGCCAATGGAGGGCTTTCAAGGCCGGAACTCTTCAATCTTGTTGGCCTTTAAAGCCCTCCATTGGCTCCCCATTAGGAAACGTATCCCATTTAAAGCCCTGCTTCTGGTTCACAGGGCAGTCTTTCTGTACAGCCCTGGCTATTTGACGAAAAAATTTGCCAGTAATGCCGCTCCAGAGCGTTGCATTCTGCCTCTGCTTCACTTCTATTGATCCCTCGCTTTACGTATGTCCGAAGGGACAGTAAAGCATTCTCTTTTTGTGCTACTGATACATGGAAGGAGCTCCCACACAAATTGCATCTGATCCCCCTTGAGACCTCAATCCACAGAAAAATCACAACTTGGGTCTTCTCTCTGGAGCAGTAAGGTCTTGGTTTCTGGATGCATACCATAGGCACCTTCTTTACATGCTGGAACACTCCTTAGAGTAGCTGTGCACTTTATAAATCATTAATTCATTCATTCAAGAACAAGAGAACGTGAATCTAAAACATAAGGTGATTTTTTGTCTTATCAATAAGGAAAGGATCAACCTGCCTATAGATAGGATGTAAGGTGCCCTAAATAGGGTCAACACATAATTAGCATAAACAAAGCTAACACAGACCAGTAAGATTAGATAGGGATCCTCCAGAGAATTAATAATAACAACATTTATTTTATAAATGTATTTTTATTATCATTATTAAGATTCATTGAGTTTTAACATGATTGACAGAGAAAGAAGGAAAGAAAATATAACACATGAATGCAGCAAAATCTATAAACTGGGTCCCATAAATCACATTCAAATCCAACACTCATTCAAAATTCCACAAAAATATGCACACCCATGAATCACTACGCACTCTAGCACATTCAGACTGCGATACAATTCATACATTCAAACAAACACTCAACAATAATTTATAGCCAAACAATATAAAGATAAAGGATTCTCGCTTATTCTCCCGGTTGTAGATGAGGGTAGGATCCAAATACACAAGAATAATTCCGCACCAACGCACGTTTCTGTGTATGGCCCAATGTGGGCTACACCTTCATCAGGGCAGCACAGTTTATACAGTGTGGGACGCAGAATAAAAATATTTGAAAACACACCATATTAAGAACCAGCTCAACAACAGGCAAGTCTAGGGATAGGTACAAATGAGTCTGGGACCAGTTAAGGATCAAGCGAAAGACAGGTCTGCTAGTATTAGTATCCACGTATAAAGGTTTTTTCAGCGGAAGTTGCAAAATTTCCTCACAAATCACAAACGTAATTCCAGCCAAGCAGACAGAGAGTTACTTTATAGCGGCCGGTTGAGACAAATTGTTGGAAGATAGAGGAAATACGATGATGACAAGTGGCGGAGAGTATGTTAATACCTGATCACTTCCATAGCGGACATCACGTATGGTGGGTGTCGCAATGTAGACCAAAGAGCGGCACGGCATGGGGTTTCCCAGGTGTACAGCGGGGCAGGAAGCTCCAATTCACGTTCTTAGTGGCGATTTTTTGTCTTATATCAGACGTGCAAATGGTGTTCATCAGTTTCACATTGAGGCTTTCATGTCTGCAGTAGGGTAAAATGGGAAGCTGACAACTTTTTGAGTGTCCAGCAACATTAAGCCGGATCAGCCATGGACCGGCAAAGCTGCTGCCTTCCTTACCTACACCACCTTCACACAGGTGAAGATGCCAGTGTAGCTATTAGCTCCTTAAACATAGGGGAAGAGGCACACAACGTTTACTACTACAATCAAAGGCAAGATGGGGATTAAGTTGTGAAGAGTGTATTTTGCCCTCAGAGTTTGCCTCTCCTCTCCTGGGGTTGTCCATATATTTGGCCAGACAATTTATATTCATAGGGCGTCTAACCAGCAGTGTTTTGCTTCTTTTGAAAACTTTCAGAAGAGATACTGGGTTTGAGGACTCCCCTATGATGTGTCCAAGTCCCCCCTTAGAAGTGGTGTGCTTATCCTGCTTTCACATGGATTCAGAATATTTAGGATGAATATAGGAGTGCTGCTATCATTGTTCCACATATTGGTTGATGGAGTTGCTGCTTTTGTCTAAACAGTTTACGGAGGTTCAAGAATCAGTTTCTATTCCTCTTGAATCTAGCAAAGACAAATTCCTTTTTTTCCCTTCAAATTATCATTTTGAATCGATTATTAGTTCTCAAACTGGTTTGAGACCCCAACTTACGAATTTCTGGTATTTCTTTTCCGTTTTATTTTGAATACAAAATATTCATAAGTTTACAGGAAATCACCAAAGAGTTCTAGGTTCGCAGGGACTCATGGTTGTACAAAAGCTCAGTTCTGTCAAATGTGGTATAGTTTTGTTTATTGGTTGTTCCTGTGTGCTTGAGTTAACATTATTATGGGATTTTAATGGTAAACACAGCATTTGGAAAGCCCACAAAATTGGCCACTTTACGAGCCACATCCTCACTACTGTATCACTTGGCAGGAGATTGTTGCATGAATGTTGACTTTTTCAAAGTCATCTATTAAAAATTCAAACACATTGTAATATTTATACTATTTCCGTTCAAGTGGCTGGACTATGGAAAATCATAAACTGGACAATAAACTTGCATTTTACAAATACCAGTTATTTTGAATCCATTTATCGGAATTAATAATTGAATATTTCAGTAAAATGTTATAAAGTGCTGGAGCATGAGACCTCTAAAAAAGAACACTAGACATTCCTTACAAAGGAAGCATTTCAGAAGCTAAATTCAGGCAGGGAATCATGTTCCAAGCATTAACTGCTGCACATTTAATGCACTCGAAGGTTAATCAATTCTGTTTATACTATTGAAAGAACAGTGTTCATGGGATCCATTAATACTTGATTTATTCAGCTGAGAAATTGAACACCAGACACAGCTCTGTGTGAACCTGTTGCTGTGTAAACATACTGAAAGACTTTTATAGTTTATAAAAGACAACACTTTTAAACACCAATGCAGGTCTGCATTTCTGAGGACTGCCTTTATAGGTTTTAATCACAGATGCATTAAAGTGTGTGCTTAATGTGCCCAAACCTCATAGGTACAGACTACATTTAATATTAAAATTGATGAAAACTACGACACTCAGGAAAAAGAAAATTGGCATTTGTCTGATAAAATATCCCACCACGCCTCCTTTTACATAAATCCATGTAACTGCTCAATCCAAATGTATCACTAAAAGTAGCTAAACCAGTATTTGTAAAGCTCATGTTATCCTTGAGCTACATTACAGATGTATACGGTAACCCGGCTGAATGAGTCTCATTTTATTGACCTCTGGATTGGAAGGATGAGTGAACTCACAAGGAATCAAACCTGTGACCCGGGTTCAAACACAGATGCTGCTCATAGATCTATTATTTCCCTGAGCCATCATATCCAGCACGTAGATAATGTCTGATTATCTTTGTTTATTTGCTAAAATTAGAATTTAGCTGTGTTGAATTCTAAGACCTTCACAACTATTAGATACTATTATAGATGGCTGAATAATTATGTACATATAAATAATTTTAGTATGTCTTTCAACTGCAAGAACTAAAGGAATTCCCATCTTAGCATGTCTAAATTGCAGAAAACCAGAACTAAACAATGAAAAGACAATTTTAAATAATCATAGACACGCCTTTAGCACTTAAATGGAAGAGTTTTCTGTAGAAAATACCACTATCTTCCTTGATGATTATGATGGTTATATAGATTCTATAGAGCACCCAAATATTCAATGGTATCCTGCCTCTAGAGGTATACAGAAGAAAGCACTGATATACATTTGGAAGAAACGAGTTTTCAGTGCCCCATGAAAATTTATGAGATTGCGGTTCACCAGTGCTTAATTTGAGCCGGTGGTTTCCGGTGCTATGCACCTTATTGCCAACACCTGCTCGTATAGCAGCCAGCATATGGTGGCATTGTTTGTCTCACTGGTTTGAGGAGCACAAAAGCTGTTGTTTAATAATTAAATGTACATTAAAATCACTAAAACCTGCCACCCGAAGCCATAAGAAAAGCTTGGGCAGCATGTATTCGTCATTTTAATGTACATTTAAAGTGTGACTTGTCACACTTGTATGAGTGTGATGGCTAGTAGTGATAGTACTGTCATTGGCATTGCTAGTGGGAGCAATGGCTGGCGCACATTGCAGTGGCCTCCTCACAAGGGCCCTGGCACTTTTTCTTTTTACACATTAAGCACTGGAGTTCACACAAATGGCTAGTGGGAGTTTGTACCACGCCTGTGCAGTCAGGTCCAAGAAGAATCATTCCTCTATGGGCATCCTACAAAGCGTAGGAATTGACACCTGTATATTCTGGTCAATTGTGTGATTGAAATGTAGATTTGTTCTCCATTCAAGGGACTCAGAAAGCAATGCCATGATTTATATAGGTGCCAAAATATTTCCATTGACAGAAGCATTATGTGGCTGTTATGTTGAGCATCATTTTAATAGCTTCATTGCTTCATACATTTATGCTGTTCAATGAATTTAATTAAAATGTAATGAAGTTCTTTTTTAATTGTTATGTTTTTATGTTTAACGTTTTCACAGATTAGCATATTTTATGTGCAGACTACATTTATTTGTACCCTACATCTTCACTGGCTTAAGAACTGACCATGGGACAGTAGAGTCCTCCCTATACCGCAATCTCTAGCAACATCAACAATTGAGTTTCAAGAAAGCATTTGATGCATCTTTTTAATTCATCGTTAGAAGTATGGTGGTGTGCATTGTAAAAGAGTAAAGGTGTTAGCAATGAAATCTGAAGGACTGTCTGAGCCTCAAAACCCCCACCTTAATGCTGCATTTCTACTGTATAAGGCTTTGTGGTATTAACGGAATGTGTATGTTAATTCATAGGTTGAAGAATGTGATTTTGTTTTCAAAAGATATATTAAATTTGATCCACAGAGGACAAGGACGCCTGCACTGAAGGTCATAATGACACTTTCTTTTCTGTTTCCTTCAATATTTGATTATATATTTGTAATTCGTGTTATCCAAATGTATGGCACTGCTTTAGTTTCTATGACAACTTATCTGGAAACATTATTAATTATTCAGGAGATCTGTATCTCATGCAACAGAGCGCACAAAGAAATGTGACCAGCCTTGTAAAATGTATGCATACATTTACATTACAATTAATTTGTGCTAAACAGAATATACTTCTTGATGTAGCGGGGGCAGGCTTGTAGACGCAATTTAGTTCTCTTTAAGTAATAGGCATCAAAGTTTAGCCGTGTTCTCCATTGATGGTGAGTATCCTATCAACTCCACTAGGTAGGCGGGGTTGAACTTGAGCATATTTATATCAGTTCACATGCAAATTTATATCATTACCCAGCGAACTGTGCACCTGTGCCTACTCCAATAATTAAGACAAAGGCATGTTCATTGGAGAAAGGAGATGCATCAAAAGCAAATCGCAACCTATCCTAGAAATGTCAAAGATCAGAAAAAACAAAACACTGAACTAAGCCCTTTCATACCTGGCTGCAAAACCCTGGAACAATCTATATGGAGATATCAAACCTAAACATAAAGACACACTGCAGTCATTCAGGAAAGACCTGAATACATACCTATTTAAAACGGTCTCAAAGACTACCTTCTCTCAAAGGCACCCCAAACATCAAGTCTTACATGTAAAGCACACTACTGCCCCTGTAGCAACTAGGTACACTCTATGTAGTTACATTCAATAAATAAAACATACAAATAAATACCCAAAGCAATGGGATTCTCGAGAGCAGATCCAGTGGAAGTGGTAGAAACCTGCTCAGTAGTTAAACAGTGTTTTGTTATATGTTTTATGGAGAGGCAGCTGCATATCTCCCTTAGAACCAAAGCAATGTATGGAGAACATATTGCACCCTGCCTTGAAGCATGAAGAACTCTTTGCATCATGCCTTACTGAAAGGGTAATGGAAGTGCCTATCTTTATAAGCACATCACAGACATATCGACCCACAGACTTTACTGGAGCCCATGGCAGATTTGACACAGAAATAGGCAAATCATTCTGTTTTTCTACTCAAGTGCACAGTGTGGTGTTTCACTTATAAGTTCACTGCCTGACTTAACTGTCTGAGTGTTATTATTCAATATTCACTAGAATGCATAATAGAGAATTGAGTGCAAAGTTTGAAAAAAATATGTTTCTATTTACAAAATCCTCAAAGCACAGACCTTTTGAAGAGTATTTCACTGATAATGCACACATGTCTTCATTTGATGTTCATTGGATTCAATTAAATCATAAAACCAATTATTCCATCATTCTCTCTTTATGCCAGTGTGTTAAAATGAAATATGATCTAATCGTTATCATAGTTGAAGAACTTTGCACACTTTACACACAGACCAAAAATTACTTCTTAGACATCAACTCTCTATATTGTCTCTACTTTTTTGCTCACATCAGATGTAGAAATCATTGTATTTGCCAAAAGTTGTCAAAAACATATAATTGCAAGGAGTCTATAATATTCCTCAAAATTAGACAAAAAATGCAATTCATAAAACACATCTATGATACTGAAAAGTGTAATTTGCGTACCTGAGTTCAAGTTTAAACATGTGCGTACTACATTTTAGATAGAACAACAAAAGACGATTGTATACCTGAAGACATGTCAGATACAATTTAGCACTACAACACTCTCCTATTAAGATGTTTTAGACTCTTCATCACATTTTGACTCATTGTTCCACCTCTCAGTTTCGTAGTTACACCCATTGATGACTCAAAGCTCAGAATAAGGCTAGCAAATTACTGGTCTTATTCCGGACAGCGTGAAGACTGCTTCTGCCAGCACTGCATTGTTATTGGTTATTGCCGGTAGAAGAACGAATTTGGGTCTAGGATTCTCAGAAAGTCAGCTACCACAAGCTGTAAATTGTTGAAAAGGAAAGATCATTTTAATAAAATGATTGTTTTTATTACTTGTGACAACGTATCTCAGGGGTGCATTCACGATTTATCGAATAGTCTCTGGGAAAGTTAATTGTGGATTATCAGTATATAATCTTGTTTTGTTGGGGAGGAGCTGTTTCTAGAATTAAGCACACACACACACACACACAAAAGTCTAAATCCTCTAATTTCACATTTTGACCAATGGCACATGTGTTGCACTCATGTTCTTAGCTTCATACATTAAATAATAAATTGCATATTTCCTGTAATTCCAATTCCGATCTCACTATTGTAGGGCCTAATGTGACGCCTACAAAACTAATGAAATTAAATCGATAATAGTTTTGAAAACATAAGCACCAATAAATGCTTATTTAACAGTTTCCTTTATGTTTGTACCCCCTGTAATTTTCTCTAAGCTATATTACACGAATTAATGAGCTATGCAGTGAGCTGTGCTACTTTTCAAATAAATATAAAAGTTTTATAGCATTTCTTGAGCTGAATCTTAAAAGAAAGTGTAAGACTAGCAGTAAAAGTTTGCTTCAACAAATATGTAGATTTACTAAGTCACAAAAATTCCCACAACCAAAGTGGGAAACCTACAAACAAATGTTTATGAGAAACTGGCAAATATTTTTCCATGTGGCAAAATCCGACCTTTTAGCCCAATTGAGATTATGAGTGTGTATGACGTTATTGCCCCAAAAATAAAATCACGTTTACTTCATCCTTTTCACTGTAAGGTTGAGTGCGCATGTATGGAGGGGAAATGCACAGTGGAATATTTGTGAATATCAACAAATTCTGACTTTGTTGGTGGGCCTTTGCAACTCTATGTATTTATAAGATCAACATAAACTATGAAAACTTCAGTTATGTGACACATTTGCAACAGTAGTAAATTCCATCTGTGAGTGCAAACGTCCACATGTTCTTATACTATGACTCAAGTCCAGACATTGGTCCTGTAAATTGCGTTTGCACCTACCTAAGTGAAAACTTGATGTGCAGAATGTTGGTGAATCGGCTCCTTAATTTGTGTTGACCTCGCTAAAGGATTATTCCCTTATGAATGAGTGCCATCAATTACTTTCTAAATCAAACAATACAGTTATTGCAGATGCCTTGATGGCTATACTTTCCTATATTTCACATAAAAATAAAGACAATAAATAGACAAACAAACAATAAAGACAGAAACAATAAATATGTAAAAAGATAAATTATCACAATTACAACAGTTTTATTGCTGAAAAATAGAGTATTTTAATTACATTAATAATTAAATATAATGCAGTGTTACTTTCATGTGAACCTGTGCATCACTTTAAGGGCAATTGGAAAATTAACATTTCTAAACTGTATGGCGGCAATAATTGTAAAGCTGTCATCTCGTTTCCTTAATTGGCGGGGTCTTGACATACTATAGTTACAAATTTGCTAATCAGCAGCAGATGCAATGAATGAAGTGTAAAGGGAAGTGGAGATGTGGAAACAGCAACACTGACACCAGCGCTTTAATATCCAAGGCTGTCACCAATATTTCTGGATCAGATCATGTGTCTGTAGCAGGCATCTCATTCCTCAGCACTGACTGTTCTTGGAAAGCACAGGTAATCTTTGTATGCACGCTTGTTTATGTTCCATTAGCAGGGGCCACTGTATTGTCTTGAGGCTACATCTAGCATGATAGATTAAGCTGGTCCTAGACATCATGTGCAAGGCTACTATGAATGCCCTCTGCACGAGTAGAGCCAGAGGTCGATGTAAAGAAACTGGTAACTGTTCTAACAAACGTGTCATAAATGGAATGTAATATTGGTTCCTGTTGAGGGATTTTTCACTGTTCTCAGATGTGCCGAGTTATTCCTAATATGTAGGTGGATAACCGTGCTTAAAGCACAATGGTGTAACAAAAGCCCCTGCAGCTCCTGTGATGCAGGGGGGCCTCAGGGCTCTGGGGTCTCCATCCGGCACTGATAGGCCCCTGGTTTGAGAGTTTCAAACTGTATCTGGAGCGAGGGGGGCCCTGCATGTACTTTGCGGGTGGAGGGGCCCTCAAGTTTCGTTATGCCACTGTTGACACATTGAAGTATGATATTTTCCTCAATTGCACAGAAGTGATTCTCCAAGCAAGAGTGAAAGCCCTGCCTACCACAGCCCTTGCTCCAAAAGTAAAAACAAAAAACAATGAATTAATTTAAACCTCTGGTAATTACTCTGGAACACAATCTATTCCACACATATGCTCACTGTGCTATTCTATATAGGGTGGATTGATATGCAAATCAGTTCTTTCCCCAAGTTCAGTCTAAACTGCAAGTATGTGTCCTCTCAAATCAGAGCACAAGCAGCACCAGATATATTCTTACTTTGCTGGTCTTCATTAGTGGGGTGCAGCTAATGTTGATGTACCACATGCTCATGAAATGAAATACCATACTTGTAAAGCACACAGCTACCTCAGAAGTGGTGTCCCAGCAATGGGGGCCCTCGGGAAGATTAAGCGAGCTATTGCCCAGAGTCACATAGTGCTGGGCTAACCTGCCCCCGGCTCCAGGGATCAAACCGTGAACCCCGTATTCTGGAGTCAAGCACCCTGGCCGCTGCGCCACATGCCTGAGTAGATCCATGCCACCTGTTTGCCACTGACCAAGAAAAAAGATGAATGTAATGAGTAAAATAGTCTTAGCCACTGATAAATGTTGCATCCATTATTAGCGTCCCTTGTTGTTTTGCGCTGTCTGTGATTCAAGACAAGGACCAACCACAAGCAAATCAGTTTTGACCCAATGCCAGATCAGCCTTGGCCATAACCATCCTGAGCTGCTAGGATGGGTATTTCTGAATGAGAGCACAAGCAACCCGTTAGCACGATTCAGCCTTGCTTGGTCACATCAGAGAAGTGTATATTGAATGTCTATTGGAAAGGAAGCTATAGAGCTCATGCCTGTGCATGCCCCTGCCACAGGCTGGGACTCACTTAAAAAAACAAAAGTGAGGAATACAACTCTTAAATTAATTTCAGGTACCAGTAATTACCAAAGGGGACATTCTATTCCATTTTATTCTGTTTACTGGAATTGTGAGTATAAAGCATTGGAATGTTATGTGCACGGAATATATGGAAGGAAGGAGAAATGACAATGTCAAGTTGGAATACAGCCCCTGAGGTCTCCTCGTAGGCTGAGAACCATTATGCTTGCCTCAGAGATTGTTGAAAGAGACAAAACTCAATGAGGGTGCTCCTGTACCCAAGAACTGGGGCACTGATAACAGTAGGCATGGTAAGAATATGCGCATACTCCCCCAGGAGAGTGGTATTTATTATGCCATGTATGTAGGGGTCTCTGATCCATTGCTATATGTATAAAATATGCACAGAGTAGAAAAAGCATTGACAGAGCCAAAAGGTCTCGCCTTTGGGGCCTTATAAGTATTTATTCATGCAGCACAATATCCTTCATGCAACAACATCAACTGTTGCATGGCAAAACCCTTATAAGGTCCTAATGGCAAGACCTATTGGCTATGCCAATGCTTGTTGTTAATTAGTGCTTCTGTAATTTTTGCATTGAAGTGCAATAGGAAAATTGGATGGAAGTTGGCAAAATTGTTGAGCTCGATCATTGGTGTTTTTCAATAGCGGGGTGGGAGACTATAGCAGCTTTCCAGTTAGGGAGTACTATTAATGAGGAAAGTACGGAGTAAAATAAAGTAGTCAAAAAAAAGAGTAATGGTGTTGCTGATTTTTGTTGTTGTTGGTGTACTGAAAAGACATCCAGAAGCAGAAGTTAAGGAACTGAGATGTTGGCCATCTGATCAATCGTCACAGGTGCAAATAAGGTCCACGTTTAATTCTCTGTGTATAGGTCTCTTTGCCAAGTGTATTTGCGAAAAAGTTGTTATCCAAAATAGTAATATTGTTGTGAAGGAAATCAGACAAACTCATAGTTCTTGAGAATGTGTAAAAAGATTAACACCAGAACATGGACAGACCATATTTTTTTTATAAATTGTTTACACTTTTTTGTTGGGATTTATTTGTTTGAAATGCACTCGGAAAAATAACCAGCTTTTATCCTGTGAAGCAGTTTGTAGCAGTGGTATAGTGCATCTTTGTTCAACCCAACCTTTTAAAAAGAAGGTTTTTCTCTGTTTTCTCTGAAGTGTTTTACAAATCTGTTTGGAGGAATTAACCCCTTAAGTGCTGCGAACGTTCAGCGGACGTCGCATGCACTACCTCGCCAGTGCTGCGCACGTCCGCTGAACGTTCCGATCCCGCCGGCGCAATGGAACGTTCCGCACTAGTGCGGAATTTGTGGCGCGCTTAACGGGTTAAGTGCTTCAGTGTACCAGAGAGCTGTTGGTGAACATTGCAGTGGAATAATCTGTTTTAAGGATTAAATATAGATTTAGCCATTCATTTACTACTCTAGAGCTGGAGTGGGGGATCTTGCAAATAACAGCAAGTGTTGTCTCAAAGTGCTCATTTGGCACAGTTTGGACCCAAAATGAGCACCAGTGTGAAAAGTATTATGAAATGGAGTGCACACATGCGCGCCTGCTGCCATTTCTGTAATGCAGAATAATAAGGCTGCAAACAAAGTGACCCGTGTCCACTAAAGAAAGTACAATTGAGTGTTATGCACATCTGGGTGAGGGGGTATGAGAGAAAGAGAGAACACGATTGAGTGCGTTAACCATCAAGCGTGTCTTTGTAGTTCACTGTTGTGCAGAAAGTAAGAGGAACTTGCAGTGTTATATACACTGTTTACATGTACGAGTGTACAATACACACTCACAAACTCTCAACTTGTGTGTCCATGCCAAGAACCTTCGCTTAGGCTATTTATTTAGAGCAAAGTCTACTCAAAGCCTGTGTGAATTGGATAACTCTGTACAGCAAGCAGGGCGCGAAAGGTGTGCAGACCACACTGTACACAATCTCTCCATCTCTTTGTGCACAGGTTTTGACAAGACTTGCTCCACGAAACTTCGGAATCTGTCCAGTGTCGGGCACTCCGAGTCGACATACAGACACAATATGCAAGGTTTATACACCCACTTGATAGTTCAATGTGTAGAGAGACGCTAGCAGGGAGGGAAAGAGACATGGAGGAGGAACGGGTTGTGCCACAGAGAACGAAAGACAGTGTCAGGCATGCGACAGAGACTTATGGAGAGAAGGAGATGGGTGAAACTGAGGTCAGGATACAAAAAGACAGAGGAAAGTATGCAGATGTATGGAAACATAAGGGGGTTTACGGGTGCAAAGCAACCATTTAAAAGAAGCGCGCACGCCTCGCACTCAAGTTTTTTTTAAAAAGGCGCACTTGGGAGAGCAGTCTGCTCTTTTTCAAAGCACATACTCGTGCTTGTGGTGCGCCGCTGCGCACTCCCGCAAGGCATATGCCGCCACAAGCAGGAGTATGTGCTTTGAAAAAAGCTGCACGACGGCTAAAGGTCTCCTAAGTAGCGCATGCGCGCTGCGTAGACGAGACCTAAAAAGGGCAAACAGTGCTTTTGATAATAAGTGTGTGTGCGTATGTGAGTGTGCGTGTGTGTCTGTGTGTGTGTATTTAGTGAATCTTTTGTAACAAACCAACATTTCCATAGTATGTAAGTCGAAGCACAAGAAGTGCCATAGTTAAATGACAAGGGATTTGCAGTATAATTTAGAGAATCTCAATTTCTGTTCTTATTCACATGACCTAAAAATTTAGTTTTTTCAGTGCAAACGACTGGTATTCTGTTTTTGACACTCATGGGCTAGAGTATTTCCTCTAGTTTCTGTCTAGACCGCATCTGTCATTTACCTATTTGTAAAGATTTACTATGGAGACACACATCTTATTTGGCACCAGTGACAGTCTTACAATAAAGGAAGTTGAGGTTTGGAGAGTCTTTAGTATTATGCCTAAAGCAATGCATATGTGGTGTGCACCAAACACTTATAAAGTTACTCGAAAAAAGTGTTTATAATGACAGCTGAAATGGGGACAAAATAAATATTTGGTACCAAATTGGAGCGGATCTACAAAAGCATATCCCCAGACAATACAATCTGAGATATCAAGTAAATACTTCTTTAAAAGCTTTCTACAGTGTTAACGTGTTCTTCCATTCTTAGATAAAATGTTAGTTTTCAGAATGATTTATTTGTAAAAATTAGCCAAAAATCTAGTAAATAAACGTGAATGTGATTTGTTTAGTCACTTATATTTGGGGTTCATATTTCTAAATTGAAGCAGCGTTCACTGTGAGCTTATTCGATAAAATCATGCTTTGTTATTATTATCTTAGATAAGTGAGGGTCTAAATTGAGTCTGCCAAGTTGTAAGATACCAAGAGGACCTAAAGAATGACCATACTATATGGTAATAAATGTTGCGGGATTATCAAAGTACCTGGAGAAAACGTCAAGAAATATTAATTAACCTGACAATCATTTCTATTGTACACTTTCCTAACTCTGACTCCCTGCTTCTTACAAGTCTCAAATATCTTGCTAAATCTTTTTCTCCTTTTCCACATCAAGTGTCCTCTTCTCTTTCTTTCTTCCTTTATCTTCACATATGCATATTTCTTTTAGGTTCCTCTTAGCCAACCTGCTGTATCTTTTACCTTTACTCCTTTAATATGGGTGGTTTTTCAATGTCCTGCGTCTTCATTGTCTACTTCAGACAGCCTCTGGTGCTGCTCATATCACCTGTATTCTATCCGCATTCCTTCAAATGTTTGTTATAACGCTGTCAGTTTCCTGAATGCCCATTAGCCTCTTCCTCTCTCTCACTCTCTTTCGCACCCTCTTTCTATCTGGAATTGCCTTTTAAGACCTGCCAAGTTCTGGTGCAAACTGAATTTGTGTGCATCAGATCTCTGCAGTGCAAGCAACACAGTAACACATGCCCACAACCATCTACAAATGTGGCCTGTTCCACCTCTCTGTCCTCCAATACCAGCCTACCACCTGTATGATCAGTGAACTGCCTTTGTCTTCTTGTTAAGAAGTCACCCATTCTGATTGAGAAGTGCAAGTTCTAGACCACTTCCATTACATGTTCTGTAATTGTCATTCACTGGGATAAGCATGCATGTACTCATCACATGGGAGATTAACATTTCAAAGAGGGAATTCCCTTTGATGCTTCTGCTGTGCTTACCAGTAACCAATGCATTTGGTTTTATCGCATGGTCAGACTGTAAAATTACTGTGCCACATTCTTCCTTACTTCAGCTTTATATAATTAGACCCACTGAACAACAAACAAGGTTTACCTTTTATATTAAGTAATCAGAGCATAACCCTCCTGCGCCATGTTCATGTCACACTATCAATAACTTCAAAAGGACAGCAACATCAGTTATCCAACATCAGCAAATGTAATTTCATCTGTCAACTACTCAAAAACAAAAGTAATAATGTTTGGTAACTAAGTCTAGCAATTAGATTGGCAACTGGGCAATGTGACATTAGGACAGATAGAATACTTGGAGGTTACCACGGATACTAAGTTATCTTGGTCAGAACATATGCTCTCAAGGAAGCAAAACTCTAGTCTGTAAGAAGGTTTGCTAGCCTCTATGGAGAAAGAGTAATCAAAATCAGCAATAACAATGAAACTTGTTTCCTCTGCTGTTCTACACAGCTGTAATTAAATAGCAAAATAAAATTGTTGAGCTAGAAAAAATATTTGTGCAAAATATAAGAGATTTTTTAAGCCTTTGTACAGCTACATTGCACAGCAAACGTAGTTTGGAATTGTACATAAAATCCCTAGCCTTCCTCCATACAGTTGTAACAATTAATTATGTATGCGACTGCAGCACTGCAAATACTTCTACATTAAAAGGATTAATCTTCCAAGACTAAAAACGAAATAAATTTAACCAACTTGGAACTAAACCTCAACGATACTGGCAAGGTATCAGAGAACCAAATGCCTCAGATCCGGACGTGGTACCAGAATTGATGTGTGTGGGGCGCAAAAAAAGTGTTTACAAAATCCCAATAATGTAAGCTTAAGGCAAGATTGTTGTGAGAACAATCTTGAAATTCTAGTGAATTGCAAACATCCAGAACTGGTATACAACTCCTAGAAGACTATCAAACAAAAGTATCTTGATTCAAACCTGGAGATATCCAAAAAAGAAATACCTGAGATTTAGAATATTTTATTGCCACTATACTACTTTAAGAGATACAGGAACCCTTTTATAAAGGCAAAAGAAGATGCAGGTTATGTGGTTATAAAATAGAAAATTTAGACCACATCTTTTATATTTGTCCTAAATTGTTAATTTTATAAAGAAAAATATTCGTACCACTTTACTGATGAAAAAAGTAAGGACAGTCAAGAAGGCGATTAACTACTTTTTTACGACTTAATCTTCACTATTTATTAGTGTATCAGTTACGTTTTCAGATCCAGCTTATATTAGGTAGTGACAGGCCAATAAATCCAGTTAATCACTTGATCCTTCTGAACAGGTTTCTTTTAAAATTATTTTATTGTCTGTTTTATGTACTTTTAACTTGACGTGATTTTCAAATGTATTGGAATTAAATGATTACTACAATGAATTACTTATTTAATTATTTGCTTACTCACTGATAATTGGGGAACTGTCTGTACATTAAACCTATGCTGAAAGATTTCCTCTAGCGTAATCTGGCCTTCATTCTGCTGAATAGAAACAGCTCTTTTGCCCTTGGTTCAGATAATGAATGAAAAAACATATTCTTGGGTCAAATTAAAGGCAAATATGTTAATCCCCCATGCATTGAAAAAGAGCAATAACTTCCTGACATTTAAGATAACTTCCAGGCATTTAGGAAAGACCAATATGGTATGTTACGTTAAATGTAAAGTTAAATGTCTCTTACGTTGTATTCCCTGTAAAGTGCTCTGATACCCGCTCGGATCATGTTTGCGCTATATAAAACTTTATAAATAAAATAAATAAATGCTCATTCGGAAGTTATGGTTATGACAAAAAGATTGACAACTTGTTTGAGTAATTGAGAAGAGATGTTTTCAAGTGGTGGGATAAAGGCGTCTGATCTGTTTTTGACACATCCACAGATCCTGCCCAAAGCACTTTTAATATCTGTAGCTTTTGCGACATGTGTGCAGCACTACAAATACATTAATTTAGAATTGGAAATAGAAAGCAAGAACCGGAAGCAGCTGCAGATTGACAGTTTGTGCCAAGCCCTTACGATTTACTTAAAACAAATTAAAACAAGCAGAGAATGAGTCTCTGTTAGCACGCGGCAGGCAGGCTCCTCATATCTTATCATTATTTAACAGTTTAACTGTAAATCCGTAAAAGGTGTGAAATAAGTTAGAAATAATTGGAAACTATGCTATTTAAAAGAAAAAAGCGAAAATATCTGCAGAGAGGCTTGCAGGAAACCTTGTCTTCCTTCCAGGAAAGGAGCAGACACTATTGCTCTGCACTTATTCGTAATCAGGATGCTATCTAATGGAAGTTTTTATCTCAATTCAAATGACCTATTTTAAGCATAAATGCAATATGTATCTGTTTATTTTTATATCAAGCGTCATCTTGCTGCTAGAAATCTCTCGACACAGAACGTGCTTTTCTTCAATACCCATCCTGTTGTCTTCAGCTGCCTTTTTTTTTTAAACACACTATTACATTTTACATTTAAAAAAAGCAAAACCAGCACAGTAAGCAGTGCCATCTTAAAGCATTGGCACCCTGGGCAGTTTACCAGGAGCCCCATGGGCCTAGGGGCTCCGTGCAGACTAGAATTTAACACTAATTTTCCGTTAAACATTTTTATTCCTGTGAGTGGCTGTGTAGGAAGGGCCCAGTGCAGTGCTTTGGCCTGGGGTCTATAATGCTGTTAGGATGGCCCTGACAGTTTGCAATGGAGATCCTGGATAGTACTATCAGGGTGTCAGTTTGATGACGCAGCCACGTTTGTTATAGACAATCAGTAGAGTCTCATAATGAAAGAATGTTTTAACGGAGACATATCACGGTATTGAGTCAAGCATATCAAAAAGCTATGCTTTTATAACAATTAATAAACAGAAAATTGGACAAGAAACTATCCCCTTCCCCCACTCTACCAGTACTATGCAGTGCCTAGCTCTAAAATGAAACACAGTATTGCATGTTTCAGAGTTGTCATGAAGGCGTCAGGGTGCCTACGACTCAGCAATCAGGAGAGGTGTGAAGGCACTCCTGGTAGTAGACCCCAGTAGCCTATGGATTGTTAGCTAGCAAAGTATGTTGTGCAATATTCTAGTCCAGCGGTCTAACAAACATTTGTGAGGTCGATTACCCATGAGGGGTGCTATTCACTGATAATGCATCTTCCTCACCCATTGTGTCGATCAAACCCTCCCACACTCTTGTAAAGTGCAGGGATCCTCTGTCCTTTTTTGCATCACTAAAGAGGTCCCCACTTTCATACTCCACTCATCTAAGGAGTTCTTTTTTTTTGTACCCCTCCACCTGTAGGCCAACAGCTGCTTTCTACTTAATCGTAATTTGTCATCTGGCCAATACCTGTGGCTGATCAATGAACCAAGTCATGAGATTCTTCTTAGCCATGTGTGAGCAGAGTCCCTGTAAACACATTATAAGGGATAGTTCTATATTTCAGTATTCTGGTAGGTGTGTGCATCCTTAGATCATGTGTAACGCATCTGCCCTATAAGGTCTCATCGAGAGCAAGTATGCGGAGCATGTAGGAAGAATGTTTTAAGTCTATCAGGGTGAAAGTATGCACTATGGACAAAGTAATAATTGATCAATTCTAATTGTACATTCCTAGATACTCTCAGAATCGCATCCAGCACTTTTACCCAATCTTCCTCTATAATGGGGGCCCAACGTCTTCTACCCATTTGACTTTAAGATCATTGAGAGGGGTGTTCATATCTGGCCCAATATAGCCATTCAGTGTTTCTTAAGAGCTGCCATCACAGCATGATACAAGAAAAAATGCCCAGTCAGTAGATCAAAGTTCTCCCTTTATTCCTCAAAGGGGTTAGTCCAATTGCGAAATAGGTTAACAAGAGACTCAATTCCTCGCCATGCCCACTCAGGTAATTGCTTGAAGCTGCTCCTATGTGGAAGTACAATCAGGAATTGCAAGGGGATTTTGGATGAATATGGGGCATTTGCGTGTGTTTTTTTCAGGCCCCTAACCCAACAGTGCTTGACTACCCTCAGCAATCCATGTCTGCGCTGACACACTTCGGATCCAAAGGTATTCTCATCTGTAAGTGTAGCGTTGGGGTGTCAGCTGTAACCGTCGCCCCCAGATAGCTGATTATGTGTCCATCCCAGGAGCCATTACAGTTACGCCGCCAAATAGTAGTTTTCGAAGACTGGGGCTTCCAGCCCTTCATCGGTCATGGGGCAGTGTAGTTTGGACAGTCCTACTGTAAGCCTACCCCCTTCCCATATCAAATCCATCAAAACGGTATCTAAATCACAAAATGTACTTCTGAGTACAATCATCAGTAATGTAGAAAATAGTACAGCCATCATAGTAGGGCTATCAACTTGGCGATCGCTATCCAACCTGCCACTGATATTGGGAGAGACTTCCAGAAATACACACTGGACCTCAAGGATGTGATGGCTGCATCTGCATTCCCTTCCAAAATGTCAGTTTCGGCCCTATATATGCAAATCTGAGATATTTTATCAAACCTAGCTCCCATATCAATTCAAGTATGTCAAGGGCATTGTCTTGGAAAGGTGTAATGGAAAACATGTTCGTTTTGTGTCACTTTATGCGTAGCAGTGAAATATCTCAATATGTGCTTAATAATTGTACCACCTTCCTGGGATCTGTTTGCTTATTATCGAGGAAAAGCAGCAAATCATCGGAGTAAAAGGAGATGTGATGCAGAGAACCACGAGTGAAGTGAGATCCCAGTCACACCCTGCTCACCAGCAATTTCACTGCAATGGCAAAAAGCAGTGGGGACAGTGGACATCAATACCTTGTACCCCTCTCTACTTGATACGGTTCAAAGATCACTCAACCTAACTTGACCCGTACTGTTGGAGCGGAGTATAACAGTCAAGTCTACCCAAGGAACCCCTAACCATGAACCATTCTGTCCATCACAGTGTAAAGATATTCCAAGTCTATGTTATGAAAAACCTTTTCGATATCTACTGGCATCAGTATGGCCTTCGCAGTTCTATTCAGGCGTTGATCCATATGTCAAATAACCTCCTTATGATCAATGCTGCGTTGCGGCTATGGATGAACCCTAACTGGTCGGGGTAGATTAGATCTTTCATGTGTGGTAATAACTACGCGCAAGGACTCCACTTTTCTACACTCTGTTTTCCACTTTCTTCCTGCATTGAACACCTTACACTTAATTAAGTCACATAATTCATATGCACCTCTCTAAGAGTAGCCTACCTTTCCTAATGTTCCTAATCCTTGACTCCTCCCTCTCCATGAACCGTCAAATCAACGTCATCTCCTCCATCAGTTTCAACTGCCTCCAGATCCTACGCAAAACTTTCAAGTGGATCCCCCCCGGACTGCAGAAAGACCGTTACACACGCACTCATCACCAGCCGTTTTGAATACGGCAATGCACTCTACGCCGGAATCAACAAAGCCCTACTACGCAAACTCTAAACCATCCAAATCGCAGCTGCCAGGCTCATCCTAGGGTTACCATATCACGAGCACATGACTCCACACCTGCGAGAACTCCACTGGCTTCCTGTGGAGAAGAGAGCTACCTACAAATTACTCATGCATGCCTTCAAATCCCTCAACAACATCGGACCCAAATACCTCAACACTCCGAATGAGTTTCCACGCTCCCAAAAGGAACCTCCGCTCAGCCGACCTCGCATTGGCACAGGTCCCCCGCGTTCGCGGGAGCAGAGCGGGAGGTAGAGCTTTCTCTTACACCGCAGCCACAGCTTGGAACTCTCTCCCACTAGACATAAGACGCCCTCCAACCCTGAAAACCTTCAAACGGGCACTTAAGACCTGGCTTTTCAACTGACCGGAGCAGCCCTCCACCCTCTTTCCCTTCCCCAGCGCCTTGAGACCCTCATGGGTGAGTAGCTCGCTTTACCAACCCCTGATTGATTGATTGATTGATTGATTGATTGATTGATTGAATGTTTCTTTTGACTATGACCTCTTTCCCAAACCTGCATCTATAATCTCCCTAGTAAAATGTTATCACCAATGCCACCATTCAAATATTAAAAAAGCAGGGCTCATTTTTAGGGCTCCCTTTAGCAAACACCTTTTGCTTTTAAACAGTATACTTACGTATAGGGTCATTCCGCCAGTCCTCTCTATCCGTTCGTCTATTGCTATTTCTCGTCCACCCACTGCAGTATACAGGATGGGGAAATTGATCGGCTAATTTAAGACATTGGCTTCATGTTCTGGGAGTCACAGTATTTTACTCTTTCAAATACTCATACACAATAGTTCCCTTCAGTGACATCGACTACTATGGCAACATCTGCTGTTTGACGTCAGAAATATGTTTTCTTTTAAACAATATTTATTTTATATTAGTGAGGGACCAGGACATCCCCCCCAAAAAGAAGGTTTTACTAGAACCATGGTACAACAACAAAAACATTGACAAAGGCAAACGTCTGACAGTCAATTGCAGACCCTATGCTTGTCTGACCTTGCAAGTGCAGCAATGTCACAGAGGGTTCACTAAACAGAGGGTGCACTAAACTATAACGTTGTACTTTGCAAAATAGCCCCTCAAGAGCGAGCTTCCAGGAAGCTAAGCAAAGTGTAAGGATTAAAAACTAAAGAGAGTTTACATGCTGGGCCTTCTCCTGCCTTCAAGGCACAGACGAATCGGATGTACAGGATCAAGAGCCAGGATTACCAAAGGACAAGCCAGGGGAGAAATCTACAATAGCTGGGTACCCTAATTTATGTATGTGCTGCATAGAGAGCAAAACCTTTGCTTTAATAAGGAGGCCTCACTAAATAATGCTGAAATAGATTGAAGGTGTGGAATAATGTTATTATCTGCCCGCATTATTGCTTGAGCTGAGGTTAGGTGAGGTTATGCAGGATGCTCCCATCTAGAGTGAAGTAAAGGCATCATGTCATTGGATACAAGTAACTTCAATCAATAAATGATACAGTAATAGAAGAAGGAAAACAAAGAAAAACTGAAAGAACGTGAGTCTTGCAAGGGCCATGAAAACTCTCAACACTGAAGTCTCGACTAGAAAGTTACATTGCATCTTTGTATGTCAACTGCATACTGATGACACTGTGACCCACGCTTCACGACAATTTCCCAGGTGGCGGTGAGAAGTAAATATACCTTTAGCAAAAAGATGAGCAAAGCTGAATAAAAGTAGGGAGTCTAAAACCAGAGAAGATTTGGAGACCTGAGACCACGTGCTATCCCCAGTTGCTCAGAAGTATTACAAACCACACTCACGGGAATGACTCAATAAGTGCAGTCCAATTACATTTAGAACATAAATCACACGTGTTTGATACATTCCACTAAGGCCCCCCCATAGCTCCTACAGACCGCCGTGAAAGGCGAAACATCCAACAGCATTGCTCAAAGATCATCAATCACAAAACAAGCACATTTATTAAACAGTAAAGATTAACTGAGGGGATTGAAACAGTCACGAAAGGCTTACAAAAGGTAATCAGTAGACAGGATCAGTGACCATACTTCTTCTATTGGTTTTCTCAATTCCATATTCGTTAACATATTCATTCACCAAATTGAAACAACGACCATACCTCTGACTCATAAATGGAGCTTCAGTCATTATCCCCCATTGTTACCGGCCTTGCAAAAATTGTATTCGAAGCTAAAGATTCTTTACTAACTGGTCATCTTTCCTCATAGACAGCTAGCTCCACACAAAGTGATACACAGATCAGACCAGAATAAAATGTGAGTAAAAATGGTATTGTCATTGTTTTTTTTGCGAGTGGTTTACCACCCATCTGGGAAGGGTGGTAAACTGCGAGTGTTTTACAACCACAATTGTGGTTGCAAAACATTCTTACATAGCTAAGGAGTCGCTATTAGGAAGGGACGCCTCTGGAACGCTCCTTCCTAAAAGCAATTCGCTAATCCTATTTTGCAAGTCGCAAATTGATTTGCGACTCACAAATTAGGATTAGTACATGGGCCACTGGTTTTTTGCGAGCACAAACGGGTCTAAAACCTATTTGCACCCGCAAAAAACCTTTGTACATCAGGCCCTTAATCTCTAAAACCGATTGTAGCATCCTTCTTAGCAGCTTTATCCCCAATGCAGCTACCCAGTGCACGTCTCAAGCCAAATATCCGAAAGAGCCCCTGTCATGAAGCACTTTAGTGAGGCCTCTACACAGCGTTAGCCCAATGCGCTTTACAGGCAGCTTAAATGAACATTCAAGATCTGCCATTACTGCAGCCTCACAATTCATAATTCTAACCCATAACGCCTGGTAGGCCTCAACATACATCAGCTGTACTCCAAAATGCCCACTGAACCTCCCTCTGGATGCCTTTAGCTTCGAAAGACCAACTGAAGCCCCATATCCCAAATGTAGCCCACAATGTTCATTTCAGTCTTCTAATTTACACATTTATACACACTGTCAAGTTTGTCTTCACATGAGCATTTTCACCTTCTTTGACCAGTGTATTCTTGATTCGCGCAGCTTTACCTTGCACAGTAACCTCTTTATGTGCAGCGTTACAGCCAATGCCTAGCTGAGCCCACCCTCTCGCAGAATCATCTTGAACTGAGCCTTCCTCATGTGGAGATTTACTACACAAGGGCCATTGAAGTCTCCCCTCCTCTTATGCCCTTTGAAGCCTTACTCTATGCCATTTCAGCCATCAGCCTAGAGCAGCCTTCCATGTGCGGCTGTGGCCCCAGTTTCTAGTTCCGCCTGTCAATGAACAGGTACATTCTACAGGAACCAGGAAGTGCCTAATTTGTAAATGAACTAAGTGCCAGGGCCCTCATCAGGAGGCCACCACAGCTTCCACCACCTATTGCCACTGTCAGTGCTGCCAATGACAGTACCTACAAACTACTAACTGTCACACTACTACTACAAGTGTGACATTTCAGACTTTTGGGGCCCTCAAATCTAGAAGATTCGCTTGGGCGGCTGGTATTAGTTCTTTTTATTATATAATGAGTTGATAAACAACTGCTCATCTTTTTATTGCACCACCATGTGGCAGCTGTCATCGGGGCTGGTGTTGACACTTACCTGCCGGTGCCGAGTACCGGCAACCACCCGCTCAAATTAAGCACTAGAAGCAGGAGACTCTTCAGGCTTCTGAACAGGATCTCTCTTACTGCTGATGCCAAGGGTTGATGAGACTCAGATGTATGGTCAAATTCTGCCCTCTAGGCTTAGTGGAAGATGTCTATCTCCACATGGCACTGAAGGTTCAGAGATATCTATGTGCTTTGGCCGGCGGCAAGGTTTTCTTCTTCCCCTTTTAACTACTGTCAAAGTGAAGGAAGTTCCCAGCATTGGCCCTTCAGAAAGGACAGGGGTGTTATTTGCTGTCTCTAACCCCATCTGTAAATGCTCGAAAGCATGTATGCACTGCTGAGGTGCCAAGAGGCGGGACAAATGTTGTGAACTGCTATGGAGAGGTATGTCCTGCTACCCTTCAATAGGCGGCCTCTGAGGTCAGGGGTCACAGTGACAGTAATGGATGTACCAAAGGAGGCTGAAACCCTCGAACGCCCATCAATGGAGATTGATAAACGCAATTGGACATATGAGGGAGGCTGAGTGACAGAAATCCATGAAACAAAAACGCTCCCGCTGCATCTACTCGGCAAGCCAAACATGTCCACGTTCAGAAATGCCAGGAACATTTCTATCACAGCTGGAAATGAAAACGTTGTGATGTTTTACGTTTCAGAACAATAGTTCCTACGGTAAGAGTAGATTTTAGTTTTGCTCACATTTTACATTTTGTAAATACATTTAGCATATGAGTTGGATCTACGTGTCAATGAAACAACCTGAAAGCCGGTCATATTTCATATTGCATCGCGTCGCCATATGTCATGTTTGCTATGGTTACAGAAGTCAAAATCAACCGCTCAGAGAGCCATGAAAACACCTAATGAGCAGCACAATCGTGATGGTGGTCACAGCGTTTCATGGCAGTCGCTCTCTCTTGACACCACTGAAACAGGGCGCCGTTTGAAGATAATTAGCACACTTACAGGCGTTGTGACATCTGCCTCAATTCGTTTCGATCTGTTTGTATTTTCTTCCCCCCCTGCCTGATTCACGCTCGATGCACTTGCAGCAAGATTCTGTTGCAACGAACACAGTTGCTTGGAGGCGACTCTGGAGGTTTCAATCCACAGGGGGCAGATGCTTTTCAGCAAAAAACACCTTCTCCTCCTGTGCTCTTGAAATGGGATGCGCACATTCACAGCTACAGCGCGCGCCTGCAGACTGGCACCTTCACTCAAGGTGGTACGCAACCTGTTGTTGCTTACGCTTCTCTTCATGCATATTGATTTACAGTCTAACCTTGCAAAAACTGCAGCGAATCCCATCCCAGCAGCTCAAGATTTCTATTTATTCAGATGATGGTGCTTTTATTCGGTTCTCCCCTCGCAGGTTCATTCAAACTCATTTTTGTATATGTCTGTCTCTTGTCTTATATTATTTCACAAGTATTAACATTTAACTAAAGGTAGTTATGAGATTCACAAATAAGGATGTAGCTATAGCAACATTACAAGAGCCTGGTCGTTGGTGGATCACAGATTACCTGACCTCCTGATTGCTTTATGAGTTATTGGTTAATAGCATAACTTTTGCCTCACAGTGTCCTGCAGAAGTCACATACATTTTAAAGTTGTAAAAGTACTGTATTGTACTGTATGCAGTTTGTTAATGTCACTAGGTTGTTTAAAAATACAGGTTGCAGCATTGGTTAAGTCTCACAAGATTGTATTGCTCGGACGTTATTAACTATATTGAAGGGATTGTTATAGTTTGGAAGGGCCTCTGGCGTCGACAAAAAACTCAATCTAATCTCCCACATCAATTCCATTGCAAAGTCTGCTCGATACCAACTGCTCCTTTTTTGGGGAATTCGTCGCTTCTTCCCGGAGCAGGACCTTATAACCCTGGTGCAATCGCTGGTCCTCTCCAGACTGGACCACTGCAATTCTCTTCTTACTGGCCTCCCCAAATCCCACTTGTCCCCCCTTAAATCTGTTCTCCATTAAGCAGCTCATTTAATTTATGGGGCCAAAAAAAGCGACCACATCACACTGATGTTATCCACCCTCCGCTGGCTTCCCATCGAGGCTAGAGCTATCTACAAGACTGCCTGTATCACCCACAAAGCCTTGCACTCCTCCTCTCCTCGCTACCAGGCGAATAAACTGAAACTCTCTGGAGGCTCTAGACCATCACGTAATGTGGAAAATCTACTGCTTGAACCTCCCACTTTCAAGAAGGAAAGATCAATGGCCCAATCCTTTTCAGGCAACGCAGTGAGAATCTGGAACTCCCTTCCACCTCAGCTCCGGACCACCGCCTCCTCTCAGGCCTTCAAAACGGACCTCAAAGTTCGCCTCCTTCAAAGACACCTCCAAAAGTAATTCATGTCCCCTCTATTATCTGAAGGAAGACCTCCCATTACTGAAAATTCTATTCTCTATGACTTCGGCAAGTGCCTTCCCAGTGTGTTCTTGTGGTTGGAGTGTTTGCCATTTATTGCAGTATTATCCTTGTGCCTGTGTTTGGTACTCTTTTGTAACATGCACACGCCACTTTTCTCTTGTAACACACTGTTTGCTACCTCTCATATTTTGTTTGCCTTTGATACTTGTACAAGTGCCACCATTGCCTACGTAGCGTTTGTTCTTGTGCCTGAGTGTCTAGCATATATTGCAGTATTATACCTCGAATTGTACTGTTTTCTCTTGTAACCTGCACACTTGTCACTTTTTCCTCCTGTGCACTGTTTGCTACCTCATGTATTTTGTTTGCTCACACTTGTCACTTTTACCTCATGTAACTTAACGTCTGCTTTTGTAATCTGTTCACATGTAATGTTCTCCTCATGTATCAGTTCTGTTCCTATTGTGAAGCGCTCTGACACCTTCGGGTAAAGTCTGTGCTATATAAAAAAGCATAAATCAAATAAAATTGATAAGAATAAAGATTTGAACAGCGGTGGGGGTGGTGAGGTGTGTGTGTGTGGGGGGGCAGGGGGAGGGGGATGTTTGACTGAGTATTTTGTGCTGCTGGGACTGCAGCTGCTTGGGGGTCCACTTCAGTAGGACACATTGTTGAGTGGGTGTGCATTTCGCACTCAGCACTGTGAGGACCTAATCTAATGTTTGCAAGGGGGCGTGGCCTCATGCAAATGCAGGAACACCTTTGCACTTATGGCCACACCATATTAACAAGACAGGTGTCGGGACAAAAAGGCTCTCGGTAGACACCTGGAAAGTGCTGCACGGAAAATACTTCCCATTTCGAAGGTTATAGTCCGGATCCTAGGTCTTCTTCCCTAAATACCTCCGCACATGGGGTGCAGCTACAGACCTCAGCCACGCGCAGGTAGTGAATAATTTACCCTATGCTACACTTACTTTAGCACAGAGCACAGAAAGAGCGGGAGCATTCGTTCGGAAAAAGTATAATTTTCATGGTTGTAAATCCATATGAAAGTTCGACATGTAACTCATGTATACAAGGAATTTGCATAGACAAAAAGGATTCTATTTTATATAAAGTCTAAAAAACGTGAACGAATAATGAGTCTGATTCATGAAAGCCTGGATAAGAGCTTGAAGTGGTACTACAAGACTATTCCTTTAAATACTCCTGCATGCCTTGGTGACTCAGAGCTGACATTTCCAAACCCGATTAGACAAAGTGCAAACAGGGCACAGTACATTATATTTGGAATAAAGGGTATGCATTTCCCCTAAATATCGACGATGTGGATGTTTTGGGGCCAATTGATAAAGGTATGTAAGAGTGCGTAAAAAGTACTACATACTCCAAATGTCTTCTGTGAATAGCCGCCTATATTATCAAAGGTATGATGTCTCAATTTGAGATGACAAGATTCCAATACATTTCCAAGAACGTGCAAAGTGCTGCTGTCAGTATGAATCGAGCACGTGACTAGATCTCTCATTCACAGACCACTTATGATACTCCCTGCTGTGCATTGCCTCACCGTCAGGAAAAACAAACTCCCAGTAGTTTCACGCGAAAGACAGGCATTGGTTTCACAGGGATGCAGATAGACTGTCGGAGCACTTACAGCTGATGGGTCCATGGGCAGGTTACCTTCCACTATGCATCAGCAGGCAGTCAAGGGCCGCGGCTGGCAGACGTGCCTTGATGCTGTGGTAATGATGACACCTCTGAGCATTTCACATCAGTCACTTTTAATTGAACCCCGTATGCTTTTTAAGAACATTTGCATAGACGTGGTGGAGATGCTATTCCGGTACCTGTTATTGGTCACATTAGAGGCTTAGAAATAGCTCAGTGAAGTGTATAAATAGGTGTGGTTGCAGTAACTGACACATAGAGTCAAATACATGGGGTCTTAATATGGATTGCTCCACAATGTTACCTTTCTCTTGGCCCAGAGATTTTTGCTGGAGTGTGAAGACTGAATGGGCAATTCACAAAATATTTATGTGCCTACATTTGTAAATTGAGCTTATATGTACACAATAACTATTCCTTTAAAAGTCTAGATTCAGAGTAGCAGGATTGGTGGAAATGTATGCTTATGTAAATTTAGGGTTAGCACAAGATTATGGATGTTCGTAAGTGAGCACCCTGCAAACGTTGGTGAACATGCACAATTTTGTCCATTTATAACCTTTCATATACATTTTACAGGTAGTTTCCCAATCAAGAAATGCATGAAGGCAGGGGCGACTAGTAAAATCAAAAATTGGTGGGGGGAGGGACGATGCCGAAAAACTCCCAGAGATGCAGCTGGTGTCCAGTGTTTCTCCTCTCCCAGGGTGACAACATCATGAGCCGGAGAGGGAAGGAAGGTGGTTGACTTCCTTCCACGTGCCAACAACCATTCCTGGAGCTGATCTGATGGGTTTACAGCATGAGCGCAGCTCACGGATTGGTTGGAGCAGGCTAACCCATCCCTCATTTTGAGGCAAGGGGCAGGTGCCTGCAATTACCCAGCTGTATCACAGCACTGGGATTGCAGGGTCTGAAGTGCACATGTTGGACTGGCCATCGCAAGACAGCCGGCCAATCCAACGTGCACTGGCCAGTAGCAGCCCGTGGTGGGAGTGCTGCTGGGCGCTGATGGGGGGCAGGGGAGGGGCAGGGTGTGGGGTAGTAAACTTCGGAATACGGCTGCACAGAGTTAAGTACACAAACAAATAAATAAAAAGTGGCAGATAGGCACAGGAGGAAGAGGGCTACCATTTCACTATGATCCAGGAGGGCTCTGATGTCATTGGTGGGTGGGATCAGGGTTATCTCAGTGCTGTGGTTGGCTCCAAAACTAGATTGGGAGGGGTCCAGGAGCTTGTTGTGTTCGAAGTGTTTGATAAATTGCTGGTTAATCGCTTTCTCGAGGACCATTGCTGGAAAGGAGAGTAGTAAGATGTGCCAGTAGCTCTTTGGAGCTGCAAAGGTTTCTTCAGGAAGGGTCTCACTTCAGCATGTTCCCAGTCCTCCGGGAAGGAGGCTGAGGAGATGGGGGTGTTCAGAACTTTCCTGAGTTCATCTGCAATTGTCTTGCTTCCGAGGGTGAAGAGGTGGTGGGACAGAGATCCGTGGGTGCTCCTGAGTGTACTGATTTCATGATGGAGATTTTGGCTTGAGCGGTGTGAAGGTCCGAGTGTATGAGCCGGTGTTCAAGGTTTGTGTTTGTGGGTAAGAGCAGGTTGATACTGTTGGTGGCAAGGGGTTGGGGGTTTAAAGTTTTTGTAGATGACTGAGATCTTGCCGTGGAAGAACACACAGTGCCACATAGTTCTTGTGAGGGTGTAATGTTATTCTCCGTGGCTGTGGGATTGGAGAATTCATTCACAATGGCCAAGAGTTCCTTTCTGTGGGTTGTACAGGCTTCAATGTGGTCTTCTAGATCATTCTTCTTTGTTTCTTTCAGGAGGCAGTGGTACTGGTTGAGTGATGTTTTGAAGGCTTTGTGGTCTACTGTCTTTTTGCCAGTGCACCACTTTCTGTCAAGTTACCTGCTGTTGCATTTGGTAGATTTCAGCTCTGCGGTGTTCCAGCAGGCTCTTTTGGTAGATCCTTTGGGATTCTATTGCTTGGCGAGGTAATCCTGTTGGTGCCTCCTCTGATCCACATGGAGAAGTATTTTGCTGTCAGCTCTGGGTTGAGTGTTGAATCCAGGAGCTGAGAGAGTTGTTCTACTGGTCTTGTGTTATCTCTTTCCAGTGTCAGCGCTTGGAGCTGGTGGGCGTTGTGCTGGGGTGCGTAGGCCCTGCGATGCTGATGTGGTCAGTGCAGCTGTACTTAACTCTGTTGCTGGAGGTGAAGAAGGGGTCAAGCATGTGTCCTGCAATGTGGGTGGGGTTGGTGACCATTTGCTTGAGGCCGATGTTGGTCATGCTTTCCAGGAGGTCGGTTGTGTTGGTGTCACTAGGGTGGTTGAGGTGGAAATTGAGGTTTCCCAAGACGATGTAGTGCTCAGAATCAATTGCAATTGGGGCAATGAGGTCAAGGATGGCAGTGCAGAAGTTGGGGTTGTGGTCCTGGTGATCTGCAGGCGATAGTGACTCTGTTGGTACTTTTTTCCATATGTGTGTAGTTGGATGTTAAGGTGTTCACTTGTGTGGGTCGAGTCATCTGGGGAGGTCGTGCAGCAGATGGTGTCTTTGCAGATGATGGAGATTCCACCTCTGTGCTTTTTGGTTCAGTCCTGGTGTGTTATTTTGTAGCCTTCAGGGGTAGTGATGGCAATGTCTGGTGCGGAGGAGGGGTTCAATCATTCTGTCCTAGTAAACAGTCCTACCCCCACACTCACAGACGCACTACAACAGTGCGGACTGGCAGCACACCGAATAATAATATGGTAATAACCATTTTATTGATCTGTGTTTACCTGCTGCGCTCGCAAAAGGTGGGGCAACTCTCCACTGCACTTTAGGAGGAACCACCCCTGCATGTAGTGTTGCTCTTGCCAGAGACAGGAGTTGGTGAAGTTCGAGACTGGAAAGGGGGGATCTCCTCCACATTAAAGGGGGTTTTCCGAAGGAAAGACATGTAAAGGATGTATGTTATAATCCACTTCTGATTCACATTTACACATGCATAGCTTTCCACTTAGTTAAAAATCCACCAGGAAATGAAATACATTCAAAAATATATTACTATCACAGAACTATGCTTAACATAGCTTTTCTGGACTACTACTGTGACCCTTTGTGAATCTCTATCGTGTCAGAAATTTATGTCAAATGTGCAAGCAAATTGTTAGAGCAAATGACGTTTTTAATAGTGGGTTTTTTGGATTTAGCCTTGGGTCCTTCGAGTTAGCAGAAGCATAGTTGCACAATGAGTAGAATAAATATGTTTCTCGTGGTAAAAATCTCTTAAGGAAGGGCCCATCATACTGCACTAATAGAGCTTTACATAAATGCAGTAAAAGTCACCTCCTCGCTTGTCAAACTTGTCTGCTGTAAGGAAATGTAGAACATTCTGAGAAATGGAAGAACGCTGTCATGAGTTAAGGATGATTAACACTACAGTACCAAATGTTTACTGCTGTATCTTGTATTGTACATTATGTTTAATCTCATGTCACGTTTTAATGAACCGTTCTTTTACATTGCTCCTGCAGTGCCCTATTCCCCAGTGGAAGCAATACCTTATTTAAACTGCAGTTAACTAGGTCGCATCTGCAAAAATCAGTAAATCGTATGCAACTGTTTGCATCGGTATGCTCAATTTAAAAACTCAATGCGTTCAATTTCAGTCCCGAGTTTTCCTTTTAATTGGAGTCTGTTTCGCTGGAACACATTTGTATAAAAATACAGTTTCAGGAGCCGGAGAACTTCGTTTGTTAAAAATAAAAAGTGATTGTCCAAGGAATTACCAGCATCGAAAGCCTGAGGGAAGAGATGGAGAACTGTGAGATAATGCAAGCACTGTTGGTGGTTAGACAATTTCTTCGTAGCTTTTAGCAATTTACCAGTACATTTTCTGGCCTCCTACCTAGGCACCTGCACTTTGCACAGCAATACAATTGCAATGCAATGCCTAAATTATACTCTGAGAACTCCAGAGTGCAAATGGGCTATATGAGAATTCACCTCGGGAGCTTAATCCATTCCTGTAAATTTGAAGGCTTTAGTTGTCGCTGGTTGATTCTCATTAGAGTTTGAACTCAGTCTGCGTTGAATGCCGACCAAGTTCTAAAGAGGTTAGCAGATGTAAGAATAGACGACCCTCTACAAATGTCCTTCTGGCCTCAGAACTACTGCTGTTTTAAGGTCATTATAGAGATCTGCCTAACTGGCAGCGCAAATTGCCACATGTGGGTGACATAGTGAAGCAAATGACCTAATAAAGGCTGTATTGATGGTGTAAAAGGAAATGGACAATTATAATTTTGTCTGGGGATTGAAAAATGTTTGTATTTGTGCTGGGTAATCTTTTACTGTGTATACAAACCTTACCATTCGAGGACATTCCAGTTGACAGTATGCACATAGTTTCTACTAGGTCTTAGGAGTGTAGGTCTTGGAACCGGTAAAATAGCATTTCCAGGAGATGATATGTTAGTTTCTATATATTGCCCACAATGCTTTTGGAAAACATTATGTTGATACCTAAAAAGCTGTTTCACGGGCTCGCAGACTCACAGAGATTGCAAAAAAAAAAACGTGCCCAATGCTGTTGATCTAGGTCTTGTCCGATGGTCTTTTCCCATCCATCTCTGAGAACTTGTTTCACTTGGACATCATTAACAATTATGGCACCCATTCCAAGCTCAGAGTAATCCAAATTCGACTGGAAGCAGGCCACCAAATACACGAATATACGAGTTACAGATGGCCGGGAAGGAACACAAAACACCAGGGCTATATTGACCCCTTAAAGTGCAAAGGTCAATTACGTTTATATTATTGTAAAGACGGTTCGGAAATTATGCCCCACCCCACTATGCTTCAAATGAGAAGGTTGTTTGTCAGAATATCATAAGCAAAAAAATCATCCAAACGGAAATATCGTCCTAATTATCGTTTACAAAATCTTCATCCCATTAAGTGTACATTTTCTATTACTAACTCCAGTGGGGTTATATGTTTGTAAACCATATTTGGGACACAATATTTCTATCTGACGATATTTTTATTATGATATTCTGGTATTATACCAAGTGAGAAAGTGATTTTTTTTGTTCCATGGCATTGATACCCACTTAGGCAAATCCAATGATGTGGTGAATTTGAAGGTTGAATGGGACTCAAGAATCTGTGTATGCTGTTGTGTGCATCCCTGAAAATCAGCTTCGGTCCCACTAGAAGATTTGGAGTTCTGAAAAGTGACTAAGTCAAAATAAAGAGAACATGACTGGGTGAAAGCAAGCAAGGTATCCCAGCCATGGGGAAAGTTTGGTCGCGACCATTTTCAACTGTGTCCCACTCTAAACTTTAGGTGCCAAAGCCCGTGCTTTATCAGGACCTCACAAAATATATAAGCTCCATGGAGTCCCTTCACAGGCAAGATAAGCATTCGGAAAAATAGTAAAGAGCATGGCAGATGGTCTGCCTGTCCATGAGGAGGGGTTGAGGTCATGATATTTCCCAAACAGGTGGAGGATTGCTTGTCCTATTTAGAAATCCCACCCACTTCCTGATGTGGATTTCTGTGCTGTAAAGGGAGTCACAACAATTTGCTGAGCAGGCATTATGATTGGGTGTTCCAACTTTTATTCAAGGATCACCCCATGTCCACCTGGGACATCCAAGTCCTGAGCTCTTCATTTGTGGTGCTCTTACTGGCCAATTTCATATTTGACTTTCGGTCAGGAGTATGCTGTGTCTATTCTGCAAAAAGGGTTGTGATTAGTTAGTGGGGCTCTCCCTTCCCAATTTGCTTTGGCGTACTGGTCACCTTTGATTCAAGTCAGCACTACGGTTCATTGGAATAGGTGCACGGTGATTCAGTCAATAAGTCTCAGAGTCCTGAATGGCAAAATCAGTGATATAGGACCATCTAAAAACATCAAAAAGTTTGGGTTTGAGGTGTATTTCATTCATTACTGGAACTAGATGACAACATTTGACAGCTGGTACTCCTGCTGACTTAATCAAAGGTTCTACTACTTTAACATATAAATACAAGGATTTTTTCTTCTGGCTTTCTCTTCTGCATTACACCAAGAGATTTAGCATTTTCATTGTACTCCTTTACAAAATGAGTGAGAAAAAAACAGTGAGAACAAGGAGAGATTCATAAGGAGTTAAAGTCTTAGCAATATGGACTTTCTAAGCTAGCTTTTTGATCTGCTCCTGACCAACCTGACCTCGCTCAGCATCGGTCGCTCCCCCAGGCTCCCTGAAATCTGGGTATTGTAGCGCTTTGCATTTCTTCAGGGTATCGTAGCGCTTTGTATTTATTTGCCACCAGCTGTGTTTAGGTTGTGCTCTGCACTCCGGTAGCGCTAATCAGCTGTAAGCTCCGCCCACATCGCTCGAGTGACTCGCTATTTTGCCTGCTGCGTTTTTTAAGTGTTACTATTATTTCTAACTGCTGCTCACACATTTAGAGGAGCCTCTGCCCACTCTTGCAATAACTTTCCCCACTTGTGCTGTGACGATTTCGTGGTGCTAGCGCTGTGTTGTTGCGGCCATTTTATTTGTTTGTTATTGTGCCTGCCAGCCCGCCCCCCTCCCCGATCATACCTCCCTGCGGCCCCTCCCTCGCTCCGCCCCCTCCTGTGTCCATTTATGACTGATGACCCAACACGCAGCGTCCACGCGCTACGGCCACGCCGAAGGTGCGCCAAAGGTAAGCCCGTCTACGCCCCTCCGCGCCTGGACCGCGCCCAGCGCCAGAGCCCCTGGTCCTCGTAAAGTCCACCCCTCCTGCATTACCTACGATGCCACCACCCTCCTAGCCCTCAACCCCGGCCGCTCCTTCAACTGCGTCCAAGCTGCTCCTGGACACACCCATGGACCCTTTTCCTGCTACTCCTGCAAGTTCGACAGCACCAAGAACAACTCCTCATCTACGAACACACAACAGATATCCGTTCCCAACCACCTACAATGCATCCTGCTCAACACCCGCTCGGTCCACAGACACGCCATTGACCTCTGGAATCTACTCGACACCATCTCTCCGGACGTCGCCTTCCTAACAGAAACATGGATGAATGCCTCTTCAGCCCCAGACATCACCATTGCCATCCCGGAAGGCTATAAGATCATTCGCAAGGACCGTACCGGCCACACAGGAGGAGGCATCGCTATCGTCCATAAGAAATCCATCCGCATCTCAACCAGCTTAGACGTCAATCTCGCCAACTCTGAACACCTTCACTTCCAGATCCACATCGACCCCAAGACCACACTCAGAGGCACCCTCCTTTACAGGCCACCAGGACCCCGCGCACAATTTAGTGAAGACATCACGGACTTCATCACTCCACACGCGCTCCCCTCCGAGGACTACATCCTTTTGGGAGACCTCAACTTTCACCTTGAAAAGAACAACGACCGCAACACCACCACCCTTTTGGACAACCTCGCAAACCTCGGACTGAAACAACTTGTCACTACCCCCACCCACATCGCAGGTCACACACTCGACCCTATCTTCACCTCCAGCAAGCATGTTTCCTTCAGCCACACCACAGCTCTCCTTTGGACTGACCACAGCTGCGTTCACTTCACCTACAACAAGCCCACATCCAACAACCACCCCCAACCCACTCTGCAAAGAAACTGGAACAAAATCACCATCGACCAGATCTCCTCATCGCTTCTTCAAAAGCCCCCCGCCCACTCCTCAAACCCAGACCAAGCAGCCACCAACCTCACCCAATGGTTATCCAACAGCGCCGACATCCTAGCACCACTGAAAAAACGACAAATCAAACTAGGCAGCAAGAAGGCCTCCTGGTTCAACGATGACCTTAAGAAATCCAAGAAACTCTGTCGCTCCCTCGAGAAGGCCTGGAAAAAAGACCCAACCACCAAAACCAAGGACGCCTTCAAAAACGCCACCCGCATACACCACCAACTAATCCGAAATGCCAAGAAAGCAGCCTTCAAGGACCGTCTAGATAGCAACGCCCACAACAGCAAGGAATTATTCAACATCGTCAAGGAATTTACCAACCCCTCAGCCAACTCCAACGACATCACCCCCTCTCAAGCCCTCTGCGACTCCCTAGCCTCATTCTTCCACAACAAAATTGCAGACATCCACAACAGCTTCGACAACCAACCCGGAGACCAACCCACCCAATCCCCTGCAGAACCCCCACCCCCCCTGAACATCCTCAATGACTGGAAGCCAATCTCCACTGAGGACACCATCCGTCTGATGAACTCTATCCACTCAGGATCCCCCACAGACCCTTGCCCTCACCACATCTTTAACAAAGCAGACTCCATTATTGCACCGCACCTCCGAGACGTCATCAACTGCTCCCTCAACTCCGCAACCTTCCCGGAAAGCTGGAAACATGCCGAACTCAGCGCCCTCCTGAAGAAACCCACAGCTGACCCCACCGAACTCAAAAACTATCGCCCTATCTCACTCCTTCCATTCCCGGCCAAAGTCATCGAGAAAGCTGTCAACAACCAGCTCGCCGCATTCCTCGAAACCAACAAATCCCTCGACTCCTCACAGTTCGGCTTCCGAGCCAAGCACAGCACCGAAACCGCCCTCATCGCAGCAACAGACGACATTCGAACTCTACTGGACAATGGAGACACAGTCGCCCTCATCCTCCTCGACCTCTCCGCAGCCTTCGACACAGTCTGCCATAGCACCCTTCTACAGCGCCTCAAAAACATCGGAATCCAAGGAAAAGCACTGGAATGGATCACCTCGTTCCTCTCCGGAAGAACCCAGAGAGTCCGCCTTCCACCATTCAAGTCAGAGGCTACTGAAGTCATCTGCGGCGTACCTCAAGGGTCCTCACTCAGTCCCACCCTCTTCAACGTTTACATGAGCCCCCTCGCGGCCATCGCACGCCAACATAACCTCAACATCATCTCCTACGCCGACGACACTCAACTGATCCTATCACTCACCAGAGACCCTAACACGGCCAAAACCAACCTACACGAAGGAATGAAAGAAGTAGCCGAATGGATGAAGCACAGCCGTCTGAAACTGAACTCAGACAAAACAGAAGTCCTCATCTTAGGTACCTCCCCCTCCGCCTGGGACGACTCTTGGTGGCCAGAGGCCCTTGGAAAAGCACCCATCCCGACGGACCACGCACGGAACCTGGGCGTCATCCTGGATTCCTCACTCTCGATGAACAGACAAGTTAACGCCGTCTCTTCATCTTGCTTCAACATTCTTCGCATGCTCAAAAAAACATTTCGCTGGATCCCTACCGAAACTAGAAAAACAGTCACCCACGCTCTGGTCATGAGCCGACTGGACTACGGAAACACCCTCTACGCCGGCACCACCGCAAAACTCCAGAAAAAACTACAACGCATCCAGAACGCCTCAGCCAGGCTCATATTAGACATCCCGCGTAAAGAACACATCTCTGATCACCTGAAAAACCTCCACTGGCTCCCCGTCAATAAGAGGATCACTTTCCGGCTCCTAACCCACGCACACAAAGCACTCTACGAAATCGGACCCGAATGCCTCAACACACGACTATCCTTCTACACCCCCTCCCGCCAGCTACGATCCTCCAACCAAGCCCTTGCCACTGTACCTCGCATCAACAAAACCACCATGGGAGGTAGATCCTTCTCCTACCTAGCAGCTAAAACTTGGAACTCACTTCCCACTCACCTTCGCCTCACTCAGAACCACCTAGCATTCAGAAAGCAACTCAAAACGTGGATATTCGACAAGTAGCTCCCCACCCTTCTTCAAGCGCCTTGAGACCCTCTGGGTATGTAGCGCGCTATACAAATCTTTTGACTTGACTTTTTTGACTTGACTTGACTCCATTGTAGGCAGTCCTTTTTCTGCCTAAGGCCGGTTATGGTTATTTTCATCTTCCTCTAATTTAGAATTTGCAAAACGTTTTATCTCATTTAGACCATTGAACTGTATGTAGTCCTAAGTGGTCCAACCTGTGCTCATCAATGAATCCACGTGCTAACCTCTGTCAATCTGTAACTACAATTAGGACTTCCTAGATGCTGATGGGGTTTACTTGAGGCAAGGATGTGAATCGACTTATGGAGTTTTATCACTTGAATCAGGTTGGAGGTTGATATAAATGGAATATTAGAATGAGAGCTCTTGGACTGTGATACTGGGCCAGTTTCCCTGTTGCTCTCTCTGTCCACCTCAAAGCTTCTTCTTCTCTATCTGCGTCTCTCCTAAATTGTGAGTGGGCTTATAAAACAACATTATTTTCTGCTTGGCCACTATTTTGAGCATATAAACATCACACAGATAATCTTTTGTGCCAAGATACATTGTCCTCTTGTGGAAAGAATAAAGTCTTGCTGATTTGCAGAGAATGTTGCTGAGTTAAGTATAAAGGACAAGATAGAAAGATTCACCTCAATTGTATTAATTGTGTCTCCCCGCAATAGTCTACAGCCAGGTAAAGCAAAGAGCACACAAAGAGCAAACTAGCTCATAACCCCTGTGAGACCCTGGCGAGAACCAGGACAAGATTCAGTGTTGAGGTGGGGATGCAAACAAAATATCAATTCAGAATTAAATCAATAAAGTGATGTAACTGTGACACATAGAGACTGACACGAGCAATTACTTCACTACTCAGGCTTACATGAACTTATTTGAAAAATCAGGAAGAGTCAGAATGAGCAGCACAAAGCAGTAAAGAGAGAAGTCTGTGAGGTCTGTACAAGGTGTTGTACATGTCTGTATGTGTTGGCAATAGAGACCTCACCGTGCTGCACACCAATATCAAAGGTGTCCCTCCACTTCAGGATTAAGGACTTCTGAGGGATTTCACACCTTCCAGTGCCCCATGAAGTGGTGAATGTATGCTGAATAACAGTTAAACTGATGGAACCATTGGGGCTGCTGATGAAATGCATCCACATGCAAAACCACCGTGTTAGACCTGACATCATTGGCTTGAGTCTCTCCTCCATTTTTCTGTTTGCCTCTACTGTTTTACGATGTTTTGCTGGTATATGCTTTGGGCGCCGTGTCACTGCTGATCAGTGCCATAGCGCAAGTGCTCCCTATGTTAAAATGATGCATCTATTGTATCCATGTTTGGCTTATTTGGTTTACTGTCAGTCCCTAGTCTAGTGCACCAGGAGTGCCGGGGCTTGTAAATACAAATGCCGCTCGTGGGCTTGCAGCACGTGTTGTGCCACCCACAGGAGCGGCCTTGTAAAAGAATGTCTACGGGTCGGTCATTGCGAGACCCACGTGCAGTCCTGTACTGTCACGCCGGCTGCGCAGGTATCCCTACTTGCCAGCCCCTCCAACCTTCCCTTAACTTCATGTTAGTCACCCCTATGGTAGGCCCATGGGCAGGGTACATTGTAAGTGTAAGGTAGGACACGCCTGACCAAGTTGGCATGTCCTGATAGTGAAGTGCCGCCATCTTCGTGCTTCACTATTGCGAGGTAGCCTGCTCTCCGTTGGATAGAATGGGCCGCCGGGATTGTTAACGTTATAATCCTAGCTGGCTCAGGGAGCATGGTGCAATGTCGAGTTTGGTATCCCTGAACTCGGGGTTTAATTACGCATCCGTTGGTATGGATGGTTTTTGGACTCTGGGTTCGAAAGTAGTACTTTTAGAAAGTGTCTATTTTCTTGTCTAACCATATCTGGTCTCTGCTGGTCTTACGTGTGTGTGACAGGAGCTGGGTGGCTCCAAGAGGTCTGGATGAGTCAGTGTGGGATGAGTGGGACATTTACGTTGAGAGTAGGGGGAGAGTAGTTGTTGATAGCCTGCCTTGCCTGATACAATGCTGGCTCCACCTCCTGCCAAGCGACTGATGGCTCTGTGCCTGCCATGGACGATCCTAGCCCCACCTCCTGCCAGGAGGGCGATAGCTCTGCTCCTGCCAGTATCAATGCTGGCTCCACCTCCTGCGGGGCGTCTGAGGACCCGGCCCGGCTCAATGAATAGGCCAGGTGCGACTACCTAGCTCCACCCACAGCAGACCCAGGGTGTTGGGAAACCCCCGGCATAGACAAAGGGATCAAAGACGAAAAGGGGTATAAGAGAAGGACCCCTGAACTAGGAAATCAGATCACTTCTGACAAGGAACCCTGTAACCAAGGACAAGAAGCCGGCTGATCTAAAGGACTGTCTACCCCTTCTGCCAGTGTGCTGTTGTTGGGGGAATCCTGCAGTGCTTCTTTATTTTTGCCAAGGAACCAGGAGAGAGGAACTGTGTGTGTACTCTCACGCTTGCTAAGAAAATCTCCAAGGACTGGAAGAGTGCCAGTCTCCTGCTGAAGTCACAGGGCTAAAGGACTTCATCTGCTAAAAGTGCTATTTGCTGGAAGTGTGAATCCAGCACCTCTGAAAGAACCAGCAATCACGACGATCGGACGCTGGGCCCGACCGACGCCAGCAGCAGCGCCAGTGAGTAGGAGTACGGCTCTAACTCCAGAGGACCTCGTGTCTGCCCCGCTGCTGATCGCATCAACCGTGTGCCCTTCGACGCCGTGAGCGCTGCTCACTCTGTGCAACTGCATCATCGACAACGCCTGCTGAGGCCTGATCGACGCCGAAGACGCGACGCCGGATTGCTCGACGCCGCTGATCATCGTGTGCTTCATTTTCCTAAGGTACTGTGTTGTTGGGGGTCCGTGTGACTCCAGGCCCGGCGCAGCGCTCCTCGCGGTCGACGCCGAACCTGTGGATTATCTTTGCCCCGGCGTTGTGTAGCTCCCGTGTGAGTCACCCTGTTGCTAAGAACTGAGTTTCCAAGAAGAAGAATTGCTTGATACTAAAGACTTTTGTGCTAAAGAAGAAACTACCTTTGAACCATCCTTTTTCCTTCCTGAACGTATTTATTCCGATTGTGTACAGTTTTGCCGTTATTTGGTCTTGTGCTAAGTCTTATATAAAAATACTTATTTTTATAATACTACTGTGTCGTGTCCATTTGTAGGGTATTCACTTTATTACTGTATGTGGTCATAATTGCTTAACACACAGCCTCTGAGATAAGCCTGTTCTGCTCTGCCAAGCTACCAAGGGGGTGAGCAGGGGTTATCGAAGGGTGTGATCCCCTTGCCCTGACTAGAAAAGGAGTGTCCCTATTTGTCAGAAGTGTATACCTCTGCCAACTAGAGACAGCCGGTTCTAACATTGGATGCAGCGGTGAGGATTTGGACCTTGCATTTACGACCCATGTACAGTGATTAGTGTGCGCTACGTAGTGAAAGCAGACCATAACGCAGTCACAATCTGATTCGGAAGGATCCTATTTTTGTTCTCCGCTTTCCTGAAACTTGATTTTCTGAACACTGCCAGTTTTAACCATGAGTGACAACGGAGTCACTGCCCCTGCTATCGTTGTTGTTGAAGAGTTCGAGAGGAGTAAGCTAAAGAGATACAAGAAAGATGAGCTGAAACACTTTTGCAACCAGTTTGAAGTTCCTACCACCGGCCTCTCGAGAAAAGATGATTTTTATAAAGCATTACAGGCCTGGTGGGAGTCCAGAAATCCCTCTGATGTGGTGGTGGTACCCACAGAGGAAGGGGATGAGGAGGTGCCAGTGAATGGACCTGTGCCCTCTCCCGGAAGCAGTGTTTCCTCCAAAGGTCTTTCCCCTGAAGAAAGAGAAGAAAGGGCGAAAGAGCGAGCTTACAACATGGAGATGGCAAGGCTAAAGATAAATGGGCAGTTGGAGTTAGAAAATGCAAGAGGTAGAAGGGAAGCTGATTTAGAGATCAAAAAGTTGGAGTTTGAACGAGAGAAGTTAGCTTTGGAGCGTGAAGCCAGGTTGAGGGAACTGGATATCCAAGCTAAAAAGTTAGAGTTGAATCCCTCTGGTGGCAGCATTCCATCCGAGCCTGCAGAAAGTAAGTTTTACTTCCCGAAAGATGTGATCAAAGATTACAATAAGAATGAAGATATTGGTCAATGGTTTAAAGCATATGAGTTAGCATTGTTGGCCCACCAGGTCCCTGAGAAGAATTGGGGAGCGGGGTTGTGGGGTCGCTTTGTGAATGAGGGAAGAGATACCCTGTTAGACATGCCTGTTGCGGATAGGATGTTGTATGCTCATATGAAAGATGCTTTAATGTTGCGATATGGTTTAACCCCCGAGCAGTACAGACAAGCTTTTAGAGAATGTAAGAAGTTGCCTGGTACGACGTGGGTTGAATATGTGTCTTATTTTTGCAGAGCCATGGATGGTTGGGTAAAGGGCAGCAAAGTGGAAAGTTATGAAGCTCTCTATGATTTGTTTGCGTGGGAGCACTTGTCTAATAACTGTTTTCCAGAGCTGCGCCAGCACCTGATTGATAGCAAGATATCTAACCCTAGAAAACTTGCTGAGGAGGCGGACCGCTGGGTCAGTACCAGGGTCCACAAGGGTCCAGTGGGAGACTCAGCCAAAGGTGGGCAGGGTCCCCAGCAGAAGAGTGGGGGGGACAAGGGTAAACAGAAGGAGTCTCAGAAAGGGCCCCAAAGTAATCCCCAAGGGAACCAAGGGAAAGGTTCCCAGCCTCCCCCTGAAAAGAAGCCAGGGGCCCCGACGGGTAAACCTGTTCATAGGGGCCCCCTAACCTGCTACGGTTGTGGGCAGGTGGGACACCGGTTTTATGACCCCCAGTGTCCCAAGAAGGATTCGAATGCACCGCCGCGTGCACCCCCTCGTCAGTTGGCAAGTGTAGCCTTGGGAGGGGAGGAGATGGTTGTCCATGGTGGGAGGGGTCCCGCAGAAATGTCCCTGGTCTCGCTAGGAGACATGCAAATGGTCCCTCATCCCCCTCTGCCTAGTAACACTAGTAAATATAGGCAGTGGGTGACCATTAATGGCCATAGAGTGGAAGCTCTCAGAGACACCGGAGCGAGTGTGACAGCTGTCAAGTGTCACTTGGTGTCCAGAGAGCAGGTGGTTCCCCACGCATTCTACCCCGTGATAGCTGCCGATAACTCCCAGAAAGAGTGTGAGGTGGCTCAGGTTTCCTTTGAATGGGGGGGAGTTTCAGGTACTCTTCAGGTTGCTGTGAGGCCCGCCATGCCTGTCGACTGTCTCCTGGGCAATGATTTGGAAGACTCCCCTTGGGCTAAGGTGGAGCGAGCGGCGCACTTGAAAATGTTGGGTGTACCGGAGTGGGTGTGTGCAACCACTCGATCCATGACAGCGAGTAAGGGTGTTGATGGGGTCCCGGAGCCTGAAAGTACGGCCCAGGACCCAGCTGTGAAGAGAAGAGGCAGGAGGCGCGGGAAACCGGCCCCCGTGGTCCAGAAGGAGGTAGACCCTGAGGGGGATGCCCTGGAGCCCACAGGGGAACAAATTGCCGAACTGGGAGATCTGCCCGAGCTGACCCACTGGCAGCAGGATGGTGGTCCCTCCAGGGAGGAATTCTGTGCGGAACAGAAGGTGTGCCCTTCTCTTGTGGGCATGAGGCAGCAGGCCTCAGCCCAATCCTCAGGTGATCAGTCAGGGTCACATTTTGTGTACTGGGAGAACGACCTCCTGTATAGCGAGCCTAAGGCTGCTGAGCCTGGGTCAGCCCGTGTGCTGGTGGTACCCCAGCGCTTCAGAGCCTTCCTACTGGGGTTGGCTCATGACGTACCGTTAGCTGGACATCTGGGGCAGGACAAGACCTATGACAGGCTTGTCACCCATTTTTATTGGCCTCAGATGCGTAGGGATGTAGACATCCATTGCAAGACTTGTCGCACTTGCCAGGCAAGTGGGAAAAGAGGAAGGAAGCAGAAGGCTCCCCTCCAACCTTTTCCGGTGGTCAGCACCCCCTTTGACCGGGTGGGTATTGACATTGTTGGGCCCCTGGACCCCAAGACAGCCCTGGGCAACAGGTTCATCCTGGTCTTGGTGGACCATGCCACGAGGTACCCGGAGGCCATCCCTCTCAGGACAGTGACGGCCCCCGTGGTGGGACGAGCGCTGATGGGTGTTTTCTCCCGGATGGGGTTCCCCAGAGAGGTGGTGTCCGACCGAGGCACCAACTTCATTTCGAACTATATGAAGTCTCTGTGGAAGGAGTGTGGGGTAACCTACAAGTTCACCACTCCTTACCACCCTCAAGGAAATGGGCTGGTTGAGAGATTCAACCGGACCCTGAAAGGCATGATTATGGGTCTTGAAGAACCAATGAGGCGGAAATGGGACGTCCTCTTGCCATGCCTGTTGTTTGCTTACCGTGAGGTGCCGCAGAAGGCTCTAGGGTTCAGCCCCTTTGAGCTCTTATACGGTCACCCGGTAAGAGGACCTTTGAGTCTGGTCAAGGAAGGCTGGGAGCAATCTCCCAGGAAACCTCCCCAGGATGTATACAGCTACATGCTGGCCTTTCGGAACCAGACTCGGCGCTTCAGAGAACTTGCTCAGGCAAATCTGGAGGCCAGCCAGGAGGAGATGAAGCGATGGTACGACCGGAATGCCACTCTGGTGGAGCTTCAGCCTGGTCAGGAAGTGTGGGTCATGTCCCCTGTGGAACCTTGTGCGCTCAAGGACAGGTGGACTGGACCGTTTAAGGTTGTGGAGAAGAAGAGCGATGTCACCTACTTGGTGGACTTGAAATCTCCCAGGAACCCCTTGCGGGTCCTGCATGTCAACCGTTTGAAGCCCCACTTAGAAAGGTCCGAAGTGGGCATGCTCCTAGCTACAGATGATGGAACAGAGGAGGAGAGTGAGCCTCTTCCTGACCTCCTGTATGCTAAAGAGCAAGACGGGTCAGTGGATGGTGTGGTCCTCTCTGACACACTGACCCTTGAGCAGAGACAGGATTGTCACCAACTGTTGGGGCAATTCCCGGATCTGTTTTCCTTGGTTCCGGGTGTCACGCATTGGTGTGTCCATGACGTTGACACCGGAGACAGCCCTCCTGTGAAGCACAAGGCTTACAGGGTGACTGACAAGGTCCGAGCGTACATTAAGGAGGAGGTCTCCAAAATGTTCGCGTTAGGGGTGATTGAGTCCTCTAGCAGTCCTTGGGCCAGCCCAGTGGTCTTGGTCCCGAAGGCTGCAGCGCCTGGTGCTTCACCGGAACTCCGGTTCTGCGTGGACTACCGAGGGCTCAATTCAGTCACGAAGACTGACGCGCACCCCATCCCCAGAGCGGATGAGCTCATCGATCGGTTGGGGGCTGCCCGGTACCTTAGTACGTTTGACTTAACGTCTGGGTACTGGCAGATCGCCTTGACTGATGGGGCAAAAGAGAGGTCAGCGTTCTCCACACCAGATGGGCTATACCAGTTCCGGGTGATGCCCTTTGGAATGAAGAATGCCCCTGCCACCTTCCAGAGGTTGGTCAACCAGGTCTTGGCTGGACTGGAGGAATTCAGTGCCGCCTACCTGGACGACATCGCAGTGTTCAGCGCCAGCTGGGAGGAACACTTGCGCCACCTCCAGGAAGTGTTGTTGGCCCTGCGCGGAGCAGGCCTCACAATCAAAGCCAGTAAGTGCCAGATTGGGCAGGGTTCTGTGGTGTACTTGGAGCACCAAGTAGGGAGCGGTAAGGTGGCCCCCCTGCAACCCAAGATTGATACCATCCTGGCTTGGGCACCGCCCAGAACCCAAACACAGGTGAGAGCCTTCTTAGGACTCACGGGTTATTACAGGAGGTTTGTCAAGGATTACGGCAACATTGTGCACCCCTTGACCTCGCTGACTTCCAGGAAGCAGCCCCGAAACGGGATCTGGACTGATGCCTGTCAAACGGCCTTTGACACCCTGAAAACTGCAATGTGCACAGCACCTATACTCCAGGCACCCGACTTTTCGAAAGAATTCATTGTTCAGACGGACGCTTCAGAGCATGGCGTGGGGGCTGTTCTAGCTCAGGTGAATGAAGAGGGCCGAGACTTGCCGGTAGCCTTCATCAGTAGGAGGTTACTTCCCAGAGAAACGAGGTGGAGTGCGATAGAGAGAGAAGCATTTGCTGTGGTCTGGGCGCTGAAGAAGCTAAGACCCTACCTGTTTGGGACTCACTTCCGGGTTCAGACAGACCACAGGCCCCTCAGATGGTTGATGCAAATGAGGGGTGAGAATCCAAAACTGTTGAGGTGGTCCATTGCTCTACAGGGGATGGACTTTACGGTGGAACACCGCCCTGGTACAGATCACGCCAATGCTGATGGTCTGTCCAGATTTTTCCGCCTTAGTGATGAGGACTCCCTAAGTTAAGGGTAGTTCTCCCCACATTTCAGCTGGAGGGGACACGTGTTAGACCTGACATCATTGGCTTGAGTCTCTCCTCCATTTTTCTGTTTGCCTCAACTGTTTTACGATGTTTTGCTGGTATATGCTTTGGGCGCCGTGTCACTGCTGATCAGTGCCATAGCGCAAGTGCTCCCTATGTTAAAATGATGTATCTATTGTATCCATGTTTGGCTTATTTGGTTTACTGTCAGTCCCTAGTCTAGTGCACCAGGAGTGCCGGGGCTTGTAAATACAAATGCCGCTCGTGGGCTTGCAGCACGTGTTGTGCCACCCACAGGAGCGGCATTGTAAAAGAATGTCTACGGGTCGGTCATTGCGAGACCCACGTGCAGTCCTGTACTGTCACGCCGGCTGCGCAGGTATCCCTACTTGCCAGCCCCTCCAACCTTCCCTTAACTTCATGTTAGTCACCCCTATGGTAGGCCCATGGGCAGGGTGCATTGTAAGTGTAAGGTAGGACACGCCTGACCAAGTTGGCATGTCCTGATAGTGAAGTGCCGCCATCTTCGTGCTTCACTATTGCGAGGTAGCCTGCTCTCCGTTGGATAGAATGGGCCGCCGGGATTGTTAACGTTATAATCCTAGCTGGCTCGGGGAGCATGGTGCAATGTCGAGTTTGGTATCCCTGAACTCGGGGTTTAATTACGCATCCGTTGGTATGGATGGTTTTTGGACTCTGGGTTCGAAAGTAGTACTTTTAGAAAGTGTCTATTTTCTTGTCTAACCATATCTGGTCTCTGCTGGTCTTACGTGTGTGTGACAGGAGCTGGGTGGCTCCAAGAGGTCTGGATGAGTCAGTGTGGGATGAGTGGGACATTTACGTTGAGAGTAGGGGGAGAGTAGTTGTTGATAGCCTGCCTTGCCTGATACAATGCTGGCTCCACCTCCTGCCAAGCGACTGATGGCTCTGTGCCTGCCATGGACGATCCTAGCCCCACCTCCTGCCAGGAGGGCGATAGCTCTGCTCCTGCCAGTATCAATGCTGGCTCCACCTCCTGCGGGGCGTCTGAGGACCCGGCCCGGCTCAATGAATAGGCCAGGTGAGACTACCTAGCTCCACCCACAGCAGACCCAGGGTGTTGGGAAACCCCCGGCATAGACAAAGGGATCAAAGACGAAAAGGGGTATAAGAGAAGGACCCCTGAACTAGGAAATCAGATCACTTCTGACAAGGAACCCTGTAACCATGGACAAGAAGCCGGCTGATCTAAAGGACTGTCTACCCCTTCTGCCAGTGTGCTGTTGTTGGGGGAATCCTGCAGTGCTTCTTTATTTTTGCCAAGGAACCAGGAGAGAGGAACTGTGTGTGTACTCTCACGCTTGCTAAGAAAATCTCCAAGGACTGGAAGAGTGCCAGTCTCCTGCTGAAGTCACAGGGCTAAAGGACTTCATCTGCTAAAAGTGCTATTTGCTGGAAGTGTGAATCCAGCACCTCTGAAAGAACCAGCAATCACGACGATCGGACGCTGGGCCCGACCGACGCCAGCAGCAGCGCCAGTGAGTAGGAGTACGGCTCTAACTCCAGAGGACCTCGTGTCTGCCCCGCTGCTGATCGCATCAACCGTGTGCCCTTCGACGCCGTGAGCGCTGCTCACTCTGTGCAACTGCATCATCGACAACGCCTGCTGAGGCCTGATCGACGCCGAAGACGCGACGCCGGATTGCTCGACGCCGCTGATCATCGTGTGCTTCATTTTCCTAAGGTACTGTGTTGTTGGGGGTCCGTGTGACTCCAGGCCCGGCGCAGCGCTCCTCGCGGTCGACGCCGAACCTGTGGATTATCTTTGCCCCGGCGTTGTGTAGCTCCCGTGTGAGTCACCCTGTTGCTAAGAACTGAGTTTCCAAGAAGAAGAATTGCTTGATACTAAAGACTTTTGTGCTAAAGAAGAAACTACCTTTGAACCATCCTTTTTCCTTCCTGAACGTATTTATTCCGATTGTGTACAGTTTTGCCGTTATTTGGTCTTGTGCTAAGTCTTATATAAAAATACTTATTTTTATAATACTACTGTGTTGTGTCCATTTGTAGGGTATTCACTTTATTACTGTATGTGGTCATAATTGCTTAACACACAGCCTCTGAGATAAGCCTGTTCTGCTCTGCCAAGCTACCAAGGGGGTGAGCAGGGGTTATCGAAGGGTGTGATCCCCTTGCCCTGACTAGAAAAGGAGTGTCCCTATTTGTCAGAAGTGTATACCTCTGCCAACTAGAGACAGCCGGTTCTAACACACCGTATACATGACAAGTTGTGTTGTCCTCCAGCGCGCGCGTGTTGTAGTGCAGGCATGCATCAGAAAGCCGCTACCATCAGGCACCTCTTCCAAGACCATTTTTGAAGTGACAGAAGTGCTGTTGCTGGTAAGCAATGACAAAAATGCTCCTAGTTAGCACTTTGGTTCTCCCACTGCTGTCCCCTGTTACTAGATACCAGAATTAGGAGGCATGAAACACATAATTCGGACCTTGAGGGTGATACCACAAAAGTAAAGAGAATAATTGAGCTTCTTAATGAGCCTATCAAAAATGCACACTACATTTGGGCTGCAGCCATTAATAGGAAATCTACACATGAGCACATTCTGGGTGCCATTGTTTCCTTCACCACATGGGATTCCAGGAAGGAGAGTCTTCCCTTCGTGGTTAAGCATGTGTGGACTCACACAGTCTTTCATTGCAATTCGCTTGTATTCCTCAGCATGATTCCTGCACAATCAAACTGTCCAAAATTCAAAACTTGACATACAACATCTCACAAACTAATACCAGTGCACAGAAGCTAACTGCAGCTTATATGTTTGAATATGCAAATGATTGGAACTGGTGATCTGCTTTATGCTGATCTTAAACCAGAAGTAAAGATAATATTACCTTAAAAATAAACAAGAGGTACAGAACTACATGAAAAAATACCCGCTGCTTGTCCAACATGAACAATGCAACTGCTTTTACGGCAATGTTTTCCTGTCACCCTTGCTGGGCCACCCTCTAGAGCTGTCTGACTGAAGCACATGGGGCTGGCACCTTATTCTAGTAGGTGACACACCTCTTGAAAGCACTAATAAATAACCCAGGGCCACTTCTTGTTGCCTGTTGACACCTTAAAAGAGTAGCAATTCCCCTTTCAATTCTTGGGTTTCAAAATCAATGTACACGCAGAAAATTAAGGTATGTAGGCATAGTTCAGTAACAGGTTAACTTAAGTTGAGTGCACTCTGTCAGGAGCTATGTTGATGTTAGCTCGCTCTAATCTCATCTGAGCCCCCCATCAGACACTGGTGAAAACTTCCCACAAACATATTTTCAATAACATCACACACATCTCACGAGACCTTTCTAACATTTGACATAATATACTCTTAGTTATTATGTAAATAATAATGAGAAGACCCTTAATTCAGGAATATATTGCTTTATTTATTTCATGATCTCTGTCAGAGACAACAACCGTGCCAAACTGGCACACTGAGGCTAAACCAAGTATATTGAAATTTTCCATGCTTGAGTTAATTTTGTTCCCATTAGATCCATTTTAGGGGTGACTATTTACTACCTATAGCTTAATCTCCCTATTTTCCAGCCACAGAGTTTTAAAGTCTCCACAGTAGAAGTTATTTCTTGGTGTAAGAAGCAGAGAAATATTTTCATCTGAAATTAGTTTGCATATATTAAGCTCCATATTTTGTTCGTCATTAGTAAAAATGTTCCTTAGCCTATGCCTTTTATTTTTTTCTCCATTCTTTAGCTTACATATTGTGTTTTAGCTTTGTGCCTTTTGAGTAATACCTGATAAGAAGCTTACACCTTATTTTGTTCGCTTTCTAATGCCCCTTACACCAAACCCTTTTTTTCTATTTTGAGCACAGACACCACATTCCACGTTATGTCCTGGATTGTTCTGGTGTATTCTCCTATCCTAATTCTCCTGAAGTAAGGCTTTCTTGTGTCTCCCCCATCGAATGCATTGCTGTTCTGGAAAGCAGTCTTTTTTCACAATTTTAGGTGAAGCAAACTCTCTAATAAGATGTCATTTAAATCTCAACATAAAAAACTGTGAAATGACTGTGCGCAATGGCAATGAAGTAATAATCATTTAAAGACCATTGTTAGGTCATGGCTCTATACAGCACATGTACTGTCTCAAAAGAGACATGTCTATACTTTGTGGGCTTCAGCCCACCTATAGGCTTCCCATTTGCTAGCACCATTGTCGTTCTACTATTCTTTCTTCCTATTGGTCCATGGCATACATGCGTCATGCTCTTCCAGTGTTTAGCCCTTCCTGGGAGCAAAGACCAATTACTACTATCCATCCTCTGCTCTCATTTAGGGACTCCATTCCCCACCTACCCTCCCTACTTGCACCTTCCTTTCCAGCCAGGTCTGTGTTTAGTTTTTAGTCAGCTTCACAGTTCCCTACACTTGTGTTTTCACTTTGGTAGGTTTCACATCGGCCTCTCTCCCTTTCTGGCCAGGTCTGTGTTTATTTATTAGTCAGCCTCATAGTTCTGTTTGCTTTACCCACCTTCAGAAGACACCAATAAAATAGGGCTGAGACGCGCACAGTGCATCATGAGAGGGTTTGTCCATGTGTCAGGCCGCTAGGCTGCTCAGCCCCTTAAAAAAATACAACACCCTGGAAAAAGGGCAACAACGCGGAAGTAGCAGTAGTCAACAAAGGGGTGGTGTGGTTTCGGCACTGGATGCATGCGAGGGGCATGAAAGAAAACATAATACAGAGCAGCATAAGTGAACAACTGAGAGTGCCCCCTTGTGATACATGTAACTCTTTCAGCCAGTTCTAACTTTTTAGCCAAAAGCATTTTGTATACAGGGCTTTCTCTACATACGCTTACAACAGTCAATAAAAACTACACACCATACAGTTATTTGGAAAGCCATCTGACTTTTTGAAGCCTGCTAAGCCCCTGCAGCTTCCGCCTCTCATTGTCCCAATTCCAACTTTTGTGGTTCAACTTGAGTAGGATTTTATATATTATTTGAGTTTAAGTCTCACCCCTCTCTACTGAAAACCTAATTTCCTATATTAAGTATTTGGCCTATGTAATTGGAGGGATTCTTACCACAAATGAATGTCATGCTGTATATTTGTAAAGTGTACTATAACCCACGAGGCATCACTGGTTACAGCAGAGATAAAGACTGCCCAGGGAATAAACCTTTGATTTCATTTTGTTTCCACTGCTCTCTCTGGTCTACAAATGCCCAGAATATTAATGAAAGCTCTACAAGGAAAATGCAAGACTCATGGGAAGAATATAATGTTTGGGTGACTGGAAAGGCAGAAACTTAACCCCTTCGCTGCGGGGGGAGGGGGCCGCGCGCAGCGCCCGCATGCTGGTGACGAGCTCAGCTCGTCATGGAGTACAGCGGAGCACCCATGAGGTTAAGACATAGTATCTTCTATCTTCACTTTCTCGCAACAAACTAGAGCCCTGCAATAAATGATGGGGTGATTTTACCCGAAATGTTCATCATCCCTAGAACTCTCCTGAAGGAAGCCAATGAATCAGTACACAGTAATCAGTCTAATACAGAGCGACTCATTGCAGACATCCAGCATCCGTAAGGATATTTGAAAATCATCGCCCAGTGAAACAAATATTATGAGGATGTGGAGCTCTATGCAGAGAGTAAGATGCCAAAGATATGCGTCTTCTATTTCCCTTTTTCATCGTTATATCGCTTGGCTTCTTTTTAAGGAACTGTTGGATTTGGTTGTATGTTTTTAAACCCAGAAGATCTGTCACAGTGTGATGCATTTTCTGGGAGTAGTAGCATTTGATATATTTTTCCTTCCCATATATCATCCTCCACCAAAAATGTCTGATTGGGTGCAGGTAAATGAGGACAAAAAATCAACCTGGGATAAAAAAAAAATATGTCAAACACATATTTCCCCACAACTTTGCCTTTTGGCACTTTTATTGGGGTTTTGAGTGTGTGCTGTGTGAGCGTGCTTGCATGATTGTTTATGTTTTAATGCCAGGGATTTGTATAAGAGGCCTATTTATGAAGTGTATAGATATATTGTTTTATCTTACTGAAAAAAACACCCCCATTTCCAAGCTACAGTCTTTTTTTTTTAATGCAGCTGATACCATTGTTTGTCTACATAAAGCAATTGTTCCTATTTTACTGTATTCGTTTTTTATTTATGTATTAAGCGCAACGTGCACCGGGAAAGCTCTAAATACTCAGGTTCGAATAGAGCCAAACCACGTTACTTACACAACAGGAAAGAATTTCTAATTTTAAGTTTTTTTAGTGTGAAGCTTGCCTTTTGGCACTATAGAAACACCACATGCATAAATAACAAAAGAGAAGAAATGCTCCGTTCCGTACATGGATTGGAAGAGCACTTCAATGTAGAAACATTATTGTTTGTGCGAATTAGATTCCAGCTCTTTCGTAGTTCTGGCATTTGTAGATAACTATCTTTATGAACTCTAAACTTTCTTTCCAGTGCGCTTGCCAGAGAGTCCCTAACATTGCCTTCATAATTGCTATCGGAACACTGTGGGTCTTAGAGTCGTTTTAAATTGACCGTAAAAACATGAGCCGCATGTTGAGGTGATTAACCTTTGTGCTGTGCAGCAGCAACGTTGATTCCAAAGGAAGTCGTACAGATAGGACACCCCACAGTTTTAACATGTTATACTCTCCACTCTGGAAGTGTGGCTCATGAAGGCCCACGCTGTTCTTAAACAATGAAGCGAAGTGCAAACAAAATGGTGTAGGATTAAATAATAGAGGGGAGTGGAAAAATGTTCTGATGTGAATAAGGGTGGACGGGAGGGGGTCTTCTTCATAAGTCACCTGTTAGGGAGGTGTAGAAGATGTTAAGTGTAAAGAGGTGTCAATGTAGGAGTGTTTGGGGCAGCATTCCAGCGCATCGTTTTTCGGCTGTTAGGCCACTCTAGACAAAGGCCCACCTTATTCAAATCAGTATTGACTCTTGCTTTTCTTCTGGTTCAGAGAGGACCTGGCTCGGCAGTTCGGACTTGACTGTTCCTATTGGAGTAGGACCAAGACTGATTTGCATATGGCTGGGTCTAACCTGAGATGGCATAGTGGGTGTAACAACTATGGTTTTCAAATCCACCCCAAGAGATTGCAGTGGTAACTCTTATTGCCAGAATTCCACCTGTCTCCTTTTGTGTGTTTGTTGTAACACCCTAAGTGGCCAAGGGTATGCCCAGATGTGGGTCCCTTGCTGTGTGACACAAGAACCAAGCTTCATCCGATCCGGCAAAAGCACAATGGGCTGAAATGCTACTCCAAGCAATTGGCAATGGTTAGACTTATTGAAAGCATTCTTTCAGGCACCATTTGCATGTTCAATTGCCCGGTGCCCACTATGGCCAGTCTGGCCCTGCTACTGGCCCGCTTTTAATCATCTTTAGATTTTCCAGGAGTGGAAATATGCATCTGTAATCATGTGAAAAAGAGAAAATCCACATGTAAAGATGTAACAATTAGCTTCATGAGGAAAATGTAATATTTATAGAGACACCCCTTTTCCAAAAACCCAATGAAATGTGTGGTTGTTCCCAGGGATGACTAGCAGGCATGAGCTTTTGGGGGGTTCCCCATAATTTATAGGAGGAGAAAAGGAAAAGTGTACGAAAAAAAAAGAAGTAGTTCAGCTAATAGGGCTGGTTGCTTCTAGATATGCCTGACATAAATTGTGTTTTTTTTTGGGGGGGGGAGACTGGGGGGTTCATCTGCATGTGCGTATCAGGTGATGTCCTCAATCGTCCTGATAGAAAAGGTCAGAGCTATTATGTTGTGTATGGGACATAGCTAGTTAGCGGCTTTGGAAATATCTTCCCTGGAGCACTGCTGTGTCCCACAGCGGAGTCAGAAAAGCTCCTTTGCTCTAATTGCAAGGGTCAGGACAGGCCAGGGGACTTAAGGAGGGAGTTAGAGAACCTTCCGACTGCAGCGTGTGAAAGCAATCCTCTCGCTTTGATGTAATGATTTCACAAAGAGGGGTACCTTTTTACACAAAAGACTGTGTGTGACTACACTTCTACCATTTAAGTGCCACACCTCAAGCCATGTACATGTTTCTAACCTCTGCTTTTAACACCATTCATTCTGATTTGTTTAAAATAAAATATCCACATGTATGTTCTCCAAAGTAACCATTATGGACTCAACAACAAGTCCAGACATGATCAGAAAGGTGTGAATGATTTGAGTGGCAAATGCATTTGTGTTGTGTGAGTTGTCTAAAGAATAGCAGTTTAGACTATAAAGCAAGTACACTTAATAGTCACATTATTGATTTTACCTATGGAACTAGGATATTGGGGCAGAGTGTAACTCTCACTTTTGCTGCAAACCTGCTGTGTGCTGACTGCTGCCATGGAGGCTGACATCCAGTACAGTAATATCTCTGCTGATAGAAATACTCTATCGTCCCTAAAAGTAATCTATGGTGACAATCATATATAGTAGGCTTTTGTTCATTGGGTACCGCAGTCCTTTTTATCCAGTAAGGTTCATTGGACTATTTATGTCCTTCAAATCATCATAAAAGAGCCAGTTCCTGCTTTCCTTTTTTTTTTTTTATTTTCCCTCTTGTGTATCATGAGTCTATGTTCCTTGCAGTCAGGCACGGCCCGTGCAGGTAAGAGCAGTGGGTCCGGGTTGGGTGGGGGATCTGACAGACAACCACGAGGGAAAATTAAATAAATAATTAATTTCCCCTTGTGGTCGTTTGTCGAAATCCCCCTGCACCCGGGCTCACCGCCCCACCGCTCTTACCTGGCCAGGCTGCGGCTGCTTGCGGTGTCCGCATACCTCCCAAATCTCCATGTAGGCTGGTCTGTTTCTCTGCAGATATTCTTAGCCCCTATGTCATGTCACTCCAAAACCTCTCCCTACACCCCTTCTGCTTTTGGAGTCTCAAGCCGTCCTGTCTCCTCCAGAGTTCTCCCTGGTGTTACTCCCAGTGCCTGTCCCAGCACCCTGAGCCAGTGAGCTAGGCCTCTTAGTTTCTAGTTCCCACCATTCCCAAACTTTCTGTTAGCTCCTCTTCCAAATCTGGTCTTCCAGCTCCAGTTCCCCATCACTTTAAAGTTCGGCCATGTGCACTGTCTCCAGCAGTGAGCGTGTTTTTGGAATTGTGTAGCACATTTTCTAAGTCTTGACTTTTGCTTTTAAATTGACAGTTCTATGTGTACTGGGACTTGTAATTTCATGTTTTCAAGTGTAGTTACCGAACTGCACATCTTAACACTAACTTAGGCAAAAACATAGCTAACCGTGATGCAGTAGGTTCTTTGGCACCGGGGCCCAAAGTAATGCACTGTGTTTGAAGAGCAGGGTCATGGGTGTGCTGCTTCTTGGTATTATAACCATAGCCATAAAGGACTGTTTTCAAGAGTACTGTGATATTTTGCAGATCTAGTATTAAGGATTTTCTCTGTGAAGAATCCAACATACCACTATTTGAGCTGGGATGCATCACTCACTCTCTCACTCTCTCAATCATATTAGGGGCAGGTGTTTCTGCCGCACCACTTTTCAATTTTTGGTCGGCACTACTGGCTGATCCCTTACCTTTGCTATACTGGCAAGATTAACAAGCTTTGCTGAGGTGCAAAATTACTTAGAAGGTATTTGTAATTAAGCAGAAAAGAACAATTCTTTATTCTGCTAGGCCAATCTGAATCATCGTTTGCAAAATATTCTTTCATATTCCTAAATCTGCAAAGGTGACAACTCGAACATGCTGGTGGATTTTCCACCTCTGTAAGATATAATCATAGAATTCGGGAAAACTGCTCCTGTGTTTCAAAATGTAGAATTTATATCATAGTTGCAATTTCCCCACCTAAATTCCACTTACAGGCACATACAAGTTTATGAAAAAGGCCCTGTGATAATACACAAATGAGAGGAAATGAGAGGGGAACGGTGTGAAAGAAAGTTGGCAGCATATGCTTAGCGCCAATCTGTTCTTCCAAGTGCAGAAATGGTAAAGGTCATGTTCAAAGGAATGAGAAGTGTGTCTTACTGTGAGTAGAATTTAACTATGAGCCTGGCAGACATAATTCACCTTTTTTATATACTTTATTCCCCGCCTATTATTTCCACCTCTATGCTACTGTAACAATGTTTAAAACTATGTTTAACATTTGCCAGTACCTTAGGACCCTAACCTGTCCTAACATTATTAAGAATTATATTCTAAATATCTCTACTGGTGTTAAAAACAGTCATTTTTCATTTTGTTTGATGCCTTAAAAAAATCATATAGTGTAAATATTTAACAGTGACACTAAAAATAGAAACAAGGCTGCTAGTGACATGGGAGGAGGAAATGTCTATGGGTGTCGATGACAACACCAAGTCAAGCCTGATATTCATGAAGGTATTGCTAAAAAGGCAACATAGATCGCGCATTATTCCTGGCAATAATGACCTAGTCTTACACAGATGCACCGAATATTGAAGGACTTATGATTAGATACACTGCAAAAAATGCCACACTTGGGGTTACCAGTGTGGGTTGGCTGGCTTCACCTCAAATAACTCAGTATTCAGAGTTCAAGTTGTGCAATTTATTGATAGTTAATTGAGCAATGTATTACTGGGGTTAGATGCTTCAACAATAAGACCACAATTACAGAAGTTGCTTTGTTCACACACTACATAACAACATACGAGATTCACTTTTAGAAGTGCAAGTGCGTACATTTTAGAGCAGCTTTTCCATTTTACTTTTCACCCGTTTATATTAAAACTGCCAATTACTGTAAAAAGATTCAACAATTAAACTATTTATTAATCGATGTCAGTCTTACATTAAGGGATAAATTGAATCATATTTTCCCGAAGCACCGCGACACTTAATTACCATATAATTTGCATAACTTAAACACATTAATATAGACATAATCATTAGCAACTTCATATGGCTTATTTGAATCCTAAAGGCATATCAGCAAACGTGTGAGAAATCGCAACATATTTGTGCTTACCATGTGTTAAAAGACAGCATGTGTTAAAAGCCTTTGAGTGCTACTTTAGCATACTATCCAGTTTTGTGCATTTCCTCATACGGCACATTATTTTACACTTTTTATCACAATATTACAGACTTTAGGATACTCACCGTTCTTTACAATCTGCCAATTTAGAATTGTTCAGAATTTGCCAGTTCATTGCATCACAATGCACAAAGCAGGTCCAACTTCAGATCTGGGGGGGGTTATTTACAATATGGCAGATGCAGGACAACCCCCTAAAACTGACAGATTATCTGATTGCCCTGCTTATAGTGTATACATTTTAAATAGAGCAATCCACCAATTTTCGGTTGATTTGCCCCAGCAATTTTTACTGCTAATCTAAATACTGAGCCAACTCTCTGGATGAATCATTTTAGTTTTTCCTTACTTTGTGTCATCGTTTATCTTCCAGACACAATGGTGGATAGAGTCATAGGTCCCGATTCACACCGGTAAATATACACATGAATAGTTACTGACATGTATATTTACCACTACACCGAGATGTAACTTTACCCTTGTTTGCTATTCACTATTTCTGAGTATAGATTTTCACCAAGGTGTAGACCTACCTGTCCCCTAGCCCTCAGATCGTGGATGGAGCCTTCTACAACAGGATTTATGAGTGTAAAGTTAATAGTAGTAACTTTGCACATGTAGGTGGAGATCTCCGTCACCATGGCGGAGAGCTCCCTACTGTGAACAGGATAATTGTTAAAGTTTATTATTTGATAAAAAAGTAGAAAGAATACTTTAATGAATAATATAACTATATATGAATTTAATATATTTATTTTTGACCTAGAACATAGTAACTCGTCAAATTAAATGTGTATGAAATTGATCAGGCATATTAATGTAATTTATAAAAAATTATTAAACAATAAATACAACATTGCCACCCTCTCTAACAGTTTAATATTTTTAAATTGTATTTAACGTTTCAAGTCAAGTCAAGTCAACACAAGCTGTATTCGATTAGTTAAAATCATAAAAGCAATTACATCACATATAAAATCAACAATTCATGTATTTAAAAATATTTCTTATAAAAACAATTCATGTATTTACATAAAGATAGAGCATTTCATAGTTGGACTAGCAAGTGGTAAAAATTGGCACGTTTCAGGGACTGTTTAATTTCAATTTTCTAGACTTAACACGCATAGCAGCAACCAAAAAACTTGCGACCCCATATATTACTCTGATGCTACCCAGGAGTTGTAAATAGCGGAGAGCGGGACGAACTTGTATGAACCCTGCTTCTCTCAAAATAGGTGTTAAAAACAATCTCCTACATTCGTCATAATGGTCGCAAAACATAATAAAGTGCATCAGTGTCTGTTCAGAGAAATTATCACAGCTACAGGGGATAGATGTATCAGATGTTCCCCATACTGGGTAATTCCCCAAGGAGTACTGTATGATGTTAAGTCTAAATCTCACAAGGAGATTACGGTGGTAAGGTCGAGTCACAATGGTCAAATAAGGCTCCACCTTAGGGGTGGTCTGGAGTATATAGTTAGCCCTAACCTCGAACCAATAACAGTTTAATTTATAATTTTAATTGAGTGTATAACTTTTTTATCAACAAAATAATGAATAATTATATGTACTTTTTACCATTAAAAACGAAACATAATTTATATGTCAAAATAATTTTATTTTGTATTATTTCTTATGAGCTGTCAATGTATTTCCCTTCCTCCATTATTTCTTGGGAACTATGTTGAGTATCTTCAAGTGCACATTTGTAGTGATTGCCTTACTCTAAGACACCTTATTGTTACGACACCTTAAGGGCTGTATGAATTTTATAAGTGTAGTTTGTGAATAGCAATGGTCTTTCTCTATTTTGCATGTTGGTATTAGCATGTCTCTTCTTAAATTCATTTATAAATATCCCTAAGTCCCTACCATTTAATCGTAAATATTCCCTATTTTTAAGCCACTGCCTATTTTCCACCTACTCAAATCAGGGAGGGGAGCACTTACAACAGGATTTATGAGAGTAAGGTTACTGCTAATGTTTATTTGTAGCCTCTTGAAATTCTTATCTTCAATTTTCAATTGTTGTCCTGTGCTGCTGACACCCAAATGATCATCAGTTTTAACCTACTTTTTACCAATGTCATTGGTCATTTCTGCAACTTTATTGTGCCTACTCAGTGCTGCATGGTTGAAACATGTTCTAATTTTCCTGAATACTAGAGGAAATATATCCCATCAGAAGACCTGTCAGTGACCCTATGTATTACACAATTACCTTTTGTCTTGATTTACCTTCAGTGCATTCTGTATTTTACTATCCATTTTTTTGTAAACTTAAAAAACTTTTATCTGGTTTCATAGTTCACCACTCATTGCACTCCCTTTTCATCAGCTCATTGCCTTTAATGCCCTGTACATCATATATTGTTTTTTGTGCCAATGAGATTTGAATAACCCAGGTCCCTCCCAGACATATTTCCTATTTTCTCAAGTTTTCAATGAATCCTGCATTTCAAAGCTTCAAAAGTGCTTGGTAGGGTGGGTGTAAACACTTGAAATCCTTTCTATTGCATATCCGTTTTTTAGAAAATATTAGAAGTCCTACCTATTCTGCTGATTATATCCTTCCCAGCTAAAGGTGAGATTGGTGCTCTGAAACCTGAACTTATAATTGTACTTCATAAGTCAATCAATATTACACCTGCATGTTAAAAGATACCTAACCATTAATACAGGTAGTGTATCTTCCTAGAAGTATATTCACCTAAAATATCTATTTAGAGTTAATATATTGTGAGAAATACATCAACTAATAGTTAGTAAGGAGTTAGAAAATCCATTAATCTCAACTAATATAATGTTCAATATATTATTATCCTCTGAGTGTACAAGGTTATAAGTGTCAATTATTTATAATGTTAATCCTCAAATGTATTTTTTCTCAAAACAGTACTATCAAAACATATAATCAAATCTTACACTATAAAACCAACGTGAATTCCCTTATTCAATGTTAGTATATTTAAAAAAATCTAGGAAACAGACCAATTGATGGCCTTGAACAAGAGAAGAGTCTGCTCATTAAATATTTATTTTTGTCTTTGTTACTATAATCCGATTTACAACAGTTTTGCCATTTATAAGTTCAAGAACTGTCTACTTCTGTATCAGCCCCTGAAATGCTGGCTGAATCTGTTACAGATTTGTTTGAAAGAAAAGTGTTGAAACTCACAAATGCTTTTCATTTCCCCCTCCTGACTCTTTCTGGGGTTGTCCCCTAGATTACATCTGACTCTTTCTGGGTTTGTACCTTAGAATACATTTTTTGTTGTTGTTATCATCATTATTGTTGTTGCTAAGAATGTAAAGCACACTATCACACATTAGGTGTCTTGACGCTGAAACAAGAACAAATGAGAGAACACCCAGCACGATAGTGCACATTTATGAGAAGTGGTGAGTGATCAGATCAAAATCAATCTTTATCTGTTTTCGATTAGTTACAAATCTTACAAAGAACAATCAATCATAACATTCAAAAAAAGTAGACCCTAATGTGGAAGAACTAAATAAGGTAGATGTTGATGCTTAAAAGCTGTTACCCAGTTGACACCATTACCCATTTGAGCAGTTTGCTCAAAGGTATCTATGGGGCAACCGTAAGTTAAGGTGTGAGCATGCAGAAGCTATTAACATTAATTGGTGCTATCCAATGATTGCCAACATATGGCTTCAATAGTGACTACGCTGGGAGCTAGGTTAAAGTGCAAATGGCCAAAAGGTGTTAAAAGTGACCATACACAGACAGTAAGTAAGCACAGGCAGTTAAAATAAGTTGAAGCACCACACCACTGTTGATAAAAACCACCAGCGGGCTGCTTTGTGTTAGGGTCCAAGGTGCCATGCCAGGATAGCATATAGTTTCAAAATAGGCAGATCTCCTGTTAGCAACTTGGGCCGGTGAGATTCATACTTTTGTTAGTGACTTTCACAAGGGTCCCAGGGGGACCCCGGCGGCCTGAGAGTTTGTACGGTGAAGTCAAAATGCACTGGAGTGGGATGTGGGCATTCCAGGAAGTCTGTAATTTAGACAAGGGTAAAGAAGTGGTCAGCCACCAGTTGATCAGCAGCTTCACTGAGCCGCAATGCATTTATTTACTTACTTGGACAGTTTTCATTCAAATTCGTTTAAAAATGTCATGTAGGAAGAGTTTGATATAGGGTTGTCTGGCTCTAGACAGAATATCATGGCGTGCCTACATGTATGGATTCCTTTACTTTTGAATAGATGCTTAAGGAGGTGCCTCCTCTCTCTGGCCAGCTCAGGGCCAATGCATGTTAAGTTCAGGAGATTTTCAATGTTTGCACCCTCTGTTTCCGGAGTATATCCATGATAGTGTTTCCACTAGAGATGGAGGCCAGCCCAGGCAGTGCTGCAGTAGTTTAAGATTCAGATGTAGTGGATAATTAGGTGCTCATGATATTTTAGAGTAGCTTTTAATGATCATTCAGGCATGACCTCTTTTAGCGAATGCCTCTTTAGCCTTTAAAAAAGAGATTTTAGCCAATGTGGAGTTCACTAATTTTTTGAAGAATCTATATGAGTGTGTCAATGCCCAGAGGTTTTCAAGGTACAGATTGTTTAACGACTTATCCAAGAACTCCTTAAGGATACTGCCTTCTGTGTTAATTGCTAACCACAAGATGTTGTTTAGGGTGTTGGGTTCAGCTTGTCTTGAAGTGATGAGTGAATAGTAAGGTTTTCAGTTCGGATAGAAAATGCAGGTAGGGTGGAACAGAGCTCAAATATAATAGTGGGACATTCCAGAGTGTTTTGACATGTACAGTGAACCTAACATTTTAGTTTCTCTATTTACTGATGGAAGAATGGAGAGTTCTAGGACAGGAATACAGAGTTAAATGGCATATGATGAAATGTGGTATCACTCCAAACAAATAGTGATGAAGAATGTGTTTCTACAAAGAATACTCCAAAGCATTTGAATGAGATTCTGACTTGTACAGGACCATAGTGCAAGGAATTCAGAATCTGAGTGGGTCTGTACAACTGAGCAGCCAAAGTGCTCCTCACTTTGAGCTGTTTGATTTTACAATGGATTGAAGGCACTGAATGTAAGAGGGTGTATTGCCGAAGTATGTGCTACAGTGCTTATTCCACTTCTTTATAAGCCTACCCATGACCCCAAGAACGTTGCTATCCTTCATCTGGTGTTTTGTACCAGCTGCAACAAAGCTCCTCCAAGCCAATGTTGCTGTTTGATAAAGAGTCTTCCAAAAACGAATAACAACATATGTAGCATCCATGTAGACTTCATAGCCAAAAATACTTTTTGATTGCTTGTCTACAGCAGATGTGCATGGGCCAACAATGAAAATTGGTTCAATTATTTCTTACTGATACAACCCAGGCACAAGCTATCCATTCTCATGTGGCAAATACCATCTAATTTATCAGGTCCTGCTGGCATTCTCACTCTCCTCAAACTTTTTCAATATGTATACTCAGTTTACTGATCTCTGCTCCCCAAGAAACTGCTTCTATAGGAGGATTATTTTCTTTCTTGATCTGCTGGGGTCTTTGGAATTTTTTTACGTTGGGTATGTAAGTCAAAAAGCGCAAAAGGAGTAATTGCTGAAAGATTAATTTCAACAAATCTGTGGTGATACTGGTTGAGAGAAGTGTTGATTCTGGATAACTATTTTGTGGCCTAAGGAGGCGAGGGAAAAGTAAACATACTAGAGTTCAATTAGAAACCTAGATCTCTCAACAGCTTAAGATAAATTCATGCTTGATACCCTAGGGGAGAATCTTAGCTGGTATGACCCATGTCAACTCACATTTAGACTACAGAAATGGGGTTAGGCCCTCATATTAATCATCATCAGAGCCATCAGAACACTGCACAACATGTGCCCCAGTAATATATGTATTTAAGGTGCTCCATTGGCGCTGCCTAAAGGCTATTTCTTTATAGATATATCCTGCACTGGATCATAGCAAACATCAAAAATAACTTTTTATTCAGTATTCACAAACATTTGAAATGTTTTATCTTACACATTTCATGCACATAATGTTAGTGTCTGAAATTGCTAGTATATTCATTGAGGGCCTGATTGACAAAGGGCCTCCATACTTACAGTGGAAGCCCTTCCATTGTGGGGAAGTCTCTGCACTTGGGCGGAATCTCTGCAATGACAATTCTAACTACGGAGATTCCACCCTGAGTGCAGAGACTGCCTCATGACTGCGGGGCCTCCACCACAAGTGCAGAGGTCCTTTGTGAATCAGCACCTGAGTGTGTAACACAATGACAGACCTGGCTATGCAGTGGAGAAGATGTCAATATAACACTTCTGCTTCTGTACTTACTGGCAATGGGTAGGTAAAGCAAGACCATTTGGATCTCAGTACACCAGAAAAAAATGAAACTTCCTTTCAACACAAGGGCACAGTTAGACCATATGAAGATGTTGCATGGAGTCACTATTTCACACAGCTGGTAAAAGGCTATTCACCGTTTCCACTTTTCTCTCAATGTGTTAAATAGAAATGGCAAGTCAAAACAAAGTGGGACAGATGTTCTTTATGTATGCATACACGGGTTTCAAATCCTGGTAAATTTCTCTTTTAGAGTCAGGTTTCAAGTGCAACTTGGCTACTTCTGACCAAAGCAAACTATCTTGTTTTGAAGGGATTTGTGAATTCAAGTAAGGCTCAAGGAATTTTGAGTTAATACATGCCCATCTGGTCCTGCACAGAATATTTGTCTAGAGCTTTCCATCTGTGAAAATATATTCATATAATCCTATGTATAACTGCGGCCAATTTTGCACAAGAAAATTTGCACAAGATGATCTACTGTATTGCTTGATTTGCACATATTTATGTGAAATTGCACAAAGTAATAGACAAATCTAAATGTACAATACTTGTAAAGAGAAAAACTGAAATCTGGTATTATACCGATATCACAAGTGAGATGTCAAAATGTAGCATTTTTTGCACTATAATATGAGCACTGTCACTTTAAGTTTGCATCACGAAAAAAGGAAAAAAGTGAGAAATGTTGGCATTTAAGGAATCAGGTGACCTTTCCCTGTGTCATGTGATCAAGGTACGTTGTGTACCGAAACGCGTAATGGCCGACGGAACAACAGCTGAATAAATAAGTAATGTTGGCACCAACCTGGGTCGGTGCTCCACGTTCTTTCCGTGAGAGAAAGCGCAAGCACCCAGCTCGTGGGAGTGGAGTGGTGTGGATATATTCCTATGTAGTGCAACATTATTCTTTTGCCATATATACTGTCATATTCCTATGTGCAACGATTAATTTTATAATCAAATGTTGTTTTCATTTCTTATTGATATGAAGTGTCCTTTAGTATCAATTATACTTGCTAAGATTCATGGCTCTAGTAGGCCCAGAAGCTAGTGTAATACATTTATACATTTCTGCAAGGTGTAACCTAGTTTTCAGTGTTGGCAACTGGAAGGGAGATTTTGTGAGAATACATAATTCAGTATTGTATTCCTGGATTATATCTTCTCCTCAAGGACGCCTCGTTCTTCTTCCAGAAGAAGATCCTACCACCTGCTCCTTAAATACGTTTTTTTCTGAAAGTGTATTGAAAGAAAGCGTATACATAAACTGTCATAAATATTAGGAACCGTCTGACCCATTTCAAGGAGGGCTCTGGTCATGTGAAATGACAACTGTTTTCTGATTATTTGCGGTGCTGCTTATTATTTCTGCATTAAATGCATGTAAAGGCTGGAGAGTTTCTAGATAGTTTGTGTTTTATTCTTAACACTTCTTATCTTCTGGTGGCAGGCCATAAACATTTTCTTACTGGGCTAGGTTTAGAATTGTTCTCAGTGTGCGATACTCCAGACCTAGCAGAATAGCTCCTGCTTTCTATAGATGCATATACTCACTACCTCATGATCTTTCCATGCCTTGCAAACTAGTTGATTTGGGTCTGCCATCTGTTTTTTATTAATGCATATTTGTCTGCAGGCGTTTTCAAATGGAATAACAACAAAACATTAGTCTACAGGGAAATTACGGGGAAGCCTCTAAGCAGGACTAGCAACCTTTTCCAGCATTTTCTCTAATGCAGGGAAAAGTTTCTTTAACAACTACATAGTTAAGCTACGAATATCAAAGAAATGAAGAATTGCTCTAAAGGGCATGGGAATTGTTAGGACTCTAAAGCATGTGTTTGCCTGCATAATATGACCTTTCAAATACCCCACCTAAAAAGTAAATTCTATGGGTCAAACTCGTAGTTTTCCAATGGCAATCTTGAAAAAATCTTACCATTTTGCATCCAGGTTTTCAATAAAGATTCTTGTAAATATGATTTGCATGCTATCAAGCTTATCAAGCTTATCAAGTTTCTGGCAATGGCTGATGTCTCTTTCTTTTCACCTAACACTGTGTATAGTTCTTTACTGAGCTGATTTTATTAGGTGGATAATTGACCAATTGAATGATTTAAGCATATACTTAGCATTTATAGCCTCTTTTATTTCAAATAATTTGGACACAAAAAATATATATATATATATGTATCTTTTATTAAGATTGTTTGAATAATAACAAAATAACACTCATAATTATTGTATGGGAGATTGTCATAGACGTGATTGTGATTCAATAGGTCAATTCTGCATTTTAAGCTTATTTTGGGTATTTGTCGGACCTTAACCCTTTGGACTTTTATATAGACCCAGCACCCTTTTTCTTGATCTAAGAAATTACAATTCTACCAATAGCGGGCATGACCACAGTCACAGTATTGACAACAAGAGTGACAAAAGTGATATAACAGTGACAACTGCTCCAATTTAAATTGCAGCACGATTACCAAAGATGGGCTGGGATCTGTTTTGCCACTCACTGGACACCTTCCTCTGTCAAGTGGTGCTGAGGCAATTCTTTGCAAGAAGCAGGTCTGATGTGATCTTCGCATTTTCTGCTTATGTACGCCCATTGCATTTTATATAATCATATATTCATATATTATCTAAGTGCACATTTTTATTTCATAACATGGTGCTACAATCAGAATTAAATACACATCTACCACATGTAACATGTTTCTTATTATAGTTTGACAGAAAATCAATTACTGATATATTTAATAATGTGATTTATAATGTGTGCTAGAATTTAGTAAAGATGCAACAAAATAATATACAAAATCTTGCACTATATATCTTTCATCACAATGCCTTTCCTTTTCAAAATAATCAGAAAAGTGTATTTATGCATGGTATAGATATGTATAAGGCAGAAAAGAATCTTCCTGGGATATTAGATCATGCAATCTGAGCTGCAAACATCCCTAGTGAAGTCCATCGGCTCCACAGCATTATCGTCTCAGGAATTTAGAAAGAGGGCAACCTTCTTGAAGTATAGAACAGCAGGCTTGTTAATCAACTGAGTATTGTGGGATAGAGGCCACCTTAAGAAACTCAGATGGGCACTTTTTGTGCTAAGCTAGCTTAGCCAAGGGCTAGAAGGGAGAGATCGGTTAACATAGACTGGTTCCATCATTCAATGCCATCAATTACTGAAACAGCATCAAAATGTTTGCAATTCTTTTTAATATTTTGCTTATTAATTGCTTTCATTGCTACTAATGTGTTTGCTCTTACAGTTACATCTATATATCTATATATATATATATCTATCTATCTATCTATCTATCTATATATATATATATATATATATATATATATATATATATATCTATATCTATATCTATCTATCTATCTATCTATATATATATAATATATATATATATATATATATATATATATATATATATATATATATATATACATATATATCTTACCTGCCTGCACTACAATAGGAAATGCATTTTATTAAAGTCTTTAAAATGTGATGTGGAGATTACTTGTCTTGGCCTATCCATGATCAAGGTGTCTCAAGCTCACTAATAAAAAAATAATCCTGTAAATCTCACAAGACAGATTGCTTCCCAGAGTGCACCATTCTTGTGTCCAGCTAGTAAGTTAGCTTTATGTCTGTACTTTGGCCAGAGGGTTTAGGGTCTCTAAAACAAACTGCCTGCATTTTCAGAGGTGCAAAAAAAGTGTCAAGTGCAATAGGGTTTAATCAAAGAAACATTAAAAATCCTGTTAACATAGCAGAAGTATCCAAAGTGCTTCCTTCTGCTGATGTTCTGCACAGCTGCTGTGTTGTCCCTGTCAGGTCAGGCGCAACCAAACCTCACTTGAAAACCACATATATTATTCTAAATCAAAGGCCCGCAGCTTCAAGTGGAAACCAGTTAGGGGTGAAAGTAGAGATGCTTACCCTAATGGGCACCATTGCAAAAGTCACTTATTCTGGAAACATATCTAAGTACAGATACTGGTGCCACACTCCAGGGGCTGTGTTAATTAAAGTACTTCAGGGGTTCAAAAGACATGTGTGCTCAATTTCTGTACCCCCAGGGCACTTTGATATTACAGAAGGGTGCCACAGATTGTTGTGCAGCCACTTTTTAGACACCAGCATACATGTAGCACTGGCACAATCTTATTGGGACATTCCCATATTTGAACAAGGATATGGCCCCATGCAAAAGAGGAAAACACTTGTGGATAAGGATGCAGAGAGGCCTTCAAGGGGTGCACTTACTATGCGCTACTAAAATGTGGTGCACAGTTTGTGCTCTCCTTGAGGGTGTCCTATGAAGAGAGGTGAAGGTGGTCTCATGGGCCCCCACAAATCTCTGTGTAAGTGAGTGCAGTCATTCAATGCACCACCTGAAGGGGAATCTTTGCCCCCTTTTGAAATGTTAAGAGGGTGCCACCTGCAAAGTGAAAGACAAAGTGGCTGCTTCAAACAGTTACTTAGCCTTTCACTAATGCACTGCCCTCAGGGCACCTATGACCATGCTCACATATATGGGACAAGAGTTACAAAATAAACTAGCTGCCTGTCAAGAGTGGTAATAGTGTATATATGACTGTATACAGGACTGTATATAGGACTGGGGATAAGCAAATCAAAAGGAAATGTACCTATTAGCAGAACCTTTCGGGGGCTCAGAGAAGGAAATGAAAGTTCAGACGTAATACCTAAACCAGTGGTGAACAGCTCCTGTAATTAAAGGGAAAACGCACAGTCCATATTCAGGAGGTAGAGGAACGTTATGGCCCCACCAGTGAAGTCACAGAGGCAAACCCTAAAAAGAGAAACCCTAATAAGATGCTATGATTTGTCTCCCAGATCAAAGCATTGACCACAGTAGAGAACTCTCTCACTTTTGCTTTCCAGTGGCTCAACAGCAGCCTCTCCGGTTCAAGCCTGACAGTGATCTGCAACAGGGGCGGCCTTAGGCATGTGCAAGCTGTGCACCTGCACAGGACCACCAAACCCCAGGGGCCACCACGCCAATATATATCCTTAATGTAATAATCCTCTGAGGATGGATACATATTTGCGTGGCGGCCCCTGGCAGGGATTTGGTGGCCTCCGGCTCTGTTCCACTTCCAAACACCCTGACCCACCCCCTCTTCACTGGCCTCCGCGCTCCGCCCCGCCCGGAACCCCTCTTCCGGGGCCCCCTACCTACGCTCCCTGCCCAGGGCCGCCATGAGCCTAGAGCCGCCCCTGTCTGCAAAGTCATTGAAAGCAGGCTGATGCCTACTCTGACATATGGTTCATTTGTATAAAGGTATTATTTAGCTTCCTGGCTTGATAGTGCACAATGTCGCAGCTACAGACGTCTTTTTCATCAAATTCGCTGAGGTGAAGGATTTTTATCAGTGATGAGCGTTTTCTTTCGATCTGTGCATAAATGAAATATGTAGAAAATGGCTCCCTCAAGCAGTGCTTATGGAAGATCATTCAGAATACAGATTCGGAGCTATACAAATCTAACTTGGATTCAGTTCAAGTGTCTCAAAGTGCTTTAAGCCAAGGACCTGATGACTCGGGCCTGTTCCACCAACGCTGCTAGCCATAACTCTACTGAATGAAGCAAGCAAGGCTGCAATCCACTCACGAGGACCAAGAAGAAATTTGTGTGAGAGCCTATGCCATAGCATTGACCAGCCTGTACCAGAGCTCCTCTCAATGCCAGCTTAATTTTCTGAGCTGTGACGTCAGGCTACAAAAATTCAACTCTTTTATTTTTTCCATTTGGGGATGATTCCACTCAAAGCATACAGGCTCTCAAAATATACCATGCAGGGGCTGTGGAGCTGTTTTGGAAACTCCTCGGCATATTATCTATATATACACCCTTCATTTACAGCTCCAAGATGCTATTGGCTGACTCCAATTTTAGACAGTCAAACATTAGAACCTGTGGAGATGCAGTGGAGGAGTGTCTAAGGGGATTCAGGACAATTGGTCAGAAAATTGACCAAATGCATGAAGGCTGTAGTATTTCTTTTGTATGTATCGGCTAAATAGCACTAGTAGCTTGCTCTTTAAAGGAAGTCAAACCCTGCAAGCCTGTCGGACCAGTTATTAATTCGCCAAAGCAGCCTGTCTAGCTATGCATGGTTTGAATTGTCATGCGCAAAGATTTATATACATATTGCAAAGATAAGGATGTTGGTAGGGTCTGCAAGTCAACTCTTCCTATTACCTATTCTATCAAGGTGCATAATGCTTTGTGTGCAGGATGTAAAAGTGTTTGTGTTTTTAAACTTCGACATTTAAGACATGTATTTGATGATTCGCTCCCTTTCATATATTTTCTTGCTTTTATATTATTTGGTTGTCATATGTATTGTTTATCTTGTGATGATTTAGAATTAATTGAGTAAACTAATAAATGAACCTTAAAAAACTTAGACACACTGTAAGCTGTGAGATAGGGGGTGGAGCTGCTCAGAAAGGCCGAATATACTTTAAAAACGCAATCACAAAGGAGATTAGTATCTGCCATCTTGTTTATCTGAGTTAGCCTATGGTTTCATAACAAGAGAAACACAAAGACCAGTAATATCCTTTTGACCATCATTTGCAATAACTTTAACTGTGTCTGTAAACTGGAGCTTAGCTGGAATTTTTTTATGTAATCTGTATATACTAGATAATGGTGCATCATCACTGTTTCAGTGGCAGGGTACCCATGTTTGTATAACAGGGCCGAAAGAGTCTGATATACCCGGCACCAATAGGGTGGTCTTCCCCTACATTTTCTGCCTTTTACCTCCTGTTTTTGCTGATTATTTTTGTTGGCCATAATACTTTATCACTGCTAACCAGTGCTAAAGTGCATGTGCTTCTCCTCTAAAAATGATGTGATTGGGGTATACCTGATTGGCATATTTGTTGTACTAGTAAGTCCCTTGTTATGTGGTATACCAACTAACCAGGGTCTGTACTTCAAATGCTACTAGTGGGCCTGCAGTACTAATTGTGCCACCCATATAAGTAGCCTTTCAAACCTGTCTTAGGCCTGCCACTGCAGTTCCTGTGTGTGCAGTTTAATGCCACTTCGACTTGGCATTTAAAATTACTTGCGAAACCTGAAACCTCCCTTTTATTGCATATTTGTCAACCTAAGGTAGGCCCTAAGTAACACTAAGGACACGGTGCTCTGTAAGCAAAAGATAAGACATGTACCTTTATGTTTTACATGTCATGGTAATGACAAACTGCCTCTTTCATTTTTCATGACAGTGAAACCTACTCTTCTCTTAGCTATCATTTGAAATTCCTTAATACATTTTTCAGCCATAATACCTGATCAGCAAGGAGTAGCTATTTCATATTTCATATGTTTGGAATGGTAATTATTAACCCTGCTTCCTGGTGAAGTGGATTTAAGATTAGTGTCTTAGAAATGCCTCTTTTAGAAACTGTTTATCAAGATGGGGAGTGATCGAGTTGAGGTAATAATGGGTGGGGATCAAACTAATGTATTGAAAATATATATATATATATCCCCCACACCTTAAATTATTTTGTCCCCTATCTAAGACCACGTTATTAATCAGTTTGTGTATAAGCCAATGTTGACTTCTTATTGTTTCATAAGCTTTTGTCCACTCCTGCTCATACAAAATATATTTTGTTTGAATCAATAATCCATCACCTTACACAATAAAAAAATTGCATATATGTAAACACAAACAGTCATATATGAATTCCATTAAAGGTAAATGCTTGTGTCACTTTGCTGGGTATCTTTACTTAACACACCACCACATATGCTTTATATAAGTATGGCAATCAAACAATGCACACTAATGACAACGTCACATAAACATCACATAGAAAAAATACACAACTTTCATTCAATGCAATGTTGCTTCATAGTAAAATGCGACAACTTGTTATTTACATAAATAAGTATCCAACAGGTATATTCAAATATTGTATTAATTATAAATTAGTGTTCAACAATAACCACTGAAGGGTAAACCTTTAAATTAACTGGGGACATCTTGTAGCCCTCAGCCAACCAGAAGTCTCATTTCTACCATTGGCAGCAGCAGTGGGATATGATTGATGTTTGTGCAATACCATATAGTAACTCATTGTTCACTACAACTCAACACTAAAAACAATTTGAGCCATTTTCAAATCTCCCTCTTCCGACATCTGATTTTTCCAAAGTCCATTAGCCCAAGTACCTTTTATCTGCTATGTCTGTGGTCCTACATGCCAGTAAGGAATTCTAGCTGCTCAGCATGGACGCATACAAGGTAGCCCAGCTCTAGGGGTTCTGCCAGGAGAGGAGGGTATTCCATAAGGGAAGAGGCAAGAAGGAAGAGCTTTAGGAAAAACCTTAAGAACATGGGCAGCTGCCCACTCAGAAGGGAATATTGATGTGGGGGAGGGATCTGGAGGAAAGATCAGAGCAGGACCTAACAGAAGATCTTATCATGCAGCCTAAAGAGGTGGGGAGCAATCTTCTCCTAGGAAGGACTAACCTCAACTCTAGGCCAGGCAGCAGTGTATCCTCAAGGAACCTGTCCTCTGAGCAGCAGGTAGACAGGAGGGAGGAGAGGAAACTCAAACTAGAGCTTGCCAAGATTGATAGGAAGCAAGCACTGCTAAAGCAAGAGAAGAGGCTGGCCATGGAGCATGGCCCATGAGCTTAATCTCATGGAGCTGAATAATGGAGCCTCCCAAGTGGGGTCTGGCAACAACAATAATGGCGGCAGCATACCTACAGTGTCTTCAAATGAATCTGGATTTCATATCCGAAAAGATACGGTGCCTAGTTATAATGTGGGGGATGACATAGAAAAATGCTTTACAGCCAATGAAGTGGCTTTGAAAGGGCACAGGGTCTCAGAGGAGTTCCGGGGGGAAGTCATTGGCGGTACATTCCAACGGTGGCGAGGGTCACACTCCTTACATTAGAGGTGGGGGACCAGACCAACTAAACTGCCATGAAGACCATGTTTGTCAGTAAGTTTGGGTTGACAGCTGAGAAGTACAGGAAACAGTTCAGGGCCATTCACAAACTCTCTACAAATACATGGGTGGATTTCTTGGACCACGCTGGTAAGGCACTGAAGGGTTGGGTGAGAGGCAGCAAAGTTAATGATTATGAAGAGTTGAACAACTTGTTTTGAAGATCACATTCTTGATACTAGTTTTCCAGAGCTGCACCAACACCAGGTTGATAGAAAGCTTACACGTGCCAGGAAGTTTGCAGCGGAGGCGGACCTCTGGGACAGCACCATAGAATCCAGACAGGTATCTGCGGGACACCCAAAAGATTGGTCAAGGTTCCCACCACCAGAAGAAGGAGGGGGAGAGAAAAAGTTTGCTTCCAGCCCCTAAACAACTCACAGGGGAAAAGGGTCTGGTTTCCATTCCCACTCTGGCCACCAGAAGAAAACTTACCCGGACAAAGGTCAGCAGCCCAAGCCTGTTAAGTGCTACGAGTGCTGTGAGTATGGACGCTAAAAATGGGATCCCAATGGTTCAAAGAAAGCACCACTTCCCACTGGAGAAAAGATTTCAGGGGTGGCGTATGTAAATCTAAGGGGGGAGTTTGTGCCAGTAAATTAGCGTGGGTGTTTAGCCGGGTTACTCTAGTGTCCCTGGATGACAGTGAGATGGTTCCAAAGATCCATGTTCCCTCAAATACTAAAAAATATAAGCACTGAATAACCATCAATGGGCAGGGGGTTGACCCTCTGAGGGATACAGGAGACAATATGCATTCCACCAGGTTGTAGTGTCTAACAACAGATAGAGGCACTATCCTGTGGCCCTTTGTTCCATTTGAATGTGGGGAGGGTGATTGCAAGTCTTTTGAAAGATGCAGTGAGCCCTGCCATGCCTGTGGACTGTTTGTTTGGTAATGACCTGGTTTGGTAATGACCTGGTAATGAGATCTTAAGCTCCAGAAGTATGCCAGTGAGATATCTACCAGTGAGATATCTACCAACTCAAGGAAGATAGAAATAGAAAAACAATCAAACGTGCAAGGTGTGAAAATGTTGTGATCATTGCATGCTGTTATTAGAAAAGAAGAAATATTTGATCAAATTGTGGTATAGTATGTCAGGTTTGTCTGCATCTCTCTCTCCTATGACTTTACAAAATGAGCTGATGGGCTTTGCTTTATGAATTTGGAGAGGTTGCATCTTTCTAAATTGAATCCAATTAAAATATAATTGGAGTGAGTATGATGTGATGTATTAACTTGGTACATATCCGAAATAGTGCATTTCATATATCAGCCTACAAATTTGTAGACATCTATGTTTCTAGTTATATCACTTATTTCACAATAAAAACGTGGATGTTAATGTAAAGATATGTTTAGAAGTTGAAGAAAACGATAGTACATCAACCAACTATACCATGTGTCTGTAATAAAAGAACTGTCCGTCTCTAAAGATTATTTGCCATCCGTAACTATAGGTGCTATGTAGGAAACCTTTAGTTCTTCTTCCTTAAAGGATTCCATCAGGGCGAATTCCACACCTTTATGAAGTATGAAACCAAACATTTGCATCCTTCTAGGACCTGAAATCCTAACAGATGTGTTTCCTGCTCACCACACATCTGTAACATCCGTGGCTTGGGAGACATGCATGAGCAGGCTCATAAACAGAAGTAACCACTGACCCTACATCAAACAATTAAGCACACACGTGTTGCTGTGCCAAAAGCACAAGTAGCTGCAACATAAGAATTGTTAAAGCGGTATCTAGTTCCTGTAGATGGTGCAAACAGCATCTTATGTTTTGACGTTTGTTCTCCTATTTCCAGTAGTGAAAAGGGTGCCTTAAGTTACAGTGCCTATTGCAACAAAGTATTGATAGTCACACCTGCAGCCTATAGGCTAAAAAACACTAGTGATTTCAAACCAAATGTTCTGTAAGCAAATATGGTTTCAAATTCACGTCACAACAGGTGGCCAGTGCATTGCAGAAACCGCAGGTCTGCAAAGAGTAGAGTAACCACATGTAGTGTACAGCTTCCTGTTATCTTGTAGGCTCGTGTGAAAAAGAGGCAGTAACGAACATCATTTTTAATAATTCGTATTTTGTTTCACACACTCTCCACCATAAATATTGAGTTTTCAAAAGTTCAAACACAGACCAGCAGCCTCAGCACTAATTTGGTTTGACACTTGGCGCTGATTAATCGTTAAAAGAGGGTTCTGCTGGCAAAAAGCGGAGAAACACTGAATTCAAACACTTCAGACTATATCAGGATTTGTGACAAAAACACTAGAACATTCAGGCCGAATTCGTGAAATATTTCTTCCAACACCCTTGAGATCAGATCGGAAAGGCAGTGTTTTGTGTGCATAAGAGAGATCAGAAACTAAATTATAGCAGCAAATGTTGCTGCATATGGGCACACTCTACCTAGTAAATGCACAATAATTGAGGCACATGTACATCCATTAACATTTGGTTCAGGTTCCACACTCTTCCTCACTGTTCACTCCATGTAGGAGTGATAACCTGCTGCTGACCTTCACAGGTGAAGCATCGGTTCAGACATAACACACAAGTATGTCCCATGCAATCATGCAGAAGAAGAGTATTTGTGGACATTATTTGGTTTCTACACCTAAGTAGAAATAAAACATAATTTCCTTGGAGAGACCCTTTAGACCTGTCCAGGGAAATGCTGACCCTGATTCAAAAGGGTAGTGATAATGGAGTTTGTTGACACCAACAATAGCTTCTCCCTCGTGCATATGGTTCATGCAAGGCAATGCGCCTGCTGTTTAACATGCAGGAGTGGCTTTGTTGGCCAGTATGTCAGTTGCCAGCTCTGTGCAGACCTCACTGGGCCTTTACTAGTATTACTTTTCTAGTTTTCATTGCCTGTAACATCCTGTACTTAATTGTATGATTCTATTCCGCAAACATATATTATCAATTAAAAATCGCATCAGTATGGACCTAATTTTGAGGCCATAGGGACAGATGTCAAAACATTTAGGAATTATGAGTTTCTAATTGCAATTCTACCAAATCACAATTAGGAAATCCTAATTACTTACGTAAGAAAATTTACAACTTGTAATTAGTGATTCCTAGTGAGTCGCAAATCGACCTACTTCCTAAATATTAATGAGTTAGGTCGCAATTTGCGACCCATTCCGAATCGGCAATTTTACAGGATGGTGGCCTGCTGAGGTTAGCAGACAACCATGTCTGTGAATGTTTTTTAATAATGCAACTTTTTTTAAAAAATGCATCCTGTTTTCTTTAAAGGAAAACTGGATGCTTATAAAAAGAAAACCTTAGTCGTCATATTTTAAGAGCAGGCAGTGGGACAACTGCCTCCTCAATTTTTTTTTACATTCTCAATGGGAAGGGGTGCCTTGGGGATTCCTTCCCATTTGCAAATATGTTTCAACTGCCTTTGAAGTGCCAGTGAAAAATGAGTGCTTTACAGCCGGGACTCGGGCACTAAACATTCATACAAACCACTGTGATTTGGTATTTGGAATGGACACCACAAAAACGCACCTTCAAAATACAGAATAGCTGAACAAAATTTCAATGTGAAAGCAAGTCACTGAATAGAAAATTGGTATATGTACATTAGAAATTGCATTTTTGCATTTGCAAACGGACCGAATCTGTGAGTGGACACATTCCTGACCACAAAGGGTTCTTGATATGCATTCTCTCCACAGTCTTGATTCCCTGCTGCTCAGTCATTGCATAGTTGGAATGTTGAGAGTGTTTGTGCTTGGATGAGTTGAGTGAGAAGGGCTGAGAAGCAGGATGCTGCTCATGGGGGGGCTTCTTCTGTAACCTATACCTAATTTAATAAACCTACATCTATATAACCTACAAGGATCCATCTAAATTGTATCCTCATTGTAACAGTTTTGTACATATGCCCCATAGTTACAGGCAGTAAATAAACACAAACCTTTCCCTAACTGAGCTTAAAGTGATGATAGTCATTCAGCGCTCCATAGACAGAGGCAGAAAGTACTTGGAGATAAAATCAAATCAGTGCCTTTTACAATTCCTCTGCCCCGCCTTTTATCCGCACCCAAAGATCAAGCATGTTCACTTACGGTCTTTTAGTTGTGAAAATTAGCCTCTCACAATAGACAAAAGCTAAGAATGGTTAGCTGATTGTATTCATCATATGCTCCCCTGAAATCTCAACCAAAGAATTTTTGGGAAAGGAATGGTGTTGAAACATTTATGCTAGCAACTACTCCCCTTCAGTTTTGCAGATGCCTCTCTTCCTTGCCAAAACTAACATTAAGTGAAAGTATCCCCAAGTGCACACAGTTGGCTGTTTCACATTCATCAGAAATAAATCATGGCAGATCTAGGTAAAGACAACAATAGGGTTTTATAATACAAAGGATTCTGTATACAGCAGTCTCTATTTTTTTGTACGATCGCTAACTTGTGGCACACTTAGTCACCGAATATTAAAAAAAGACATTAGAACTCGACTATTATAATTTATTACAGTTGTGTTCTGATGTCACAATGCCTGCTGCCAGACCAAGCAGCCCAGGTGGAAAGGCTGGTTCGGTCATGGATATTAACTGAAGCAGATGTTTAAAGCAACAAAATATGACTTGCTTTTCTTTCTTCTGCTCTATTTTAATAGCTTACAGTGACAAGTAGAGATAATATGTTTATTTTTTGCACTCCTTAGAGAAAAACTAGAATGTTTCTGTATGATTCTACACTCTGAGCCACTGCAGTTTTTTTTTAAACTGACTTGTATTGAACTGTACGAAGGAGCTACACACCAAGGTTTAAGTGGTTTGTGGGAAAGGTGATGGTATGTCAACGTACTTTATAGGATAAAGTACTCTCTGGTGTACATGATAAGAATAATGCAAGTCACCTTGGATTTCCAAAACCTTATAAAGCAACTTGGTATTTGGCCTTGGTCATCTATATGGTTATGGAACTCCTATGTGACTTGCAATATCCTTAAGATGTACGGCAGGAGGTACTTTCTGACTTATATTAAAAGTGCTGCTGTCTTTTAGTTTAGTTAAACTGTGCTGATATTCATTACTAATGCAGTGGGGCATTTTCAGGTGTTGCATTATATTTATCCATCCTGGAATCGTGATTTGGGAGCAAACACTCACTGGCACCCAACCAAGATTTCAGTGGGAGTCCCGATTTGTTCCTAGGCAGCCAAAATAACTCTTAGTGCAAAGAAGCAAAGGACCCTACATGGACTCAAAAAATAAGATAGTCTTGAACACCAGGGATTAAGAGAAGACAGTGACTGACTTTGCACCATGCTTGCAAGGTCCAACAAGTAGCCTTCGGAGAATGGGAGGAAATGCTCTCTGAGATAAAAGAGGAGAAAGTTGGGGAAATATTCCCATCATCTTTTCTTACTCAGTTTGGATAGTGAGGAATAACTGACTGCAGAGGTGGAAAACAAAATGATTAGATGGAGAGCCCTGGTTTTGAGACAAATAGGTCCTAAATCATGTACAGTGTTTCTACCCCTTATTGATGTCAAAGGCTATTGGTTTCAGACTTAAAAACCGTGTTAATCAATCAGGTTTCTTATAAAGTGCATCTACCCACCCATGAGGATCTCAAGGCACTGAGGTATGTGGGAAAATGCGGCCTCTCATTGGAGAATGGAGGGCCCGCTTGATGGAGGTGGAGAGAAAGAGGGAAGGAACTGAAAGAAATGTTGTAAGGAGTTGGCCAATGAGCATATACGTCGTGCTGAACACGGCATTATGTGGCAATGCAGGAGCCTTTACATGGATAGAAAGTGAGCCAGCTCATTTAAATCCAGTCAACACGGTGTAATAGAAAAACCAAGGGGCACATGCATCAAGAAAAGGAACTACGGTTCCTCAATAGTGATTTTTAAGAAATCGCTATTTAGGAATAGCAAGTCCTTATGCATGTAGGTTTCGCGAAAATAGTAATGATTCCTACACATTCCCTAATAGCGAATCACAAATTGCGATTCGCTATTAGGAAGTACTATCCCATTCATTCCTATGGGCCTAAAGGCCCATAGGAATTAATTGGAAAGCATTCACAATTTGCGATTACCGCATAGGTAATCACAAATTGCTAATGCAATTGCAAGGGTGCTAGATGCACCCCCAAAACAGGTATGTGTTACATGTGGTGCACACACATGCCCTATACGCCACATGGCACTTAGAAAAATAATATTTTTTGCATTTTTCTAAGGATTTGAAAATGACCATCAACTTGAAGTTGATATTAATTTGCGATTCCTAACTGCAAAGTCGCATTTTGCAAATGCTTCTTGCATTGTATTAGGGAATCACAAATTTCGATTGCCTAAATGCATTTGCAAAATAGGTAAGAGCAAAAAGTGAGATTTCCTATTTTGCAAATGCATTTTGGGTTGATGCATCGGAAATGGCTTTTTACCGGTCGCAAACAGGCTGATTTGCAGAATCGGCCTGTTTGCAACTTGGTAAAAAGCTTTACGCATGTGCCCCCATATGAAAAGAAACAGCCTGTATCAATGGCAGAGCGAAGCAGGACCAAGAAAGCTTTTTCAGGAGCCACAGAGTAGAACAATTGCATGCTACATCATTGGAATTATATTAATAGAAGAAGCCGCTTTACCACTGCTTTCATCATATTTAGAAGTGTTCAGGACTGGATAAAAGCATGCTTAGGTGCTTCCAATAATACCCTGTTCTAGTCAGACCCTGATGATTACAATCAGTCAGTCAGTCAGAACAAGCTTTATTCAATTACATTTAAAATCATAAAAGCAACAAGACAGCATAAATTTAAAAATTGATTACAATGTAGCAAAGTTCATAAAGTTAAAAGACATTCGAAGGTCCAAATCTGTGACAATGTCCAATGTACGTAGATATAAAAGTTCACACCAATATAATTCATACACAGTATAAAAAAGTTAAAAATAGTTAAAAAAACAAACAGTAGCAGCGAATACAAGATAGTGGGGTCACCCTTCCAGTTGCCTCGGGGATAGCATCCTGGTCCTCGTCGTACGCATGGCTGCGACCAGGATTACAATCAAAATCTACCACATACGCACACATTTCCAGTAAATAGGCAAATGACAGTGATGATAAAATGGGGAGGTTCAGAGGTAAAGCAAAACCATGGAGCAGCTATAAATCCAGACATGCCCTCCTACTAGAGAGAGGCACTTTATGAAATTAGGTACCGCAGCAGAGCTACATAAAAGCGCATGTTTATCAATCAATTGCTGTTGTCGCCACAGAGAAAGGATACAGAGACAAAATGCAATGGTAATATAGCTTTTGCAACATTAACATCCAACTTAGAACTCTAATTAGAAAAACATATTCGAACAAGGGCTCTATTCACGAAGGATAAGGCATCACTTAATGTATAGAGCAAGGTTATTTTTCACTTGAGGGCACGGCTGTCAGGCAGTGCAAGCCGGGGCCGCGGTGATTTATAGCGCCCGCCGTCCGGGGCTGGGAGATCTGGCTATTCCTGTGTGCCGCTTATTTCCGATGGTTCCTGGATTGAAGCAGTACATTTCTCTTTCTTTTATCAGTAACGTGTCTTTTTTGACGCAGAAAGAATATATAAGTAAATGGCGTCTACGGGAGTTAAAATCTGGCCTGAACAGACAGCACAAAACAGTGGCCGCCTTGATGAATTAAGACGTGGCCCATTGCTGTATTTTGTTATATAAAAAAATGAAGTTGTGTCACATTTGGCAGTCAACACCTTTGAGATTGTGCAGGGTTTGCCTATACGTGTATCACTTTATGAGAAGCTCTAGCATGCTTAGTCACTTACAGAATTATCAAATACAATCAGGTACACAGCCCATGTGTGTGGTCCTTAAAAAAACGGCAAAAACAATAGCAAAATTAGAACGAAATCCTTTTGTGTTCTGGAACAGTAGGAACGTCAGTAACAAAGTCACACTGCTTAATTCGAGCCGGTGGTTTCCAGTGCTCAGCACCCACACTTAAATGTCAACAGGAGCACTTATGACAGCTGCCACATGGTGTCGTGTTTGTGAAAATTAGAGATGAGCAGAACAACAGTTGTTTATAAATTCAATATACATTAAAAACAACTGAAACCTACTTCCGACACCATTTTTATAGATTTGGGAGCCTCGAAGAGCTTGAATTGTCTCAACTGTGGGATTGTGATAGTAGTTGTGTAGATACTGTCCTCGGCAGCACTGGCAGGGGCAATGGGTGGTGCAGGCTACAATGGTCCCCTGACAAGAGCCCTGGCACTTATGTTTTTTTTTTACAAATTAATCACTAGATAGAGAACCCATAGAGAACAGAAACCGCAGGCACAATTGTATGTAAAAAGAGAGAGAATTGTTGGCAGCTATAAATGCGGTGGATTCAATGTGTGGCAGCAATATATAAGGGACATTAGGGTGTCATGTCAGGGCATCACGTATGAATCCAGAGCCTTCACCAATTGTCGGAGTACAAATGAGGCATATTTGATAGTGTACCTATGCGGCCTGGATGATGTTGGGAAGCTTGCAGTGAATTAAGAATAAGCCTCAACAAACATAAGACAGCAATAAGGAACCTTTGGTAGAGCATTTTTCTGAACTGAAACATAGGAATGTGATGTAGGTTGGTTTATTTTAGAGAACTTTGACGCTAAAAGTAGAGGTGGGAATATAGATAAACCGAGAAAGCTCAGAGTGTAGTTTTTTATGGCCATGTTTAATACTTCCAGCAGGGGCGGCCTTAGGCATGTGCAAGCTGTGCACCTGCACAGGGCCACCAAACCACAGGGGCCACCACGCCAATATAAATCCTCAATATAATAATCCTCTGAGGATGGATACATATCTGCGTGGCGGACCCTGGCAGTGATTTGGCGGCCTCCAGCTCTGTTCCACTTCCAAAAGCCCTGACCCCCCCCTCTTCACTGTCCTCCACTCTCCACCCTCCACTCTCCACCCCGCCCGGACCCCCTCTTAGGGCCCCCTACCTACGCTCCCAGCCCAGGGCCGCCATAAGACTAGAGCCGCCCCTGCTTCCAGCGTGGGCCGAACAGTAGGAAGAGTGGACTGCCTCAATGCCTACTAAATTTTTACAGGTAGAGATAAGTTTACGGACTGGCCTGCTGAGTTATTGAGGCAGGTGATTATAATACTGGGTTTATGATCTGTGGTTTGCTGTGTAATTACGAGACCTGAGTAGGCAGTAATGGCCGCCTTGTTTGGGATCTTCTTCCTATAAGTGCATGGACGAATTAAAGAAGAGGACTGTGATGTATGCACATAACCATATGTATGGGGTAGAGCCCTGCACAGGAGATTATTTTTTTTCTACCGTCATTCTAGCACAGTTATAATAAGTATTTAAACATTTCAACTGAATGGCTGTAGTGCTGATAATGGATTCTGCCCGTTGAAGGTGAGCTACAGAGAGGGCACTTTAGTTAAATATTATATTCTGGGTCCTAGATAATGTTACCCTTGCTCTCTTGATATGGGGATGCAGGTTTTCTTTGTGTATCATATATATAAAAGTACACTCACATTTTTAGATAGCTGATACTATGTACTTTAGAGTACAAAGTGAATGTTGTTTCATAGAAGTTCATCCTGTGAGATGGTCACTGGAGTGCTCTGGGGAGGTGAAACCAATGAAGATGCGATTTTGATCACATGATACTAGATAATGTGAAGAACGGTCAGACACAACAAGATGTCAGCCATGCAGGATCACTCTTGATGTGTCATTTTTGCAAATAAGGTATGTTAAGAGGCTCTTTTAGAGGCAGTACTTCATCATGTGCAAGGTATTTGCTCCTTATAAAAAGACAGCTGGACGTAATTTGTGTTTTTTTTCAGTACATGAACATGGATGGAGCAAGGTCCAGGCTGTCTCTAAAACCTAAAAGGTATGTACTGTGGGCAGTCTTTCATTTATGCATCCTGGGATATTAGTGGGGTTTACTCATATTGCTTGGAAGAGAATATATAGATACAAATGTTATTTACATTCGTAGATTATTGAAAAATAAATCATACTTCAGGAGGAAACACTTGCACATCAATGCCGTTTACATGAACAAAAGCGGCAGCTGTACTAGAGGTGGCAATCAATCATTGTACTTGTAAAGCACGCTACTTACCTGTGAGGGTCCCAAGGTGCTGAGGGGAGAGGGGGGTGCTGCTACTGCTCGAAGAGCCAGGTCTTGAGGAGTCTTCTGAAGGCGAGTAGGTCTTGGATCTGTCGTATGTGGGTAGGGAGAGTGTTCCAGGTCTTGGCAGCGAGGTAGGAGTAGGATCTGCCCCGGAGGTCATTCATTGGATGCGGGGGACAGCAGCGAGGGTGAGGCTGGCGGAGCGGAGCTGGTGGGTGGGGGTGTGAAAGCTGAGTCTGCTGTTCAGGTAGGCTGGTCCGGCGTTGTGGAGTGCTTTGTGTGCGTGGTTGAGGAGCTTGAAGGTGATCCTCTTGTCGATGGGGAGCCAGTGTAGGTCTCTCAGGTGGGGGGTGATGTGGCTGCGGCGGGGGACGTTGACGATCAGTCGGACGAAGGAGCTTTGGATGCGTTGTAGTTGTCATAGGTGTTTGGATGGGATTCCAGCGTAGAGTGCGTTGCCATAGTCCAGTCTGCTGCTCACGAGGGCCTGTGTCACTGTTCTTCTTGTTTTGGTTGGGATCCACTTATAGATCCTGCAGAGCATGCAGAGGGTGTTGTAGCAGGAGGAGGAGACGGCGTTGACCTGCTTAGACATGGAGAGGGAGGAGTTGAGGATGAATCCTAGATTGCGGGCATGGTCAGTGGGTGTTGGTGCTGTTCCCAGTGGGATCGGTCACCAGGAGTCATCCCATGCTGAGGGGGTGGGTCCAAAGATGAGGACCTACCTCTTGTCTGAGTTCAGCTTCAGACGGCTGCTCCTCATCCAGTCGGCGAAAGCCTTCATTCCCTCGTGGAGGTAAGTTTTGGCAGTGTGTGGGTCCTTGGTGAGGGAGAGGATGAGCTAGGTGTCATCAACGTAGGAGATGATGTTGAGGTCGTGATGGTGGGCCACTTGTGCGAGGGGGGCCATGTAGACATTGAACAGCGTTGGGCTGAGGGATGAGCCCTGGGGGATGCCGCAGATGATGTCGGTGGCTTTGGACCTGAAGGATGGGAAGTGGACGCACTGGGTTCTGCCGGAGAGGAAGGACGTGGTCCAGTCAAGAACCTTCTCTTGGATTCCAGCTTCTAGGAGGCGTGTCTTTAGAGTGCGATGTCAGACCGTGTTGAAGGCGGCTGACAGGTCGAGGAGGATGAGGGCTGATGTTTTGCTGGTGTCGGGCTGTCTCAGTGCTGTGGTTTTGTCTGAATCCGGACTGGGACGGGTCCAAGATGTTGTTGTCTTCCAGGTGGCGGGCCAGTTGCATGTTGACGATTTTCTCGATGACCTTTGCCGGGAACGGGAGCAGGGAGATGGGCCGGAAGTTCTTGAGGTCCTTGGGGTCCGCTTTGGGCTTCTTGAGGAGGTCATTGATTTCAGCGTGCTTCCAGCTTTCCGGGAATATCGCTGTTTCGAAGGAGATGTTGATGACCTTTCACTGTTGGGATGCGATGGCTGCGTCTGCTTTGTTGAATACGTGGTGTGGGCAGACGGAGATCCTGAGTGGATGGAGTTCATGACCTTGCGTGTCTCGTCGTCGTTGATGTTGGACCAGGAGGTCAGGTGGTTGGCACTGGTGGTGTTCACAGGGGAGGTGGAGTCTGGCGTAGTCGGGCGTTCGTGGTGTTGATGTGGCAGTAAGGTTGGATATGTTTGTCTCATTCAATTTCGAATAGGACATTTGCTAATTCCCAATAAATAGGAAACAATGCAGCATTATATAGCCATCACTTGGAGGGAAAATAGTGATGACCCCCTTGAAATATGTAAATGAATGTCTATAGGGCTATACCCGAGATAAACGGAGGTGAGAAATAAGACCGAAATAAGGAGCTTCTTTCATTGGTCACTTTGGTTGACTTTTTGAATGAAAGTAGTGATTTGAGTGATATTGTTATCTCTTTAGTATAACATTAAGGATCTTTAAGTTGTTACTGAAAATAAGCAGATTTTCTGGAGTGTGTTAGAATGAGCAACGTTTTCTTGATGATTTGATGATCAATTTGGTGAATGAAGCTAATCATAGAAAAAGTTCTGAGTGCAGGAACCATTTGTGTACCATGAGATGAGTGGTCAATAAGATAAAACAATTGGAAGTTCAGTATGCAAAGGTGAAATATTTGTGAATGGGGAGTATTTTATAATATTGTGGGTCGTTAATTAAAAACATATGGTCTCTTTTTATCATATTGGTTTTAATAGCCAAATAGATTAGCTGACTCATGTTGTATTGTATATGTGAATAATTGATTTATGTTATTCTTCAATCAGAATTTTTATGTTTTAAATAGATTTCATAAGAGAGTGTATTGAGGAGGAGATTTTCATATATTAGTCCTGAAGAAGGTGCAGAGTGCAGCACACATGGAAAGAGGAAAAAATGAGGAGGAATAGTATATTTCTCCTTGCTACGCCTCCCCTCGGGAGGCATATGGATTTGTGGATTTCCCAGGTTTATATCACTTTGTAAATTTGGGCCAGCCACAAATTCCAAGGGCGTTGCTTTGGAAAACCCACCTCTACGCCCATGGAATGCCTCCTGGTGGCACAGTTAGGCGACACAGCTATTTGCGCTGCGATGCCCTACTCATGATTTATGAGGCCACTCAAAGCCACACAGGGTGATTTTGAGTGCCTTCATAAATCTTTTTTAGAGCCCTTTATATTATTTTTTTGTCAGGGGGGTTTTCACAATAAAATCATCTGCAAATAAATGATCCGAGTGTGCTCTCCATTCTTGGTTTGCGGAAAGGCTGCAGAGTTCAGGAATATATATATATATATATATATTCACTGAAAAAACCATAGGTTATAGACCATATATAGTTAGGAATTAGCATTTACAAAACCTTGAAAATTCACTGAAAAAACCATAGGTTATAGACCATATATAGTTAGGAATTCGCATTTACAAAACCTTATTTTACTCACACAAAACCATTTAAATTCCATATATAGTTAGTTGCACTAACTATATATCGCGCACCCGCAATCCACTGCTGATTATGTCACATATTACATCATTCATGACATGGTCAGTGACATCACTGATGACATCTCATTTGACATTACTGATCACATCACTGATGATATCATTCATGTGATAATACGATGAACCTCTTCAGACTCTAATATAACCTTAGATACAATCAGTGTAAACAGACACTCACAGACTGTCACTCATCCATGGAGTTACTCACACACCTAGTCAGTCATGCAAAGAATCAATCACACCTCCATTTCCTCAACTATACAGTTATACAAACTTTACTTATTCAAACATAGACTAACACATATTTACTCTCTTATACAATCCCTGATACAAGTTCACAATGATCCATACAGCCACTCACACATTCACTGGCTCTTATGCACAGTTATTTATATATGTCAACTCTCACATGTACTGTGTTTTACATATGTACTTACTTTGACATGTAGCACTGAGATATCCATTCACTCACCAATACACTCATGCACACAGTCAACCGCCCATACAGCTGTTTCCACATGCACTTTTGAAACCATACATCTAGTGAATCAACTGCTCACACATCTATGCACAGAGTCATACACCTCCCGGCCACCCACACACACACTCAGTCTCCCATACAAATACTTGGGCAACCAATCAATAACCCATATAGTTACTCATATAGCTACTTATCAACACATGCATCAGTTTACAGAACAACAGACATAATGATGCACAAATTAAGACAGTTTAGTCACTAACCCATGCACTCAGTGAGACACATTTAATCACTCACTCATACAGTCAGTCATGCACCTACTAAATCCTTCATCCAGACACTTATACATCCACTCATTCTTCAATATGTAAGACATATTTTAACTTTACAGAAACATACAGTCACTGGATGTTGTCATCAGTGATGTCATCAGTGATGTCATTTGAGATGTCATCAGTGATGTCATCAGTGATGTCACTGACCATGTCATGAATGATGTAATATGTGACATCATCAGCAGTGGATTGCGGGTGCGCGATATATAGTTAGTGCAACTAACTATATATGGAATTTCAATGGTTTTGTGTGAGTAAAATAAGGTTTTGTAAATGCGAATTCCTAACTATATATGGTCTATAACCTATGGTTTTTTCAGTGAATTTTCAAGGTTTTGTAAATGCTAATTCCTAACTATATATGGTCTATAACCTATGGTTTTTTCAGTGAATTTTCAAGGTTTTGTAAATGCTAATTCCTAACTATATATGGTCTATAACCTATGGTTTTTTCAGTGAATATATATATATACATACATATATAAACATATATCATCTGTATATCTATATAAATACAAACATAAATGCATGCATACATATACTTATATGCATACAGATGCATGTTATTTACATGAAAGTTGAAAAAACACTAATAAAAGCAAAGCTAAAAAGCCACCTCATTACAAACAGAATGGCTTTAACTTAAACGAGGGCGAGATCTATTGCATTTTCAATGCTTGTTTACTTTGGTTCCATCAAGAAGGCATTCAGATGTGTCACACATTTGCCATAAATTCTGAATGTTAGCACTCTAGTTGCACATTAGATCACTGTAGTAAAGCTACTGCTCACCAGGGATGTCTGCTGCTGGTATTCAAAGTGCATGTTTCAGTCTGCAAGTCAGAATTTTTTTTATGAAATAGAAGAGGATTTGAGAAGTCACTCAAAATGATCCCTAATTTTTCTTTCTGAAGCACTAATCATACTTTCTATGGCAAAATTAACCCCCTCATGTTGTTCCTTTTTAAATTGAGTGTTTTCCGACTTACCACTTCATTCCAATCAAGATGGCTTCTGGTGTGCCATACTTTTGTCATAAGTGAGACTGTTAGCGCTCTAGTTGTTCTTTAGAACACTCTGGGACATTCTGTCATTGGGCTATACTTGGGGTACATCTGGGTGATATTTGGGCTACATTTAGGCTCTTTTGTCTCTGGTGGCCATCTTGGGAGACTGTATGTCAGAATTTTTTAATGAAATTGAAGAGGGTTTGGGAAGTCACTCAAAATGTGCCCTAATTTTTCTTTCTGCAGCACTAATCATAATTCATATGGCAAAATATACCCCCTCATTTTGTTCCTTTTTAAATTAAATGTTTTAAGAGTTACCACTTTATTCCAATCAAGATGGCTTCAGGTGTGCCATACCTTTGTAATAAGTAGGACTGTGAGCGCTCTAGTTGTTCTTTAGAACACTCTGGGACATTCTGTCATTGGGCTATACTTGGGCTACATCTGGGTGATATTTGGGCTACATTTGGGCTCTTTTGTCTCTGGTGGCCATTTTGGGAGACTGCATGTCAGAATTTTTTAATGAAATAGAAGAGGATTTGAAAAGTCACTCAAAATGTGCCCTAATTTTTCTTTCTGCAGCACTAATAATACCTTCTATTGCATAATATACCCCCTCATTTTGTTCCTTTTTAAATTAAATGTTTTAAGAGTTACCACTTTATTCCCATCACGATGGCTCCAGGTGTGCTATACCTTTGTAATACGTAGGACTGTTAGCGCTCTAGTTGTTCTTTAGAACACTTTAGGAGGCTGCAGTAGAGCACAAAGGAATCAACTGACAGTATCTGTCCTTGTTGGATGTACATGTTTTACTGAGAATGTCAGACTTCATTTTCACATGACTGAGAAAGATAATGTGAATGTACAGAAAATATGCTTTCAGTTTAGCTTATAGATCCCCTTCCAAACCACTGTGAGAAAATCATGAGATATTAGTTTTCTTTCAAACAATATTCATGATATCACAGCAGAAGGTTTTTTCACATGGTAAAATCACCTTAGAACCCACCACAATTCCTAAAATGAGTATGGTACCATCAACAAATGATTTATAATGTAACTAAAGTCCTAAAACCCTCTATTAACTACAATGCTTTTTAATGAGGTGCTATCATGTATATTGGTCCCAAGATGGCTGACAACACTTCTTGGATGAAGTGCTGACAGCCAATCAGATCAGATGTGTGGTTAGGCTCCGCCCAGATATATATATTTTTTTGAACCTAAATTACTCAAAATCCACTGGAGCACCTATATTGAGACCTAGCAAAGGCACATCGGGCTAACAGTCCCTACAATTTTGCCAAGTTTCGTGCAAATCCATTCAGCCGTTCGAGCTAAAAGTGAGGCCAACCGCCCTATGGAAATTAACATGGGAAAAACGCGTTTTGGGACCCCCCTTTTTTCTCGGCCCCCCCTTGATGAACCCCCCCCCAAATTGTCAGGGGCTGCTCAGAAACAAAATGTTCCATTTTCCTGAAAATTTCAGCGAATTCCGTCCACAAACGCCAAAGTTATTAGACATAGAATTTTCAAAAATCCCATGGAGAAAAAATCCTAACTATATATACCTACTGGCGACTGCCAGTAGGTAATATATATATATATATATATATATATATGAATCTAAAGGATATTTTTTATTACAAGATTAATTGCCAAATGTATTTTCTACTTTCTGCGGTAATTTGTAGTGGTGTATTTTTGGATGGATGTAAGTACTTTCAATTACTGCTCTTGGTTTTAATTAGAGTGCCGGTGAACCTATAGTTGTTTGTAAATTGCCACAAATCAATTAACGAATTGTAATGTAGAAAATGTAGTATAGCGGATACAAGATATGGAATTCAGTTACCACTTTGATATGCGAAGAGACATTGGGCTGAATCACAAAACATTTTTGACTGACGCTAGTGAGGAAGTGCTTGCTAATGCTTTTATAATCCTATTATAAAAACAGGATTCTGAAGGTAGTAATGTCTGACAAGAACGTTTGTGCACAGTTGCTCTGCTACAATTTATTGTGCTATTGATGTTCTCCTACATTTTATGTGTTGTGATTTATGTGCTATATAAATGCTATGTAATTTTGTTTTCACTGTTTTGTTGTGATGTGCCACATTATGTTTTAATTGAGGTGTTAAGTTGCTTTGTAAATGTTATTGTGTTATGTTTAGTTGTTTACTTTAGAAATGTCAACAAACACTTCTGTATATCTAGACAAAAGCAGAACATTCCTGTGACAAGTAACCATTTACCCCTTTCAAAGGCAGAAACATGCACTGTTCCATCTCTTCAACCACCAAAATCTGCAAAGTTATGTTTAATAATGCAAAATGCATATCACACTCCAAAAATCCCCCGATCAGTTAATTTGGGTGAAAAGTCAACTCAAAAATGTAATTTCAAGTTGATTTCCAGTTGCTCACATTCAAAACACTGCCACTCGCTTTGGGAGTTGTTGGTTTTGAGCTCAAAGATTACCTGAATTGTTCTTTACTGTAAAGATTCACCCTGAAATATGTGTTGACTGCTCACACTAAAGGAACTGCAGATTATGTTCAAAACACTGCCATTTATGTTTGGATTTGTAGCTTCTCGCTCAAAATGTACCCGGTACACTCGGGTAAAAAATGTACCTGAAATGCTGCTCTCATTCAACAGTTGTCTGAACTATACATCTTGCATTCAAATTTCTCCTAGAAATTATGCAATGTGGTGAAATGATGTAATCTTGGTAACTGTCCATAAATCTTTTGTAATGCAAAATTACCAAAATGATGCCATTACTCGGGCATAATTGCAATTTTACCCAGGCCTACTCAATACACAAGTCAACCCAAAACCGTGGCTCCTGGCAGTGTGCTCTTTATAATACAACTCAGTGTGTTACTGTGGAACATGAGCCCATAATTCTATCGATGCCCAGGCCGCTGGCGCAAACCGCCTCTTAGTTCCCATGTTGAATAATTACCAAATAAAGAGACGGGCGCTGGAAGCAGGAATCAAGAACAGAGTTTAATTCTCATGAGGAGAGCCAGTTATTTCGGACACGAAACACAGTGTCTTTCGGGAGGTGCTCTAACAAGTGAGCTGAGACTCTTGCTTTTATACCTTACAAAACACTTGATAGTACAATCAGGACAGTATGACGCAAAAGAAAGACATCCCTATAATCCTCGTGTCAATCCTACCCCACATATGTTCACAATGGGGACCCTTGACCTGCTGATAAGAGGGGAGGGCAATCACGCAGCTGAGTGTTCCGTAGGATGTGTACGCCTGATCATAGCCCCGGGGGTGGGGTGGCTAGGATCAATAGTGGATCCTTTGAAGGGGAGTGACTTCATACAATAAGGGCAGTAAATGGTATCTCCTGGCTCAGGCGATGGCCTCGGACATGTGTGGTCAGCCGGACTCGGGGGAAGGGGTCATCAAAGGAGTGGTATTCATGCCGCGTGGACAATCGAGCGCGGAGGGAAGGCTCGTCAACAGAGGGGTATTCATGGAAGAAAAGGAGGTGTTGGTCAGGCGCGGCCGTGACTCTCAAGGACAGGGCCTTGCAGAAGAAGAAGGTTTATGACTTGCCCATGTGAGGAGAAGGGAGGGGTAGCCAGGGTGGACACAGGGACAGAGTCACACAGAGAGAGAGAGAGAGATCTGATGACCCGTACATGAGAGAGCGGGGGCAGTCGGGTGCAGCTGGGGAGGGCTACGTCAGCCAAGGCGAAGGATGCCTCTTCAAGAGGGAATGGGGGGGGGGGTTTTGTGCGGGTCAAGCAGGAGAGTTGCCTTTCACAGCAGGGTCGCGCAGAGGGAGAGGGTTTCATGGTCTATGCATGAGAGAGAGGGTTTAAGATACGCGCAGGAGGGAAACCGGGGATTCCAATGGGTAAAAGGCCATGGTGCCTAGAATGGCTGTACATATGCATAGGGGTATGGGCTCTTACTGGCAGAGTGATATGGTCAATAATTTACGGTATCCATGGTGCTCACAGGGAGAGGAGTGGGAGAAGAAGGGGAATGAATGCTGTCTATGTACATCAATTCCTTCAACTTTCACAGTCGCCCCTTTTTACATAACAGCAGTCATTTTTGCAATTGATGGGTTTACAGGTAGACAGGCATCGTTGATGAATTATCATTTTGTCGATACTAACATTTGGCGTACAATCATAGACAGTCGAGGTGATGGGCAGAATGCAGCACATAGGAAATTGCATTTTCGTTGTGTTCCTGACAATAAAACGCACTACATAGCATAAATCCTTCTAACTTAAAAAATGTGACCAATGAACAGTTTTGACCAGGTAGTTGAGAGCGGAATTCAGTTCAATACACGATATTTCTTCGTCACAGTGTCTTTTTATCATTGAGCCATCACTGGTAGGCTCTAGTCCGTGTACTTTTGTTGGCGCTGTTGAGCACCGGCGGTGGAGCTATAGGTCCAGCTCGGTTCTATCCTTACGCGTTGCAGGGTGCGGTCAGTCCTCTGCTGTTAGACCACAGTCCTGTTCCCTAAACAGTCCGTTTGGCGGCGCCTTATGCTCGGCACCTATATTTCTGTGGCAACACCCTATTCCCATATGAAGGCAGTTCTTCCCTTTGGCAAAAAGTCACGTGGAAAAGAGGGTGAGCATGGTTCAAATAGTCGATAGGAGAGAGAGCGAGCGGAGTTGGGTCAGAGTTCCTGGGACACACAAAAGGGACCAAGGGAGCAAAGGATAACAAGCAGGCAGGCCCATCAATCGAGCCCAAAGAAGGGGGACGGAGACTCCAGGCACACGTGGGTTAGCAGACGGAGGGCTTCAAGGCGGCCCATCATTTTTCATTTTCCACGTTGAAATTGCGGTCTCGTCCCGTATCCTGTTGCTCTGCGGCTTCACCTTTGGTCGAGGTCACACGTGTCCCAAGATCCGCAGTCGGGCTGTATGTCACATCTGACCCATCTCCTTCGGTGATCGTGAATCTTTGAATAGGTACAAGACAAGGTTTTAGAGAAATGGCAGAAGAAGATATCTACGCATGTGAATTCCTCCCTCAATTCTACGCATTTGGGAGATACGCTCATTGGTCACAGTCAGAGGTCCATTACCAAGCAGTGCATGTGTCAGCATTCCTACTGAGTTCATGGCATGTTTATTCATCGTCCTATTTATAACTCAAGTGAGGATAAATGAGATTCCCATCAACTGTGCATTACATCATATTCAACATTGCGGAGCATTTCACTTCAGGACTGGCTAACCTTTTCAAACAGGGCGGGGATGCCATCATCGAGAGTCAGGCAGAACAAGGTTTTCTCGAGGGTCAACAGTTACTCATGGTCATCATGTTTATCTCCGGGACAGCAACTGGGGTCTATCAAAATGGGGCGGGGATGCTTCGGGCGCTCGTGCTTGGGTGCAAAAAAGGGGGGTGGGGCAATCTGGGCATTGGGGGTCAATCTAGACGTTGGCGTTCGTCTCTGAAGAACAGACATAAGGTGCCATGGACATACAGTTCCCCTATAAATGGCCAGATTTGGGGGACTCTAGTCGTCTTACCTGTCCTTTCTTTTTCAGCCAATTCAAGTTCATTCATTTTGCAGAAAGGAGAGGCAGTAATATGGCGAGATACAATCATTTTAGTTTCGGTCAATTTCGCTGAACACCTTCGCATTCAATATGTATCAAATCAGACTGGTGCCGGTGGGGCACAATTTTACCAAAAAGAGGGAGAGAAAATAGGGAGACTCTCATAGAGAGTGAGAGTCGTCCGCAATCTAAACGAGCCATTCGGTACACGTATGACATGTAGAGAGAGGGGGAGAGAGAGAGAGAGAGAGAGAGATAAGGGGTGGTGAGAGAGAGAGAGAGAGAGAGACGTGTACGAAAATAGGTCGTTTAGTGCGCTCACAACACAGAACAGCAAAGGTCAGGTAACACGCAGATACAGACAGAGGGAAGACATAAATCCGTACATTACACACACACAAGCTCAGACAGGGAAGACGGCACATGTATTACACATATATAAGACATTCACGACAAGACAGGAAACAACAGGTGGCCAACAAAATCCATATTATATCCTACGTATCTTTACTATCCTATTTATCTATGTGTTTAGTTCTTTCTACCCTTCCCTCCTTTTCCTTCTCGCTTGTTATGTCTGCGAGCGTTCTCAATTGCCAATACTTACACCTCAGTTGGTCGGCCAGAAATTAACCTGGTCGTGCTAGTTACCCATGGTTGGATCTTAAACCATTTCTCAGTTCCCTCCTTTGGTGGGAAGTTCTCCAGGCTGAGGCGACGGCAAGTATTGATCGGGAGAACAGTCCGACAGCTTGGCTATATCTATAAGAGTGTGAGAAAGGGGGCAGTGCATTTTGAACATCAGCAACATTTCTAACTTCCTAGACGGGTGGTGCCGTGGCAACCCTTACCCGTATATTTTCCTTTGTCCTTTCCCTACCTAGTCAAACGTCCAGTTACATTATTTAATGCGTCATTTCTAGTCATTTTTTCGTCATTCAGTACCTGTCCAATTTCTATGTCAGTCCATCCTCTCAGTCGCTATGTCCTAAGGAGGAACAGTCATGTTTAAGTCCACGTCTTTTTTTTTTTTTTTTAAACTTATCGTTATGAGGACTACACACTTATTCCCTCTTTCCCTTTTCGTCGGTGGTCCCCGACCATCGCTCTTCTACACTTCAGCCGCCGTTCCGACGTGACCTGCAGAAGGGAGGGAAAAGAGGGTGTAGAAAAATAGAAATATTGATGTACATAAGCAACGTTCATTTCCCTTTTCCCACTCCTCTCCCTGCGCGTACCCTGAATACCGTAAAGCATTTAACTACATCCTACTGCCAGCAAAGGCCTGTACCCATGTATACATGACAGCCATTTTAGGCACCCTGGCCCTTTTTGCCCGCCTAAGATTAGAATCACCGGCTCCCCTTCTGCGTGTACACGACCCTGCCCTGAAAGGCAGCCCCCTTTTTGCTCGACCCACGCAAACCCCCCATTCCCTCTTGAAGAGGCATCCTTCGCCTTAGCAGGCATAGCCCTCCCCCAGCTGCACCTGACTGCCCCCGCTCTCTCATGTACGGGTCATAAGATCTCTCTCGCTCTCTGTGTAACTCTGTCCTTGTGTCTACCCTGGCTACCCCTCCCTTCTCCTCACGTAGGCAAGTCATAAACCTTCTTTTGCAAGACCCTGCCCTTGAGAGTCGCGGCCGCGCCTGACCAACACCTCCTTCCCTTCCATGAATGCCCCTCTGTTGACAAGTCTCCCCTCTGCGCCCGATTGTCCACGCGGCATGAATACCACTCCTTTGATGACCCTTTCCCCCGAGTCCGGCTGACCACACATGTCCGAGGCCATCGCCTGGGCCAGGAGATACCATTTACTGCCCTTATTGTATGAAGTCACTCCTCTTCAAAGGATCCTCTATTGGTCTTAGCCACCCCACCCCCCGGGCTATGATCCGGCGCACACATTCTACAAAACACCCAGCTGCGTGATTGCCCTCCCCTCTTATCAGCAGGTCAAGGGTCCCCATTGTGAATGTATATGGGTAGGATCACCACGAGGATTATAGGGATGTCTTTCTTTTGTGTCATACATTCCTGATTGTGTTATCAAGTGTTCTGTAGAGTATAAAAACCAGAGTCTCAGCTCACTTGTTAGAGCACCTCCAGAAAGACACTGTGTTTCGTGTCCGAAATGACTTGCTCTCCTCATGAGAAATAAACTCTGTTCTTGATTCCTGCTCCCAGCGCCCGTCTCTTTATTTTGGTAACTGATCAATATGGGAGCTAAGAGGCGGTTTGCGCCAGCGGCCTGGGCATCGATAGGATTATGGGCTCGTTTTCCACAATTGGCGCCCAACGTAGGGCCCATCAGTGACATGGGGTGCGGTAAGAGAGATCCAAACGAAGAAGTGAACATCTAAATGATCGGAGCATGCCTGCCTTGAGAGGGCTCTCGCCCGGCTGCCGATCGACAGAGCTTCACCAATTCTGAACGGACCTCTCTTGCAGTGACCTATTGTCCTGACTGGAATCCCACAGGAATGCTACATGGAGTAAGAGAACGAATGGGCGCTGGAGGAGGAAGTCGAAGAACTGTCCGTATGGTCCGGTCCGGGTAAGATTAAGTAGGGCGTTCCTGCGCCTGATTGGTAGGGTGGTTCTATCCACCCAATTGTTGATTGATTGTATTGAAAATCGGTATTTGTATACCGAAATTGCTGATTGTTGATTGTTTGTATTGAAAATCGGTATTTGTATACCGAAATTATTGGTATTGGTTCATTTAGCTTTGAGGGCTACTTGACATATTGGTTCTCTTCTGAGAACGAGACATTCTCTGTTTTCAAACAGCGGCGAATAGGAACGTCGTCCCTCTTTGCAGATAGAGAAGGGTAGGTAATACAGACTTTTGTCCCCGGTATTAATCCGTCATGCCTACTTTTCTCCCCACTGAATTGTTTGAAGTCGATTGATAACCGATTGTTGTTCTTTAAGAATTGTTGAAGTCGATTAATAATCGATTGTTGTTCTTTGAGAATTGTTTGAAGTCGGTTGATAGTCGATTGTTGTTCTTTGAGATCTTCCCTGTCTACAAACTGAGACGAGTAGAAATATTCTGTCTTCCTTTTTGGATAGCGAAGGGCAGGTAATGCAGACATTTGTCCCCATTGTAATCCGTCATGCCTGTTTTTCTCCCCACTGATTGGTTGGTTGCCTGGACATTGTTGTTCCAGGAATTGTTTCGTTTGAGGTATTTTCTGCCTGCAAACAACGTGGAATAGAAATATTCTATCTAGTCTTTGCAAGTAGTAAAGGGTAGGTTATGCCCCTTTGTGAATTCGTCAGTCCTACCCACTCCCCACTGTTTGGGGGGTAGCTCGCATGGTCCGCCCAGGAGACTACCCTTATGGAGGACATATGCTCCCCGTTCATGGGCCATTTAGTGGAGGTAGACCATCTGGTCCGTCCAGGAGGCTACCCTAGTAGATGGAAGTACATCGCTCGGTCTGTCCAGGATGATACCCCAATGAAGGAATATATGTTCCCCTTTTGATCGATAATCTCGTTCCACCCCGGACCATTTATTGGAGGGAACTCGTCTGGTCCGCCCAGAAGTACCCCCTAGTGAAAAGGACACATAAAAATATGAAGTGATCACCGTTCCCTACTAACAGAAAGCCTTAGCTCGAAACACGCTAAGGAAGAGAAAGAAAACTAAAAAGAAATCAGGCTAAGTCAGTAACCCCCTGATGAGCTTTTGACTTCACTAAAAATAAGAAACATTAGAAATAGTTCGTAACAAGAAAAATTATATAAAATGGCGAAAAGTTTGACAGCAAAAATAGCCACGAGGTAGCTAGGCTTCACTGCCTGTTCCTGCTCCCAACATGCCTGCCTCATTGCCCGCCACGCCCAAATAACGGTTACATGAAATAGAAACAATCAAATAGGTACCTACCCTCATTCCGGAAGCTCCCAAAGTGCAACAGGTCCGCGGTTACGCCCATCCGGAAGGCGAGGCCTCGAGGCACGAGGGGCCCGCCTGACCACGGTCGGGAGGAGATGATGTTGGGCAGGCGGTCCAAAGAATGGCAGAGTCCTCTCCTTCTCTCCTCTTCCGCTGCCCTGCAGGCCACGGGGGGGGCTGTCTTGCTTCAGCCACCGACCACCCCCCCCCTTCTGTCTCTCGCCTGGTCCGACCCACGAAGAAGGCAGAAGCCGAAGGCGAGAATGGCGGCGAATCAAGTAGTCCCGCCACATGTCAAATTCCCTGGAGAGTTACAGGTAGTGCTGCCACATGTCGACGCCTGGACAGTTCCAGATAGTCCCGCCACATGTCAAGGGAAAGGGGGGGGGGGCTGTCTTGCCTCAGCCGCCGACCCCCCCCCCCCATCTTCAAATAGCCAGCACGGCCAATATCGAAACGACAGAGCCGGATAACGGCGCGAGGTCGCTGGAAGGGGGAGGTGACGCGAACGAGCCTCCCCCACCTCCCTCCAGGTGGAGGCTTCCAGCGACTCCCCAATGCTCTTACTTAAAGAGGGTCAACATCATAAAGCGGTCCTCTGCCCAGGACGGGCACACGCTCCATGCCTTCTCCCCTCAACCTTGAAGATTCTATAAGAGCCGGGGGGGCTCCGATCCCTCCGCATGGGTGCCCCCGTCCCCTTCACTGGGAACCACGACACCGGTGCAACTCCTGCTGGCACCAGCCTCGGATTGGAAATGGCTAAAATGAAGCCACGGCACGGACTTGTTCAGTTCCGGAGGAACGCCAGGATGACCCGGTAGGAAAATTGTTGCCGCCCTTCCCACTCTTTGACTCATGGTCCATATTTGCTAGACTGTTAACAATATAGCACAAAACTTTTTGAATTGCCAACGGAAAGTTCTGGGCCAACCACGCGAGACTAGAAAATTTCTGACTGTGCTGGAACTTGCCTGACCCCACCTAAAATGGCGCCGCCGGAAAATGAAACGTATTTGAATAAAGTTTGTTGCACCCAGGTTGCGCAGCTTGTTGTCCCGAGATCTATGTGCAGTTTTTGGACAATGAAAGTAGATATGAAGGGCGTTGGGTATGTGCTTGGATAATGAATTGACTTGGGGTGGGTACTGATTATGATTTGGAAAATGAATTGGTATAACTTAGATAACGAATGAGTATTGGATAAATGAATTTTTGAATTAATTGAAAATGAATTCTTGACATGCATCATGTTTGCTCTGTAAGGAAATTTTAATACGATTTTATTTGCACTGCTGCACTTTTATGCAATGAACCGCCACCAATTCCGTTTATTAAAAGTATTTTTAAGAAGAAAGCATGGTCGTTGCAGTTGCATTAATGAGTTTTGGATGCCTTACTACTGTGAGCGAAGAGTAAGTATGATGAAGGATGAAGATCAAAAAAGGGACCAGATATTTAGCAGCTACCTTATGTGCCACAAGCAGCCGGAAAAGTGTTTCAGATAACCCTTTAAATGACACCACAGAAAATGCAACCTGACCGTCACCCTTGCACCCGATAAAGAGGGTTACGACCAAGTAGCTCATGTAGATACTCAGATCGTCAATGATTATCTATCTGACACCACTGGTCCCTCTGGGCTGAAATGCCGAGATGGCAAAGGAATGCAGTACGAGGAGATAGAGCGAGTATATGGTAGGTAAAAACATTTTCGAACTACTGCATGATGATGTGCTTTGAATGCTGCCCCCCCCACCCCTTCTTTTCCTCCCTTCTGCAGGACACGTCAGAACGTCGGCTGAGGTGTGGAAGAGCGACGGTTGGACCACCGACGAAAGAGGGAAAGGGGGGAATATGTGTTTGGTGGTTATAACAATAAGATTTTAAAAAACGTAGGCTTAACATGACTGTTCCTCCTTAGGACATAGCGACTGAGAGGATGGACTGACATAGAAACTGGACAGGTACTGAAGGACGAAAAATTGACTAGAAATGACGTATTACATAATGTAACTGGACGTTTGACTAGGTAGGGAAAGGACAAAGAAAAATTATACAGGTAAGGGTTGCCACGGCACCACCCGTCTAGGAAGTTAGAAATATTGCTGATGTTCAAAATGCACTACCCCCTTTCTCACACTCTTATAGATATAGCCAAGCTGTCCGACTGTTCTCCCGATCAATACTTGCCGTTGCCTCAGCCTGGAGAACTTCCCACCACAGGAGGGAACAGAAAAATGGCTTAAGATCCAACCATGGGTAACTAGCACGACCAGGTTAATTACTGATCAACCAGCCGAGGTGTGAGTATTGGTAAATGGGAACGCTCGCAGGCGTGACAAGCGAGAAGGGAAAGGGGGGAAGGGTAGAAAGAGCAAGCACATAGATAAAACAGGATAGTAAAGATATGTAGGATATACATATAAAAACAGACGTTGTAGGCTAACAATTGTTTCCTGTCTTGTCGAGAATGTCTTGTATATGTGTAATACATGTGCCGTCTTCCCTGTCTGAGTTTGTGTGTATATAAATGTACGAATTTATGTCTTCCCTCTGTCTGTATCTGTGCGTTACCTGACCTTTGCTGTTCCGTGTTGTGAGCGCACTAAATGACCTATTTTTGTACACGTCTCTCTCTCTCTCTCTCTCTCTCTCTCTCTCTCTCTCTCTCTCCTACATGTCATACGTGTACCGAATGGCTCGTTTAGATTGCGGACGACTCTCACTCTCTATGAGAGTCTGCCTATTTTCTCTCCTTCATTGGTAAAATTGTGCCCCACCGGCACCAGTCTGATTTGATACATATTGAACGCAAAGGTGTTCAGCGAAATTGGCCGAAACTAAAATAATTGTATCTCGCCATATTACTGCCTCTCCTTTCTGCAAAAATGAATGAACTTGAATTGGCTGAGAAGGAAAGGACAGGTAAGACGACTAAAGTCTCCCAAATCTGGCCATTTATAGGGGAACTGTATGTCAATGGCACCTTATGTCTGTTCTTCAGAGACGAACGCCAACGTCCAGATTGAACTCCCAACGCCCGGATTGCCCCACCCCCTTTTGCACCCAAGCGCAAGCGCCCGAAGCATCCCCGCCCCATTTTTCGGTAAACCCCAATTGCTCTCCCGAATATAAACTTGATGCACATGAGTAGCTGTTGACCCTCGAGAATACCCTGTTTTGCCTGACTCTCGATAATGACACCCCCGCCCTGTTCGAAAAGGTTAGCCAGTCCTGATGGGAAATGCTCTGTAAAATGCTGAATATGATGTAATGCACAGTTGATGGGAACCTCACTTGATTTATAAATAAGACGATGAATAGACCTGCCATGAACCCAGTAGGAATACTGACACATGCACTGCTTGGTAATGGACCTCTGACTGTGACCAATGAGCGTATCTCCCAAATGCGTAGAATTGAGGGAGGAATTCACATGCATAGATATCTTCTTTTGCCATTTCACTGAAACCTTGTCTTGTACCTATTCAAAGATTCACGATCACCAAAGGAGATGGGTCAAGAAGTGACGTACAGCCTGGCCGCGGATCTTGGGACTCGTGTGACCTCGACCAAAGGTGGAGCCGCAGAGCAACAGGATACGGGACGAGACCGCAACTTCAACGTGGAAGATGAAAAACGGCGAGCCACCTCGAAGCCACTCGCCTGCTAAACCCATGTGTGCCTGGAGTCTCCGTCCCCCTTCCTTGAGCCCGATGGATGGGCCGGCCTGCTTGTTATCCTTTGCTCCCTTGGTCCCTTTTGCGTGCCCCAGGAACTCTGACCCAACTCCACCCTCTCCCCTATCGACTATTTGAACCACACTCACCCTCTTTTCCACGTGACTTTTTGCCAAAGGAAAGAACAGCATTCCACTGGGAATAGGGTGCTGCCATAGAACTATGGGTGCCGAGCATAAGGCGCCACCAACCGGATTGTTTAGGAAACAGGACTGTGGTCTAACAGCAGAGGACTGACCGCACCCTGCAACGCGAAAGGATAGAACAGAGCTGGATCTATAGCTCCGCCGCCGGTGCTCAACAGCGCCAACGAAAGTACTCGGACTAGAGCCTACCAGTGATGGCTCACTGACAAAAGACACTGGGACGAAGAAATATTGTATATTGAACTGAATTCCGCTCTCAACTACCTGGTCAAAAATGTTCATTGGTTACATTTTTAGTCAGAAACATTCATGCTATGTAGTGCTTTTAAATGGTAGGAACTCGACAAAAGCAATCTCCTATGTGCCGTATTCTGCCAAACACATCAACTGTCCATGATTATATACCATATGCTAATATTGACAATGCTAATTCTGCGACCGTGCCTGTTTATATGTACCATCATCGATCACGAAAATGAACTTTTGCTATGTAAAAAGGGGCGACTGTAGAAAAATAGAAATATTGATGTACATAAGCAACGTTCATTTCCCTTTTCCCACTCCTCTCCCTGCGCGTACCCTGAATACCGTAAAGCATTTAACTACATCCTACTGCCAGCAAAGGCCGGTACCCATGTATACATGACAGCCATTTTAGGCACCCTGGCCCTTTTTGCCCGCCTAAGATTAGAATCACCGGCTCCCCTTCTGCGTGTACACGACCCTGCCCTGAAAGGCAGCCCCCTTTTTGCTCGACCCACGCAAACCCCCCATTCCCTCTTGAAGAGGCATCCTTCGCCTTAGCAGGCATAGCCCTCCCCCAGCTGCACCTGACTGCCCCCGCTCTCTCATGTACGGGTCATAAGATCTCTCTCGCTCTCTGTGTAACTCTGTCCTTGTGTCTACCCTGGCTACCCCTCCCTTCTCCTCACGTAGGCAAGTCATAAACCTTCTTTTGCAAGACCCTGCCCTTGAGAGTCGCGGCCGCGCCTGACCAACACCTCCTTCCCTTCCATGAATGCCCCTCTGTTGACAAGTCTCCCCTCTGCGCCCGATTGTCCACGCGGCATGAATACCACTCCTTTGATGACCCTTTCCCCCGAGTCCGGCTGACCACACATGTCCGAGGCCATCGCCTGGGCCAGGAGATACCATTTACTGCCCTTATTGTATGAAGTCACTCCTCTTCAAAGGATCCTCTATTGGTCTTAGCCACCCCACCCCCCGGGCTATGATCCGGCGCACACATTCTACAAAACACCCAGCTGCGTGATTGCCCTCCCCTCTTATCAGCAGGTCAAGGGTCCCCATTGTGAATGTATATGGGTAGGATCACCACGAGGATTATAGGGATGTCTTTCTTTTGTGTCATACATTCCTGATTGTGTTATCAAGTGTTCTGTAGAGTATAAAAACCAGAGTCTCAGCTCACTTGTTAGAGCACCTCCAGAAAGACACTGTGTTTCGTGTCCGAAATGACTTGCTCTCCTCATGAGAAATAAACTCTGTTCTTGATTCCTGCTTCCAGCGCCCGTCTCTTTATTTTGGTAACTGATCAATATGGGAGCTAAGAGGCGGTTTGCGCCAGCGGCCTGGGCATCGATAGGATTATGGGCTCGTTTTCCACAAGGGGGTGGGGGGCAGCATTCAAAGTACATCAGCATGCAGTAGTCCGAAAACGTTTTTACCTACCACTTACTCGACCTATCTCCACGTACTGCATTTCGTTACCATCTCGGCGTTTAAGCCCAGAGGGACCAGTAATGTCAGATAGATAATCATTGACGATCTGCGTATCTACATGAGTTACTTGGTCGTAACCCTCTTTATCGGGTTCTAGGGTGACGGTCAGGTGGCATTTCCGTGGTGTCGTTTTAAGGGTGTCTAAAACACTTTTCCGGCTGCCTGTGACACATAATGTAGCTGCTAAATATCTGATCCCTTTTGATCTACATCCTTCATCATACTTATTCTTCGCTCACAGTAGTAAGGTATCCAAAACTCATTAATGCGACTGCTACAACCATGCTTTCTTTTTCAAAATACTTTTAATAAACGAAATTGGTGGCAGTTCATTGCATAATGTGCCGCAGTGCAATAAAATCGTATTAAAACTTCCCTACAGAGCAAGCATGATGCATGTCAGTAATTCATCTTTAATAAATTCATAAATTCATTATCCAATGTTCATTCATTACCTAAATTACACCAATTCATTCTCCAAATCATAATCAGTACCCACCGTAAGTCAGTTCATTGTCCAAGCACATACTCAATATCCTTCGTATCTACTTTCATTATCCAAGAAAACTACATACATATCTCGGGGCAAAAAGCTGCGTGGTCAGGGTGCAACAAAGTTTATTCAAAACGTCTCGTTTTGTGTCGGCGCCATTTTGGGTGGGGTCCGGCGAGTTCCGGCACAGTCAGAATGTCTCTAGTCTCGCATGGTTGGCCCAGAACCTTCCGTTGGCAGTTCAAAAAGTTTTGTGCTATGTGGTTAACAGTCTAACAAATATGGACCATTAGTCAAAGGGTGGGGAGGGCGGCAACAATTTTCCTACCGGGTCATTCTGGTGTTCCTCCGGAACTGAACAAGTCTTGTGCCGTGGCTGCATTTTAGCCATTTCCAATCCGAGGCTGGCGCCGGCAGGAGTTGCACCGATGTTGTGGTTCCCAGTGAAGGGGGCGGGGGCGCCCATGCGGAGGGATCAGGGTGCCCCCCGGCTCTTATAGAATCTTCAAGGTTAAGGAGAGAAGGCATGGAGCGTGTGCCCGTCCTGGGCAGAAGACCGCTTTTTGATGTTGACCCTCTTTAAGTAAGAGCATTGGGGTGTCGCTGGAAGCCTTCACCTGGAGGGAGGTGGGGGAGGCTCGTTCGCGCCGCCTCCCCTTTCCAGCGACCCCGCGCCGTTCCTCGGCTCCGTCGCTTCGATATTGGCCGTGCCAGCCATTGAAGATGGGGGGGGTGGTCGGCGGCTGAGGCAAGACAGCCCCCCCTTTTCTCTTGACATGTGGCGGGACTACCTGGAACTGTCCAGGCGTCGACATGTGGCGGGACTACCTGTAACTATCCAGGCGTCGACATGTGGCGGGACTACTTGCAACTGTCAGGCGTTGGGTGTAGTTGTGGCCATTATAGCACAAAGAAATGCCGCCATCCTTGCCTTGGCTTCGCCCATCAACGAAAGCCGGATCGGGTGAGAGAGAGGGGTGGTCGGTGGCCGAGGCAAGACAGCCCCCTCTCTCCCCGCGGCCTGCAGGGCGGCAGAAGAGAAGAGATGGAGAGGTCCTTGTCATCCTTTGGACCGCCTGCCCAACATCATCTCCTACTGACCGTGGCCAGGCGGGCCCCTCGTGCCTCGAGGCCTCGCCTTCCGGATGGGCGTAACCGCGGACCTGTTGCATTTCGGGAGCTTCCGGAATGGGGGTAGGTACCTATTGAATTGTTTCTATTTCATGTGACCGTTATATTGGGCGTGGCGGGCAATGAGGCAGACATGTTGGGAGCAGGAATAGGCGGTAGAGCCTAGCTACCTCGTGGCTATTTTTGCTGCCAAACTTTTTGCCATTTTATATTTCTTATTACGAACTATTTCTAATGTTTCTTATTTTTAGTGAAGTCAAAAGCTCATCAGGGGGTTACTGACTTAGCCTGATTTCCTTTTATTTTTCTTTCTCTTCCTTAGCGTGTTTCAAGCTAAAGTTTTCGGTTAGTAGGGAACGGTGATCACTTCATATTTTTATGTGTCCTTTTCACTAGGGCGGTACTTCTGGACGGACCAGACGAGTTCCCTCCAATAAATGGTCCGGGGTGGAACGAGATTATCGATCAAAAGGGGAACATATATTCCGTCATTAGGGTATCATCCTGGACAGACCGAGCGATGTACTTCCACTTGCCTCCTGGACGGACCAGATGGTCTACTTCCACTAAATGGCCCATGAGCGGGGAGCATATGTCCTCCATAAGGGTAGTCTCCTGGGCGGACCATGCGAGCTACCCCCCAAATAACCAAACAGTGGGGAGTGGGTAGGACTGACGAATTCACAAAGGGGCATAACCTACCCTTTACTACTTGCAAAGACTAGATAGAATATTTTCTACTCCACGTTGTTTGCAAGCAGAAAATACCTCAAACGAAACAATCCCTGGAACAACAATGTCCAGGCAACCAACCAATCAGTGGGGAGAAAAACAGGCATGACGGATTACAACGGGGACAAACGTCTGCATTACCTGCCCTTCGCTATCCAGAAAGGAAGACAGAATATTTCTACTCGTCTCAGTTTGTAGACAGGGAAGATCTCAAAGAGCAACAATCGATTATTAATCGATTTCAAACAATCCAGTGGGGAGAAAAGTAGGCATGACGGATTACAACGGGGACAAAAGTCTGCATTACCTACCCTTCTCTATCTGCAAAGAGGGACGACGTTCCTATTCGCCGCTGTTTGCAAACAGAGAATGTCTCGTTCTCAAAAGAGAACCAATATGTCAAGTAGCATTCAAAGCTAAATGAACCAATACCAACAATATCAGTATACAAATACCGATTTCAATACAAACAATCAATCAATCAGGTGGATAGAACCACCCTACCAATCAGGCGTAAAAACACCTTACTTAATCTTACCCGGACCGGACCATACGGACAGTTCTTCGACTTCCTCCTCCAGCGCCCGATCGTTCTCTTACTCCATGTAGCATTCCTGTGGGATTCCAGTCAGGACAATAGGTCACTCAAGAGAGGTCCGTTCAGAATTGGTGAAGTTCTTTTGATCGGCAGCCGGGCGAGGGCCCTCTCAAGGCAGGCATACCCCGATCATTTAGATGTTCACTTCTTCGTCTGGATCTCTCTTACCGAACCTTATGTCACTGATGGACCCCGCGTTGGGACGCCAATTGTGGAACATGAGCCCATAATTCTATCGATGCCCAGGCCGCTGGCGCAAACCGCCTCTTAGTTCCCATGTTGAATAATTACCAAATAAAGAGACGGGCGCTGGAAGCAGGAATCAAGAACAGAGTTTAATTCTCATGAGGAGAGCCAGTCATTTCGGACACGAAACACAGTGTCTTTCGGGAGGTGCTCTAACAAGTGAGCTGAGACTCTTGCTTTTATACCTTACAAAACACTTGATAGTACAATCAGGACAGTATGACGCAAAAGCAAGACATCCCTATAATCCTCGTGTCAATCCTACCCCACATATGTTCACAATGGGGACCCTTGACCTGCTGATAAGAGGGGAGGGCAATCACGCAGCTGAGTGTTCCGTAGGATGTGTACGCCTGATCATAGCCCCGGGGGTGGGGTGGCTAGGATCAATAGTGGATCCTTTGAAGGGGAGTGACTTCATACAATAAGGGCAGTAAATGGTATCTCCTGGCTCAGGCGATGGCCTCGGACATGTGTGGTCAGCCGGACTCGGGGGAGGGGGTCATCAAAGGAGTGGTATTCATGCCGCGTGGACAATCGAGCGCGGAGGGAAGGCTCGTCAACAGAGGGGTATTCATGGAAGAAAAGGAGGTGTTGGTCAGGCGCGGCCGTGACTCTCAAGGACAGGGCCTTGCAGAAGAAGAAGGTTTATGACTTGCCCATGTGAGGAGAAGGGAGGGGTAGCCAGGGTGGACACAGGGACAGAGTCACACAGAGAGAGAGAGAGAGATCTGATGACCCGTACATGAGAGAGCGGGGGCAGTCGGTGCAGCTGGGGAGGGCTACGTCAGCCAAGGCGAAGGATGCCTCTTCAAGAGGGAATGGGGGGGGGGGTTTTGTGCGGGTCAAGCAGGAGAGTTGCCTTTCACAGCAGGGTCGCGCAGAGGGAGAGGGTTTCATGGTCTATGCATGAGAGAGAGGGTTTAAGATACGCGCAGGAGGGAAACCGGGGATTCCAATGGGTAAAAGGCCATGGTGCCTAGAATGGCTGTACATATGCATAGGGGTATGGGCTCTTACTGGCAGAGTGATATGGTCAATAATTTACGGTATCCATGGTGCTCACAGGGAGAGGAGTGGGAGAAGAAGGGGAATGAATGCTGTCTATGTACATCAATTCCTTCAACTTTCACAGTCGCCCCTTTTTACATAACAGCAGTCATTTTTGCAATTGATGGGTTTACAGGTAGACAGGCATCGTTGATGAATTATCATTTTGTCGATACTAACATTTGGCGTACAATCATCAATTCCTTCAACTTTCACATTACCTTAGCCAATGCCTGCATTGTAATTGTAAAATTATCCCCTGTCTCGCCCAGGGGTCATTTAGAAGCTTTAAAGATAATTTCATTTTCAACCCGGACTTTAAGCTTGCTTCAAAAGTATGTTAACCATGCGAGAAGAAGTCACTTGAAATAGTCTCCTGACTCACCTAAGTGAAGCCTGATGTTCCTACCAAGGCATCTTCTACTAACTTGAAGCGATTGCCGCAGAACGCCTTTGAGACCCTGCTCATGTATAATTATGTTATATGTACATACTGAATAAATCGATGAGTCATGTATCTTTTCATCGGCCTATCGTAAAAGAATCACTACATAACTACATGTAATGTTTCTGTTAGAAATGCTTAATTTGCATATTAATGGAATGCCAATAATATGTCTTTCTAACACTTCCACAATGTGAAGTACTTTGAAGAAAGCATTTTAATACACCACTGAAACGGTATATGGCTTATTGATATGCTCTTCAAAATAATTGAGAAAGAGAGATATGATTGGGTATGACAAACAAGGTGCCTGAAAATAAGCTGAAGCCCTTTTATTCTATGTTGTAAGTGCAAAGAGTACTGTAACCTGGAAAATGATATGCTGAAGCTGCTTGTAAGTAATGAAAATGCTGCTGTGTTGCTTAGTAACTACTGAAATATGACTTTGTAACTGCACTATAAAGTCACTTTATTTAATTGCTTGAAATATATAATATGGTGCAAGCAATGCAAGTCAACATATTGGATTAGAGCTAATGATTTCTATGTTCCTACAACATATATTTAAGAAAAACAATTCCATTGCCCTCGTTCAGTGTAACTCATGCTTAATGCAAACAAATGTTGAACAATGTAATTCATATATGAACGTATGAAACAATTATAGGCAATTTAAATAAACAGAGCAGCAGTAATATAAACAAACAGCAGTGTGAAATAACATCAGAGAAAATTTGTCATAAACATTTCAGAGCAAAATTGTCAGGTATAGCCTAGCTGTTACTTGCATGATTGCACCGCTTTACCCCTTTATATAAAACGGAATAAAATATATGTATTGCATTTGTGTGTTTAGTATGTTACTAATATACCAGATAGACCCGAATAATGATTTTAATGTTCTTGTCGTTGATCAAGTATATGTTGAAGCTTCATAAAGAAAAGTAAAAACATCCCCTTGCGCCATGTAGCTTTTTGGTGGAACCATCTACACTGATGAGGTGGTCTTAGACAACAGTTCCTGACCATCTTATTCGTTTTGATTAAAGAAGTCAATGTTTGTAAGAAAATTACTTTGTAAATGATTCTTTTTTTTAGATCGATGCTATGCATAGGTACCTTGGTTGGATATCCTGGAAATCTGGCCTCACCCCATCAAAGATTAACTTTGGGCCTCCTGGCAAAGCAGGTTTTGAAAATAAAGTGAATAATACCGCCTCTCACTTGTACAGCTACACTTGGCTGAATATTGTCGTCCCATATAACGTGCTATAAGAAACCAATCTAATCTCATAATGAAGCCTAACTCCAACCGGGGATTGTGCCAAAACCGCAAAATCCCATTCACCTGTGACCACTGCTGCTCTCGTTCGCCAAGAAACAGAAGTATTTAACTGCCCAAAGAGAGAAAATACTTTTTAATTCCGAAGTAAAATTTCAGTTTCGCACGTTTTTCAATGTCACGCTGTAATATGTCAACATGCTTTATTCAATTCGAGTTAAAATGTAATTGAAACAATTAATCGATAGTGTGGTTTATCTAGTTCAGAGCAATTAACAGTCTGCTGTTAAAGAAGCAGCATGAATGGTGTAATAGAAGCGCTGGGTTGGCACGCTGGCATCACCGCAGGGACCTGCCTCAGATCTTACCTGCTGATCTGCTTACACTTGTACTGCCAAGAGGATCCACTTTCCCCTTGAGCCATAGACATCATTCAGCCGACAAGTAGATTTTGCACATCTTGAACACATGGACTATTTAAAATGGTTATCACATGAACACTTAAACAGTAAAACCTCTTGTCGTTTTTCACTGCATTAAATGTTTTATTCGGTTATAGCTACTCATTAAACAAAATATGTTAAGCAAGTCTGCATGCTTTGAGTGCTTTTTTGTTGGATAAAAGATTAAAGTATAAATAAAAATAAAAACAAAATAGTTATAATCCTTCGAGTGCAAAATATCAAACACTTGATTGTTCCTCTTTCAGTGGTGGCTACAAGAATAGACACAATTGAAACCCATCTTTGCAGGAGGAGGAACACTGATTTCACATCACTCAAGCACTTTGAGATAACTTTTTATGGGTAACAGAGTGTGTGTACCTGTTGGTAAAATGCTCTTGTTTGAGTCCCTATCATGTTGAAAATGATTCGGCATTATTGTTTGCCCTAAGATTGTCATTAAATGTTTGTAACTTACAAATGTGTTCCAAGTAAAGAAAAGTATGCAAATACTACTTATGCATATGAATGCTATACTGAATATAAATATCTCGGAGTCTTATTAAATAGTAGAGGCTCGTACAAATCTCAGATGGAGGCCCTGCACCGGAAAGGCACCACAACTTCACTAGCAATGAAGCCCCTAAAGAAAGCCCTACCAGGCCTAACCTTAGCCACTACTACAGGGTATCCAAGCCAAGCTACAATTAATGCAAATTTATGGAAGTAAATCAATGTGAGTGAGGGGTGAGATTGCTTTGGACAAAATCATCATCAGCACCTACAGAGCGATCTTCCACCTCCTGACCTACGCATCTCCTGCCCAAATGTATCTAGAATGTGGCCTGCAGAAGCAGACTGTGGCTAGGAGGGGTGTGCACATACAAAGCTGGCACAAGGTCAGAGGAGCAAAGCAAGGATCACTAAATTCACACCTCTGGATAGAATTGACATGCCATGGAAAATCACCTACCAGAGAGTACCTCTTAGACTCCCTATCAAAACTAGGTCTAATGAACCTGAGGGCCACCTCTGCAACTCGACAGAGCTTCAAGAAGGCAGTAACAAATGTGTCAAAAACCATCACCATAATTGAAGAGAAAGAAACCTTGGCAAAAACGTCACATGGCTGGTGTGTGCTTAACAATTATAAAGTCCTCAAACCACAACCATACTTAAGTGTAGGATTCAAAATGAAGACAAAAGAACAATTCTTAAAACTTCGTCTGGGCATACTACTGATACTCCTGCATCTACCTCCCTGGAAAAAGAAACAAGGTGAGCATACTTACCACCTCTGTGGGAACGCAAGTTAGGATCTTGTGCATGTTATGTTATCTGCATCTACCCAAACCTACTTGACATTAGGGGAACTCTGCTTTGTCTCACCTTCAAATAAAACTGCATCAGCACTTGCAGGTAGGCAGCGAAGCTATACTTCAATTCAACTGTCACACAACTAAACTGCTACCTCACAATGTTTTTCATTATAGTAGAAAGGAGACTGCCTCAAACATTGCCTCACAACAAATGCACAAAGAGCAAGAAACAATTGGCCCAAGAGGATACTGATCAATACACAGGAAAACGTCAGGACACTACAACAACATTCAACGGCTGAGCACTCTACCACTTTTTGCAAAACCTATGCAGAACCCCCATTCAAGTATCCTGGGAACTGAAAAAGCTGAAAAATCAACAAGATCTCATAAAACAAACCAGGTCAACAAGTGAATAAACTGAACACAACAAAACAAACAAGCGGGATACCACATACGCCAACACTGCCATTCATATACAATACAGCACTCCAAACACTGGGGACCCTAAGAACTGCAAACCTTTTTAGCATCGCTCTACTCACCATTTAAATTACAGCCGACTATCTGCAGCAGTATACCAATTGATGGAGAATGTCAAGAAGAAATTATATGCTCAACATTAGTAGACATGGGGAAGAAAACATCCCTTTTTACACAGTAAGCTTCAAATTCCGATTTCTCAGATTACTGACATTTTGCAGGAATGCCACCACTTTAACATTGGCGCCCAGAAAAAAATGCACATCCTTTTTTATTGCTTCTTAGCACATTTTATCTTTTTATTTATAATGTAACTGAAATTGCAAAGGTTTCAACTAATCATGCAAATAAAGACTGCTATGCTATATGAATGCTATTCTTTCCTATTTTACCAACATACAAAGGATCCACTTTTTAAAATCAGTCAGTTTGCATGGACTGTTCCCATGAGGCACAGGGTCAAGACAGATTTGCATATGGCCATGTCTGATCTGGGATGGCGTGGTGAGTAAAATAACAATGGATTAAACCCAGATCTGTGATGGGGGTGAATGTTTTGCCAATGTGCAACATTCCGTCCATCATCTGGTGTGTTTTGCTGTTCGCCCTATGTGGGAAGGGTACGCCCAGACTTGGGTCCTGTGCTCACTATGCTACTGGAGTCAAACTATCCTGGCTGATGACCGCTGATAGCCAGAAACCGGTCCTAGGATGCTTGATTCTGGTCCAGGGAAGACATGGCTTGGCAGATCGGGCTGGACTGTTCCTAAGAGGCACAGGGTCAATATTGATTTGCATATGACCATGTCTGAACTGGGGTGGGATGGTGAACAAAATAACAATGGATTAAACCCAGATCTGTGACGGGGGTGAATGTTTTGCCAATGTGCAACATTCCGTCCATCATCTTGTGTGTTTTCCTTTTCTGCCCTATTTTGGGCCACAATATATTGCTGGTTGTTAGATTCTTCACACTGCGGCACTGCTGTCTAGTGCACAGTCAATGTTTCCTGACCCCATAAAACATGTAGAGTTTGTCTAATCCCAGACTGGCTTTTTCTTTACTTTCTTATATGATACCCAACATATACCTATGCCATAGAAAGTTAACATGTCACTTGTAGACAGCAGCACATATTGTGTCATCCGTTAGTGTGACAGAGGTAAACATGACTTCATGCCTATCATTATAGAAAGACAACTGCAGAGGGAAATCTGCACATGATTAGTTAAAGTAACCTTTTTTAACAGATACAAATCTTGCATTTAAATAATAGTAAGTCACACCATTGTAAGCCTTGTAGCCCACAAGGTAGGGTCCATAGTATGGTAAAGTGGAAGATGTAGAAAAATAATGTTAATATTTCCCTACATGGCTAAGCTGCTACAAACTTTTTTCAGCAGCCAATTCAACGATGTAGTCAGCTTTATAATACATATTAGGGAAAAGTATCTCTTAGAAATTTCCCTTTACCTGCCTGAGCTTTCAGGTGGCTAATGAGCATTAGCTTCTGCCATTCCCAGTCTATTCTCAGCCTGGAAAGGGGTGTGAATTTCATCCCAGGAGCAAACGATAGGCTTACCTGAATGGCTCTTCTGAACTCAGTAGAATATGCAGGGTGGGGGCTGCACACCTCCCATTGACACCACAGGGTCAAATATTACATGACAGGTGTGGTTGAAGCATGTGTAAACGTTGTCAGCCTGATGGACCTGGCCCTTTATGCAGCTTTATCCCCAAATGTTATGCCTTTTACCACCTATCTTTCTGTTCCTGTTTTGTTGGCTTTAGGACTCAGGGCACTTTACCACTGCTAATCAGTGCTAAAGTGTGTATGTTCTCTGTGTAAATTGTGATTTTTATTGGTTTGCAATGATTGCCATATTTGATTTACTGGTAAGTCCCTAGTAAAGTGCTTTATATTTGCCTGGGCCTGTAAGTCAAATGCTACTAGCGGGTCTGCAGCACTGATTGTGCCACCTTCACAAGCAGCCTTTCAAAGCTGTCTCAGACCTGTCGCTGCACTGTCTGTGAGTGCAGTTTTCAACTGCCATGTCGACCTGGCAAGTGCACCCACTTGCCAGACCATAATCTTCCCTGTTTAAACATGTAAGGCACTCCCATGGGCATGGTGCAGTGTATGTGAAAGGTAGGACACACACCATCAGTATATGCCTTATAATCTACAATGATAAAAAAGTGAATTGTTCTTCCATTTTAGAAAGCCTAGTTTAAAAATTCTGACCGATTTCTGAGCAAAGTTGACTATTTGCCATTATGAACCAGGTCAGGAAACACATACACAATAAATGTTAAGGAGACTGAATATATTCCTTTTAAGGAAGCTGCTCATAGGATGTCAGATGTTGGTGAGGTATTGAAAGGTTATAAAACTGTCCTATGGTCAAGAGAACAGATTAGCTTGGAAAAACATATTGACAGCAATATATACAAGGAATAGATGTCAATATCAGTGAGGTACAGAAACTAAATGCACAAACACATATTCTGACATTAAAGACAAATGTTTTCGTGTTCGATCTGATTCAAAAATTGATTCCTGCATTCAGTGGAATATTCCAATTACAACATTGTGAGGGTGACGAGTCAAGGATACTTATGCATGACTTTATTTAGAAGACATGCAATCTCTTATTTCATCTCTTATTTAATTGAATAGTTGTCGATTTGATAATTCTATTTTTACGTTTCGAGTATTTTTGAAATATAAATTACAAAATATAATGCCTCATGGTGCACCAAAAAGTAAAGAGCTGTGCACCACAGCTAGGATATCAAATAAGTAGCAATGATTAAGAAATGTAGTAATTTCCGAGGCAGATGTAAACCAACAATAAAGGGTAGGTTATTTCCAAAATTGTTTTCTCTGGACAATGCCGATCTTGAATTTTTAGATAAAAAACTGTGAAAGATATGGGAAACAAAACAGCAATACACTGAGACACAAAGACAGTCAATAAGAGATGAATTAAAAGATATGCACCACTGTTTCCTGTTTGCTACCTGGAAATGGGGGGCGTGGATACATCTAGATAGATAGGGATTAATGAGGGAACGTTACTGGGCTTTTTGAGTAGAGTCACCAATAAGGACACCATTCCCTGTGGGACCTTAATGAACTTGGCCCTTTTTGCAGGGTCATCCCCGAACCTTTTGCCTTCCTTCTAGCCTTTTTTCTGACATGGTGTTGGTGGTTCTAGGACTCTGGGCACTTTAGCACTGCTGTCCAGTGTAAAGTGTGTGTGCTCTCAGTGGTAAACATGGTAAGATTAGTCTACACCTGTTTGGCACATTTCATTTAGCTGTCAGTCGCTTGTAAAGTGGTATCTCATGTACCAGGGGTGGTAAATTAAATGCTACTGGTAGCCTTGCGGCGCTGATTGCACCACCCACCAAAGTAGCCTTTCAAACCGGTCTCAGGCCTCTGCCGCTGCAGGGCCTGTGCGTGCAGTGTTACTGCCACTGTGACGTGGCACCTAAAGTGTGTGCCATGTCCGGGAGCCCCCTTTTACTACATGTCAGTCACCCCTAAAGTAGGCCCTAGCTAGCCCTATGGGCAGGGTGAATTGTAGGTAAAAGGTAAGACATGTACCTTAAGTATGTGACATGTCCTGGTAGTGACAAACAGACATTTTGGTTTCTCACTGCTGTGAGGCTACCCTACCATAGGAATGCATTGGGGATTCCCTGATAAGTGTTTCAGTGGTAATTCCTTATATGAGAGGAGCAGTGTGGTCAAGTTTGGTATATTTGGAATAGTGATAATAAATGCTACGCAATGGTGTGCACAGATTTATTATAACTATTTTAGAAATACCACTTCTAGAAGTTGGCATTTCTGTGTGCTATGTTTCTGCCTGCCTGATGTGGATTGCATGTCTGGCTTTTGAGTGCCAGGGGCTGGTGAGGTGTGTGTGGCTCCAGAGAGTGCAGGGTAAGTTAGTGCTAGACTGAATAGGGGATCTGCAATTGGAGTAGTGGGAGGAGTAGTCCCCTGACCCTGAATAGGTTTGTGCCTGTCTAGGTGAATGCTGGCTCCGCATTCACCTAGTGGTGTGTCTAATGACGAGCCCCCACCTGACAAAGAGGAAAAGGAGCCTTGTCAACAAAGTGCTCCAAAACTCCCCAGAACCAGTTTAGGATGGTTCCCTCAAGCCCTGTGCAAGGGCAGACAAAGCAAATGTTGGTATAAATATTGGGGCTGTGACCCATGAAAAGGTTTTGCTGTGACCTGTTGCTGTTGGGCTCCAGGAGGAACCGCCACAAGGGACTGCCTCCCTGCTGAAGGGCCTTGTGTGCTGGCCTGCCTGGGCCCAGCTGTGCCCCTTGAAACTGTAAGGGTCCTAGTGCCTCGTGAGCGCTATCTTTTATTGCCAAGGAGAAGCGGAGCGTGCATGCTCTGCAGCACTGTGCTGTCAAGGCAACCTAAGGGAATCCCAGCATGGGGATTCCCCTGCACTGGGCAGGAATCGAGCACACCTTGATGCCTGTTCAAAAAGCGGGTGCCCACCCTGTATTGTGGTGCCCTGCTGAGAGAACCGTTGCGGAGATCCTGCTCCGTACTCCGGGATCGGACCAAGACCGGAAGTCGGGCATCGGTTGCCTGACCAAGGGCAGGACCATCAAAGAAGTCAATCCCTGCCCGGAACCACCGGAAGACAGGCAGTGAAAGCCTGGTAGTAGGTGCAGCCAGGAAGAGGAGCGAGACGCAGGATACGGCTGCCAGCATTGAGGCGGGACTCTGTGTTAGTGAGGAGAGCCCTGCATGCAGTCCAGAGCGTCCAGAGTCTCGCGGGCTCCACAGAGAAGTCCTGTGTCCCAGGAGAGCGACCAGCTGAAACCTGGAAAGGCCGAGAGCAGGACCAGTCGAGGCACATTGCCGGTGCCTGTCCCAGTTGAGAGGCCGTGGGAGAGGTGGGGTAAGTGTGGCCCTATTTTCCCCGCAGTAACAGCTACCCCGGATGGTAGTGGGCATCTGTCTTGAGTCACTTCCCGCCCCAGAGCTGTTTTTGCGAGGCATATTGTCAGTGCCTGAGGCTCAAGAGGCACGACAGTGCCAGTGCCTGTTTTGCCTTTCTCATCTAAGCCACGAGAGTGCAGGCAGCTGCAACATTTGGGGCCATTTCTTTGGTGATATTAAGAAAAGGGTGAGATACACCCCACGCCCCGGTGCCTTGCTCACATCCCTTTATTTGCAGTGACAGCTACGCCCTGACTTTTTGGATATAGGACATTGGAGCACCAGTGAAAAGCCTGTTTGCCTGGGGTCATGATTTACGCTAAAGGTGCTGTGTGCACTTTATCTGTGAAGGTAACATGGTGCAAGGCTCTAAGGTGATGTATGCATCTGGTAGTAGTGTTACTGTGGTGCACTACTGATTTATGTATAATGTGTTTATGCCTAATGTGATGTTGCAGAATGTTTTTATGCTGATGCCTAATGTCATGCTATGATTCTTTAGGATGATGCCGAATATGTAATGGGTTTATGCTTATGAGGTCTACCCATAATATGTTTATCCCAAAGTGATGCAAACATAATGTGTTTATGGTACAGGTTATAATGCTGAGTTCATTATTGCGCCAGTAGTTACTGGTTGTGTTTTACAATTGCTACTTGTGCTTTCTAAAGGTTCTGACAGTGACCCAAATTGGCCCTATCATGTATATAATCCCCGGTAAATATTGCCTAGTGCCAGTTGGCACAGTGTATATGCGTGATTCTAATTCTAATGTGCTTTGGATAATACAAAGGCTATTCTTATATAACCTTGTGTGGAGTTTCTTTTGTGGTGTGCCTAGTGGCATGCTGCTGTGTGCGTGTTGCACAAATGCTTTACACATTTCCTCTGGGATAAGCCTGACTGCTCGTGCCAAGCTACTAAGGGAGTGAGCAAGGGTTATCTTCGGCGTGTAACTCCCTTGCCCTGACTAGAGTGGTGACTTCTGCCTGGCTTAAGCGCAAGCCCTAGCCAACCAGAAATCCCATTTCTAACAGACCTCAAGAAAGAGCACTTTCCATGTTTATCAAATGTATCTAGTCTTGGTTAAGCAATTAGCAATAGTCCTTATGCAAGATCCAGCTTGCTGTCCCATGCTGATTTTGAGCTAGACGTATTTTCATCAAAGTAAATTTCTCTTCTTAGTCATGTGTGATTACTACTGTTGAGATATTAGGAAAGACTGATAACCAGAATTCACACATATGACCAAGAAAAATTAAGTGTGAAAATACAATTCTTATTAATTGATTCCCACATGTGGGTGCAGCATGCACAACGTGCTAATTTACTCAGCAGTTAGTGGTTTTTTAAATGGGAAAAAACTGCCGCTCACTGCGTGTTATGTTACCACTGTAAACAAAAAGAAGTAAAATGTTTTAGTGCACATAAATACACTGTTTCTTCCACATACAGAAGAGTATTTTGTTTCATTGTATCAGTCCAATTTGAATGCGTAGAATTAACCTCTGGGTTGCTTTAACCTGTTGGAAACTCAGCTATGTAGGACCTAAACCTTAACTTTCCATCCTAATTACAGCACAACAGAATGTGCATGCTTACAAATGTAATTCAAGAATACACTTTTATATTGATGTATTGAAATATAACTTTCATTCCAAAGTGTAAGTGGTTGTAATATGAACTCGGTTACTATTTTAGTGAGATTTTTGTAGGAAGTCAAAGATCTACATCGCCATTATATGTTAAATGCTTAAAAACCTGTCTTATCAGTTGAATTGGTTTAAAGAAGGAGATTATAAAATGGTATTTTATTGAACAGCAATTGACCTGATTAAGTAATATGTTTTCATTTTATTAAGGAGTCTTTAAGTATTTGCTATATCCAGTAAGTGCAGTATCTCTCCAAGAGAAAAAGAATTCAGTACAAAGAAAACTAATGATGATGTTCTATGTCACTGGCATAGTATAATTATTTGTGAATCTTGGACAGAAAGCTATCTTTAACATCCATGTTACAAGAGCACCCAAGGTAGACATATTTATTTAGGGCAACTGTATCTTAACTTACAACTCTAGTCTTTTAACTCTATTACAACATATAGGCCCTTCCTTATTATTAAAGATTATATACATTAAACATACCAACAATTTAGTTTATCATTTACTTTAAGAAATTAAATCTAAGCCCAAAATCCACCTCCTCAACAATATATGAACTATCGATATGTTTAGTTTACAAATATACATAGATGTATATGTTTGTTTCATATGATTGCAGCATTATGCGAACATTCTTTATTTAAGTACATTTTCAGACATACCCTGAATGTATTTCAAATTGTAACTTGATTGGAAACTGATTAAAATAATAGAACTTAAATATAAACTGCATTGACCTCTGGATATTATCACCAAATATCCTTTATATGGCAAATATTTCAGATAATTTCCTTAATATAGTATTTGCAATGCATATTACAATATGTACCACAGGCCCGAGCACACATATAATATCATTTACATTAATGTAGAGTAATATCAACCACCACAATATTATATAACGTATGTCTTTAATGTTCTTTCTTCTTTTGGTCCAGCCAACACGTGTTTCGTCGCCCGGGAGTGACCCACGCCTTCCTCAGGGCTGCTTGACCTGCTGGTTGTGCGGTAGACCTTTGAGCCGGTTATACTTTTGTCACGGCCAAAAGGGCATGGAAATGGTAATGGTATCCATGCCGTCATGAGTCACGGTTGGGCTGTGCTCATGACGGCATAGTTCCGTCATGACCCCGCCCGTGATTCAAATGTCCAGCACCAGGCTGGAATTCCTGCCGCAGCCAAGGTATTAAATGGTGTTGTTGGTATATATTGTGAGATGTGTTTTTATCATTTGTTCAAATGAGTGTGGAAACTACTGTCAACTTGGAGGAATTCAGAAATATTACTCAATATTTCTATTTATTTATTTCCGCTTTGCTAATGTCCTTCCACTTACAAGAAAAACCTTAACCAAAGATAAAAAGTTAATAAAAACACAATAAATATTGAAGCTCTAGAATGTAATTTGCAATGGTAAAATCTGTTCCTTTTAATATTCTATGGGTGAGGGTACAAACAAATAGCACAATTCACACATCCGTACAAATAAAGCAGTACACCCACTTCAGAAGCCAAGTAGCAGCTTGACTGTGCAAAGCTGCACTTATTGAAATATCCCTGACAACAATGAAATGTGTTACAGAGGGCAATGTGGTGCTAACTAGACTACAAATTTTAAAATGAACACAATAAAATAAAACAAACCGCTTTTTAATGCCTGTGAAATTATAATACCCGCAATGGATTCAGATACTTTCACCAAAAAAACGTTTGGCCATTCAGCTCTACACGTTGAGGCCCTTTTACTGACTTATTCAGTTGCATTTGGCATTCTTCAGTATAATCCAATATCAGAATCCCATTACTTTTTCTGTCCAGGTAATATTCCTGGTCTAAAAGAGTTATGTAGTTCAAGCTATTCACCTCATCTAAAAGCTTTCAATGGCACACATGACGAATATGGAAAGTTTAAAGTAATTCTGCATGATATTTATTTGCATGTTAATCAGAACTAAAACTGGTACATGTGTATGATGTTGGATTGCCTATCTTGTAAGCTCTTCATTCATGTTAAAATGTATACATGCCAGTGAAGATAATAACAAAATGAATACATCTAATACAATTGACATATTCTTTAAAAAAAACTAGAATAGAAACACCCAGGGGCAATGGAATTGCAATGTATGTGATGCATACATTCCGAATCATTATATGAAATAACATTTGTATTTACATTTGAGAATTAAAGACAATGTTCTAGGCAAATAAACTGTGATTTATAGCCTGAACCAGCATTTGTAGAGGTCTAAGATCTAGTGCAATAGTGCCCACATGGATGGGGTGAGCTAATGTGTATGCAAGTATCACCCATGAACCCCACAATAACGTGCGAGTACAGTAAGGTGTGATTTCGGCCAGACCAAGCTCAACATACAAGTGTCATTTGTGAAGATTGAACTTGCATGATTTGCGGGATGGGTGCAAGATGTGTAGCCAGCCCTTTACAGACAGGGCCCCAAATATTTATCAGCAGGTAGAACTCCCACACATGCTAGAAATTTGGTGTTTTGTGTAACAATAAGCAAAACGGCGAACCAGTGTCTCTTTTCTTTATGAAAAAGCCAAGAATGGTTATGAAGACAAGCAGGCAATTGTGACGTCATTGCAACAGTACACGGGTGTTTACTTTTAGGTCATATAGTGCTGAAATATTATAAAATACTGCTCTGACATCATAGTGAAGTTTGCAGTTGTGACATCACGACAGTTCTGTTTTTATCAGCTGTAGAGATATAGAGTTGTGTCACAGGTTCTGGTATCAAAACACAAAACACCTTAGAGTCAAGCTGACAAAATGGTGGTCCAACCACAATACTACAACCGAACCGAAAGAAGCTTTCTACTTGTGCTATTAAAACAGAAAACGCTTGCAGGGATACCGAGAGGTAATCTAATAGATGTTTTCCTGGATATTGCCTCTGCCTGAAGTAGTTTCAAATTCATGAGTGGCTAACGATATCTGCGTTTTGAGCTGGGAATGTATTTTTGCTTGAAATGGAGGGCTCACTGATGGGCGAAAAGGTTTTCATTGGTGCTTCAATTCAAGTGAATTGCACATGTGTATTCCATGAAATCTATGTCAATAAAAAAGCAAGCTGGGTGTTGCCATCAGTTACACCTTTCACTTAAACAGAAGTGGTAAGTGCAGAAAATAGTTACAGCTTCAACAGGATTGTACCAGAGACACATTATGTACTGCTTCCTTTTGTTTGGAGTGTTATTTCAATACAAATATCTCCTCTGCATACGCAGTACTTCGGATCTCTTTAAAAGGACTACGCCATAAATGATAAAAATCACATTTCGTGTATAGTCTGGCACTCCCATCTGCTCTGCACAAATGACAGATCACGAAATCAAAAATTCTAAATATTGTTTTAATGCAAAGGTTATTACATTAGCCGCTAACTCCACGACCTATTTTGCAGATGTCGCTCCTTAACAGCGTAAAACCTTGTTACTGTAGACATAAGCGTATAAAATTGTACTCAAAACTAATCCTATGCTTTATGGCTCAGGAGGTTGTAAGACCTTAAGTACTCGGTGTAATTTATTATCTGGGACTAACGCTGCAATGAAAACATAAGAAGGAAAGAACAGCCACCTCTTGATGAGATGCAGTGTGTACCATATGCTAGAACAGATGCAAACCTTTGACACCAACCGCATCCCGCCTTATCACCATGACACCCACACCACTATCCATGACGGCGCTTGTTAGAACCAACCCAGGTATTATAATGCAATGTGTGCTTTGAATTTGTCTGCCTCAAATGATCAAGTGCAGCTCTAACAAGCTTAGGACGTTCATGGCTTAATCACATATATCGGAGCCCCCATTAGGAAACTGAAGTACCCACTGATTTATGCTAAATTGCGCCCTCTGAATGTCTTTACATGCAGCTTATGTGCAAAGTTGTCAAAGGCTGTCGCGCACACTCGTCTTGTCATATCGTGTGAAGTGGTGTCATCATGTGTGTCAGGTTGCGTGCAGTTTTGATGTAGATGGCACTGATTTTTCGTGCCTTGTCAAGAACGCCCAGCATGGTTAACCCAATTCATGCCAAGGGGGAGAGAAACCATAGCACCTTATATTATTCTGCACGATTGTGTATGAAAACTGAGTTACAAACAGCTCTTAAACTCTTAGAATATAACATGCTGATTCAACATTGCTGAAAGAGTTCAATAGCAAAACTCTAATGGCCACCCTTGGGTTTCAAGTGGTTCGAAGCAATTCTACGTGGTAAAGCATGTGTTGCATGGCATTATCGGTGTTATATTCAGTAAGCATTGCCTGCACAAGATGTTTAAGGCCTGCATCAAAACGCCAGATTCACATTTTCTAGCCTACCTTTCCAAGGCAACAAGGCAAAATTTGAGGACATTTGTTGCAGTTTGGGCTTTTGTGGTGGTTCTGTAAGATAGCGGTCTACGGTGGCCTTAATCTAGTACTGGCCCATACATTATTGAGCTGTAATAATGCATCTTTGATGCACAATTACGGCATGAATGCTCTTTTGTAAAGAGAGTCATGAAAATGACTAGTAGTAAACTAGGTATGGGCTATTAATGCATATATTGATATTCATTTCGGACATATAGTTTTATGCTTGAGTGGTTTTACAATTCTAAAGTATACTATATGTGGTAACTATGGAAAAAGGAGAAGGAGCACAATTGAGGATTTTCTTATCCGATACGCTGGCCCTCACTCATTTGCTTCTGATTTCTACACCACGTGGCATTTTGTTTACCATTGTCCAGTTAGAAACAGCACCCAAGAGATGGGCTTTATTCTACACCTGGCAATGAGACATATTCTGCAGACAGTACCAAGATCTAGTAGGGCCCCGGTGTGTCTCCTGTGCTGTATTCATTTTACTTTGTTTTAGCAGTAGTTTTAAAATATGAACAATTGGAAATGAACACGTGTACAGTAACAAAATATTGAATTCTGGTTGGATTCTAGCATGTCAACATCCATTAGTAAAAAACATAGCCAAAATTTGAGGAAAGCTTCATTACAGATGTTAGTCACATATCTCTACACTTATTTTACATAATAACTCGCTGTGATGATCACAATGTTCTAGTAAGGAGCTAGAGTGCTAAGCTTGCTCATAGATTTGGCAGCACTGGGCGACGGGCTGCTGGGTGAAAATGTTTAGAAATGCTTCGCTTTGGTCTCCATTAGACTGAATATGCAGATGAAACTGCTTCCTGTCTGTGCTGCTACACAATCTAAACGCGGCGGAACCCCCAAGAACCATTCTTAATGCTTCCATGGCATTGTCATATGTAGTTAAAAATAAGCATGCCTGTTGAAGCAGTTTTAAACTGAGTGAACCATAGATGTTCTGTTAAGTAAAAGCAACCGAACAATCCTTCTGCAGGACCAACAGGCGAGTTAAAAAGAAAATGTTTTATATTTAGCTGGAAACTAGGTGTCTTTCATTCCCTCAAATGGCTATAGAGAGCATGTTCCATCGCTATATAATCAGGCAGGGTTACAGGAGATTTTTGCCAATTGATATAGGTCTTATAGTTAAGGGGAATACTTCACAGAAATGTTGATCAAAAGTACCTCTGGTAAATACACAGCTGCTTGAATCCAATCTATTTAATAGATGTTACCCAGATGAAAGGTTGTCTCGTTGTTAAAAACATGATCACATTGTTTTCACTTTAATAACATCAGCACCATCTCACACAGAACTCTGTGGGATTTGGCCACATCCATCTTGGAAATAAAAGAGGTAGGTGCTGTTGCAATACCCAGTCATAATCCTAGGAAAATCTTAATGACCAAAATTGAACGAGGAAAGGATGAGTTTTGTTGTAATCTGTTGATTATTTAAAGGTTGTGGTAACATCTTTTAACAACAGCCTTGCATTTACATGGGTGCTGCTAAAAACCTGGTGACTTTGCAGTGGTAGCTTATTTTGTACTGGGAATTGGATTTGACCTTCAGTTCAAGAGCAATATGGAATAAGGACTTGACTTGGAGTAGAGTTCGAATGAAAACTCCTCAGATTTGTGGAGGAATGCTAAATCAACTAAACAGTCCACTGGTAAAGTAGCCTCCTCCATCGATTAATGTGGTAGACACAATTCCCACAGGAGATGCTCTTCTTCCTAATATCGGAGGTTTTCCTATTTATTCCCTGTCTAAATCAGGCCTAAAGAATGATGACCAATTCTGCCATTGTGTTAAAGGCAGTGTTGAAAGGAAGCTAGAATGATTCTAAGCCATTGTTATCCTAACGAAGAAAAAGTCCAAGTGGGAAGTTCATGTTAGTTTAAATAACATTTTTCCCTGAACAATACAATATACCAATATGCATCGGTTTCATCTAGGATGCTCTTTCTTTCTTTACTCGATGATCTGCACTTATCTAAGACACTGACCTATTCCTATCATTACACTAAGTAGATTTCCAATCTTGGATCTCAATTTGTGGAGCACTCTCCTAGATCATCCGTAATTTCATGGTAATAATTTTATGTTCCTAGTTCCACGCATGCATAAAAGTTCAGACCATTTGCAGTCTTTCATGCTTTGAAAATATATTTAATAACATTTCTATTCGTTTCCATTGGTACATGGATTCATAGGTGCTTAGAGGTAGTTCTACTGGAATGTGGACTATATGGACCAGAAATGGACCAGAAATGGACCATACTAATAGAATTTATAGTAATTTGACAATGAAAAGATGCTAATTAACAATGTAACAACATTGACCTGTTCTTCCTACACTAATGTTCAGTTTTTACAACTGAAGACTTGTAATGAAGCAGCACATGTACTTATGCCAATATTCACTGTGCAACTCGTGCATGATTCGATTTCTGGGAAATATTACATACAGAAGTACCAATTTTCTGATAGATGACTTCTATTTCCCTATTCCACATATACAAAAAGTTTTGTGATGAAAGGATGGGGTATTTATCACATTTGACCACTTGGATCTTCCCTGCAAACAAATAAATCAACAGCTTTGAACAAATCTAAAGCAAAAATATTTGTATAAAAACAGGTATTGGCTGCTTTAAAGTAATCAGATGACAAAAATTGATTTAGTGTAAAGCCTATCTTGATCCAAAAGATTAACTTTCAACCACAATCCTAAATAAAAGGAATGGGAAACATTACATATGTATCATCGAACACACACCCAGTACAATAAGATGAGTACAATAAGTACAATAAGACAAAAAATTCAAGACAGTTTGAATAACCCTGACCAGCCACTTGCCCCGCAATCGGAGCTAGCCTTACATTGCCATCCTCTTCCACCTTCACTTCCCCTAATATCAAGGGTTAAAGCAGAAATGACCAAATTTACTCAGGTTGAAAGTATAGATGTCATGGCCATATTAAAAACTCTGAAGTCAGGGTCACCTATAAATCCTTGCCCTGCAAGGGTCCTGAATGGAATAGCTGAAGTAATTACCCCCATGGTCACCGCCCTGGTTAATGAATTCCTAACTTCAGGAACTGTGCCCACCAAGTGGAAACAAGCCAAACTTCTCCCTCTGATAAAAAAAAACCTCCGCAGATCCATCGATCACCTCCAATTACAGGCCCATATCACTCCTACCAGCCCTTGCCAAAGTTTGCGAAAAGGCGGCATTCCGGCAACTTGAGAGATTCGTGGAATCCTCTGAAGCTCTTCATCCGGCCCAATCAGGGTTCCGCAACTCTTTCAGTACTGAAACTGCATTGGTGGCAATGGCTGAGGCCATTAGGGAATGCCTTGACGGAGGCGGCAGAGCGGCCCTTATTCTTCTGGACCTCTCTGCCACGTTCGACACGGTGCCCCACCTCCAGCTCCTATCTAGGCTGGAGGACATTGGCATCTCGGGCACGGTTTTAGATTGGATCAGGTCTTTCCTATCTGACCGTACCCAACAGATTTGGTTACCCCCATATCACTCCTCTAATAGAAGGGTAGAAACTGGAGTACCCCAGGGGTCGACCTTAAGTCCCCTTTTATTTAATATTTATTTAACTCCTCTGATCTGGCTGGCAGAGAGCTGGGGTGCCAAGATAATGGCCTACGCCGACGACACCCAGCTTCTCTTCACCTGGGAAAAGGAGAACTTGTGCACCTCTGGAGTACGCCAATGCCTATCCTCAGTATTTGCCTGGCTAGCTAAATCATGCCTCAAATGCAACGAGGATAAAACAGAAATTCTGCTCTACGGCCAATTCCCCATTGACTTTAAGGAGTCTATTTGGCCCTGTGAATCAACATGCCCAACGGGAGAGAGTGGGATTGCCAAGAACCTGGGTATCTGGTTCGGAGCCGACTTATGTTTTCGCGACCAGATCTCGCGCTTGGCGGGGACGTGTTTTGGAACTCTGACCACTCTTCGCAAATTCTTTCCCCTCCTTCCACAAATGGCCAAAGAAACGGTAGCCAGAGCTCTGGTACTCTCCCGTCTGGACTACTCAAACGCCCTTTATATAGGGGCCCCTGACTATATGATCAGAAAGTTACAGGTAGTCCAGAATGCTACGGTGAGACTCATTTTCAACATCCCTAGGAGACTCAGCGTTCGCAAACAGTTGAAGGAGATTCACTGGCTTCCTGTGGCACAAAGAGTGCGCTTTAAAACTTTGGTCATCGTCTATAAAGCCCTCAATGGACCGTGCCCTTCCTATCTAGCCAAAAGATTCACACTCTACCTCCCGACCCGTCAGTTGCGTTCTACCTCTAAAAAGCAGGTGGTCGTCCCCAGATTCAGAAGAGTCCGCCTGGGTGGACAATCTCTAACGGTAAAGGGAGCTCAAATGTGGAACGCCCTTCCAGACGCTCTTAGACACGCTCCCAATCTGACCAATTTTAAAAAACTGCTTAAAACTCACCTCTTTCAAAGTTCATGAATAGCAGACTCCTTTTTCCATTCTGATCCAGTTTCTTCCCCGCGCCAGGACAGTCATGACTAGCGGTGCGCGTTATAAATCCACATATAACATAACATAACATGTATTTCAGAGTTCGGAAATATGTCCAGGGCAAGAAGCAATGAGATGCAGAATTTGCTTTTTTAAAAGAGATTGAATGTTATGAAAAAACATTAAAGCAGCCAATTGCATTACAAGAACCTTGAGACATGTCTGTCCTAAGTATAATACATAAAGATTGTGAGAGATATTTAGAAAATATTTTAAAGCTAGCAAATAAATTCTGTCAAATATCTATGAATTAAAAGCCTATTAGAGACCAAACATCAGGAGAATTTGGGCAACAATGAGTATGATTGTTTGTCTGTGGTGCAGATGCAATACTATATTAGTTTGATAAAGTAAAACCCTTTTTGAGGTCACCAATAGAATAATCGAATTACCTCACATCAATCAAATCTAAAAAAGGATATTGTACTTCAAGTTGAAATTGCATATCTACTAAACAGCCTACCAGTGCAATTCACTCCTCAACCTCAATCATATATTCAATTTCTTAAAAGACAATAAGTGGTGAAATGTTTTCTTGAGGATAAAAGAACTGGAAAATCAATTAGAAAGATCAAATACTAAGGTATCTTGAACATTGATAACAAGTATGTTATTTTTTATATTTACATCAACCAAAATCCTAAACAATTTTCTACCCTCATCATTAAATATAAACTGCACTGTATATATTCTCAAGGAAAAAGTCAAAAAGACCCTGTTGCTTACAAAGCAATTTTTCATACTTGTAACTGAAGTTTTATATAGGAAAATCCATTTAGCCAGAAAATTATGATTATTGTCACATTTAATTAACATGTTGTACATGACTCATGACTTACCCAGATCTTTGTTTATGGCCTAAAGTGTATGGTGACTCTGCCTCGCTCTATGTGTAATTGACTGTCTGAATGCAGAAGCACGGACTAAGTTATATTTTCACTTCTACATTTATATGGATCACCAATTCACTTAATGTTGCTTCAAACTGATGGGTTTTAAGGGAGGTCACAGTTCTCTGGTGATCATCCAGCACATGTATGTCAATTTCTCTTTTGTAAATATGTTCACTTTAGAAAGTAATAAGTAGATGTTCTGTGTGTTTCAAATGGCAATGTCAATGATTAGAACTCAGAACTCTTGCTAATCTGCTTAAGGACTGTACCAAGTATTGTTTTCAGAAACGTGCTTGCCTATTAAATTAGAGGCATCTAAGTGCTTAAGTAATATGTCTAGTATTGTGACCAAGAAATGTGTATGTTTGATAAAACCTAGATGTTATTAATGTAGGTCTCTAATAAATAATAGCTATTTAGCACTTCAACTGCAAGTGTGGATACAATTAATAGATCAAATAAATATCACTTTTTCTCTTGATTAGTATCCAGATATAAAACTTAAACCGTATTTGTTGCACTTGCCCTTTTTGCAGGGTCATCCCTGAACTTTTTGCCTTACTCCTAGTATTTGTTCTGACCTGGTGCTGGTGATCTTAGGGCTCTGGGCACTTTATAACTCCTGTCCAGTGTAAAATGCATGCGCTCTTTATGGGTCATTGGTAATTCCTGATGTGAGAAGAGCAGCGTGAAGAAGTTTGGTATGTTTGGAATAGTGGTTATAAATTCTACATAATGACGTTCGCAGATTTATTGTCACTATTTCAGAAATGCCACTTTTAGAAGTCGGCATTTCTGTGTGCTATATGTCTTTGCGCCTGCCTCTTGTGTATTGCATGTCGGGCTCTAGATGACAGGGGCTGGGGAGGTGCAGTGGCTCCAGATGGGCTGGGTGAGTCAGCGCTAGGCTGAATTGGCCCATCTGCTTTTAGAGTAGTGGGAGGAATAGCACCTATGCCTGAATAGGACTGTGCCTGCCTTCCACAATACTGGGACCGCCCTCCTGTGGTGTGTCTGGGACCAGAGCTTACACTAACAATGAGGGTGTTTTGTACACTGAAAGGCTGTTCCTAAGTACCCCACTCAAAACTGGCTTGGACCCGGCACAGAGCCCTGTGCCAGGGGGAGAACAAAGACTGACATAGTATAAGTGCTGGGGCTGTGACCCCATGAAAGTGTTGTGCTGTTGGTACTTACTTGTAGACAGGGCGAAGAGGACTGCTGGGTGCCAGGAGGAACCGTCACAAAGGACTTCCCCTCTGCTAGAGGGCCCTGTGACCTGGCCTGTCTGGGCCCAGCTCTGCCCCTTATGACCTTGAAATAAGTGCACGGTGACGCTGGACTTTTTCCCCTGCCTTCAGTGGACTGAGTGTCCTTGATCTGGAGGGCTGCACCTGCACACCAGAAGCGCATGGTAGGCACTTCACATTCGGCATTCTGGATCTGAGAAGGGGACCTCAAGAGTTGAAACCTTGAATATCGCTGCCGTGGGACTCTGGCTTCTGTGAGTCCGGCAGCAATGTGGAGTGAGGGCGCTTTTCAGCCAAGTTGTGGCAGCTCAGCATGGGGCGAGCACTTGGTTTGTGCTGACGGTGTGTGTCTGGCACAGTGAGCAGTGAGCAAAGAGCTCCTGCTGCACTACCCCTTCGCTGCTGTGTCAGCTCACCAGGAGGGCATGTGGGTATCTTGGATTCCTTTTTTGTGCCTCTGTGGTGATCACAGCAGGAGCAGTAGTACAGCAAACTGGAAGTCAGGCGTGACGGTGCCTGGTTGGGAGCGCTGATCCCGAGGAACTAGCGTGGGCAGTGCTGCTCATCCTTAGTGTGTGCCCGGGAAGAGAGGTGGGAGCTGAGGCAAGAAGTTCTACCCCTCTCTCTATTGCCTTCCTGGGATATTCTTGCCAGCCACCCTGCATTTTTTTAAAAGTCCTGGCTGGGAAGCAGGACACGGAACCTCCTGAAGTCAGGCACAGCCAACCTGACTGTGGGCGGGCCTCCTCGTGTGAGAGGAAGCCAGGCAGGAGTTGTGCCTGGTTGTGGGCGGCCCACTATCATGACAACGGAGGAGACATACACAGCTGCACGGTGAGGAGGCATGTGTGGAGAAGAGACGGATTACTGCTGGGATTGGAAGACAAGCGGTGCAGGCACAACAACCTCTTGGGTCCCCCGTGAAACAGCTTTGGTACAAGAGGGTGAGTGCCTTGTGGACAGGAGGGCCTATGGTCATGGACAGCGTTGTTGTTTCCGGCCCGACGGGCCAGTGGCAGACCTTGCTTGGGTGCTAAGCTAGCACCAACATTATCCACACACATTGTACAGCTGTGCCGCAGGGCCGCAGGCAGCTATACATTTAATTGGCACTGTGGGTGATTCTGTTTAGTGGCATCATGGGGCGAGACCAATAGGGCCCCCCTCCTGGATTTGGATGCACCACACCATTTTTATGCATTTTCCTAGGAGGGGAGCAGAGACTTCGGTACTCCACACTGAGTGGCAGACCACAACCTCATAAGGTGATGAGAAGGTCGGGCAGTAAATATGGCATTTAGGCAAACCATGGTTACTGCAGTTATGGGCCTGAGGTGATTACAAAATGTGCACACCAATGATGTTTGCTACATGCACTGCTGTTGGTGTTTAGGCCATACTGTACTGAGCTGTTGCCTAAGGTATGCCCTGATGTGGTTACAGTAGGTGTCGTACTTTGCAGACCTGCTTTACTGTCTCGCTGATGTAGCAATAGTACCCTATGGTGCCGTTTTATCCCTAAGGGAGGCAAGATATGTTTATGATGCATAATGTGTTCATACTACATACAGTGGTACCAGAAGTTACTGGTTGTTTCACTAACTGTATGTTATAATGCTGATGACAGTGGCCCAATTGGCCCTGTAATGTATATGACCTCTGTAAAGTAATACCTAGAGCCAGGTGGCACAGTGTATATATGTGATTATGCTCTAATGTGGTTTATGAGTAATACAAAGGCTATTTTTATATAACCTTGTGTGGAGTTTCTTTTGTGGTGTGCCTAGTGTGTCTCTGCTGTGTGAGTGTGTAGCGCAAACACATTCCACATTGCCTCTGTGATAAACCTGACTGCTTGTGCCAAGCTGCCAAGGGGGATAGAGGGGTGAGCAGGGGTTATCTTCAGTGTGTAACTTCCTTGCTGTGACTAGAGTGGTGGTTTCTGCCTGGCTTAGGCGCTTGCCTTAGCCAACCAGACTTCCCATTTCTAACAGTAAACATCAGAACTGATATTAAATAGTTCTGGTTGCACTCTTCTGCTTATCTGAAATATGTTCCAGAGCTACATGCATATCTCTTGGAATTCCAGTGTTGCTACCAAAAGAATCAACATACTGCACTTACATATCATCAAGAAATTTTAGTTTTAGAGAAAGAAAGGTTGTATGGTCCATGTTTAATATACAACAATACACAATTAACATAGAAATAAATACATCTATAAATATAGTGATGAACACCTCCTTAGGCTTGCTTTAGTGGACATTGTGCTCTCCTGGTGAAAATTGTATATATACTGATGTAAGAACCCTGTCACTCCGAGTCACACCATTTAAGTGGTATGACTTGAGATAACTAACAGTGATTTATGCAGGAAAAGCAAGAGTGAAAGTGCAAGCCTATAACAGCCAAAAATGTCTGCGCTACAACAGGTTTTTGGACTAAAATTGATACTAGAAATCAAAGGAGAAACCTCTCTCTGCTCGAGTTTTGTGATCAAATCCATGTTGTATTAGAAATTATTTAATACAAGACACTGGTCGAAATGAAATCAAGCTATGTTCTAAGAATCACCCCTAAAAGACAAAACCAAAGACTTGAAAAGGTAGGAGTGTGGGTTTTAAAGAGAAAGGAAGTGAGAAAAGGTGTATGTTTCACAGACTAACAAACCCACTTGGCCGTAACCTAGGAGTGAACCTTATGATCATAGGATTCACTGCTGAATTTTACTTTGCAACTGGGTAATTCTGAGATAGAGATGAAAAGTATACAAGATCCAAGAGCTAAGCAAGTAACCAGTTCATCAGATTGTAAAATTAAGTGTAGTTGGGGCAAATCGTTTCGATTCTACACCAAAGAATTACATTTTACAGCAAAACACAGCACAACTCACTCTCTTTATACCCAACACAGGCAGAACCAGGCCTCAGCTGAGTGTCTGGCTTGCATCTTTGTTGATTTGCCAATCTCTTCTGCAATTTCCATGGGAGTTATGGACATAGAGAATACAGGCAAAGGAAGAATATGTACTTGGGGTAGCAGCGTTTCTTACAAAATGATAAAGGCCTGAAATGCAAAGACAATTGTAAGTCTCTGTGTATGAGGTATTCCCTTACACATGTATGACTACTTACTTAATTCCCTTACAAATGTATGACTACTTACTTAATTCACAAATGTTATAGGCTTTATTATATGTTTCCTCTGAGACTTAGAAAATAAACTCAGAAATGATCATTTCTATGGCATAACTCTTATTTTTGTTTTTAAACTTTGTTTTCAGAGTCACCAATAAGAGAAAAGAGCTAAATGAAAAGGGCTATGAAAAGCCATGCATTTGCAAAGTTCATTTTCTATGTTTTTCCATACTTTGTAAACGTGGGCACAAACTGGTAAATAAAAAAAATTATATTTAGTGAAAAAACCAAAGGTTAAATTAATGTTATAGTTAGGTGAATATGTCAGTGACAACATTAACAATTTGAACTAAAAGAAAATACAGAAATTCAACAGCTATAATTAGCAGAGCTAACCACAACTTGCGCCCCTGCCATGCAATGCTTATGACCTAACGTATTACATCACCAATGTTCTCTGATATCATCTATGACATCACTGATGACATCTCAAATGTGTGTTGATTAGTTTCATAGTTTACATAGTGTCAGGTAACCCATGAAGTGTATGTTATGCACTCAATGTTGCACATAACACATGTTTGCTACGCGTAAGGGAGTTGTATTAGTGATGGCATGAATTATGCTTTCTATTATTCTCAGCTATGTTGTACTTACCTTCAGTCCTCTACTAATTTTTTGAGTAGTTTTTACTAAAAAGCATGGGTGATATAATTTGAGATGTCTTCAATGATGCCATAAATTGTGTCATACAACATGTCGTGAGGGATGTAATATGAGAGCTCATAATCAGTGGATAGTGGGGCGCAAGTTACAGTTAGCTCTGCCAACACCTCACCATACGTGACATGCAGGCAATACCATGCGTCCAACTCCACACAAGCAGCCACCCAGAGATGTCATCAATGTTGTTATCGGTGATGTTACTGACCAGTGATGTAATATGTGAGGTCATAAGCAGTGCATTGCGGGGTTGTATGTTATAGTTAGCTCAGTTAGCCATTAGGTAATAAATATATATTTATCTATATTATACATTGGGTCATAGTGAATATATCTCTGCTTTTAATTTTTGGATGCACTCGTACACAAGTCCCCAAACACACTACATAGATAAATCTCCATAGTGTGATGGAGCTCACTGTGATGTTGTCTGCCTGGTTTTGTCAGAGGTTACCATCAATTTGGGAACCAGTTTGTGCATCACAGTATGTGTTAAACAAGCACATACACATACACACACATTCATGCATGTACAAATGCGCACACATAGGAATCATGGGGGATTTTCCTACACTTTCTTACACCTGCTCGGCCCTTTCCGGTGTATCTTTCAGGTATTAGTTTAGAATTGCAGAAAAGTGTGTGAAACGTATCACAATTGTTTGTAAATACCAATAAAGTTATGACTCATAAGGCCTCGAAGTGTCCATCAAGGGCCCTCATTCTGAGTGCTGGTCATTAACTAGTATTCTGATGTGTGTGGTATTTCTTCAGGCCTATTAATTACCTCACCCCCTGAGTTTTTCCTAGGCCTTTTAACAATCATAACTAGCATGATATGTACGCATAAAAGTGGCTCCGTGTTGGGGAATTACCCACAGAAATGGGTGTATAATTTCTCTAGTAGTTCACCTTCCTTAAGGGGATCACGTTTAACTCTGCAGCAATTCTGCATTCAGAATATCAGGTGCGAAGTGACCTATATCAAATTATGACACCAAATTACAGGCATCCCTGTGTCGGTGCTCAAGGCAGAAAAATGTAGATAATTACCATTACTTTGCCACATATATGTGACAAAACTGCATGTTGTAATGAACACGAGTTTTGCACGCGGAAGTTACACGTTTTTCCTGGTGGAAGTTAAACCTGTGCACTTAAGGAAAGCTTTTATGAATCATTCCACTGTATTTGACAAGCGTTACTACGGAGTACCACAACTGCTCACACCATAATCCTGCGATATTCACTTTAATGTGCTCTTTTTGTGTGTTTGTCGGCTAGGAACCTGTATGCAATTAAAATGTGACAGAAGCATTGTTCAGAATTTCGCACAGAGGTATTTCAGCACTTTCCCCTGTGCTCCTGAGCCCTTTGCCATCTGCCTTCTCCTAGCTACACACAAAATAATGTTGGTTTAGGTCACTGGGGTCATGGGAAATTGTGACAGGAAGATAATTGGGATTTTTCGATTATGCACCTCCACTATAGAAACTGTCAAAATTAGAAAACAAAAATCTCTACAGCTCTATTTCAGTTACCATTGTAAGATTAAATTCTATTAAGCATAAAGCAGGTTAATTATGGCTCACTTTTTTTCACAAGTACTTTCAGAAATGCCCTAGTACAAAACGATTTGACATTTTTAAATCGACACAAAGCTTGAAAAGACTTATCAATCTAGCTGGCAAACCCAGCAAGTCTTACTATGCTAGAACTTTAGCAGGACACACTGGGTGTTTAGAAGGAGCTGCTCCACAAATGGCAGTCTGCCAGGGCATCGTGGAAATAACAAGTGGCCTGCAAAGTCATTATTTATCTAATTAACTTGTAAAGTTTTCGGTCTGGAAATCCAGGACAGATTTATCGTTCCAATAAGAACATTGTAAAACGTCTGTGCTCGAAAAAGCAGGACACGTGCGTTCCATTAATAGTTCTTTGCCAACATGGCGTGCCGAACAGACATGATGGCACCAGACCATGCCACCTTCCTCGCGACAGCGCGCGCGCGCGGCTCTCAGCAGTTCATTGTTACACACTGTTCCTGGAGGTAAAATGAAAACCAGCTTAAAACTCGAAATATGAGCAGCCTGTTCCCCCTTGTGCCAGACCAACTGTTTTGCAACAGTACACATAATAATCATCAATTAAACAGTAATAATCAATCGTCCATTTTTTTTTTTTTTTACGTGGCATTGCATGAACTATCCGGGAATCTATATTTTCAATTATGGCTTGTAGTTTCAACAAGGTGTTAAATGACTTCATTTATCGTGAGCAAAACCAAGAGGGAGCTAAGCCTTCTAATTATGCACGAGGCAGGACTGAGGCCAATTGATTTTCACACCAATTGTGTATTATACAAAGGCCGAGTGCATCAGAGGAGCGACAAACACATGCCGCCTGTTTTTAGATGTTAGATGTGAGGGGTGTGTTTGCAGCAGGCCTGCTCCAAATACCCTTGTGACGTGTGCTCAAAGTGAGTGTACAACCCGTTCTCAACTGTGTCCAGCCTAACAGATACTGCAGTTTCTTCCATAGATGAAGGCGCAATCATGTGTGTGATGTGGTCATGGGCGAGGAGTTAAATTACGATCCAACAACACAAGCCTAAATTCACAAGGACAATCATTTTTCCGTGTAAACTGTCGCGTGTATTAATATGCCTACGCGTGCACATAGTTTGCAACTACTTAGGCATTTTACAAGCATGCTCAGCGCGTCCTACAAATATGCAAAGTATAGCTGTTAAAATAGATGCTGCTATTTGGGAGGAAATCATGCACATTATTAACTTACATAAGTTTCTCGATCCATCAATACTCAATATTGAACACGTGCATGGAACACTGCTCCACCCGTCTAAATAATAGGTGGGGAATAATTTGTAACTGATTCTCAACTTAAGTGTTGGTTATCGGGTTACAGAGTACTGTGCGGATAGTTGGACACTGATTACAAAATTCACAATAATATCGCTAAGTTTTTAATCAGCTTTTTAAAAAAAAATGTAGTAGGCCTACTAACGTGCATTTAATATCACTGATAAATCAGTGGAAACTACTTTCTCCACAATTATGATCAGAAAAGCCAGCATGGAAACTGCGCCAATTGTTCCAAGGCTGTACTTGGCGTCCCAGAGACCAGGATCATAGCTCGCAATTATGGGACAGTGCATATATGTAGATCCTGAGAGAGGCCACAGTGTTTATTTATTAAAAAGTGAGAAAAACACAGTAGTAAAATGATACTTCACAGGCACCCAAGAAACAGGGAAATACTTCGCAGGCCTCTGTGAATTATGGGTTTCATCATCATCATGGGAGTCTCACACCTCTCTGCAGAGTTTTACTATTTCACACTGGTTATTGAACACTATTATGGTGAAAGGTAAACACAACCTGAACATTCTAATTCCAACCTGTGCCTATAGTTAGATGCACCTTGCAGAGAGCAGCTTCAACACTCTCTGTCCCTTCTACCAATAATATGCATTTTTGAACAAAGCATTTTTTTCTGAAATATATTATTCTAATGTTCACATAAGACAACATACACTGTTGTATCAAATGAGAAGCAAAAATAGCAAAAGGGTGTGCAAAAGATTTTGAGATCAGTAGCTTTGAAAGAAATCTATGAAAACGACTCCTGTTTATCAACAATGTGCCTTCTTTCTTCTTGAACAGGCGCATCCGGATGAGAAATGCCTTTGACATGAAGAGGAAGCGCCTTGGGGTGTTTATTTCGTGAGCACTTCCCGCCTCCTGCGTAGGAGAGCGTGAGCGAGGATCGGCGCACGGCTGGAGCCCGGGCTGCGGCTGGAACAGTTCGCCTCTTGTCTGTCCTCGGGGCTTATGTTGGAAGAGCCGGCCGCCTTGGCAGGCGCTGTGTTTTCACATGCATAGTGGGGGGAAACCTGGCCTGCAGATGGCCTCCTCGCGGCTTCGACAACCGCACAAAGGCCGTCGAACTTTCTACTTCTACACGAATTCCGTGAGCACGAGGCGCCCCATCCTCGACTGGTCGTTTTCTAGCTCAGCTGTGCTTGGCATTTGTGTAAGGGGTGTAAACATGACCTCATGTATTGCCAGCATAAAATGATGCTATCAATATTAACTGCTGTCTTATCTGAAACGGACTGATTTTTTTTATTAAGACCCCTCGCCTAAAATCATGTTGTGGTCCTGCATGTATTTCTAATCTTCCAAATATTTTTTTAATGAAAGTTATGCAAAAACGCTCAAACAAGCCCACGTGTTATCATTTATGATCCTAGTATTTTTCAAAAGTATATCAAAAATGTACTTGTTTGTTTCAGACATGTCAAATTTCTCTCTCTCGCGACGATTATAGACAGTTATAATTGAGGAAAAGGTTCTCTTAAATAAAAAAGCGCACACTTTACACGAGCAGGTAGACAATTAGAAATACCCCTATTCATATATTTGCGTGCCCTCTTAGATTTCAGTGTTGAACGGGGAGACCTCATGGCATATCTGGTTCTTTAAGCTTGATTGAATTTCTCTTAAAGCTCCTGTACCTCTGTTTTACATAAATGCCCAAACCATCAATTAAGGGTCCTGCAAATTCATCCTGATATCAATATTCAATGGACCAGTTAATGCTCCTTCATACCACTTCTGACGTCATTACTGAGTTCATTAATTTCTACTCCTGCCCTTTATTCTGGCATTTGTGATCTGACATCAAACGTTGAATCCATCAGTTCATGCTCCTGTGCTGTTATGACATCAAATGTAGAATCCATCAGTTTATGCTCCTGCACCTCTGCTCTGACATCACTGTTCAATCCAGCAGTTCATGCTCTTGCACCTCCGCTCTGACCTCACTGTTCAACACAGCAGTTCATGGTACTGCACCTCTGTTCTTACATCACTGTTGAATCCATCAGTTTATGCTCCTGCACCTCTGCTCTGACATCACTGTTGAATCCAGCAGTCCATGCTCTTGCACCTCTGCTCTGACATCACTGTTCAACACAGCAGTTCATGGTACTGCACCTCTGTTCTTACATCACTGTTGAATCCAGCAGTTCATGGTACTGCACCTCTGCTCTGACATCACTGTTGAATCCAGCAGTTCATGGTACTGCACCTATGCTCTGACATCACTGTTCAATCCAGCAGTTCATGCTACTGCACCTCTGTTCTGACATGGCTGTTTTATCCAGCAGTTCATGGTACTGCACCTCTGCTCTGACATCACTGTTCAATCCAGCAGTTCATGCTACTGCACCTCTGTTCTGACATGGCTGTTGAATCCAGCAGTTCATGGTACTGCACCTCTGTTCTGACATCACTGTTGAAACCAGCAGTTCATGGTACTGCACCTCTGCTCTGACATGGCTGTTTTATCCAGCAGTTCATGGTACTGCACATCTGCTCTGACATCACTGTTGAATCCAGCAGTTCATGGTACTGCACCTCTGCTCTGACATCACTGTTGAATCCAGCAGGTTACTCTACTGCACCTCTGCTCTGACATCACTGTTGAATCCAGCAGCCAATGCTCTTGCACCTCTGCTCTGACATCACTGTTCAATCCAGCAGTTCATGGTACTGCACCTCTGCTCTGACATCACTGTTCAATCCAGCAGTTCATGCTACTGCACCTCTGCTCTGACATCACTGTTGAATCCAGCAGGTTACTCTACTGCACCTCTGTTCTGACATCACTGTTGAATCCAGCAGTTCATGGTACTGCACCTCTGCTCTGACATCACTGTCCAATCCAGCAGTTCATGGTACTGCACCTCTGTTCTGACATGGCTGTTTTATCCAGCAGTTCATGGTACTGCACCTCTGTTCTGACATCACTGTTGAATCCAGCAGGTTACTCTACTGCACCTCTGTTCTGACATCACTGTTTTATCCAGCAGTTCATGGTACTGCACCTCTGCTCTGACATCACTGTTCAATCCAGCAGTTCATGGTACTGCACCTCTGTTCTGACATGGCTGTTTTATCCAGCAGTTCATGGTACTGCACATCTGCTCTGACATCACTGTTGAATCCAGCAGTTCATGGTACTGCACCTCTGCTCTGACATCACTGTTGAATCCAGCAGGTTACTCTACTGCACCTCTGTTCTGACATCACTGTTTTATCCAGCAGTTCATGGTACTGCACCTCTGCTCTGACATCACTGTTGAATCCAGCAGTTCATGGTACTGCACCTCTGTTCTGACATCACTGTTGAATCCAGCAGTTCATGCTACTGCACCTCTGTTCTGACATAGCTGTTTTATCCAGCAGTTCATGGTACTGCACCCCTGCTCTGACATCACTGTTCAATCCAGCAGTTCATGCTACTGCACCTCTGTTCTGACATGGCTGTTGAATCCAGCAGTTCATGGTACTGCACCTCTGTTCTGACATCACTGTTGAAACCAGCAGTTCATGGTACTGCACCTCTGCTCTGACATGGCTGTTTTATGCAGCAGTTCATGGTACTGCACATCTGCTCTGACATCACTGTTGAATCCAGCAGTTCATGGTACTGCACCTTTGCTCTGACATCACTGTTGAATCCAGCAGTCCATGCTCTTGCACCTCTGCTCTGACATCACTGTTCAATCCAGCAGTTCATGGTACTGCACCTCTGCTCTGACATCACTGTTCAATCCAGCAGTTCATGCTACTGCACCTCTGTTCTGACATCACTGTTGAATCCAGCAGGTTACTCTACTGCACCTCTGTTCTGACATCACTGTTTTATCCAGCAGTTCATGGTACTGCACTTCTGCTCTGACATCACTGTTCAATCCAGCAGTTCATGGTACTACACCTCTGTTCTGACATGGCTGTTTTATCCAGCAGTTCATGGTACTGCACATCTGCTCTGACATCACTGTTGAATCCAGCAGTTCATGGTACTGCACCTCTGCTCTGACATCACTGTTGAATCCAGCAGGTTACTCTACTGCACCTCTGTTCTGACATCACTGTTGAATCCAGCAGTTCATGGCACTGCACCTCTGCTCTGACATCACTGTCCAATCCAGCAGTTCATGGTACTGCACCTCTGTTCTGACATGGCTGTTTTATCCAGCAGTTCATGGTACTGCACCTCTGCTCTGACATCACTGTTCAATCCAGCAGTTCATGGTACTGCACCTCTGTTCTGACATCACTGTTGAATCCAGCAGTTCATGGTACTGCACCTCTGTTCTGACATGGCTGTTTTATCCAGCAGTTCATGGTACTGCACCTCTGCTCTGACATCACTGTTGAATCCAGCAGTTCATGGTACTGCACCTCTGTTCTGACATGGCTGTTTTATCCAGCAGTTCATGGTACTGCACATCTGCTCTGACATCACTGTTGAATCCAGCAGTTCATGGTACTGCACCTCTGCTCTGACATCACTGTTGAATCCAGCAGGTTACTCTACTGCACCTCTGTTCTGACATCACTGTTGAATCCAGCAGTTCATGGTACTGCACCTCTGCTCTGACATCACTGTTGAATCCAGCAGTTCAAGGTACTGCACCTCTGCTCTGACATCACTGTTGAATCCAGCAGTTCATGGTACTGCACCTCTGTTCTGACATCACTGTTGAATCCACCAGTTCATGGTACTGCACCTCTGTTCTGACATCACTGTTGAATCCACCAGTTCCTGCTCCTGCACATCTGCTCTTACATTACTGTTGAATCCAGAAGGTTACTCTACTGCACCTCTGTTCTGACATCACTGTTGAATCCAGCAGTTCATGGTACTGCACCTCTGCTCTGACATCACTTTTGAATCCAGCAGTTCATGGTACTGCACCTCTGTTCTGACATCACTGTTGAATCCACCAGTTCCTGCTCCTGCACATCTGCTCTGACATCACTGTTGAATCCAGCAGTTCATGCTACTTCACCTCTGCTGTGACATCAAATGTTGAATCCACCCGTTTGTGCTACTTCACCTCTGCTGTGACATCAAATGTTGCATCCACCAATGTGTGCTACTTCACCTCTGCTGTGACATCAAATATTGAATCCACACGTTTGTGCTACTTCACCTCTGCTGTGACATCAAATGTTGAATCCACCAATGTGTGCTACTTCACCTCTGCTGTGACATCAAATGTTGAATCCACCAGTTGGTGCTACTTCACCTCTGCTGTGACATCAAATGTTGAATCCACCAATGTGTGCTACTTCACCTCTGCTGTGACATCAAATGTTGAATCCACCAGTTTGTGCTACTTCACCCCTGCTGTGACATCAAATGTTGAATCCACCAATGTGTGCTACTTCACCTCTGCTGTGACATCAAATGTTGAATCCACACGTTTGTGCTACTTCACCTCTGCTGTGACATCAAATGTTGAATCCACCAATGTGTGCTACTTCACCACTGCTCTGACATCACTGTTGAATCCAGCAGTTAATGTTACTTCACCTCTGCTGTGACATCAAATGTTGAATCCACCAGTTGGTGCTACTTCACCTCTGCTGTGATATCAAATGTTGAATCCACCAGTTGGTGCTACTTCACCTCTGCTGTGACATCAAATGTTGAATCCACCAGTGGGGTGCTCCTGCCCTCTATTCTGATTCACTGTTAATTCCATCTGTTCATGCTGTTGCATTTTTGTTTCAGCAACAATGTTGAGCCCATCAGTTCATGCTCCTGCTGTTCGAACATCAATTTTCAATCCATCTGTTCATGCTACTGCACCTCTGTTCTGACATCACTTTCATCAGCTCTCATTTCAGAATCCTGCTCTTACATCAATGTTCAGTCCATTAGATCATGCTACTGATCTATTCTGATAATCGTTCATTAGTCATAGTCCTGCCAACTGTAATGATATCAGTTTGCGGGCCATATTATAACAAGCCTGTGTATGTGCAGGCATCAGAAGCCAGTGCATCTGTTCATCCTCCCGCACCGCTAGTCAGATATCGATGTAACCTCTTCCACTCTGCTAACACATCAGCAACCAGACCTTTGTTTTTTGCTTTTTCGCTCTATTGCAGCTGAACCAAGCCCACCTGCATAAGCAAATCCACTCTATCACATCAGCACCTTGTCTATTGGCGTTAGCTCCTCCTCTCTATAGCATCTCCACCCAGTCTATCCATGTAAGCTCCTCCACCCTGCTATCACATTAACACCCAGTTCATTGGCTCATGCTATTTTACTCACTCACAGCTACACCAAGTACATCGGCGAAAGTTCCCCAAGCCTGCTATCACACCAGCACCCAGTCCATCTGTCTAAGCTCCTCCACTGTATCACTTCTGCATCCTGCCCATCAACGTAGGCTCCTCCACCCTGCTATCACACCAACACCCAGCTCATCGGAATCAGCTCCCCTACTGTATCACATCTGTACCCAGATCATCGGCGTAAGCTCCTCCACTCTATCACAACTGCACCCTGTCCATATAGGTAAGATCCTCCAATGTGCTGTCACGTCAGCTCCCAGTTCATCGGCGCTAGGTCCTCTACTGTGCTATGACATCATTACTCAGTCCAACGGCTTACTATCCTTAACTCTCTTGTGACGTCAGTAACTAGGACATTGGTGCACGCTTTCCCACTCTCTGTGACATTATCAGCTAGTTCATCAGTTTGTGCTATATTATATGGTGGCATTGCTGTCTGGGGGTAAGCTTGTCTATGCTAAACATGATAAAGACTATAGTTAGAAGAGCAGTGCCCCAAATAACCTCCTGTTCACATCACTGCCGTTTCTATTCTTGCATCCTATAATATTATTTTGGTTTCCCAGTCTATCAGTTCTTGCTCTGTTAGGACAAAAGTGCACAATCTATCAGTTTTTGCACCTCTCTTAAGACATCAGTGCCCAGTCTATCATCAGTGCCCAGTCTATCAGTTTGTGCACCTCTTTTAAGACATCAGTACCCAGTCTATCAGTTCTTGCACCCCTGTTAGGACTTCACTGCCCAATCTCTAAGTTTGTGCACCTCTGTTAGGACGTAAGTGCACAATCTATCAGTTCATGCACCTCTTTTAAGACATCAGTACCCAGTCTATCAGTTCTTGCACCCCTGTTAGGACATCAGTGCCCAGTCTATCAGTTCTTGGACATCTGTTAGGGCATCAGTGCCCAATCTATCAGTTATTGCACCTCTGTTAGGACATTAGTGCCCAACATCTAAGTTCTTGCACCTCTGTTAGGACATCAGTGCCCAGTCTATCAGTTCTTGCACCTCTGTTAGGACGTCAGTGCCCAGTCTATCAGTTCTTGCACCACAATTAGGACATCTGTGCCCAATCTATCAGTTAGTGCACCTCTGTTAGGACATTAGTGCCCAGTAACTAAGTTCTCGCACCTCTGTTAGGACATCAGTGCCCAATCTATCAGTTCTTGCACCTCTGTTTAGACGTCAGTGCACAATCTATCAGTTCTTGCACCTCTGTTTGGACATCAGTGCACAATCTATCAGTTCTTGCACCTCTGGTAGGACATCAGTGCTCAGTCTATCAGTTCTTGCACCTCTGGTAGGACACCACTGCCCAATCTATCAGTTCTTGCACCTCTGGTAGGACATCAGTGCCCAGTCTATCAGTTCTTGCACTTTTGGTAAGACATCAGTGCCCAGTCTATCAGTTATTGCACCTCTGTTAGGACATCAGTGCCCAGTCTTTCAGTTCTTGCACCTCTTTTAGGACATCAGTACACAATCTATCAGTTTTTACACCTCTGGTAGGACATCAGTGCCCAACCTATCAGTTCTTGCACTTCTGTTAGGACATCAGTGCCCAGTCTATCAGTTATTGCACCTCTGGTAGGACATCAGTGCCCAGTCTATCAGTTCTTGCACCTCTGTTAGGACATCAGTGCCCAGTCTATCAGTTCTTGCACCTCTGTTAGGACATCAGTGCCCAATCTATCAGTTCTTGCACCTCTGTTAGGACATCAGTGCCCAATCTATCAGTTCTTGCACCACGATTAGGACGCCAGTGTTCAATATCTAACAGAATCCTAACAGAATCATGGCTCAATGAATCCTCATTTCCATGCCTGGACCTCCTAGTCCCTCCTAACTACAACATCGCAAGGCTGGACAGACAATCTAAAAAGAAAGGAGGAGGCATTGCCTGCCTCTACCGCTCTTACCTTCTTGTCACAGAACTTTTGGCAGACACCACCGAATCCGGCGAATACCTCGCCCTCGTTATTTGCAGCAACTCCACCCAACTGTGCAACCTACAGATCTTTTACCACCCCCCAGACATGAACGACTCCTTCATCGACCAGCTCATGGAAATCATCACAGCTAAGATTCCCACCAATGCCAAAGATATTTTCCTAGGGGATTTTAACTTACATTAGAACGAACCCAAGGATTCACATCTCAGCATCATCAAAGACCTCCTGGCTGATCAAGCCCTGACCCAAGCCTGCTCACTACCAACTCATTCAAAAGGGGCCACCCTACACTGCATTATCTCCAAAGAATCAACTGTCAAACTTATGTCTATTGACCCATGCGACTGCTCTGACCATCATGCCATCACCTTCCATCTACCTGGCACCCACAAGACAAGAGCACCGCAACCAACGATTCCTAAACGCTGGATCAGAGACACCAAGAACTTGGACCGCAGTGAACTTGAGGCTCGCTGCAAACCCGACCTCCCCCCCTTCGCATATCACAACAGTCAGTGGCCTAAATGGTCACTACTCTGCCACTATAATGAACATCCTGGATGATCTATCCTCACTAAAACTGAAAAGAACCCAAATCAAAGACAGAAACCCCTGGTTCACAGGATACTTAATAATGAGAGGAGAGCCCTCCAGCAAGCTTAAAGATCCTGGAGGCAGCACTCCTCTACTGCACATCTAAAACGCCTCCGCCAGGTCAGAAATGTCTACAAGAGGAACATACTCAATTTAAAAAAAGACTTCTTCAGCACTGAATTAGAGAAAGCCAAGAACAGACCCCACAAGCTCTTCGAACTGGTCCAAAACCAATCTAATAAACTGGCCAAAACATCGAAAGAAACCCCCAAGTCTCTTATATCCTCAGATGAATTCTTTTTCTTCACCGACAAAATCTCAGCCCTTGGAAACGAACTCAGCTCCATCACATACCCTCAACCCCTTCCTGACCCGCCTCCTCCCTCCGCGATGCACCCACAGGCTCCACCCAAAAATCCTGCTCACTGGACTGTCTTAAAAGACTATGATGAAGACGCCATCTCTAAATTCCTATCTACCTTAAATCCGAACAACCATTTTAATGAATCGCTCCCTTCCAACTGGCTAGTTGCTGTCACCCAATCCATTATTCCTAGCTGGACTACAATAATCAACGCCTCCCTCCAACAGGGAACCATGCCCAACTCTCTAAAAGCAGGCCAAGTCTTCCCCAGTTCTTGCACCTCTGCTAGGACATCAGTGCACAAACTATTTGTTCCTGCACTTGTTTTACAACAAGAATGCCCACCCAATCAGTTCCTGGACCCCTGTTCAGATACCAGAGACCAAACTATCACTTCCTGAATATCTGTTGTGATTTCAGAGCCAAATCCTTTAAATCTGCTCCTGTGCCACCATTAGGAAATGTATGCCCATTCCATCATTTCCTGCACCTCTGGTGTGACATCAGTAATTCTCTGGCTCCTGCTCCTCTACTCCATAGAGTGCTTAATCCATCCATTCTACCCTTCTGATGTAAAATCAGGGTCCAGGTCATCACTTTCTAGTTTTGTACCTGTTCTGATTTTATTAAACTGTGCATATCCATTCCCCTCAGTTGTGACTCGAGTTCTTAAGCCAACATTCATGCTCGTGCACCAGCTCCCACCCCAGCAATGTGTGGTCCTGACCTTGTGTTAAGAAATCAGTGCCCAGTACATGCGGCTTGCACTTCTACTGTGAAGTGTGATCAGTCCTTCCGCATCCCTGTTGCAATGCCAGTGCTCAGTGTGTCATTCTAGGCTCCTCATCCTCTTTCCCATACATCAGTCCATGTTTCTGCTATATCAGTTCCCAGCCCATCAGTTAATATTTCTGCATTTGTTTTGTGACATAAGTGGCCAGTGAAAGCTCTTGAACCTTTGCCGCGACCTAAGCACCCAGTTTGTCAGCTCATGTTTCTGATTCTGTGTTGCGACATCAGTCCATGGTCCTGCATCTGTGTTATGCCATCTGTCCATCCGCCTATGCACCTTTTACTCAGTTGTGACTTTGGTGCTCGGTGAATATGTGTGTGTGCTTCTTCACCTGTGCTATGGCACCAGTGCCCGTTAATGCTAAAGCGCCTATGTTGTGACATGTGTGCTCTTCCGTCATACCATGCCACTCCTCCTCTTTTCAGGCATTAGTACCCGGCCCATCAGTCTGTTCCCGTTCACCTATGATGTGGTCTGATTGATCATGCCATCATGTCAGGCTCCTGCGACTGTGTTAAGGCATTAAGGCCCAGTCCTCGCTTCTGGGCCTATTTCCAGACATTAATGCACCTCTGTCTTTAATTAATGCTCACTCATCATTTCCTGCTCCTGAACTGTAACTTAACTTAGTCCATCAGTTCATAATCCTGTCCCTCTGTTGCGACATCAGGGCCCAGTCGATAAACTCATGGTCCTGCACCTGTGCCATGGCACCCCTGCTCAATCATCTGTGTGTGACCTGCATCTGTACTGAACATCAGGTGGTCCCATTCCAGCTGGTCATGCCTGCACACCTGTGCCCAGAGTTCAGGGGCCGGTTCATGCTCCTGCGCCTGTGCATTGATTGTAGTGCCAGTGGACTCTCCTGAATATCTTTGTAGGACTAAAGGCTCAGGAATCAGTCCATGCTCCTCCTTGTCTGTCATAAGAGCAGTGCCCACATCAGGCTCGAATGGCACTGATGTGACGTGTACTCACTCCATGAGATCGTGCGCCTATGCAGTAATGCAAGTGCTAGTCTATCGGCTGGTGTTTCTGCCACTCTTTTGTGACATCAGTGTTCAGTCGATCAATTCATGTTCTTGCCCTTGTCAGGGCTCATCCACCCCATCCAGCGATCCAGGCCCTTACATCTTTTCGTCGAGCATCAGTGCACAATACATTGGTTCTTGCTCCTGCACTAGTGTTGTGACATCAGGTACCAGTGCATGCTTCTGTACCTTTGTTGTGGCCTATTTATTCCATTGGTTTACGCTCTTATACCTGCCCAGTGGCATTAGTGCCCACTGGGTGCTTCTGTGCCTCCAGTGTTGGTGTCCAATCTTTCAGCTCGTGCTCCTGCAGCTCATTATTAGACATCACTGCCCAGTCATTCAACCCAGGCTCTAGAATCAGTGTTGTGACATCAGGTACCAGTGCATGCTTCTGTACCTTTGTTGTGGCCTATGTATTCCATTGGTTTATGCTCTTCTACTTGCCCTGTGGCATCAGTGTCCTTTGCATGCTTTTGTGCATCCAGTGTAAGTGACCAGTCCTTCAGTTCATGCTTCTGCACCAGTGATGTGACACCAGGTACCAGTGCATGCTTCTGTGCCTTTGTTGTGGCCTATGTATTCCATTGGTTTAGGCTCTTGCGCCTGCCCTGTGGCATCAGTGTCCTTTGCATGCTTTTGTGCATCCAGTGTAAGTGACCAGTCCTTCAGTTTATGCTTCTGCACCAGTGTTGTGACATCCGGTATCAGTGCATGCTTCTGTGCCTTTGATGTGGCCTATGTATTCCATTGTTTTACGTTCTTGTACCAGCCTGGTGGCATCAGTGTCGTTTGCATGCTTTTGTGCACCCAGTCTAAGTGACCAGTCCTTCAGTTCATGCTCCTGCACCAGTGTTGTGACATCAGGTACCAGTGCATGCTTCTGTACCTTTGTTGTGGCCTATGTATTCCATTGTTTTACGTTCTTGTACCAGCCCGGTGGCATCAGTGTCCTCTGCAAGCTTTCCTGCACCCAGTCTACCAGTGCATGCTTCTGTGCCTTTGTTGTGGCCTATGTATTCCATTGGTTTAGGCTCTTGGACCAGCCTTGTGGCATCAGTGTCCTGTGCATGCTTTGTGCACCCAGTCTAAGTGACCAATCCTTAAGTTGGAGCCCATGCAGCTCCTACCAGACATCTGTGCCCAGTCATTCAATCCTTGCTCCAGAACCAGCGTCGTGACATCAGGTACCAGTGCTTGCTTCTGCACCTTTGTTTTTTTTCTAAGAATGTTATCCATTGGGTCACACTCTTGTACCAGCCCGGTGGCATCAGTGTCCTCTGCAAGCTTTCCTGCACCCAGTCTACCAGTGCATGCTTCTGTGCCTTTGTTGTGGCCTATGTATTCCATTGGTTTAGGCTCTTGAACCAGCCTTGTGGCATCAGTGTCCTGTGCATGCTTTGTGCACCCAGTCTAAGTGACCAATCCTTAAGTTGGAGCCCATGCAGCTCCTACCAGACATCTGTGCCCAGTCATTCAATCCTTGCTCCAGAACCAGCGTCGTGACATCAGGTACCAGTGCTTGCTTCTGCACCTTTGTTTTTTTTCTAAGAATGTTATCCATTGGGTCACACTCTTGTACCTGCACTGTGGCATCAGTGTCCTTTGCAAGTGGTCAGTCCTTCAGTTGGTGCCCATGCAGCTCGTACCAGGCGCCAGGACTCAGTCCTTCGTCCATGTTGCTGCCCCTCTGCTGTGCCACCAGTGCTCAGTCAATTGTTCAAGGCTCCTGTTTCCATTTAATGTCAGCAGTGCCCAGTCCATTAGTTGCTTCTGGTGCACCTGTGCTATGGTATCATTACTCTGTCCTGCTATAGCTACAACAGTGCAACATCGAAAAAAAATCACAACTAGTTTTATAACAAAAATCACACCACCAAGCGCACAGAGACGAAGTCCCTGAACATCACTCGCAGCCCCGTTTCAATGATGTCTCACATGCCTGATCACCTACTGTGAACACCCACGAAGGGTGAGCGACAGGCAGCTTTACAAGAGATTCAATAACTACGAAATGTACATTAAAAAACACACTCTTTATGTCAGTCCAATCGTTATTATTTCTCACTTGCAAGGGACAGCCGCCAGCCTAGTGTGATAAAACATCAAGAGAAACTACAGTATTGCCGAAGTACTTGATAAGGAAGATTTTGAATATTTGAACAACTGATTCGCTGCAGTTAAAGTCCCATTCATTGTTAAGATTAAAGGGTCTTTAAAAAAGCTGAATATTTGGGATTTCGGGCTAATCCACTCCAGCAGCCATCTCGTGAACAGAACACGGTCTTCCTTCCACACAACCATCGCACCAGTATAGTAATGATATACCCCTAGATCAGGGGTCTTCAAACTGTGGGGCGCGACCCCCAGGGGGGCCGTGGAACGATGCAAAGGGGGTCGCGCCTTCACAGTGTCACTTCTGCCTCCAGGGCTTCAGCCCCCCTCCTCCCCATCCTGTGTCTCAGCCGGGCTGCTGCAGTCAGACCCCCCAGGATATAGCGGCATGGATTAGCAAATTTAGCGGCACAAAAATGGAAATTTAGCGGCACAAAAATGGAAATTTAGCGGCAATTTTGCGGCATTTTATTTGGCCCTGGACCTTGATAAAGCGGCCTCCAGTGACCCCATCCGTCACCCGTCCTTCCTTACACTCTTTCTGCCTCCCAATTCTCCCTCTCTTAGTTGTGTTTTGCCGCTTTTAGCTCCTCTATCTTCCTTCCTAATACACTCTTTCCACTGTCCCATTCAGCTTTCTGTTTCTCATGCCCCTTCCTTTCTGTGCCTCATTCACTCATCCTCTCTCACACACACACATCTTTCTCTCCTTATCGATATCTCTCTCATCAGCCCAGTCTCTTATCCCCTGTCCCTCTCTCTTTCCATCTTCGGATCTCTCTAGCACTCTGCCTCTCTAGTTCTCTCTTGTCTCCCTCTCTGCCTTCCTCGCCCTCTCTTCTCTCTATAACTCTCATACTTTCGTTCTTCCAGACACTGTCTTTCTTCCCCTTCCTCTCTCGCCCTCTTTCTCGCGCATTCAGAGCAAGAAAAAAGAAAAACAGATTTTTTTTCTAATTTAGAAAATCTGCTCTCCCTCTCCGTTTAGCAGGAACAATAATCACAAGCGTTATCTGGTCATTTTTAATGCTGTCTGAAAACTTGACCCCCAAGGAACTCTGCCACAAGTATTCTTAACTCATAAGTTATTTCTAAATACAGCGCCCCTTCCCTGAGGTAAGCGCCCAGTGCGGTAGCACCAGTTGCACTGCCCTAAAGCTAGCCCTGACGAAATGTAATATCCAAGTGAAGAAGTTCTAACTTTCGACAGCTATAATTCAAGCATCATTAGCGCGAGACAGCACTATGTTTATATGCAAAAAACCTTGGGAGATTGTGCCCCTGAGTTTCCCTATATTTTCTGCCACTCAGTGCATTACACAATGCAACTTGAATAAAATGAGATTTAATAGTTTGTAATGACAGTTACACTTTTACATGCGCTGGGGTAGCAGGTGCTAAGTAACCAACATCTCCCACTTGTCAGATAAAAACATCTGAATGTTCTGCAGGCTCTTGCGAGGCTGCAAATGACGAGAAGCTTGCACTTAAGTTGCTCATCTAGTCCAAAGAAAGACTCGATTGAATGAACCTGGGAAACTCCAGAGCTCAGCTGTGTCTAAGGAAAAGAATAAGCTTGCAGTGACAAAGCCTTAGCTGCGCCTTTTGTCTGCGTGTGAGAAGCGTGCAGAACTCTTGACCATTCTCCCTCTCATATGTGTAATGAACTTTACACATTTGCTGCTTGTTCTGTATTTGTACTGTCTGATGAAAGCTTGCACCACCGCAAGCCCCTGACACCTGCCAGAGCCGAGGATAACAGGCGGGGGCGTGAAAAACTAAGCCTCATTAACAAGTGCAAGGTCTTTAAATGACCTGTGAAGTACTCTGGTGCAGCCGGCAGCTTCGAACTGCCAGCCACACCCGAGTACTTCACAGGTCATTTAAAGACCTTTCACTTGTTAATGAGGCTTAATCTGACTGTCTGTGTGTGTCCCAGGAAGCTGCTGACACACACGAGTGGGGGGGGGAGGGCGGCGCGCACAGCCAGGCATTGTTTGTTTTGCTGTCTCACTTGTAAATATCGCGGCCAATATGGTTATTTTCGCGGCCATCGCGGTAATCTGCCGATTTCGCGATTTTTTCGTGAATCGCGAAATTGCGATAAACTGGAGGGTCTGTGCAGTGCAGCTCGCGCTCCTGGGGCCTCGGCTGGGCAGTGTCTGGAGTCTTATCTCCGGCCTGAGTTTTTCACAGGTCTTTAAAGGCCATTAGCATATTTACATGCCTTTGTTAACCGATTACCAAAGATTCGTTTTTTTATGGTTCCAGTACCCCCTGGGCCCCCACTCTGCCTATTTCTTACATTTGCATTTTTACACTTACTGCTGTAGTGTGAGAATGCATTTAATGAAAATAAATATAAAGTTGGGTTGCCAAAAGAAACATGCCTGCTATGTGTTGTTTAAAGATCCTGCAGAGGCCTACTCTTGACACTAAATTGAGTTATTAATAAAAAAGTATGTATTAATTAGGTATGTGACTTTTCTCTTTATTCTCTTTAATTATTAGTCATGGATCATTAAGGCATCCATTGAACACAATTAAAACTGCTTTCTATTTATATTTGCTGTTCTAAGTATTCACAGATAAGTGCAAAAAATACAGCTGTAGGTGACTGCTTATTTCTGGGCCATCAAAATAATGAGCTGGTAACCCTAATCATTAGACTGGAAGTTTGTTGCAGGATCAGCACATTATTTTTTTCCTCCACCCTCGAACCCTGATTAATGCCATTATAGCAATAATTTAACTTCTATCTGAAACCCTACACTTCAAGTTTTTGAGAATGCACCCTGCTTTCAGACTACTCACTTCTCATTCTCGCCTTCACTTTCCCGTTCACCCTGCACTCCCAGCGATCACAATACACTCACACTGATCACAATACACTCACACTGATCACCATGCACTCACACTGATCACCATGCACTCACACCGATCACCATGCACTCATACCAATCACCATGCACTCACACCAATCACCATGCACTCACACCAATCACCATGCACTCACACCGATCACCATGCACTCACACCGATCACCATGCACTCACACTGATCACCATGCACTCACACTGATCACCATGCACTCACACTGATCACCATGCACTCACACTGATCACCATGCACTCACACTGATCACCATGCACTCACACTGATCACCATGCACTCACCCTTGCTGCTCCCGGCCTAGGCCAGGTGAGCTTCTAATGTGGCAGCGCGTATTCCTGCGGATTGGGAGGCCCTTCAAAGAGGTTGACTAGACATCTTTCTGATGTTAATTGCTGTATTTTAGTTATAAACTGGTACTGATGGGGTGAAATCTTTCCTCAGTATTACTGTGTTTAAAAAAAATCTAAATAATAAAGCAATGCTACCCCAAAATACGCAGCATCACAGAACATTATTAACATTTTCTACTCACACAATTTAGTCAAGCCTGTCGCATAATTTGGTCCTCACCTTCCTCATAACCTAGAGGTTTAGAAATTTTTGTCAGGAGGGGGTCCTTACGCTTGAAAATGTTGACAGGGGGGTCTTGGCATCCAAAAGTTTGAAGACCTCTGCCCTAGATGCATCAAGCACCCAATTTGCTATTCCTTATTAGCGAAAAATAAGGATTTGCTAATAAGGAATAGCAAAAGGCTATGCATGAAGAACTCGCTAAAAAAATAGTGATTTCTTAAAATTCCTTAATTGCGACTCGCAAATTGCGAGTCGCAATTAAGGAATACCTCCCCATTCATTCCTATGGGCCTAGGGGCCCATAGGAATGATTGGGAAGACAATCTCAATTTGCGATTCTCAATTAGAGAATCGCAAATTGAGATTGCAATTTCAAGGGTGCCAAGGTGTCAAAAGGACACCCTGTTGCACCCCTGAAATCTGCATATGGGTACATCTTGCACACACACACATTACCTAAGGGCATGTTTGTGTGTAAAATGGAACTTTGAAAAATGCACTTTAGTGCATTTTTCAAAGTTTGTGCAAATTACCATGAAGTTCAACTTCATGGTAATTTGCTCCCCCTATTAGGGAAATCGCTAATTTTTTTTACTTTGTTGCATTGCAATTAAGGAATATCAATTTGAGATTCCTTAAATGCAATCGCAATTTAAGTAATCGCAATTTTGCGATTTCTTAACTTGCGACTTTTGCATTTGGGATGATGCATCCCAAATGCAAAAATACCGGTCGCAAAGGGGTAGATTCTCTGCCCTTTTGCGAGCGGTTTTTAGCTTGATGCATCTATGCCATAGTAAAGCGTCTAGAAGTCCGTCCCCCTGGAGCGAGCGATCTATCTATCTATCTATCTATCTATCTATCTATCTATCTGTCTATCTGTCTATCTGTCTCTCTCTGTCTATCTGTCTCTTTGTCCATCTATCTCCTATCTGTTTAATGATAGCTCTCTCTCCGTATCCAGCAATCAAAATATTTCTCTTTATCAATAACTCGTTCTCTCTAACTATGTGTGTATCAATCTAGCTCTCGATTTAACTACACATCTGTTTATCTTTAAATGCATGTCTTTTTCTAGGACTTTGCTGTCTGTATCTTGCATCTGGCATCTATAAATGTGTTTTACTTCAAAAAAGCGCATTCCTGTTTGTGTTTTATTTTGTGTTTGTACGGCCCACAGTCTGCTAGTAGTATCTGCCTATTTGTCTTTGTTCAGAGAGAAGACGGTGCTTGTTGGGGTAATAGGAACAACATTCGTGTGTTTTACATATGAGTGACATAAGAGGGAATGATAAAGCCCTCCGTTTCACGTGCTGGTGGCACAAGTGCCTGTAGTGTGCTTAGAGGACCGGCTGTCGGCTGCACTCACCCTGATTCCCCCAGCTAGGGTCCGCAGTCCTGTTATGTTGACACACACCACCTTCTCGTGCCCCTGCTTGCTAGAGGTTGTGTCAGCGCGGACAGTCTTATCGATCCAAGGACCTGTCCCAAGAGCAGACGCCAGAGCGCAGACCGCTTTACTGAGACATCCAAAACTTCAGGGGATCCACCCTCAGGCCACCCACCTTCAGGGCATCAGCGCTTCCTCCCATCTTGCGGATCCCACAGCGCAGCTCTCCGCGGGATGCGTAAAGCGCGCAAACCAGGCGCGCAGAGGAGCGCAGTGCGCACGGTTCTTGGAACGGTTTGAGCCGCCGCAATTGCAGATTACACATTTCCATGCATCACGCTGCTGCGTGCAGAGTGCAGTGAGCGAGGTAGACATCCCTGTAACCCCAGGCATCTTTCACTCTGTGATGTCAATCTGAATTGTTCCTTAAGAATTCGTGTAACTGCCAGACGGTGAGCGCAGCGTCTGCAGCGGAGCTGCGACAACCTCTAAAGTACACACACAAAAGAGTCCGGGGTACCACTAAGTGTCTGCCGCGTGCTCCTGTCACAACACAGGGGCGCGCAGCATTAAATCACGCGCTGCTAACGCAGACAGGCAGAGAGCGGCTCGCTCAGGAGGCAGCAAGTTGAGCAGCGGTAATGCTCTTTAACAATACTGTCCCACGTGTTTGTTTCCAGAGATTATCCGAACAATAATCCGCGCAGTTACAAGTGAACGCTCGTGCAATATGGCAAACGTGGGCGGCAGCAGCTTAATAAAGCAACCAATAAACATTGTTACAGCAGCGATTCGATTAAAGGCCCTCCCCGCAGGCCCCGCAGCGCTGAGGAGTGACACATTTACACCAAGCGGACGCGCGAGCTCCATAGTGCGTCTCTTAGAAGACATCTGGTAAACAACAGAGGTGTCTCCTGTGCACACTACAGCGCGCGGCCCCCTCGGGCTCCAGGGCTTCAACTTTCTGCCCCCCTGCACTTGACACTTCCTTCCCTGTGCATCTGTTCCGAGTGACCCTGGTCTGCTGCCGACAGACACTGCCCACAGCTCTTTCTCTAGTCTTTGCACACACCCTGTCACATTTCAAGCAATGCAGGTGTTACTATGGACAGTTTGCTACATCTACCTGCGATAAAGAAAAAACACAACGTGGACATCCAACTGAAACAAGAATTACAGTAAAGCAAGTTCAGCAGCGCAGTGATAAACCAAGACAGAGGCGAGGCGGCCGAACACAGCAGCACTATACCGCTGGGACTTACGGAGCACTGGCGCGGCATTATGCGCCACTTGCGACTTCTATAGCACGTCTATCTGTGAGAACAAACACGCAAACACCAATGCGAGTACTTTTCGACAACTTTAACAGAGTCTCTGCAGGAGCATTAAAGAACCAGTCAAGTGAATTCATGTTAAAGCCAAAATGCAACTGTTAACACCCTTTCACATCGTCCCAGACCCCACCAAAGCAGCGAACTCAGGGGTGCTGCCCTCTGGCAGAGGAAGCTGTTCTCCATCCAAGGCAAAGCGCATCCTCCCGAGCACATCTGTACTCGGAGGGTGACTGCTGGCCCCTTGGGAGGACCTGTGCTGGTCGCTAACGGTGGTGCGGCATGAGCAATGTGGCTGCCGTACGTGGCACAAACAGCACCTCCCACCCACCATGTCTTTCCGAGGCACAGAGCCCTTGGGACCCAGCACAATTAGTGCCATCCACTATGGCAACTTCTGCGCTGATGTACCCGGCTGCGCAGTGAGCTGAGCGTTCCCGGTGAGCTGGCAGCGCACGACAAAGGGAATGCAAGCAGGGCGCGCAGGATGCGCAGCAGAGGCGGCGTGCCACCTACCACGGCTGCTCCAGGTCCCAGTCTCGGATAAAGTCGAACAGATCCATCTCGGCTGGGGGCAGCGCTGTCCCCCGGCGCCAGGGCTCGCAGGCTGCATGCAGGAAGCGGCGGTGAGGATCGCGCCCTGTGTCCTGAGTGCTCCGAGCCCCCCGCACAGCGCTCCGCTACCACAGCTGCGATCCCTTCCCCCGGCTGCCAGCACAGCAGCAGCAGCACCGTCAGACGACCAGCTAGCTCTTGGGTAGCAATGGGAAAATGCACAAGGCAGAGGCGGCCGCGGGGAGGAGGAGGCGGAGCCAGCCGCAAACCGCGAACTGGAGACTGAAGAACGGTGGACTGGAGCGCACAGGAGCACAGGCTGGAGGACAACAGAGGCAGCGCGAGGGTCTGAGACCGCCCGCACGACCCGACGTCCAGCCCGGGCTTTGATGGCCGGCCAGGTGCCGGCTGTCAAAATCAGCTGCTGGGACAGGGTTCTCTGAGAAAGGGTCGGGTCACGGGCGGGGTCATGGCTCGGGGCGTCACTGACCCCCGGGCGCAGTCAGTCTCCATCAACACATAGCGCAAGTGTCCAGAGCGCCGAGAAGCCAGCGTGCCTCATTCACTCGTCTTCACCTGTAGAAGCGAAGTGGGTTCAACTGGACATTGTCTAGTGTCCTTATTTAACTATTGGAAGGAAAACGTACCGATTGCACGTCTGAAACGGAAAAGTGAGTTGATGCATTAAGTCGTACAAATGTAGACAGATTACATAACGCGTGGACACATTTTTCAGGGTGACACTTCTATAAAGCCACGGAAACGACTTTGCAAAGACCGCAATGAGACATCTGCGAGTTTGTTTGACAGTCTTTAGTTCAAATATGCTCAACTCGCGCGCCTTTCGACCCCGAACCTCCTGCGGCTCAGCTGGTGCTCACTCTGACTGAAGATCGTGTACGCACGGCCACGTGTACAATCACCTTTCATTCAGTCAAATTCCGTGCGTCTCTGCGCATACGCTGTGCGCGCGCTCTAGAAATACAAATCATACAATTAGTCACGAATATAATAGAAAGGCGCAGGACGCTTACCTACACAACGAAATCACAATCTTAGCTTTTTAACTGTCTTTGAACCTTCCTATTTTTTTTGTCAAAGTACATCTGCAGGTTTTTCTTCTTTATTCCATTCTATGTAGACGACTATATAATTAGATGTATTCAGGAGTTGTGGGCGGAGATGTAAAAATGTGACCTTTTCATTTTATAGGCATCTTGTACACTGCCATTTAATGCATGGAATGCTGCAGCAGCTGATGTGTTTGTACTTTGACTAGTTCAAGTTCATCATTAGGAAAGGGTGTGTCTCTACTCCACACCCCACTCGTCCCCAGAGTGACACTTCTTGCACCTGCGCTCTATTGGGGCTGAACAGTGACGGCTCAAGCTACAGTCCTCTAGACATATTTGCTTAAAAGTCAGTCAGTCAGCACATTTTTGATTTATCACTGTGACTTCGATTTCTGCAACCAGACAAAGGGTTATATTATCAAGGACCGGTGTTAAAACTATCGCCCTTTTATCGGCAGGAAACTGCAGATAAAGTGGCAATAATGGGCTTGATAATACGCTCTTGTTAATTCCCATAGAAGCCCATGTTCTGGTATTAACATGGGCTTCTATGGGAATTAACAAGGTCGTATTATCAAGCCCATTATCACCGTTTTATCAGCAGTTTCCTGCCGATAAAACGGCGAGTGATGGAAGAGGAAGCTACAGATATCATTATCCTGGCTTGAGATTTTAATATGCACCTTCTAGGGTACATCCAAGATGAGGATCCCACACAAGACCTAACAGGCGCATGGAGAATTCCGATGCAAGCTCAAATTAAGACCATCAAGACAGTGAGAAGCATGAAATATCTGCTCCCGGAACTGGAGCACCTAAATATGAGAGCTCTAAATGACCGCTTTAAGGACGATGATCCACCAGCTGCTACGTATCATTCTGCTACAGTATCGTCCCATCTAGACTTTACTTTCACAACTCTATCATTGTTTAACCAGATTGCAACTTTTGAGATTGGCAATAACAAACTCAGTGACCACATCCCACAAGAGCTACGTCTCAAAGCAAGTTAAAGTCAGTCATTGTGCGTCAGTAAAACTATTGTGCAAGACGAAACCAGCAACCGTAAAAGAATAAGATGCAAATCTAAGCAAATAGAGGAAATATCATCTACTACCAAAGACCTGTAGAAACAAGGAGGAGAACCGACAGCCCAGCCTCTGGAACATTGGGATACGTTTGTCACATCACTCAGAGAAACATTTTTAAATAGGCTAAGTCCGAAACAGAGGAATGCTTTACTAATTCCAACCAAAATGGCAAAAAGTCCAGCATCCAAAAAATTAAAGCAACTTATAAATCAAATACTAAAGCATCTCCGCAAATCTCCATACAACTCGAGTCTGCAAAGTTCCTCTGTGAAGTTAAGAAATCTTTAAAACAGAGGAGATGGGCAAACAAAAGAGCAAAGGACAATGAAACATTGGCGAAACTTTTCTATGATGCAAGTCAGAAAAACAGCACTTAGTTCTGGCAAACAGTTAACAAATTACAGCGGCCTAACCATCCTGGCATAGACTCATATATTACAGTTCATCTATTTAAACACTTCAACGATTTGAAGCAAAAATCTGTTACCTCCTTCGTTTATCTGGAAATGCTAGCATTAATAGCCTAACAATAGAAGTAACTAGTCAACATTGTCCCAGCGAAGATAACACTAGCAACACATGGCCGATGCAATGTGAGACAGACCTTCATCAAGCCAAAACTGCGTATCCATCGCATCAGAGGAGCAAAATGGCCCAGCGGCACTAGCTATAAAGAAACAAATAGCTAGAGGCATACGGGCGGGAGCCCCAACGACATTCCACCAATACTGTTCAAACAAGACCCCGAATTCTGGAGCAACGCACTGTTACAAGTTTTAAGATATGCTCTAAGGACCACTACACTTCCAGAATCATGGAGAGGCTCGATTATCATCCCTATACATAAACAAGGTGAGAGGTTCATCCCAAACAACTACCTGCTGATAGCCCTTATTTATACTGAGGCTAAATATTACGCAGGGATCATTCTAAATGAACTAGCAAGCTGAGCCTCCATGAACCACATTATACCCACAACACAAACAGGATTCTGCCAAGGACAGGGCACAACAACTAACTTCATGGCCTTAACCATGCTTATGGACGCTGCAAAAGAGGACAAATACCCCTTGTACCTCTGCTTTATAGACTACACAGCAGCTTTCGACCACGGAGACCTCACTAAGCTCTGGCACAAGCTGGCTAGCTGGGGGATCCCAACTTCTCTTTTAGATCAACGTAGGCACTTGCATACCAACTCATGAATCAGACTAAAGCCAGGTGGCGGAAAGCACCTCTCAAACAGAATTCAATCAATCAATCAATCAATCAATGACATTTATAGAGCGCACTACATACCCGTAGGGTCTCAAGGCGCTAGGGGTGGGGGGGGGGGTGCCGCTACTGCTCGAACAGCCAGGTCTTCAGCTTCTTCCTGAAGGAGAGGTGGTCTTGGGTCAGGCGCAGGTCGGGAGGGAGGGAGTTCCAGGTCTTGGCGGCCAGGTAGGAGAAGGACCTTCCTCCTGTAGTCGCTCTTCGATGCGGGGGACGGCGGCGAGGGCGTGGTTGGCTGATCGGAGGTGGCGTTTGGGAGCGTAGAAGTTGATTCGGCTGTTGAGGTAGCTCGGGCCTTGGTCGTGTAGGGCTTTGTGTGCGTGGGTGAGGAGGCGGAAGGTGATTCTTTTGTTGACGGGGAGCCAGTGAAGGTCTCTCAGATGTCCGGAGATGTGGCTGGTTCGTGGGATGTCGAGGATGAGTCTGGCTGAGGCGTTCTGGATCCGCTGGAGTCTCTTCTGGAGCTTGGCGGTGGTACCGGCGTAGAGGGCGTTGCCGTAGTCCAGTCGGCTAGTGACGAGGGCCTGGGTGACGGTCTTCCTGGTCTCGGTGGGGATCCACCAGAAGATCTTCCGTAGCATGCGTAGGATGTTGAAGCACGCCGAGGAAACGTTGTTGACTTGCCTGGTCATGGAGAGGGAGGAGTCCAGGATGAAGCCCAGGTTGCGTGCATGGTCTGTCGGTTTGGGTGCGGTGCCCAGGGCGGGAGGCCACCAGGAGTCGTCCCAGGCGGAGGGTGAGGAGCCCAGGATGAGGACCTCCGTCTTGTCCGAGTTCAGTTTCAGGTGGCTGGTCGTCATCCACTCGGCTACCTCTTTCATCCCTTCGTGCAGGTTGTCTCTGGCGGCGGCGGGGTCGTTGGTCAGGGAGAGGATCAGCTGGGTGTCGTCGGCGTAGGAGATTATGTTGAGGTTGTGTTGGCGTGCAATGGCCGTGAGGGGGCTCATGTAGACGTTGAAGAGGGTGGGGCTCAGAGAGGATCCTTGAGGGACGCCGCAGATGACTTCGGTGGCTTCTGACTTGTACGGTGGTAGGCGGACTCTCTGTGTTCTTCCGTCGAGGAAGGAGATGATCCATTCCAGCGCCTTGTCCTGGATTCCGACGTTGCTGAGGCGCTGTACTAGGGTGCGGTGGCAGACAGTGTTGAATGCCGCGGAGAGGTCTAGGAGGATGAGGGCCGCTGTTTCTCCGTTGTCCATCAGGGCTCGGATGTCATCGGTGGCGGCGATGAGGGCGGTCTCGGTGCTGTGATTGGCTCGGAAGCCGGACTGTGAGGGGTCGAGGGATCCATTCGTCTCGAGGAAGGCGGCCATCTGCTTGTTGACGGTCTTCTCGATGACTTTGGCTGGAAACGGGAGGAGCGAGATGGGGCGGTAATTCTTGAGTTCGGTGGGGTCCGCTGTGGGTTTCTTGAGTAGAGCGCTGAGTTCGGCGTGCTTCCAGCTCTCAGGGAAGGTGGCGGTGTCGAAGGATGTGTTGATGATGTCTCGCAGGTGTGGTGCGATGACAGCGTCAGCCTTGTTGAAGACCTGGTGAGGGCAGGGGTCGGTCGGTGATCCGGAGTGGATGGAGTTCATCGTGCGGATGGTGTCTTCGGTGCTGATCGGGGTCCAGGCGTGGAGGGTGGTGGTGGGGGGTGGTTGTTCCGTCTTGGTGTGCGTTGGTTGGTTGTTGAAGCTGTTGTGTATGTCCGCGATCTTGTTGTGGAAGTATGAAGCGAGGGAGTTGCAGAGGTCTTGCGATGGGGTGATGTCGTTGTTTCCTGCGCTGGGGTTGGATAGCTCTTTCACGATGTTGAAGAGTTCCTTGCAGTTGTGTGCGTTGTTGTCCAGCCGGTCCTTGAATGCAGTTTTCTTGGCGGCGCGGATCAGCTGGTGGTGCTTCCGGGTGGCCAGCTTGAAGGTGGTCCTGTTGTCCGGTGTAGGTTCCCTTCTCCAGACTTTCTCGAGGGCTCGGCAGTTCTTCTTGGAGCTCTTGAGTTCGTCGGTGAACCACGGGGCTTTCTTGCTTCCGGGTCTGCTGGGCGGGGTCCTCAGCGGGGCGAGTTCGTCCGCGCAGTTGCTGATCCACTTCGTGAGGTTGTCGGCGGCCTGGCTGGGGTTCACTGAGCTGGCAGGAGGGTGCTGGCTCAGGGAGGTGGCGAGCTGGTCTGCTGTGATCTTGTTCCAGCTTCTGCGGGCGGCCTGTTGCTGGTGGTGGTGGGTCGTCGTTCTCTTGAAGGTGAAGTGGACGCAGCTGTGGTCCGTCCATTGAAGCTCTGTGGCGTGGCTGAAGTCGATGTCTGTGCTGGAAGAGAAGACTGCGTCGAGTGTGTGTCCGGCGAGGTGGGTGGGGGTGGACACCAGCTGCTTGAGTCCAAGATTAGCGAGGTTGTCGAGCAGGGTGCTGGTGTTGCGGTCGTTGTTGTTCTCCAGGTGGAAGTTGAGGTCCCCCAGGAGGATGTAGTCGGCGGAGGGGAGGGCATGCAGGCTGACAAAGTCGGCGATGTCCTCGCTGAATTGTGTGCGTGGTCCCGGGGGTCGGTAGATCAGGGTGCCTCTGAGGGTGGTGTTCGGGTCGGTGTGGATCTGGAAATGCAGGTGTTCGGCGGTGGTCAGGGTGTTGTCGGTGCTGGTCGTGAGACGGATGGTGTTCCTGTGGATGATGGCGATGCCTCCTCCCATCTGGTTGGCGTTGCGGTCCCTCCGGACGATCTTGTAGCTCTCTGGGATAGCGATGGCGATGTCGGGAGCTGAAGAGGCGTTCATCCAGGTCTCTGTGAGGAAGGCAACATCTGGGGCTGTGGCGTCTAGGAGGTTCCAGAGTTCGATGGCGTGTCTGTGGACGGAGCGGGTGTTGAGCAGGATGCACTTGAGGTGGGTGCTGCTGGTGTTCGACTTGGCGGGTGCTGGTGCGAGGCAGGTCCGGATGCAGGTGAATTTGCAGGCGTGGCAACTGAAAGGTCCGTGGGTGCGTCGTGGTGTGGCTTGGTGGCATTCTGGGAGTCGGCCGGTGTTGAGTGCGATGAGGGTGGCGGCGGAGTACGTCCGGCGGGTCGGCCGGGGTCTTCGAGGTCCAGGGGTCCTGGCGCTGGTCGCGATCCGGTCGCGGACGGGCGCAGACGGGCTTACTTTTGGCGCGCCTTCGGCGCACAATCGGCGCGCCCGCTGCGCGTGACCGCTGCGCGTTCGCACGGTCGCCATATAAGGCGAAGTGCGCGGGTGGGCGGAGCAGCTGGGAGGCGGGAGCGGGGAGGGAACAGAAGGAAAAAAGGGGCGGGGTCTGCGGTGGTGGCGGGGAGCGGGGAGGGAAGACGGAGGGCGGCGAGGTAGGCGGGCAAACAGGAAGGAAAACGCTGACACGGGCACAAAATAACAATAACAATACAAATGGAGATCAGGACGCTAACACGGGCACAAAAATAGTAATAAACAGGCACAAATGGAGGTCAAAACAAGGCCAAAACAACCAACAGCAGAGTCAGCCGGCAGCCGGCAGCGAGGCAGGCAGCGAGGCAGAGGGCAAGGCAATGGGGCACACGCAGCAGCTGGTGGCCGTGCGGCGCGGGGGTGTCCCACAACTAAGGGACAAAATAAAGGATACGTCTTAGCCCCACTACTATTTAACCTTTTTTTGGCAGATTTACCAGGGGAACTGGACAGCTGCTCATCACATGCTCCGAAGTTAGGAAGTATGACATTGACACATTTGCTATATGCTGACAATCTAGTCTTGATCAGTCATACCCCTATCGGTCTTCAACATCTTCTGGATGCAACTCACACATTTTCTCAATGAAACGCTTTAAACATAAACCTTAAAAAGCTAAAATCATGACAGTAAATTTTCATAAGAAGATGAGTCCTAGTTGGTATCTTGATGGGAATCGTCTGAATCAAGTAACAAGTTACAAATAACTGGGGATATTTTTAGATCAAAACAATTCCTTCAAGCCACAGTTGGAATCTTTGCAAAGGAAGGGTGCTATGACCTACCTGGCACTTAAACCTCTAAAGAAGATGCTGCTGGATCTATCATTAGATCCTTTTTTAAGAGTTCTGCGAGCCAAATTACAGCTCATGATTACTTATGAGAGTGAACCAATGAGAGGAAAAGACGCAGCAACTCTAGGCAGCATTACAGCAACCTCCTATCAAGCGATATTCCAGCTCCCCAAATACGTTTCTTCGGCCCAAATACTGCTGGAATTTGGGCTTCAAAATCAGGCGACAGAGAGAATGGGAGCATATGTAAATTGCTGGCAAAAAATCAGAGATGCCGAAAATGGATCCCTAAACAACTACCTCTAGGTAGAACTGATGAGTACAGGGAAATCGCCAGCTAACAAGTATCTCTTGGATTCTATCAAGGCTCTAGGTCTGACAAATCTTTAGAATACCTCAATTGCTCACTGTATATTCAAAGAAATAGTTACAAAGTCAACAAGACGAATATCAGCTATAGAGGACAAGAACGCACTGTGAAAATGAGCCCATGGCTAGGTCGTGCTCAGCAATTATGAAGTCCGCAAACCCCAACCTTATTTTAACGCTGGAACAAAGATAACGACGAAAGAATTTTTTTAAAACTTCGTTTGGGAGTTGCTTCAATTAACCTGTTTTTACCACCTTTGGAAAGAAGAGGAGGAGACCAGCTATGAAGGCTATGTGCTTGCAGAGTCGAGAACCTTATCCATATCATTTGTATTTGTGACAAACTAATGACATAAGGAATTCTTTATTAAAACCATCCTTTAACCAGCATTGCATCAGGTCCTGCAGGCAGTCGGTAATCCTGTGTTTTTAGCCAACCTTAGTACAGTTGAATTGTCACCTTACAAAATTCTTTGATCTCACCGAACGGAGACTGAAAAACTTATCGCCGGCTACGATCTAGCTCCACATGATGGTCTTGGGTACCACTTTAGTTAGCTCAGCAACATTACTCCAAAACCTTAAGAAAAGCATCACAAGCTCAACAACAGACTTACTTTGAAGCTGTTTTGTAGCCCTGAACACCTTGAGTGGCAAGAGTACCTCTTGTAAGAAAACATATTAAGCTAAAGAGCAAAAACTTTGATAATGAATTTGGAGGTTGATTGCTTAATAACACAACCCATACAAGATTGAATTTTAATCTGATTAAGTACCAACTGTTTGGAGGAGCTCTTATTACGATATAACTTTTTTTTTACTGTTTTATGTACAGCACAAAGTGGATCATTTTAAAATTGTTTATTCCTTGTAATAGCAAATTGTGTTGTTATTTTATTGACCATTTAATGTATGCAACGGTTTTATTTAATCAAGCATAATAACAATTACCTTACCTTACCTCTTCAAAGGAGGTGGTAAGCAATTCACAAACAGGAACGGACCCCACAGCCAACCCAGTGAAAAGGAGCATACAGTGTATCATATATATAGCTCAAATCAGGGTTCAACGAATCAAACTTCCTTGTCTCTCGTAGTGTGCGATGTAATGAAAAAGGAACCAACTGTGGATAGGTTCAAACATGAATGTTGGATGGTTAAGTACTTCCTTATTTTATCTCTTTATTTTGTGACAAGTTCCCAAATCACTAAACCTATCCAGAGTTGGTTCCTTTGATGACATCATACACTACTAGAGACAAGTGAGTTTGATTCTTCCTACCCTGATGAAGTCCTAAGGGACGAAACACGTTAGTTGGGCTGATGTGAAATTGTGTTTAACCTAATACTTCAATAAAGTGGATCTGAACATAAGTGTAAGACTCCCAAGGAATTTTATTGAACTCTGATTATAGACACACTAAAATAGTGCATCTTTTTGTAATTGTTTGTTAAATGCTCTAAATTGAGCTATATCTATGATACACTGTATGCTCCTTTTCATTGGTTTGATTTGGTATTGTTTTGTTTGTGACTTCTAAGCAGTGGGGTCATGAACAGTTGAGCATAGGTAGAGCATACATTAAGAAGACGGCACACTAGTGCAACATCGAATAACCCACAATGCTATTGCATAATTGCGGCATGGACCCCACAGTTTTTTATGTGTTGTAGAATAAGTGCCAGTGCATAAACCTCTGCTCAGAAGCCCACGACTGGCAATGGCGCATGGTCTGTAATGCACCTCATGCCTTTTTAGCCCTCTACCAGACATTCCTTGCTTTTTTATCACTGTTGCAGGTTTGTGCTTTCTCCCTTTGTGATAGTTTTTCCATCTCTCCCTTTCTCCTTTATGTGTTTTCCCCCTTTCAGTCTCGGGTAATATCTAATGAGGGAAAATAAGTGCTGGCCCCAAAAATGAGTGCTGGTGGCCCCCACTGTCAACTACAAACTCGAATTAAGCATTTGGATAATTCCTCCTTTCTGAATGTAGACGAAAATGTTCTTTAGGAATAGGCAGTGGTAGACACCTGACTTTTCTTTAAATAAAGTTTGTGTACATTTTCCTTAAAACAAATGCATTCAATTTCCCTTTAAGGAAAACGGGCTGCATTAGAAAAAAGGTACTTTATTTAAAAGCAGTCACTGACATGGTGGTCTACTGACCCTAGTAGACCACCATGCCTGTCATTGTAGCCATTTCATCAAAAGAGGGAGAGGGAAGCAGAGATTCAGTTGGCTTCCATTAGGTACAGTCAAAATTAGAGGTGAATTAATCACATGATTTTGCCAGTGTCTTATGATCTTCTGTTCTGGAGATTCACGTATAGCTCAGAGTGTGTTATATCAAAATCAGAGGTGAATGAATCACATGATTTTGCCAGCATCTTACGATCTTGTGTTCTGGAGATTCACATATAGCTCAGAGTGTGTTATATGTTGGTTCTCCGCTCTGTCGGTTATATGAATAGCATCATCATTGGGACTTTTATCACTTGGGTGTGCAATTCTTCAAGTGATCTGCGTTCCTACACCTGGAGGGAGACCATTTGGTTTTAGACAGTAGTAATTAGAAAGTGAATAGTGTCAGAGAGAGGTGAGTGAAATTAAAATTTCCTTCATTTCTTTGCTCAGTCTTTTATTTATTGAGGAAGGGGCAATATTAAAAAGGAGGGTGGTTGGTGCTGTGGTGGATGTGTTAACGATCCACAGCAACTGGTGTTATGTCGTGGTAGGTCAACATGTTTTGGCCCTTTGTTGCCTGACGGGTCTGTGGGCCTTCTTCAGGACCAAAGTGAAGCTGGCTACCTTTTAGGTCACTTGCAGTGAGTATGTGATTCACTGAGTCCTCTTCATCAGTGAGCTCAAGCCCTCAGCTTCTGATGAGTGTTATAGGTACTCCTTTTGCCTATAACTATGAGAGATAGAATAGAACTACGGTGTAGACAAAACAACAGATAAATATATTTCATCAATGCAATGCTGTTCATGTGGTATTCATCAAATGTCGTCATATACCTGGGCACTGCTGGATATTATAGGTGTAGGTTTGCTATGTTGTTGATGATTGTCTCTGTGAGTATCAATGGAGACATGACTATACATATCTCCATACGAGTGGCTACTTATCGTAATATAATCACAATTCCCGTTGAGGTGCGGGATATTATTATACAATACAAGTGATGATGGTGTATAGGCTGACTTGTTCATGAAGAAATTTCACTACAAAGTGTAGCGATGTGCCTGATCTGAGGCTATCTCTTATTGGGAATATAGCAAGTCATGTGACTATTGTGCTGTTAAATAAGATGTAAGTCTTGATATTGCAGATTTGACTTAATAAAAGGACTGTAAGGTTGTCTAGTTAAATTAAGGACATACACGGATGGGCGGGATCCTGACTGACAGATTGGTGTCCGGTCATGATGGCAATATTGATTTAGTTTCTTAAGTGAAATCGGGATTGCTTAGGTTGGTGAAGCGTTATGATTACTTTCAGCTTGTTGTTACATTTAGAAGGAGATTATGTTGAGTCCTGCAACTGTGATACCATTAAGTGAGGTTGTCTTGACTTATAAAATGACAATGAAGGTGTTTTGTAAGGAGAGACAGCAGTGGGTGGACCGGATCTGTACTGACTGACCCATGTCCAATCCTGATTATCCAATCAATTTATTTATTAGTTGACAGTGACATTTGTTATACATTGACAAAGTGTTTTTCTCACTTAATTTTTGAGTAACAGTAACATTTATTATATGCTGATGTATTGGTTATGTTTCTCTTATTATTAACTTTAAGAGGAAATGATTACGGCTCCTTTGCGGATGGAAGGGGGGACGCACCTTGTAGAAGCAACGCATGATGGGTGAGTTTAGTTGCCTTATTAGACGGAAGTTTTCGGAACGGAGGTCATGGGTTTGTATCTCACCTTTGCGATGTCTCGTCTGCGCTTGTGCTGACTCTGTCCTTCGTGCCCCACAAATGTAGTTAACATAGAAAAAATATTTTTGTGGAAATATTTCTCTGCAAAAGGGACTGCTTTTAGAAAACTATGGAGAACCAAACAAAAAGTAAATTTAAAAAAATGTAAAAATATTTTTTGAAAATATTATGGAGATTGAAAAAATTCCTTTAGTATTCACTGTGTTATTTGTTTGTGTGTTTGCCTAGTAAATAGACATAATATCGAAAAAAATATATAGAATGGACAGAATATCGAATCCAAAATATAGAATAGACAGAATATCAAATGGACATAATATAGTGGTTAATAATATCGACATGCAGGTAAGTAATATTGACTGTCAAAATATTGAAGTACATAATACAGGCATTAAAATATATCGAATTTTTAATAATATCGATTTTTTTAACATGTTTGTATGTTAGTATATGTGTTAAAAGTGTATATTATTTTTGTAATGTATGTTTAATTTTTTATAAAGTTACGAAATTTATGTAGAATATTTTTTGCGTATTTTCCTTCCGTAGCAGGTTGTGGGCTTATAGGGGAATATGGTGGGAAGTAATTTAATCATTGTAAATGAAATATTAATTTGTAGGAATTATTAATACATTTTATTTTAATTTTGCGTTTTAGGTCTGTAGTGGGTTGTGGGCTTATAGGGTGGGAAGTAATTTCATGTTAATTAAGTAAATATTTTATTTTATTTATTGGTAATGATAAATAATTCATTGTTAATTGATAATTAATTGTAATTAATTTTTATTAATTAGTAATTAATTATTATTAATCGATACTATATTAATTGTAATAATTTATTATACGGAGCGGGTTGTGGGTTTATGGGGGAATAGGGTGGGAAGTAATTTAATTGTAATTAATTAAAATGATTTATTGGTAATGATAATTCATTTATTGTTAATTAATTGTTATTTGGTAATTATTTTTTATTAATTGGTAATGAATTTGTATTAATTGATAATTATATGAATTGTATTATTTTATTATATGGAGCGGGTTGTGGGTTTATTGGGGAAGAGGGTGGGAAGTATTTTAATTGTAATTTATTAATTGCTGAAATTATTTGTGTGTATTGATAATTAATGTACTGCTAATTATTAATTGGTAATTTATTTCATTACTCATTAATTTCTGGTATTGAAAATTAATTTGTTGTTAATTATTTTTTAATAGGTAATACATTTGTAATAAATATTATTTATTGGTATTGGTAATTAATTATTAAATATTTTGTAATTGGTAATTAATTTTAAGTAATTAATTTTGGGTATTGATAATTAATTTATTTTTATTTAAATATTACATTGTTACTTTCTCTAATGTTGCACTCTCTGGAGTTGGAATTTTATTTTTTACCCTCCCGCTATCCAATGCTTCCCCTACTGTTGCACTCACTGGAGTGTGAATAGTAATTTTTACCACTACGCTATCCAACGCTTTCCCTACTGTTGCACTCACTGGAGTGGAATAGTAATTTTTACCCTCCCACTATCCAACACTTTCCCTACTGTTCCACTCACTGAAGTGGGAATAGTAACTTGTACCCTCCCGCTATCCAACGCTTTCCCTACTGTTCCACTCACTGGAGTGGGAATAGTCATTTTTACCACTATGCTATTCAACGCTTTCCCTACTGTTGCACTCACTGGAGTGGGAATAGTAATTTGTACCCTCCCACAATCCAATGCTTTCCCTATTGTTCCACTCACTGGAGTTGGAATAGTAATTTTTACCCTCCCGCTATCCAACGCTTTCCCTACTGTTCAACTCACTGGAGTGGGAATAGTCATTTTTACCCCTACGCTATCAAAAGCTTTCCCTACTGTTGCACTCACTGGAGTGGGAATAGTAATTTTTACCGTCCCGCTATCCAACGCTTTCCCTACTGTTCAACTCACTGGAGTGGGAATAGTATTTTTTACCCCTACGCTATCAAAAGCTTTCCCTTCTTTTGCACTCACTGGAGTGGGAATAGTAATTTTTACCCTCACATTATCCATCGCTTTCCCTACTGTTCCACTCGCTGGAGTGCGAATAGTACATTTTACCCTCCCACTATCCAACACTGATGTACTTTCTTTTTTTAGGTATTATATATATTATTTAAGAATGTTTACATTTTCAAATTAATTATAAGTATGTTTTAATTAATTACTAGTGGAGTGGTGTGGAGTAGTGTGGCTCACTGGTTAGAGGCGGCAGACCCGGGAGCAGAGGACGGCCCGGGACCAGGGTTCAATACCCGACGCGGCAGGGTCGTGGACCAGGGTCAGCGAACTTGATAATTCTCACCTCAGTACCTACTCTAACCAGGGGTCACACTTGGCAACTCTGGGCATTAGCTTGCCTCATCTCCACAATGGCCCCCCACATACGCCGGGGATGCTTGGTTTCACTTTGGAAATACCCAGTAGGGACCATCTCACAGGGAAAGCCAGGACGGGTTCCCCAGCGGTCTATTGCGCAGAGATACTCCTTCGGGAGTCGATTCTAGCGCGTTAGAAACCCACAATTAATTAATTAATTATTTAATTAAGATAATATTAATTTCAACATATTAAAAAAATTCTATATTTTTCACAAACTATATTTCAAACAATAATATTTTGTCTTCGATATTTTTGTACTTCCTTTTTGAAGATAGGCAGACGATATTTTGTCCATCAATATTTTGTCAACGATATTCTGTCCAAACGATATTCTGGTTGTCGATATTATGTCAGTGATCCTGTTTGCCTGTATCCCATTTGGTTCTGAAATGATTTGAGGAGGGGCTACTTGTTGTGTATATTGTCAGATTACTCTCAACTAGGTTTAGAAAAGAGTTTATAGTGGAACTCTGAACCCAATCCTGAGGCGGAAGCCGGGAGTCGGCGGTACTCGATTATATTTAAAAATTGTTTGTCACTTGAATTCCGTTTTTTTAAACTTTGCATACTACCTGTGCTCTCACTTGGGGCAGACGCTCATTCTCTCATTCCCCGCACAGCCGATTGAACGCTGTCGCGGTCTCTGAAACTCTAGCGCCAGCCATTGCCGGTGTGCACACAGGCCACACCCCCCTGAGGCCACGCCCCCCGCCCAGCATATAAAACGCTGACAACTAGCGTCTCCACTCACTCTGAACCCACTCCTGAGGCGGAAGCCCGGAGTCGGCGGTACTCGATTATATTTTAAAATTGTTTGTCACTTGAATTCTGTGTTTTTAAACTTTGCATACTACCTGTGCTCTCACTTGGGGCAGACGCTCATTCTCTCATTTCCCGCACAGCCGATTGAACGCTGTCGCGGTCTCTGAAACTCTAGCGCCCCCCATTGCCGGCGTGCACACAGGCCACGCCCCCCGGGGCCACACCCCCCTGTGCGACGCTAGATATGTGCATCGGTAGGAAGCGCAGCAGATGAGCGCAGCGGGAGCGCCGTTTGCGCGCCGAAGGCGTGCCTAAGGCAAGCCCGTCTGCGCCCGTCCGCGACCGACCGGGACCAGGGGCCTGTCACTCTGCCTCTCGCATACAATATACTTCCGCACAGCTACTTAACCTTCATGACTCATGGCCGCTAGACGACGGCGTCACAGCACGCATTAACAGACTAGGGCTGTCCTCTTTATCCACCCCTCGTCTTCCCCCTTTGCCCTTACCTATACCCACCGACATCCCCTGCTTAACACCCCTAGCCCGTCCGCACTTTACCACCGTATCTGCCCTCTACCTTAACACCAGGTCAGCCGTTAAGCATTATCAAGAACTCTTCACATTACTCGACTCGCACAAACCCGACTTACTGTTTCTTACGGAAACTTGGTTCTGCAAAAACTCACTTCCATCCCTGTTAGCCACTCTTCCGGCTTCTTATTACGCTCTTCGCGCCGACCGCCCCACTGGCAAGTCAGGCGGAGACGTTGCCCTCATTGCTCGTAAAGACATTGTCTTCCAATTCCTAACTTACTCCCCAATTGGATCCTCAGACTACTTGGTCGCCCGCTCCCTTTCCTTCAGCACCCCGCTCACTTGTGTGCTGCTGTATCGTCCTCCCTCCTCTCCCCAACTCTTTCTCCCGACTTTCCTTGATCTGGTAGCTACCCTAGCAGTTAACAACTCAGCTATTCTCCTACTAGGAGATTTCAACTTCTGGCCCTCAGATCCGGCCGAATGTTCAACATCGAAGGAATTTTCTGAGTCCCTCCATTCTCTTGACTTCCTGCCGTGCACCACCCTACCCACTGCAAGGGTCACATCTTAGACCAAATCTGGTCTCTCAATTGCCCAGTCTCGTCCTTGACTATTTCCCCTTGCACCTGGTCTGACCATTTTCTTATCTCCTTTTTACTACCTATTCGCTCTTTCTGTAAGCCCCCCCCCCCAAAAAACATCTGGGCACGCTCCTGGAACCGCGTAGATCTGCCCTCCCTGGCCACCTCTCTCTCTGATTCCTGCCCAGATCTCCATGGGCTCTCTTCCCTTGAGCAAGCAGACTCCATCAATTCCTGGCTCTGCGCGGGCTGTGACTCAGTAGCCCCCCTCAGGCGTGTATCCTCAAAACGCACTAATGAAGCCAACCGCTGGTTCAATCAGGATCTTAAATATCTAAAACTCAATCTCCGGCGAGCGGAACGCTCATGGAGGCAAGCCTACTGCCCAACCCTAAGGAAACAGTATATCTCTCTCCTGGCCCAGTACTAAAAATCCATCCTAGCAACCAAGAAAGCTTATTTTTCTTCTAAAATTTTAGCCGCAGAGAATCAGTCTAAATAAATTTTCACCATCGTGCACGATCTTGCTTACTCCGATAGGGCTTCCTTGAAACCTTCCCCCTCCCAGCAACTCTGCAATTCCCTTAACACTTTTTTTCTTGACAAAATCTCCATCATTAAAGCCAATATTCCTGCGCCCTCCCCCTCCTTTGTAATCCCCCTATGCCCCCCCAACTCAGCTTGTCTTGACTCATTTCCACCTCTTACAGAAAAATCTTTTCTTTCCATTCCACCGATGATCAAGTCCGGCTCTCCCCTTGATCCTTGCCCTGCACCCATTCTGAAACAGATCTACTCGGTCTGCACTTCACCCCCCCTCACCCTTCTGAACAGTTCGCTATCTCAAGACACTGTAATTCCCTCCCTCAAAACAGCCGTCATCTTACCCATTCTAAAAAAACCCGGAGCGGACCCCACCACACTTGTCAACTACCGTCCCATCTCCCTCCTTCCATTTCTGGCGAAAGTCCTAGAGCGCCATGTAACCAAGACGCTCAGCACATTCGTGGAGGAGAATAAGATATTGGCCCCTAGGCAGGCAGGGTTCCGTCCATCGCACTCAATTGAGTCCGTGGTTCTTTCGGTTTTGGACACCCTGAGAGAGGGTATGGACAACAATCATCCCCAGGCCCTGGTTCTCCTCGATCTCTCCGCCGCCTTTGACACGGTCGATCACTCCATCTTATTATCCCGTGTCAAGGCGGCGGGTATCGGAGGCATTGCCCTGGTCTGGCTGTCCTCCTTTCTGAGCGGCTGCTCCCAAGCTGTGCACCTGGGAGATTTTGCAGCAGACTTCCAGGCGGTCAAATGCGGGGTCCCCCAGGGCTCCTCTTTGTCCCCGTTATTATTTAACCTGTACATCGCCCCCTCATCTTTGTTCTCCAACAGCTGGAGGTCTCTGTCTTTAATTACGCAGATGACCTCCAGCTGATCTTCTCCCTATCTCCTTCCCCTCAGTCCATTTCCAATTTTCAATCTACTATGACTTTTATCCGGGACTGGATGAACCACAACCACCTGAAGCTCAACCCGATAAAACGGAGTTGGTGCTGACAGGTGGTTGCTCCAGTCCCTGGACCCCCTCCTTCTGGCCTCCTTCATTGGGTTCTCCACCCACCCCCTCTTCCTCTGTAAAAACCCTCGGATTTAAACTAGATCACCAACTCTCACTTCACTCCCAGGTCAGTTCGGTGGTGTCCTCATCTTTCCACTCCCTTCGCACCATCCGCAAAGTCTCCCGGTTTTTCTCCTATCCAGCTCTCAAACTTATAGTTCTTGCCATGGTGATCTCCCGCCTGGACTACGGCAATGCCCTTTATTGTGGCATGCCCGCGTACAGTTTGCGACGCCTTCAATTAGTACAAAACCAGGCGGCCCGACTGGTTTTTAACCTACCCAAGTCCCACCATGTCACTCCTCTTCTTAAGACTCTACACTGGCTCCCCATCCGTGAACGTGCTCAGTTCAAACTAGGATGTATCATCTTTAACGCTCGGGCTGGATCAGCCCCCGCCTTTATCACTTCCGAAATTCATCTCTACGTTCCCCCGTAGGGAGCTACGTTCCTCTACCCAACAACTCCTCCTAGTCCCCCGCTTTAATCGCAAAAAGTGGGGTGGATACAAATTTTCCACACTCGCCCCCTTTTTTTGGAACTCCCTCCCGGCTCACCTGAGATCTTGCCCTCAATACTCACTTTTTCGCAAGGCTTTAAAGACTTTTCTTTTTACTCAGGCTTTTCCCTCCTAAATCCCCTCCTCTCTTTCCTCCCGTCTCTGAAACCTCAGGGGTTAAGTTCAATCAGCGCCATGAAACCGCTCGGTGTACGTGCGCTTAAGAAATATTTTAAACTCAAACTATTTTAAACTCAAACTTGTAATGTCAAGGGAGGGCAATAAGGGCTATGGGGTGGTGTGAGTCTTCAGCTCAGTTCAATGTAAGCTCTTGAGCAAAAAGCAGTCAGGTATTTTTGAGTTCAATATTTTCTCACATAGTTGTTTTTAAGTCGGCAAGAGAAAACCTCCTTTATACACAGAAATTAGATCTGTGTTTTTCGTTCTCCATAATCTTTAAAAAAATGTTTTACAATCTTTCGATCTCCAAAAATGTCTCTCCACATTACAAGTCCCACTATAAACACACCATCCAGAAAGTAGAAGGACCAGTGGTTCAATGCAATGTTGCCCATTCTTTCCATGTCACAAAAACATAAATACGACTGATGTTAGATACATAAATTGAACATGCAATATGTACATGAATACAGTGTGTCCTTGTGATTCTGACACATGGTACTTAATACTGCTAATGAAGTGAGCCCACTCAGAATTAACGTATTGAATTGAATGCTTGACTAATGTTGTAGAGAAATGCATTTGATGATTAACAGATAATTTGTCTTTATAAATAAAATATGTCTCTAAATGAAACATATTTCTAATAAAGTGACTGACATGTATCAAAGCATTCATTGAATTGCTACTTCTAAAAAGGATTTATGAATAATAACACATATTATACTGAATAATGAGACATTTGCAATATGTAAGTCACTGTAAATCATCCTTCCATTTCATTGCTGAAGCTTTTTACTTGATTCATAAATGTATGCAATTTAGTCTGTGTAACAGCTAGAAATGTTGTTCTTAGCATTAAATGATCCTTGCATGTGTTAGATATTTGAATAGCTTAAACAATAAAGTTTCATCAATGTATGCATTAATGTTACACGTATAAATTCTTGAATGCAATTCTCAACGTACAGTTTCATTGCTTGCCCTATGATTTAGTCAGTGGACTAAAAGGTACTAAAGAAATATTATATGCATTTATGTTTACGTGTGAATATGCATATACATTGTGCTTTATAGAAGTTGATGTCTTAAGTTAGCTGCATTACACCAAAGGCCTGATTTGTGGTCCCGTGAGAATTCATTACGCTTCTGCATTTTGCGACTTCCTTACTTTGCAGGAGTTCTCACCAACTGCTAGTTTGAATTGATACATGTCTTTACCCATGAACGTGGGACCTAAATGATGTTCCCATGTTCAGAATGTCTACAATGTTTCAGTCTAAATACCATGTGCATCAAAATAAACTTTTGAAACAAATACAATGGATTACTATTGATGACGTACCCAAAGGGGAGATAACAACAAACTTTGTGGACCATAATATATCGGTTTTCATGGAAGAGGTGACATGCATGCTGATGGACATGCAGAGAGATGAGGACAGATGAGCGGACAGATGACTTCGGACTTTCAAGATCAAGATAGATTGGATTCTGAGCATCAGATATTAATGTTGTTATTCTGCATTCAGCTACAGAGCTGCTTGTTTGTTTGATTCTTGTTCACTTAAATTTCTTCAGGAGGCTAGGCCTCCCTGTTGCTATACAATATCTATAGAGTTTGATTTTAAGAATGATCTATGTAAACTTGATCTTTAATTTGAAGTAAAAATTCTTAAATTTGGCTACCCATTCCTGGTCCACATTGTGTAGTGAACTGGTTGCACTGCTAATTGAATTTGATCTCCCCTCAGTGCAACTCAATAAGGTACATCGGAAGACCAAGTTAGCAAGTAAATAAAGCGGTTGTAAATGATCCAGCCAGTGGAGTACGTCCTCTGTAAAATAAAAGGATGGGTACAGTACCGCTAGATTGAATCTGCTGGATCACCGGTTACCCCTTCTGGCACATCCAACCCAAGGTATCTTCATCAGCAGAGCATTTGAGGACCTCCGGGTTCCGGATGAATAGTACTGCTGAAGCCTTTCCAAGAGGTATTTGGGACTAGATTTGTAAAGGGCTCTGTGGGTCAGAACCATTGTTTTGGAAAGAATATGCTTTGGTAATGGCAGGCAGTGAAGTTATCTAAGACGATAAGGTATTGACAGTTCATGTGGTGTCTTGAAAATTAAGCGGACTGCCTCATTATGCACAATTGGTAAATGATTCACCACATATCCAGGAAGGCTAAGGTACAGACTATTCATATAATCCAACCTGGCTGAAATCAGGGTATGAACTTAACAAATTTGAGTTTCAAAGGTAGTAGGTCCAAATATTTTCTAAGTGAACACAGGTGCAAGAAACAAGTAGTCCTATAGAAAGCTGTGTGAGGCAGACTCTTAAACTCTGGCATGTACTCATCTCTATGGAGGCCTACTAATGATGAACAGACTCACGTTCACCTATGGCTGCTTGGAACTACGATTTCACCCTCCCTCCCCAACAGCACTCATCACACCCACCTTTACATTGCACCATTACTCAGTTAATTTGATTTCCAATATTTGTTAGTGAGCAAAGAGGTGAGTAACGGTTGCGACACCGAATGCCCCGAAATCCAGCACACAACGATCAAATGGCTGTAAATGAGTGGCACATTCATTTTATGAAGCATATTTTTGAGCGGGAAAGACAAGTTTAGTGCACATAAAATAAATAAAAACAAAAGAAATAATAAATAATATATGTTTTGTGAGGAAACATTCGTGCTTATACTGAAAATTCTCCAAAATCAAAGAGTACAATGGCTGGAAACCCAGATAGAACTAATGACCAATCCTTCAGGGTTGTTTCAGGGGGCAGGTCTCTGATGTCTCATATATACATACATATATAATCAATCAATCAATCAATCAGAGTACTTGTAAAGCTTGCTACTTACCCGTGAGGGTCTCAAGGCGCTGAGGGGAGGGGGTGCCGCTATTGCTCAAAGAGCCAGGTCTTGGGGAGTCTTCTGAAGGCGAGAAGGTCTTGGGTCTGCTGTAGGTGGGTAGGGAGGGTGTTCCAGGTCTTGGTGGCGAGGTAGGAGAAGGATCTGCCACCAGAAGTTGGTCGTTGGATGCGGGGGACAGCAGCGAGGGCGAGGCTGGCGGAGCCGAGCTGTCGGGTGGGGGTGTAGAAGCTGATTCTGCTGTTCAGGTAGGCTGGTCCGCCGTTGTGGAGCGATTTGTGTGCGTGGGTGAGGAGCTTGAAGGTGATCCTCTTGTCGATGGGGAGCCAGTGTAGGACTCTCAGGTGGGGGGTGATGTGGCTGCGGTGAGAGACGTTGACGATCAGTCGGGCGGAGGCGTTTTAGATGCGTTGTAGTCGTCGTAGGTGTTTGGCTAAGATTCCTGCATAGAGTGCGTTGCTGTAGTGCAGTCTGCTGCTGACGATGGCTTCTGTCACGTTCTTCTTGTTTCAGTCGGGATCCACCTGTAGATCCTGCGGAGCATGCGGAGGGTGTTGTTGCAGGAGGAGGAGACGGCGTTGACCTGTTTAGACATGGAAAGGGAGGCGTCGAGGATGAATCTAGGTTGCCTTCATGATCGGTGGGTGTTGGTGCTGTTCCCAGTGTGGTCGGCCACCAGGAGTCGTCCCAGACTGAGGGGGTGGGTCCGAGGATGAGTACCTCGTCTTGTCCGAGTTTAGCTTCAGACAGCTGTTGCTCATCCAGTCAGCGACGGCCTTCATTCCCTCATGGAGGTTGGTTTTGGCGGTATGCGGGTCCTTGGTGAGGGAGAGGATGAGCTGGGTGTCATCGGCGTAGGAGATGATGTTATGTTCGTGTTGGCTGGCCACTTGTGCGAGGGGGGCCATGTAGACATTGAACAGCGTCAGGATGAGGGATAAGCCCTGGGGGACACCGCAGATGATGTCGGTGGCTTCAGGTCGGAATGGCTTGAGGCGGACGCTCTGGGTTCTGCCGGAGAGGAAGGACATGGTCCAGTCAAGGGCCTTCTCTTGGATTCCGGCTTCTAGGAGGCGTGTCTTTAGAGTGCGATAGCAGACTGTGTCAAAGGCAGCTGACAGGTCCAGGAAGATGAGGGCTCATGTTTCGCCGTTGTCTAGTTGGCGCCTGATGTCGTCTGTGGCAGCGATGAGGGCTGTCTCGGTGCTGTGGTTTCGTCTGAACCCGGACTGGGACGGGTTCAAGATGTTGTTGTCTTCCAGGTGGCGGGCCAGTTGCATGTTGATGATTTTCTCAATGACCTTTGCCCGGAATGGGAGGAGTGAGATGGGCCGGAAGGTCTTGAGGTCCTTGGGGTCCGCCTTGGGCTTCTTGAGGAGGTCATTGATTTCGGCGTGTTTCCAGCTTTCCGGGAATGTCGCTGTTTCGAAGGAGATGTTGATGACCTTCTGTAGTTGGGGTGCGATGGCAGCGTCTGCTTTTTTGAATACGTGGTGTGGGCATGGGTCTGACGGAGATCCAGAGTGGATGAAGTACATGACCTTGTGTGTCTTTTCCTCATTGACGTTGGACCAGGAGGTCAGGCGGTTGGCGCTGGTGGTGTTCACAGGGGAGGTGGAGTCTGGCGTAGTCGGGGCGGTCGTGGTGTTGAATCTGTTGTGGATGTCAGTGATCTTGCGGTGAAATAAGATGGCTAGTGAGTTGCACAGTTCTTTTTGAGGTCGGTATGTCGTTGGTGTTGGCGCTGGAGTTGGAGTTGGAGAGTTCCTTTATGATGCTAAAGAGCTCTTTGCTGTTGTGTGCATTGTTATCCAGGCGGTCTTTGAAGGAGCATATCTTGGCTAATCTGATGAGGTGGTGATGTCTGCAGGTAGCGTCCTTGTGAGCTGCATGGTTGTCCGGAGTGCGTTCGTGGAGCCATATCTTCTCCAGTTTCCAGCATGTGCGTTTGGAGGTCTGCAGCTCGTCGGTAAACCAGGTGGCTCTCCTGCTGGCGTGGTTGCTGGAGGGTTTCTTGAGTGGGGCAAGTGTGTTGGCGCAGTCGTCGATCCACTGTCTGAGGTTGCGGGCTGTGGTGTCTGGGTTGGTGGGAATCGGTGGGTGGGTTTTGGGCGAGGGTGGTGATCAGCTGGTCTTCGGTGACTTTGCTCCAGCACCCGTGGGGTAGCTGTTGGGTGCGGTGGTGCGTGGTTGGTTTGTTAAAGGTGAAATGGATGCAGCGATGGTCGGTCCAGTGGAGTTCGGTGGTGTGATTGAAGGTGACGTGGGTGCCTGTGGAGAAGACGGGGTCCAGCGTGTGGCTGGCAGCGTGGGTGGGTACGGTGCCGAGTTGTCTGAGGCCGAGGTTGGCGATCAGGGTGGTGGAGTTGGCATCATTGTTGTTGTGTACATACATACAGAAGCATTATTTGTGGGTGCAAGTCTGTCCTGCTTCTGGGAAAAGGCAAATATGATATATATATTTAAAGATTACCGGTCCACATAGTTGGGACCCTACAGATTCGGTGCTTGCACAGGTGAGGTGCCCGTAAATTTCCCAACCATTTTTTAAAGACTTGATACATGCACTTCAGTACACAATGAGCAGACAGGCATGAGATCATAATTGGAATTTAACCCAGAGCAACAACAACAACATCCTAACGTGTTTCGGCGTTTCACACGCCTTGGTCACGGACGGAAGGAAGCCATGGCAACATTCCTAAATTAGTGAAGAGGTGTGAACATAAATGATGGGTAAGTGCTCAACAGATTATACAAAATACAAGTGAATGCAGCAGCCATCTTAAAGAGTAGTAAATGCAGATCCTACAAGTGAGTCATGTATACAATGACACATTTGGCAGTTATTGCCACAATATCACAATTCTGTATATGAAAATGTAATCAAGTGAACAGTTGTATGCACATAGCAGATAATAGTGTAAACATTCGATATGCATTCCCAAAGTACTGTAAAGTAGCAGTCCCCACTGGATGCATCAAAATTAAATACATTGCAATAGATGAAAAGAGTAAGAAGGATGTGTGACCAATAACACTCAGCAGTCTCTGAATAATAAACAAAAACCAAAACTCCTGTTCACTAAGCAGACATCGCATATGTCTAAGGAACCAAAATCGATCCCAAGTGGTCCTAAAAATTAGGGCATGCACACTGAGCCCCAGTTGGCATGGTCAAAGGGCAATGTGTGTAAAACATCAATCCAAAACCTAACATGTCACACACCGATATTTATATGAAGATGAAAATACACAAAGAGAAGAAGAAAATCAGAAAATGGACAAACAGATAAAGTTTTTCTTTTTAACTCATCAATACCCAGAGATGGAAATCAGGAGAAGAAGCTCATGTTCACCCCACATGGAGATAAGTTTGGAGAGAAATATCCATGGATGGCATTCCATACAGTTGTGGCCCTAACCCTCTGTGCATATTAAACGTACAAAAGTGACGATTAAAAACTCACCAAGCGGAAGATAAAACATTGCAGCTGAGGCGATCCTCGTTCTCTGAAACGTGCTACCATAGATAAATATTCCGTCTGGAAAGCCTCCTCAGTGCTACCATTTCTGCACACCCACTGAAATTCCCTATAGGGGATGCTAGTATTGTGGTTAGGTGGATGGCTACTCTGTGCGTGCAGGAGTGTGTTACCTGCTGTACACTTTCTAAATAATTTAGAAATCAATTTGCCATCTTCAACTGTCACTCTGATGTCTAACAAATCTACACTGAAATCACTAATGGTCCCATAAAAATGCAAATTGAGATCATTATCATTGAGTTTCATAAAGAATTCTGTTGCCTGGTTCTTGCTACCTTTCCATATTAGGAACATGTTGTGGATATATTGTACCCAGAGTGAGACCTGCGTAATACAGTTGTCAATGGTCCTGGACATCTGCTGCTCCCACCACCCTATGAAGAGGTTAGCATAGCCGGAAGCAAATCATGTGCCCATTGCCATACCCTGTTCTTGTTGAAATAGCTTTTATTTAAATAACCCCCACACACTCTAGTAGTGTCATGCGTCATCATCAGGTTCATCCTGACTCCTGTCCAAAATTGCTTGTGCACTACTTATGGCACCATCCTAGACATGCAAGGGAGGTGCCCCTACAAAGTGTATGGGGTTTCATGCAGTAATTAATGTCTGGCTGTCACTTAGTGCCACCAAAAAAATGCATCCAAGCATGAGAGAGATAATTATGATCACAGTAGTCTATCTCCAAGGTGAATAGTTCCTGCAGGAGACAGTGGGGATGCGTACTTACTGATCCGGGTGAAGCCAGACGCTGCTTCTTCCGACTCAGCTCTCAGGTTCATGGATTTCAGCACCCACTGAGAAGCACCAGATTCACCCTACATGATAGATCATGAACTCTTCTTGACTGGGCCCCCCTGCTGTACATCCAGCCAACAGCATGCCTAGTGCATCTAGCACATTTCGGGCTGTTACGTCCAAAGTTCAAAGGATCCCACAGGTCAACCAACAAAAAATTCACAATGAAGTTCACCATTCCTCATTTTTGTGACCCTAAGCTTCGATGCGTGTGCAGGCGAGGCACCTGCAAATATCAAAATCACTCTCCAAAGAATTGAAGACATGCACTAAGGTACACAATGAGCAGTTAGGCATGACATGATACTTGAATTTAATCCAGTGCAACACCAAAAATAACCCAATGCATTTCAGCATTTCACATGCCTTGGTAGTGGGTTGGAGAATACCATGGCAACATTCCTAAAATAGGAAAGGTTTGTGAACATTAATAGTGGGTAAGGGCAGTGAATGCAGCAGCAATCTTAAAGAGTAGTTATCTCTGGTTATACAAAGTGGGTCATGTATACAAAGATGCTCGTGGAAAATATTGCCACAATATCAGAATACTACATATGCAAATTCAACACGAGTAAATTAAACAGTAAACAGTTGCAAAAGCATAGCAGGTAATAGTATAAATATTCTATATGCATTTCCAAAGCATTGTAAAATAGCATTTCCCACTGGATGCAAAAATATAAAATTGTCAAAGGTCATCACACAAAAAAAAAATACTAGCACAATCTGCTAGTGTAGAAGTATAGATAATAAATATATATATATATATATATATACATATATATATATATATTATATATATTGTTTTTCTTCACTGAAAAAGATTAAAGAGACATTATAGTTAGAAAATAGAAGTAAAAAACACCTTAGAAATTCATTAAAAAAACAAAGTTTACAAAGACGTTATAGTTATATTCAGATTTTACACACATAAAACCATAGAAATTCAGCAGTTATTGTAACTATAACTTACACCTCCTTACATGCACAGTATTCTGGTTAAGAACATCATAGAAGATGTTGCAGTGACATTATCAATGATGTTACAGAAGATGTTATGACTGATGTGGGATATTTAGTGCATTGTGAGGGTGCGAGTTAAATTGCCTTAGGGCACAAGTTATATTTTCTTGAGGTAACTATGACTATAACTGCTGAATTTCTATGATTTTCTGTGTTTAAAAAAATTCTATTTCCTAACTATAATGTCCCTGTAACCATGTTTTTTATTCAGTACATTTCTACATTTTTTTAATTGTATTTCCTAACTATAATGTCCCCATAACTTTAGTATTTTTCAGTGAATTTCTAGTTTTTAATATATAAATACCAAATATTAATCCAACAGCCGCTACCATAACCTACAACCATGTGCAGCGGGGGTTGGTTGCATGGCTGGGCCAAGCCCTGTCACCAATCCCCCAAAGGCCCCAAACTCGTGAGGGGGGCATGCAGTCCCCATCCCCATCCCCAGACTATTTTAGCATGGCGCCGGCGAGCTGCCAGCGTCATCCTAAAATAGTTACTAAGTTAGCTTCAACAGGAAGCACTAATAGATCAAATAAAGCAAGTGCTATTAGTGAAGCTAATTTAGTAACTATTTTAGGATGGAGCTGGCAGCTCGCCGGCGCCATCCTAAAATAGTTACAGGAAGATGATGGATGCACAGCTCACTCAAGGGAGCGTCGTCGAGGCTGGGCAGGTGTGCCTTCTTCCCAAATCTACAGTCGAAAATCAGCTGTGATGCTTGATAGAGGCCTTTGCATCCTTGACTTTCACTAGCGCAATCCTGGTGCTGTTCCTGTGACCAGGAGCTTCTTTCTCTTGATCTGCTGCTCTGATCGATCTTTGATCTTTTATACACACAAGAGGCATGTGAACTCGCATGGAAGCCCCTCCCGTTTGGCCCCGCCATTTACCCACTATGATGGACAGCTCACTCAAGGGACCCCTGAGCCCTTCGGGGCGATTGCATAGTAACACACACATGGTCGCTGGAACTAGTTGAAGCTCAAATTCAGTGACTCATTCATCAGCCCAAAAACAATTGTGAGCGTCCTCGAGGCCGCACAGAAGACCTCCCCCACATTAAGAAAATCCGCTAAATCCGCGAATCTGCAAATTCGCAGATTTTGCGGATCCGCAAATTCGCAGATCGTGGATCCGCGAAATCCGCCCATGCTTACCTGGGAGTATTGAAGTGAAGGGCTTTGTGCGCCAGAACCGTAATCTTTAACTGAATTTGTACTTCGTAGGGCAACCATTTAAGAGATTTTAAGACTGGGAATATGTGCTCATTTTGTTTGGTGCCTGTAAACAGTCTAGCCACTGTGTTCAATAATGCCCTTACTGGAGCCAGGGTGTATATGGGAAGGCGATAGAGGATCTCACTGCCGTAGTCAAGCCTCGACAAGACAAATGCTTGGACCACCTGTTTGAAATCATTTTGTGGAAGGAAAGGTTTGATAATTCTTAGTGTCCTCATCAAGTGGGTTGCTCCCTTACACACCTTGCTGATATGCTTTTTCATATTTAGGTGCTTGTCAATGGTGACTCCAAGCGATTTGGCTGAATCTATGATGAGAGGGATGCAGTTGAAAGCAGCGAGGTGACTCAACCACATGTCTATCTTGGGGATGTGGTTGGGAGGGAAGATGAACAGGAATTCTGTTTTGGAGGTGTTGAGCAGGAGATGGTTCTCAGTTAACCAGTTTTGAGTAGACGTTAGGGTAGTGTTGAGGGAGATGATGTTTTCCGTGGAAGAGATTTTCAAATAGAGTTGCTTATCGTCTGCATGTGGAATAGAATGTTAGTGGAGTTTAGTGAGTTAGCTAAAGGTTCCAAGAGCCAGTTGAAGAGCATTGGAGATAGGGCAGACCCTTGGGGAACCCCCATGAGAACAGGAGAGGGCTGGGAGACAGAGTGATTTGCCTTGACTCTTTGAGATCTGTGGTGAAGGAAGGGCGAGAACCATTGTAGCACCTGACCAGAGAAGTCCATCCTATTTTTTAAAATATCAAGGAGGTTGTCATGATTACCTGTGTCGAATGCAGAGGAAAGGTTGAGGAGGATCAGGAGGCAGGATTAGTTTTGGTCAAGCATTTTTAAGATGTTGTCCATGACATTAGTGAGCCCGATTCGGTGTTGTGCCCTATTAGAAATCCGGATTGATGCTGGTCAAGGAGTTGGTAATTCTCTATGTGAGCACAAACTTGAGATTGTGCGCATTTTTCTATGAGTTTTGCTAGGGTGGGGATGTTAGAGATAGGGCGGAAGTTATTCAGATCAGCTTTGTCTGCATTCATTTTTTTCAGAATAGGGGAGTCTGCTGTTAGACAATCAGGGATCATGCCTTGTGAAAGAGAAGCGTTTACAATCTTTGTCCAGGAGGGAAGGAGTACAGTCTTTATTTTTTTTAAGATGGCCGGGGCAACTAGTGACTGAAGGGGTTGGATGTGTTGATATTCTGAAGGATCTTGTTGATGTCTTTTTCACTGAATGGGGTGAAGGTGCCCCATGACGCATTGTTCTTGGTGATCAGGCTGGTATATCTGCACTTATCTAAGAGGTCAGGAGGTGATACAACCCTGGTGGAAGGTAGATGGGCCTTCTTAGAGGCGAGGTCAATGGAGATGAGTCTAGCTTTCTCAATGAAGAAAGCAGCAAGTTCATCGCAAGAGGGTGAGCTGCCACCTAGGTCGGAGTGGTTTGGACCTGCAACTGATTGCTGTTTGACCAATTCGAATAGTTTCTTGGGGCGGTTTGCCGCTTGATCCAGTTGGTGTCTGAAGTAGTCAGCCTTAGCGATCTTAATTTGTTTGTTGTAGAGGCTCCTAACCTCTCTGAGGTGTTTTAGTTGGTCCGAGGAGGGACTGGATCCCCAGGAATGTTCAACTGAACTAAGGTTGCGGTTCTGTGTTTAAGTTATCATTATACCAGGGTTTGGATATTTTTGTTGAGGCATTTTTTTGTTGGATTGGAGCAATGGCATCCATGATGTTGGAGATGGTCAAATTGTAAGAGTTGGTGAGTGACTGCAAAAACAACAATTGATGGACGGAATGTTACACAATGGCAGAACATTCACCCCAGTCACAAATCTAGGTTTAATCCATCATTATTTTGCTCACCAGACCACCCCAGTTCAGACATGGCCATATGCAAACCAGTCTTCACCCTGTGCCTCATGGGAACAGTCCAGCTCGAACTGCCATGCCATGTCTTCCCTGGAGCGGAATCAAGCATCCTAGGACCGGTTTCTGGCTATCAGCCGTCATCAGCCAGGATAGCTTGATTCCAGTGGCCTAGAGAGCACGAGACTAACGTCTGGGCATACCCGTCCCACTCGGGGTAACAAATGCAAAAACAACAATTGATGGACGGAATGTTGCACAATGGCAGAACATTCACCCCAAGTCACACATCTGGGTTTAATCCATCATTATTTTGCCTCACCAGACCACCCAGTTCAGATATGGCCATATGTAAATCAGTCTTGACCCTGTGCCTCATGGAAACAGTCCAGCCCGAACTGCCAAGCCCTGTCTTCCCTGGACCGGAATCAAGCATCCTAGGACCGGTTTCTGGCTATCAGCCGTCATCAGCCAGGATAGCTTGATTCCAGTGGCCTGGAGAGCACGGGACTCACGTCTGAGCATACCCGTTCCACTCGGGGTGACAAATGCAAAAACAACAATTGATGGACGGAATGTTGCACAATGGCAGAACATTCACCCCCATTCACAGATCTGGGTTTAATCCATCGTTATTTTGCTCACCAGACCACCCCAGTTCAGACATAGTGAACAGTCCAGCCCGAACTGCCAAGCCATGTCTTCCCTGGACCAGAATCAAGTATCCTAGGACCGGTTTCTGGCTATCAGCCGCCATAAGCCAGGATAGCTTGATTCCAGTGGCCTGGAGAGCCCGGTACTCACGTCTGAGCATGCCTGTCCCACTCGGGGTGACAAATGCAAAAATAGCAATTGATGGACGCAATGTTGCACAATGGCAGAGTGACTGCACCTCAACCAAGTTAGCTTGGGAGGAGAGAGCAGATTTACATTGGGCAGCAAGTTCATCTGAGTTTATTGATCTGAGATTCCTTTTCCACATCTTTGATTTTATTGGTTGAGCCATCCTCATAGACACATCCCTGTTAATATAAAAAAATGCAGTGTTGGTCGGACTAGTCACACGGGGTAATGGAGTCCAAGGAGTTGGTCTGCCCTTTTGAGCTGATGAGATCTAGAGTTTCTCCTTTAATATGAGTTGGCTGGTCACAGTGCTGAGTCAGTTCTTGAACATTTAAGAATGATTTAAGGCAAGAACAAGCCAGGTCGTTGGAGTTAGACCAGTGAAGGTTGAAATCACCAAGGAAGATTTGGGACACGGTTGAATCAACATTAATAGAGATGATTTCCATTATTTGCTCAATGAAGAGGAGATTGTCTCCCGGAGGGGGCTAGAAGGCGTGAAGTTTTCAAACCGGAAGGTTCATACTTAAGATCCTGAGACAGACGAATTCACAGGGGGAAGGCTTAGAGGACTCCAAGTAAGAGATTGAGAGTGTTTTTCTATTAATACAGGCTAGGCCACCACCCAGCTTTAAAACTCTGTCTAGCCTAATTATGTTGTGAATGGGAGGTACTAGTAGGTCTAGGATTGGAGCTGAAGAGGGATTTAACCAAGTTTCAGTGAGGATGATAATGTCTAAGTCATTGTGTTGGATGAGGTCGAAGATGTCAGAGGCATGTTTATTGGCTGATCAGCAATTAAGTAATACATTTTGAGTTGTAACAGATTAGGCGGGGAAGGAGTCTGGGTGAACGTCACACAAGTGAGGTTGTCATTATTGCTACCTCTAAGATTGCGAGGAGGTTCTCTGTACAGATTTGAGGGGATGGATTGTATCTGTTCCTGCTGTATCATGTTGGGGTTGGACCAGGTAGAATAAGAGTTGTGAAGGTCATGGAGATCCCTGGACGCCAGGTGAGTCTCGCGTCTTCTGGTGCGGGAGGGAGCTTTAGGTAGGGGAAGGGATTTTGGGATAGAAGGGGCTAAAGGCTGACCCTTGCGATCACTATCACTAGTGGAAGCTATGGGAACATTGCCAGAGGTGAGGAGAGAGCTGATTATGGGGAAAATATCATTATAGAGGGCTTTCAGGTCATGTAGTTCAGAAGTGAGAAGGTGCAACTGGAGAGATATATCATCCATGCGTGTAGCCAAGCCTGAGTGTTGGGAGAGGTGTGGAGGGAGTGTAGGGAAAGCTAGAGGAGAAGGGGGGTCTCATTGTAAGCCCATTAGGGTGACTATTTCCTGGGGAGTAATTTGGTTATTAGGGACTAGAGGGGTTTTGTGTCCTTTTAATAGTGAGGTTGGAGCATATGCAAAGGGGGTGTGATCAGTGTACTGAGGGATAGGTTAATTCAAAGCTGGAATGAGTGGGATTGACGGAACAAGAACAGTGGTGGACATTTGCCCAGATTTCAAACTGATATGAGTCATAGGGAAAAGGCTGAGGGACGAGGGATCAGTCATTAGAGGAAAAGCCGGTAAGTCACACTGGGGTCTCTCAGGTTGAGGATTGGGTCGGATCAGACTGGCAATCTGTGCGCTGAGTGAAAAGTCTCCCACCATCTGAGATGAGGGTCTAGTTGGTTCAGGCACGTCAATAGGGGACAGCGTCACTCTGTGAAGATCTAGTGGCACAGGGTGGAATAGATGGGGTGAGGGTCTTCCTAGTTGGGGCACGACAACAGGGGACAGCACCACAACATGGGCCAGAGCCACTCTGTGATGATCCAGTGGCGAAGAGTGGTTTAGATGGAGTGAAGGCCTTCCCAAAAAAGAGGGGGGCATACTCAACAGGTCCCGAGAGGTGGTGGAGTGAGTGTGGGTGTCATTCGAGGCATTGTGAAAAACAAAGATGATGTAAAACAGATAGACGGTGAGGCAATGTGAAGGCCACTGCAGCGTCAGTTCCTTACTGTTGCAGAGGAGGGGATGTATCGGTTCCTTACTGCAGGGCAGGAGAGGTGATGTGTCTGTTTCTTACTGCGGCAGTGGATGTGATGCTGTAGTTGCAGGTAAGGTACCACCGTTCCTTACTTTGGAGCGTTATCAATGTGGTGTCCAAAGTCAAGCTACAAGGCTTCGGTTTCTGTGGAGTTGATGTTGGACTGGGCCACTGCATTGGAGTGTGAGCTGTTCACCACAGACTCCAGTGGTGCGGTGTTCAAGACTCTTGTAGGGGTGGAGCTTCGGAGGCACTGTGTCATTGTCAGAGCCTGCCGTCACAGTCATGGCTTGAATGAACTATTGGAGATAGGGAACTTTTTTGGTGCAGTAAGACACAAGCACATACACCCGCACCATCGTATGTAGACAGGGGCTCATTCAATTACACATTCACCACTCGGCTGGGCCAACAACGAAATTTTAAATTTGAGCTCTATGCAACTATGAAAGGGAAAACACTAATGGTGCGTTCAAAACACCACTATGAATCCTTAATATATAATAACTATATGACTTAGAAAAAGATGTTGAGTTATATGTAAATAACCTGTTGATGTGACATGTTAAAGTAGTCCCATATAAACCATACATACCAGTGAGCTGAATTAGCACTGAGGTGCATGAAAACATGTAAAAACTGCATGACCAAGAGATGTGTGGTAGGATATGTTTATTATATGCTGAGACAGCATTATTAAAAAAACATTTAGCATATGATATCTGAAAGATCCAGGAATATACTGACTTTTATGAAATGTTATGTTGTGAACCTGCAGAGAAAGTCTTGATGTGCACGGACTACATTACCCATAACACACCTGGGAAGAATAAAGTACAGGCACATGATGCAATCCTTTATGGAAGCATATTTTTGAAACACACACTTCTTAAAATCACCACTTTCCACATGAGAATGTGGAAAATTAAACCTTTTTTATGGAAACATGTCCCCCAATAATTAATGGTCGCCCAAACACTACTCCTTAAGACCAGGGAACCCGGGATTTTATCCAATGACATACAGCATGCAAAATGACATGCCCCATGATTTCCTCACAGCTACATGTGCACTTCCAGATTTATTTATAAAGGAACACCAGTGCTGCCGATGCACACAGGACAGGCCACACCAGGAGTTAAGCACCTCATCGCAGAAAAGTTGAAGGTAGTTGCTACAAGCGCGTCCCTTCTTCCCTTCTTCAATATTAATTCAGCCGATAGGGAAATACGATTCACCTTTGTGACCATGCGCATGCTGTTGTCTCCCCATTAGAGGCTGCACGGACGGGGACCAAGGTACAAGTAAACAGCTGAGCAGTAACTCAAGCGCTCTGTCCCACAAACAATCTGCCTTTTGAATTATGGAAGGTAGACAGCTCCTTTCACCTACCTTTATTGCTGTTTGTGCTTAGTGTGGTGCATATAACCAGCACTACTAAATGGATAGTACGACTTCAGGCAATGTCTTTTTATTTTATACCCACAGAGGACTTCAATGCAAACGCCATATTACCTGCTTTATAGGATTGGTCTACAAGAAGGAAGACACAAGCCTCCTTCACACAAGAGCCCCCAATACCATCTTCACTGCACCATGTGTGCATAGTATAATGTGTGGCTCAGAAAACTTAAATGCTCTATCTTCTTCCCTTCCCTCCTCAGGTCAGAGGCTGAACTCCAGGCAAAGCACCCTGTTGATTTACACAGGCAAAGCACCCTGTTGATTTCTGTACTAGGATCACCCACCGGGTAATACCGATTGAATCATAAGGAATGTATGTGTTGGGTTTAGAACCCCAATGGCAATCAACATGATGTTGTTATGCTCTTTTTAAAACATGACATTATCCCGCTTCCCCTTTCATGTTTCAGATACAATATCCTTAACAACAATAAGCTCACAGCCCTGAAGAAGACCTTGACTAAACCAATAGACCCACAGTTAAGTTCGAAATGGGTCGGTGTAGTTAAGTGTAGCCTGACAGCATTCATTCCCGAATAAAGCCCAAAATAACACAGGACAAAAAACTGAGAGGATTAATACCTCCCAGACTCCTGAATAATAAAGAATAACATGCCTGACTGCATAGGGCCCCACAGTATCTGGAGGACCACACACTTGGAGGAAAACGATACGCGCCCAGTGATATAAAATAATGTTTTTTGGACACTTGTCTTATTCTGTTGACATAAAAAGCACTATATTTATTTTACACTTATGTTTATTTATAACAGAATTAATATGGGAAAAATTTCAATATATGTAATGAAAAGTTATGTTATTTGTGTGAGTATTCCCCTGGACCCTCCAATACATGTTTTGTTTTTGAGTATTTAAGTCTCCATTTTGGTTTTATTGATCCTTAAGATGGCGCAGGTATAACCCGATAAGACCTCTAATTTTTACCCTTTAATGCGCTGTAGTCACGAAGCTGAACCCGCAAATGGTGCGTGCTTGCATTCCAACCCGCTATTGTTCCTAACATTGCTGGAGAGATAGAGTGAAGTATGACGTGTGGTTGGGACTTTCTCCTTGCAGTGATACCTGACCCCAAAATGGCGGAGGTGCTGACACTACTGATACTCCCTGCCTGTCTGCCTGGTATTATTGATAATGATATTGCTGATACTTCCAGCCTACCTGCCTGATACTACTGAAACTGTCTGGCCTGCCATATCTGGGCATCTATTCGTCTGCTGATACTGCGGTTACTGCGGATTTTGACTGCCTGCCTGGCCTGCCTGTCATCTCAGCTGTTTCTATTCACCGACTAATTTTCACTAATAACGTTCTCTGTCTGACCATCTTTGGTTTGTGTGCGTGTGGATATTCTGTATGCGTGCTTGTGTGCACCCTCTGTTCGCAAATTAGAGTGTGTGCGCACATTAGTGTGTGCTTGTGCATGTCTGTACGTGTGATGGTGTGTGTGTGTGCATGTACCTGAGTGTACGTCCTTGAGTATTTTTGTTCTGGAGCATGTGATTGTATGTATGCTAGTGTTTTTGATAGTTTCTGTATGTGTGCTTGTGTGTGTGTGTGTCTGTGCGTATATGAGAGTGTGAGCACATTTGTGTGTGCTTATGCTTGTCTGTGCATGTGATGGTGTTTGCGTGTGCATGTACTTGGGTGTTTTTGTACTAGAGCATGGGGTTTTATGTGTGTTTGTGTTTTGGATGTTTCTGTATATGTGCTTGTGTGTGTGCATATGTGCGAATATGAGAGTGTGTGCTCACATTTGTATATGCTTTTGCATGTCTGTGAGTGTGATGGTGTGTGCATGCTGGATTTGTGATTCTCTGGCAGCCACTGTCCTGGATATTGACTCTAACTGCCAGATGCCTGACCCTAAGATGGCCACCAGTGTACAGTACAGTCCCCTGCCTGACCCCAAGATGGCTTCCATAGTGGTCCCCTCCACGTTGTTTTACTTCCCCTGGACAATAATTGGACATTGACCAGACCTTGAACCTATCCCCTAACCTGCTTACACATCAGGACTTGGAACCTGCGGAACTTACCCCAGACTGTAGAGACTAAGCGATTTGGCTGATGCCCGGTGGAGCTACCATATAGCTAAAGAGGAGATAGGTTGTGGATCCCCCCACCTGCCATAACCTACCCAGCCGGACCTTGGGCAGACTTTCCCCTCGTCTCTACGTCCTATCTTCCTCCTACCCCTTTATCCAATCCCCTTACCCTTCCTTGCACCATTCACCTTGTCCCCTATGTTCTTTAAATACTTTTCTTGATACTTATGTAACTTTTAACTAATGTAAATTGCAACATTATTGTTCCTCATGTAATGCGCTCTGTTTCCTTCGGGTCTAGCTAGCACTATATAATAACTAATTAATTAAATATGTTCCCATTTAGTACTCATTCTCACTGTATCTACTTCCCTAGCTCCTATCCCCTCCCCCCTGAATCTCTCACCTTGCCTGCTAATCTGCCTAGCCCCCTGTCCTTTGTGCCCTTTTGACTAAGCAGTCCTTCTCCCCTTGTTGGGGAAAGATGCAATATTTATACTCTGGAGTCTCAGCAAACCCGCTGAGAGAGTCAACTGGGCCATGGGAGCCACTCACAGCTGAGGTATGGTATGGCACCCCTTGCCAAAGCACTCCCTCTCCCCTTTTTGGGGAAGGATCCAGTATGTAGGCCTTGGAGTCTCAGAGATCCCTCTGAGAGAGTCCACTGCGAAAAGGGAGCCTCCCACAACTGAGATAGAGAAGTGACACCACTTCACTTGGGATCACAGCTAACTGGACTTTCCACGTTGCTTTGACTCGTCTAGCAGTTTGTTTCCTCGTCGCCCTTCCCCTCCTCTTTCCATTCTGTGTCCTTCACCCTCCCCTTCTCTCTCCCGCCTTCATTACCTGTCTACTTCCCCAGCTCCCACTCCCCTCCCATGAATCTTTCACCTTGCCTGCTTTTTGTGCTTATTGTTTTATCTTGACCTTACAAGTAACTATGTTGCCATGCTCTTATAACTGTGTAACCCTTGTTACGCTGTAACCTGTAACTATGATGTGATGCTCATGTAAAGCGCTCTGATACCTCCGGGTCTAGCCAGCGCTATATAAAACCTTTAAAATAAATAAATAAATAAATCTTTTATGTGATTGTTTTGTATTGTCTTACGAATATTCTTTGTGGACAGACTAAAATAAATCCACAAGAAAGAGTCATTTTGTGTATAAAATGTATTTTTATTTGTTTGCCATAAAGCCTTGATTCAAATGTCATGCGAGCATCAAATGTGTAGAAGTGCTGGTTATAAGAGGCATGGAATAATCACGTAGCCTGCACTAAGTGGTTGATGGTTAATGTGAATTATACTAGCTGTAAAGTGTATGATATAGGGTCAATGTTGCACATAATGCATGCTTTCTACACCTAAGGGAGTTGTATCTGTGATGGCAGTAATGATGGCTGACATTCTTCTGAGGAATTTTGTACCTACTGTCAGGCCTATAATGCCATAGTAATCAATCAATCAATCAAGCTTTATTTGATTACTTGCTTAAGATAATCATAAAAGCACAATAACATTTCAACATGATTATCAATCCGTAAAAAAAAATATTAAAATACAATTTTGGCATGGTTACACACAAACAAAATAAGACAAATCGCCTAATCATACATGGGAATGAACTCACATTATAATGAACTGTCTACATTTAAAAACATTCCTTAAAAAGGCAGTAACAAGTTCATTTTCTAAGGATTTTAAGACCAGAAATGCAGGACGACATTGTCTCAGCCCGAGTGATCTTAATATCGGGAGAATCCACATCCTTCTCTGGGCAGAGTAAAATTTAAAAAAAAAATAGTACATGCAGGGTCGACTGTGCAAATACGTAATCGCAAGGACATTTACTCAGCAGCCTTGACCAATCATTTAGTTCTGGGAAACGTATTGATCTATGTAAGATGCCCAGTCTGAAACCAACCAACACTGACGACACCCTCGCTACCACCGAACACCTGCACTTCCAGATCCACACTGACCCCAAGACCACCCTCAGAGACACCCTCATCTACAGACCCGGGGACCACGCACACAATTCAGCGAAGACATCGCCGACTTCATCAGCCCGCACGCCCTCCCCTCCGCTGACTACATCCTCCTCGGGGACCTCATCTTCCACCTGGAGAACAACAACGAGCGCAACACCACCACCCTGCTGGACAACCTCGCCAACCTCGGTCTCAAGCAGCTGGTGGCCACCCCCACCCACTACGCCGGACACACACTCGACCCCGTCTTCTCATCCAGCAAGGCCTTCAGCCACGCCACCGGACTCCACTGGACGGACCACAGCTGCGTCCACTTCAGCTTCAGAAAGAACACGATCCACCACCACCAGCAACAGGTTGCACGCAGAAGCTGGAACAAGATCACATCCGACCAGCTTGCCGCATCCCTGAGCCAGGACCCCCCGCCAGCTCAGCGAACCCCAGCCAGGCCGCCAACAACCTCACGAAGTGGATCACCAACTGCGCCAACGACCTCGCCCCTCTGAGGATCCCGCCTAGCAGACCCGGCAGTAAGAAAGCATCATGGTTCACCGACGAACTCAAGAGCTCCAAGAAGAACTGCTGAGCCCTCGAGAGAGCTTGGCGCAGAGACCAAACTCCAGACAACATGACCACCCTCAAGCTCGCCACTCGAAAACACCACCAACTGATCCACACCACCAAGAAAATCGCATTCAAGGAATGACTGGACAACAACGCACACAACAGCAAAGAACTCATCAACATCGTCAAAGAGCTCTCCAACCCCAACGCCGGAAACAACGACATCACCCCATCGCAAGACCTCTGCAACTCCCTCACCTCCTACTTCCACAACAAGATCGCAGACATACACAACAGCTTCACCACACAGCCAACGCACACCACAACTGCACCGGCACCCCCCACCACCACCCTCCGCACCTGGACCCCGATCAACACCGAAGAAACCCGACGTACGATGAACTCCATGCACTCCGGATCTCCAACCGACCCCTGCCCGCACCACGTCTTCAACAAGGCCGACGCTGTAATCGCACCCCACCTGCGGGACATCATCAACACCTCCTTTGACACCGCTACCTTCCCGGAGAGCTGGAAGCACGCCGAACTCAGCGCCCTACTGAAGAAACCATCAGCGGACCCCACCAAACTCAAAAACTACCGCCCCATCTCGCTCCTCCCGTTTCCGGCCAAAGTCATCGAGAAGACCGTCAACAAGCATCTGGCAGCCTTCCTTGAGACAAACGGATCCCTCGACCTCTCGCAGTCTGGCTTCCGGGCCAACCACAGCACCGAGACCGCCCTCATCGCAGCCACCGATGACATCCGAGCCCTGCTCGACAACTGGAAAACTGCGGCCCTCATCCTCCTGGACCTCTCCGCGGCATTCGACACTGTCTGCCACCGCACCCTAGTGCAGCGCCTCAGCAACGTCGGAATCCAAGAGAAGGCACTAGAATGGATCATCTCCTTCCTCGCCAGAAGGACACAGAGAGTCCGCCTCCCCCCGTTCAGATCAGAAGCCACCGAAGTCATCTGCGGCGTTCCTCAAGGCTCCTCGCTCAGCCCCACCCTCTTCAATATCTACATGAGCCCCCTTGCGGCCATCGCACGCCAGCACAACCTCAACATCATCTCCGACGACACCCAGCTGATCCTCTCCCTCACCAACGACCCCGCCACCGCCAGAGCCAACCTACACGAAGGGAGGACAGACGTAGCCGAGTGGATGATGAACAGCCGCCTGAAACTGAACTCAGACAAGACGGAAGTCCTCATCCTGGGTTCTTCACCCTCCGCCTGGGATGCAACCTGGTGGCGCACCCAAACCAACAGACCATGCACGCAACCTGGGCTTCATCCTGGACTCCTCCCTCTCCATGACCAGACAAGTCAACGCCGTCTCCTCGTCGTGCTTCAACACCCTGCGCATTCTACGTAAGATCTTCTGGTGGATTCCCACCGAGACCAGGAAGACGGTCACCCAGGCCCTCGTCACCAGCCGCCTGGACTACGGCAACTCCCTCTACGCCGGAACCACCGCCAAACTCCAGAAGAGACTCCAGAGGATCCAGAACGCCTCAGCGAGACTCATCCTCGACATCCCCCGACACAGCCACATCTCCGGACACCTGAGAGACCTGCACTGGCTCCCGGTCAACAAGAGAATCACCTTCCGTCTCCTCACCCACGCACACAAAGCCCTACACAACCAGGGCCCAAGATACCTCAACAGCCGCCTCAACTTCTACACTCCCACACGCCAGCTTCGATCGACCAGCCACGCCCTCGCCGCCGTCCCCTGCATCCGAAGAGCCACCACGGGAGGAAGGTCCTTCTCCTACCTGGCCGCCAAGACTTGGAACTCCCTCCCGACCCACCTCCGCCTGACCCAAGACCACCTCGCCTTCAGGAGGCAGCTCAAGACCTGGCTGTTCGAGCAGTAGCGGACCCCCCCCCCCTCCCCAAGCGCCTTGAGACCCTCCAGGTGAGTAGTGCGCTATATAAATGCATTGATTGATTGATTGATTGAAACGCATTACCAAGAATCTTTCATAGTCACCTGTAATCATCTTTATATATGGCTGTATTTTAAATGTAGTCAAGGTAAGGTGGTGTACTTGGACAGACGATTTATAATACCATAGTAATTTATAGAGCAATTTGCAGATAAATGAAGCTTGATGATGTCATCAGTGATGTCACCAATGATGTAATTTGAAATGCCATCAGTGATGTCTTAAAATATGTCATAGAACATGTCATGATTGATGTCATATGTGAGGTCTTAAGCAGTGCATGGCAGGGACGCAAGAAATAGTTAGTGCTGCTAACTATAACAAGTAAATTTCTGTGTTTTTATAGTACCAAAATATTTATGTCGTCATTGGCAAATTCACCTAACTATGGGCCAGACATATGACTATTTTCTGTGCTCACAAACAGTAAATCGGCCCGTTTGCGACTGCAAAATTGGTCTGCCCTTTTTACAAAGCCTATTTTGTGAGTCGGTAACCTATTACTGACTCGCAAAATAAGGTTTGAGACTCGCTATTAGGAAGGGGCTTGCCAAGGGCATCCCTTCCTAATAGCGACTCGCACTTCAATGTAAGATTGTTTGGCGGCCCCAATTGAGGCCACAAAACACTCGCAGTTTATCACCCATTTGAAATGGGTGCTAACCCACTCGCAAACGGGAAAGGGTCCCAAGTGGACCACTTCCCCTTTGTGACTGGCATTGAAAATATTCTTTAAGAGCAGGCAGTGGTCCTACAGACCACTGCCTACTCTTTAAAAATGAAACAATAAAGTTAATTTTTTCTTTTTTAATAGCATCCCATTTTCTTTTAATGAAAACGGGATACATAAAAAATTTTTTTTAAAGCAGGCCAACGTCCCTGAGTGTGCTAGCCATTCCTAATGGGGTGGCAAATTGCACCTGCCTGATGAATATAATTGAGGCAGGCAATTTGCGACCCCATTAAGAATCGCAAACAGTGTCTAATACACTTGTACATTCCTATTTGTGAGTCACAAATTGCGAGTCGCAATACGACACAATTTGCTACTCGCAAATTGGTTGGGTTGTACATCTGCCCCTGTAACATTACTTTAACCTTTGGATTTTTCAATGAATTTCTAAGTTTTATAAAAAAATGAAACAAATCTTTTTATTTCACCTAACTATAATGTTACTTGAGCCTGTTGTATTTTTCAATGAAATCTATTTTTTTTTAACATAAAGTGATACTTAATTACCAAATGTAAATGCAAACCCCTTCAGTGCACGGCCTGGCATGTGGCCAGCCCCTGCAGTCAACCCTCCTCCATACACTCAACCCCACGCTATCCACGACCTCTGACTGTGCGCAGAGAGGGTGGATCATATGGCATGGCCCTGGGGACCCTATCCCCAGGGCATCTTTGGTTTTTCAGGGGAGGTTGGCCAAGCAGCATCCCTCCCTGAGCCGTTATCTTCCTTAGGGACCCCATCCCCAGGACCATTAATTTAAATAACGGGGACGGACACCACGTGGCCCCCCTTTCCGAGCCTTGTTAGACTCTGGGGATCCCATCCCACAGAGCCACTCTTTTAAATAACAGGGAGGGTGCATGCATGGCCCACCTCCCAGGCCGATTTGGGCCATGGAGACCCCATCCCCTGTGGCATGGCGTTCTTTTAAGGTGGAAGAGGGGCCTATGGCTCCCCTCCATGGGCCAATTTCGAGCCCGGGGACCCATTCCATGAGGCCCAGCATAATTTTCATGAGAAGGGGTCATGCGGTTCCCTTCCTGGGCTGACTGTGTCCCCGCAGAACCCCATCCGATAATGCCTGGCATCATAATAAGGAAAGGGAGGCATGCAGTTCCTCTCCCTGGGCTTATTTCGGCCCTGGGGACCCCATCCCCTGTGGTCCAGAAAATACTTTAGGGGGAGGGGGCATGCAGCCCCCCTCCATGGGAGGATTTTAGTCCTGGGACCTGGCAACATTTACATGGGGAGGAGGGCATGCAGCTCACTCGCTGGGCCTATTTCAACCCCTGGGAGCCTATTCCTTGTGGCACAGTGATATTTTAGGGGCAGGGGGCATGCAGCCCCCCTCCCTGAGCCGATTCCAGCCCTGGGTATGCCATCCCCGGGGCTGAGTGACATTTTGCAGGGAAGAGGGGCACCCTGCCCCTCTCCACGGGCCAATTTTGGCCCTTGGGCCATCAAACATAATTATGAGTGCCATTGTGCCCACCCAGGGCATCCACCATAGTCTCATTGGGGGCCCTTGTTGCCTCCACAACCCCAGCAGTCTCCCTGCATACAGCAGGTGCGGGCATTGCTACTGCCTGCAGGGAGCAGCTACTACTGCTGCTCCCTGCAGGCAGGAAAAATATTATGATCTGAGCATCACTGTAGGCAGGGAAACAGATCAAAAGTCTGTTTCCAGTGGGCAGGAGCATTTTTAAAGCTCTTGCATGCTGGGATCAGACTCAGTGTTTGCTCCCGCTTGGCAGGAGATTTGAAAATGCTCCCACCATGAGAGCGCAAACACAGGTTTCCATGCCTGAGCTGGTGCAGGCAGGGAAACTGCTATGTCTCGGGGTGGGCTCCATGAGACATAGCATCTGAGCCAGCCATTAATGACTCAGGGAGGGGAGCTCCCTCCCTACAAGTAATCATCTCTAAGGGGTGAACTGCCCAAGGCGTTCAGAGGCTCAGGGAGGGGAGCCGACCCGTCACCTCCCATTTTCAACAATTTCGTCTCCCCTCCCATAAAAATTATTTCCGGCCAAGGGGTGGGCTTCTAAATGCCTCTGGAGGTTCAGGTAGGGGAGCCACACAGCCCCTTCCTCTTTATGAATACAGGCCTGGGAGTGGGCTCCTTGTGTCTTATTGTAAATAAATGTGGCCAGACTGCCATCTTTATTTGTTGATCCCACAAGAGTCTGTTGGATCGCTGTTCTTTTGGCAATTTTCTTTTTACCGCACGGTTCTCTCTGGGTCCCCCCATGAGCCTAGGGTGTTTGGGTATACTTCCCATGTCCCCTTATAGTAATTTTTTAAAACTGCAGGACAGGGGACTAATTGCTGTCAGCAACATTTTCCTCATGTTTCTGGCAGTTAATCAGACTGCTTGCGGGAGTCTGACCCACCCCCATTGGAAGTGAGATTGCCCAAGGGAAATAAAGCTCACTGGTCCAAATAAGATGCTCCATTTTTAAAGTGATGCTCCAGCAAAGAGTTTCTCAGGAATTTTGCAGCCGCAACTGCCTAAATATGCAGTTATTTTTTTACCCTACATTTCACAAAAAGTATTGAATGGACTTACAGCAAAGTACATAAAGAACAATCTGCGGAACAAAATCTAACTTCCTGCCAAATTTGGCGTTATTCCGATCAGCAGTTTTTGCCATGGACCGTCTTAAATAAGTCTATGGAAAATGAATGGGGATTTTGTGTTTAGGGACCCTTTTTTCTCAACCCCCACATGACGGATCACCCCCAAAGTTTCCAGGAAGGAGCTGAGGTGGACTTTCTTGGGAAAGTTTTGTGAAGATTCATCAAACAAGGACAAAGTTATTATTAAACCAAAAAGCGCTCTTTCTATGGAAAAGCAGACCTATCTATAACCATATATGTGTGCATGTGTGTGTGTGTATGTATATATACATACCAGTTGAAGACACGGAAACCCATCGTTCATGGTCAGATACTGCAACTGTTGCAGACCACATCAATTGTTCCTTTGCTGGATAAAATAAAATTAAAATACATTGTGTGTGTCAAAAGGCCTGGAGAGTCCTGGATCATCCCTTTTCATTTGAGCTGCTGCAAGGAAGGTTAAGCCAATCAAGCCACTGTGGAGTAAAAAAAAAAACAAAATATATATATATATATATATATATATACTAGCAGCCCGTCCTAGCGTTGCCCGGGGCAGAAGGGGGCTGGGGGCAGTTTTGCAGCAGGAGAGGCGCAGCAGAGCGGCCGCGAGCAGCAGAGCTGCTTACAGTGTTTCCTTGCTCCGGTTTTGTTGCTCCTGGCCGCTTCTGCCCAAGCTCGTGTCCGCTGTTTCCCCCAATGTCCCGACTTTGAGGAAAAGTCTTCCGAGCACTTATGGCCCCCGCCCGTCCCTCCGCCCGTCCCTCGGTGCGCACCCGCAGCTCTTGTCCGCTGTTTCCCCTGACGTCCCGACTTTGAGTAAAAGGCTTGCGAGCACTCATGGCCCGCCCGTCCCTCGGTGCGCACCCTCGGCTGCTTCACTTACCTCAGCCACCGCTCTTCCCGCGCTGCTGAGTTTACCGCTCCACTGCTCCTCTGCTTCTCGCCACTCCTCACCGCTTGTCCGCCGCTCGCCGCTCCTCCCCGCCTGTCTGCAGCTCCTCCTCGTGCTCATGTCCACTGCTCTTCCTTTTGCTCCTGAACGCCGCTCCTCCCCGCGCTCCCGATGTCATCACGCACGTCGCGGCCGGCGCTACTTGCAAGGGACTACATTTTTTTAATTCCTAAATTTTTTAAAGAACGTATATTTTTTATTTTTATATAGCCTATGTCCTTCTGCTTGCCATGAGGTTTTCAAAGATGTCTTGGGTGTTTGGATTGGTGGTGTACTTTTCGAGTTTACCTGGCTCAAAGGACACAGTTCTCTCTTTATAATAGTAGTATAGATAGACTGAAAAAAACCACATGTTTCAGGGGTGTTATAATTATTTTGACATTTCACTCTTACAAAACGATTGAAATTCCCCTGTTTTAGTTAGTTGTACTTACTATAACTCACGCGCCCGCAATCCACTGCTGAGGATGTCACATATTACATCATTCATGACATGGTCAGTGACATCTCTGATGACATCACTGATGACATCTCAAATGACATCACTAATCACATCATCCAGTGAATGTGGTGTGCTTCGATATTTAAATAAGTATTATATATATAAATCTGTATGGGATAGTGAATGAATGTGGGTGTGGTTGGGTGGGACGTGTGTGACTGTCGTAAGATGTGTAAATAGTTGATTTAGTCGGTATATGAAGTTAAGACTGTATATGGAAACAGTTGTTTGGGTGAGTGAATCTCTTTATGGGTGTGGTGATGATTACATATATTTCTCAATGATATATGTCCAACAAACTAAAAATATAAAAGGCAGTGTATGTGATAATTGTTGTATATAAATAACTATACATACGACTCAGTGATTGTATGTGTGAGATATGGATAACTGTATAGCTGTAATAGTGATTTTATAACACACTAAGTATGAGTTACTATCTATATGACTAAATAAAGTGGTGTTTGTGTAAGTGTGTAGCTTAGTAAATATAAGTATGATCAATTATTTGCATAAGTGAGTAGGATGTCTGCATAAGTGAATAGGATATGTTCTGGTGTGTAATGTTAATGTAGGTGTATATGTATATTTGATAGTGTTCTATTGATCTTTGTTAGCATGTATGAGTGAATCTATAGGTAAGTGTTTAGATGTGTGTGTAGATCTAGGAATCACTGAGTGGGTTTTTAGAAACTTGTACTGGTGTGTCAATGGTTTCAAATATGGTACTTCATATTTTATAATGAGTGTTGAAAGGTTATGCTACAGTATGATGAGGTGTATCAGTTTGTCGCATGGATGATGTCATCAGTGATGTCATCAGTGATGTCATCAGTGATGTCATCAGTGATGTCATCAGTGATGTCACTGACCATGTCATGAATTATGTAATATGTGACATCATCAGCAGTGGATTGCAGGCGCGTGAGTTACAGTTAGTACAACAAACTATAAAGGGGGAATTTCAAAGGTTTTGTAAGAGTGAAATGTCCAACTAACTATAACATCCCTGAAACCTGTGTTTTTTTCAGTGAATTTCTAAAGTTTTTTAAATGCTAATTCCTAACTATAACATGTCCGAAACCTATGTTTTTTTAGTGCATTTCAAAGGTTTTTGAAATGCTAATTCCTAACTATAAACATGTCAAAAAAGTACCCGCAATGAAACAAAGGGGAACGAAAAAAAAGGTTCTCCCTTTTCCTGTCTACTAGGTGCACGCGCTACTTCACCACCAGCTGCATCAAGTTCAACGGATGGGGTAATCTTGAAAGTAAATAAGCAACCAACCAGTCAACATGGCCGGGACAAAATGGATTGGTCCTGGGTTCCTATGGTTTTGAGTAACAAGGGTCCCTAACACGGAGAAAAACCTTTCAATGACTCCATGCAGGAGGGAGGAAATGCAGAGTGTTAAAAAAACAACAAACCTCTCTGTTTGTTCATGGAACGTACACGGCTTCCAAGAAATGGAGCTGGACCATGACACACAAGCCTTCTTTTCCCAACAAGATATAATCCTGATTCAGGAGTCATGGAAATTATCACCCACAGTAATACCAGGATTCAATGCCCACCACATCTTGGCAGAAAGACTCTCAAACTTTGGGCACCCCCGGGGAGGCCTATCAACTCACATAACCCAAAAATACAATTGGACATCGGAAGCACTGGACGTAGGCCTTAATTGGGTGCAAGTGACCAGAATCACAGAAACTCTGGCAGTTGGGCCCGAGCAGTGGCAAATCATAATTCTCAACGTCTATATCCACCCAGAACGGAAGTCACACCAAGATAAACAAACAAGCCTAACGCCACTAATAAAACTGATGCAAAAAACCTATTCAGGATGTTCATTATTAATCTCCGGGGACTTCAACTGTGACCTAATCGGCAAAAACAGGGCAAAAGGAAACATGCCGAGGTTAACTTCCAACCTAAGAGAACTAGGTCTGACGATTCTGAACGGCAACACGAGGGGGGACAGGCCGGCAGGTATTACGTACCTGTGTGGAAGGGCTTACTCAACGATAGACTACACAATAGTAAGCGACGACCTAGTTCCAGGCGTCGAGACTTTCAAAATTGTTCAGCGGCCAGAAAGTGACCACTTCCCCCAAATAACCACCTTAAACACCACGCCCACTCTGGCACCGAACCTTTCTTGTCTACTTCATCAAGCATCCAAATTCAACCTAAAGAAATTAAAATGGCGAGGAGAAGGGCTGGAAAAAATTCGGTCCGCCGTCACAGCTCGAATACTTGAGCAAGGGCTGCAAAAAAGGGAAGATCTTGTGAAAAATTGGGAGCAATTGGTCCTGGACCTTCTCCATAAATTCCCAGCAACACCAGGGACACAGATCAAGTCTATCTTCAAAAAGGAGCCTTGGTTCAACATGGACCTAAGAACAAAAAAAAGGAGGGTAGCCAAAGCGGCCCGAGATCTAGCACGACAAAAAAGACTGGGGTTACAAGCAAACAAGGGAGACCTGATCGAAGCCAGAAGCGCTTATAGAAAGTCACTGAGCATCGCAAAATCCTCCTACAAGGAAAAGCTATGGAATAAACTCCTAAGTGCAGGAAAACATCCTAACAGCTGTTACTTTTGGGGCATGATTAATGATCTAAACAAAGGATCTAAACTCCATCAGGAAGCAGGAGTAGGAGCTGACGCTTGGTCCCAGCACGTACAATCCCTATATTGCACAACAACAGTAGGTCTCTCGAACGACATAAGGTCAACAAATTTAATTGAGGATGATCAGACGGGAATCAACAGCACAGGTACAGAAGGTTTAGGGACGAAGGGGGGTTCAAAAGAGGAGACGGTATTCCCGGAACTAACGACTAGAGGAGAACTCTGTAAAATTATTAAAAGACTAAAAGCTGAAGGAGCTGCAGGCCCGAATGGGCTGCCCAACGCCATCTTCAAACACGACCCGGAATTCTGGGCAGACACCCTAATGCCACTTTTCAATCATATTTATAATGATGCCCAGGTTCCCGCGTCTTGGAAGGGTAACATCATTCACCCAATTTTTAAACATGGTGACCATCGTATTCCAACAAACTATAGGCTTGTATCTTTGATAGATGTAGAAGCAAAGCTTTACGCCTCCTGCATCCTTTTAAAGCTGCAAGAATGGATTGAAGAATCAAACAGAATTCCTTGGTTCCAGACAGGCTTTAGGCGGAAAATGGGAACAATCACCAACCTCACTTGCCTGTCATTACTAACGGACAGAATGGCAGCAAAGGGCGCACGGTTGTACGCCTGCTTCGTCGATATCAAATCGGCCTTTGACAGAGTTAACCGAGAGCGTTTATGGGGTAAGCTACAGTGTTGGGGGATGCCGACCAAACTGTTAAAGGCAATAAAAGTTCTATACCAAAACACATGGGCAAAGGTGAAATTGGGAAATGGAGCTTACACCACGAGGAAAATACCAACGTACCAGGGCCTAAAACAAGGCTGCGTTTTAGCACCCACCCTTTTTAATCTTTTCCTTTCCGACCTCGCAAAAGTGCTGGAGACGGACGAAGTTCACCCTCCATCATTGGCTAATCATCGAATTCCTTGCCTACAATATGCTGATGATATAGTACTGCTGAGTAAAACTCCAATTGGTCTACAAAGAGCTCTAAACCTACTAGCAAAATATTTAAAGCAAGAGGGTCTGGACCTAAGCAAAGAAAAAACAAAAGTGGTCCGTCTGGTAGACCCAAAGAAACTAAGATATACATGGATGGTGAACGGGACAAAGGTGAAGGAACAAGGGTCGTACAAGTACCTCGGAATCACAATATCTCAGGGCGCAAAACAAACGGAGCATAGAATTGCAATACGCGCAAAAGCCCAAACCCTAATCTTCGCTTACCGTCTACTAAAAACAAAGATGGACTGTCCAAATCACAAACATCTGTTGAAGGTCATGTCGGCACACATTTTACCCTCTCTGTCTTACGGTCTAGTCACCTGGTGTGGCAAGGAAACAGACTTACTAAATGAGCTCCAAACCAAAATCTCCAAAGCAGTTTTTAATCTTCCAAGATGTGCCTCAGCCTCGCAAGTTAGGCTTGAATTTGGTCTGCAAAACCAGAAATATAGGAGCATGAGCGGCTTTGTAAAACTGTGCTATAAACTTAGATCTGCAGACCCGGAATCCATGGACTGGCTAAACTGGGAAGTTATAAAAAATCAAGGGGAGACCGGAACCCCGTGCTCCTGGGGAAACTACCTGAAAATCTGCGTAAAAGAGCTGGAGTTGGAAGCTGCATGGGAATCCGCGATGGATAAAGCAAGCATAAGCAGATTGGCCAACAAGGTAGCAAGGAAAAAATCCTTTCAAGAAGATAAAGGGACACTACTAAAACGGCGACACGGCTGGACCATTAACAATTCCTTCAAAGCAGGACTACCACACGCTTACTTAACCTCTCACTTCAACGTGCATTTAAAAAGAGCCTTTACAGATTATAGGATGGGCATGCACATCTCGAAGGATCTATTACCATCCTGGAAAGGTAACCACCAGACTGCGCAATGCAGACTATGCGGCTATAAAACAGAATCATTAGCTCATTTTTTGTGTGTCTGTCCTGCACTTATGGCACAACGGCAACGACTGTTAAAAGGTATTTGCAATGAGCTAAATATCCGCACCTGCAGACAAGCAGTAACTTGTTGGTTGGGAGGGAGTTCTATTATTATGGCTTGCCGGGGAACAAAATTCTTGGCAGAAGTGAAAAAAAGTTTGAGCCAAGTAGAACGAGGAGAAGGTCAAGAAGCAGGACACTTAGGCAGCCTTGATTTTAACGAGTGGTAAAGTTTGTATAAACAAGCAAAAACATTTTGATATTCAAAGACAGCGGGAGCATCTCCGGAAGAAACTTTTAAAACACGTCATTTTTAACAAGGGAGGAGACTTAATTTTACCAAACATTTACACTTTGTATTATTATTTATAATGTGAAAATTGTAATAATTTTAATTAATTATGCAATAAACCTTTTTGACTTTGACTATAAACATGTCTGAAACCTATGTTTTTCTCCGTGAATTTTAAAGGTTTTGTAAATGACAATTTTTAAATATATATATTCTTATATTTATTTTTTTGATACTGATTTACTATTTTTTTTAAACTACTATTTTTTAGATACTTTATTTTTTAAATTACATTACATTGTGTGGCCCCCCTTCTTTTTATTTTTTGGGGCCTTGGACCCCATCCCCTAGAGCAGTGGTCTTCAAACCTTTTGATGTTGAGACCCCCTTGTCAAACCTTTTTAGGCGTAAGGACCCCCTTCTGACAAAATTTTCTAGAAACTGGTTCTTCTCGTCATCAACATATATCGATAACTATAAATGCCCCTGTTATACCTGCCATCTTTTGCCATGTTTCTCTTGTTTTTTTCCTTTCTGACTTAGTTTTGACTCGGTTTTTGCTGGTTCAGTGTCTCTGCGCACTTCCTTTTTGCTGTTCAGTATTAAAGCGCAAGTGCTCTTATTAGAAATTGTATTATGGACTGGTGTTTCCATAATTTCATGTTTGACTTACTTGAAGTCCCTAGTAAAGTGCACTGAGGGTGCCAGAAACTGTAAATCAAATGGTGCTGGTGGTCCTGCAGTACTTAAAAGGGTTATCAGATCTGCCACTGCAGTGTCTGCGTGAAGTTTGTAACTGCCATGCCAACCTGGCAAGTGCACCCACTTACCAAGCCCTAATCAAGCCCTAATCTTCACTTTTCTTACACGTAAGTCACCCCTAAGGTAGGCCCAAGGTACCCCTGTGGGCAGGGTGCTGTGTATGTTATAGGTAAGACATGTACTGGTGTGTGTGACATTTTCTGGTAGTGAATTACAGTGTGTTTCATTTTTCACTATGGAAAGGCTATCTGTCCCATAGGATAGAATGGGAGTTTACACAGAACATTATATGAGCATATCCAAACCAAAGTTCATTGAAAGTAGGGGTGTAGCCAAAGGTGTAGCTAAAAACAAAGGGCCTTATTTATGAGGAATTGGCGAAGGACTGCACTGCAAATCTTCTTGCGGGGCTGCCCAATTCCAAAGTGAAAGGGCAGGAATAAACTGTTATTATGAAATACGGTGAATTCCAGTTCTTTTCCCTTCACAAATTGCTGTCTAGCACTACCGTAGGCAGAATTGTTTTTGTACGGGAAGAGACACCTTCCTTCACGAAAACAATACTGAGGGGTGCTTTCCTATTTCTACGAGAACTGTAGAATCCAGCTCTCATAGAACATTTCTCCTTGTTACGCCTCTACTGGAGAGGTGTGCGTTTTTGGAGCTGCCCCAGGTTTACATGATTTTGTAAATATGAGGCAGCACTAAAATTCATAGGCTTTGCGTGGGAACCCCACACAAAACCTATGGAATACCTCCTTGATGCAGAGTAAAGCAACGCAGTGACTTGTGCTGCTATGTCTTACTGATTACTCCATATGAGGCAATGCAAAGCTATGCAGGGTGACTTTGCACTGACTCATAGGTATAGTTGAGATGGTTGCGCCACCAGAACATCAAAAAAAGTGATGCTCTGGCGATGCAAGCCTCTCATAAATAAGCCTAAAATATCTTACGTTTTTTAGGTATTTCACCTTCAGGTATCTACATATAAAATAATGGGCAGTGTAAATGAAAAATAAATCAAATAAGTTATTGCTCAGTGGGAAATGCACTCTAGTACATTAGGAAAACATCTATTAGTTAAAGCACTACAGAGGTCAGTGTGTAACCAGAGACCCACAGAATTTAATCTTGATTGATGCAGTGGAGAATAGTGATGTATATTTTTAGTGCTACAAAGTCAAACCCTGTGACAGAAAACACTGTGAATATGCAAGTCAATTTTTTATACTTGCATTACACACAGGGTAAGATACAATGCTGCAAAATGTGTGAATAGTTTTACAATAAAATGGTGCTTATAAAATATAGGTTTTAATAATACCAGACCACATGTAATGCAGTTATTTTTTTTTACATAACTGTCCCTTCAACACCTCTTTATGGGCACAAAGGGCAGTGTAAATTCTGTCAAAATTAAAAGAAAGAACTTTTCATCCCAGTAGTTAACTCTTTGCACTTCAACTCAAAACAACACACATCTTTGTCTTCACAAAGAGCCAGAACTGCTCAGAAGCATCCTTTACACTGGCAGATTACCAGCATTTGCTTTTCATTCAGGCAAACAGCTGATCTCAATTAGCAATCCCAAGACAGCAGACGGCTGTCTTTTTACAGGGACAAGTGAAGCTGGGGAATCTGCGACCCCCCTTCCTAGGACTCCAGGACCCCCCTGGGGGTCGGCCCCCATAGTTTGAAGACCTCTGCCCTAGAGCCTGACCCGCAAATCTAAATTTATTCTTTTTTTTATAGGAATGGAATTCCTTTGGAAGGAAATACAAGTTACTTGTAAGTACGCTTGGAACTACTTTTCAGGGTCAGTGCTGGGCTAAAAGATGCAGCACTGGTTTCTCTCCTGATAACAAATGAATATATCGGCATTCGTTCTTCGGATGACTTAAGGTGAATATTTTAAAGTCCAAAAACTGCACACTTAGAAGAATTTGCAACTGAAACCAGTCAATGTCAGCCTATGAAAGGAAATTCACTTAGCAGGTAAATAGGGTTAATATTACTTTTTCTTACTCAGGGGTGGTTATTAAGGAAGTGAGCAACCCGGAATACCCTTGAGGGCTTGGGTAAGTAAATATAGAAAGGTAAAGATGCCTTCAAGGGACTTTGTTCAATCTAAGTTTTGTTATTTAAAATTAATATGAGAAGAACCAATTTATCGTCCTTACAATGAGTGAATCAAAACTGATCAAATTGTGTTGTCAACATGAAACATATAAACAAAGACACAGGGTGTGTACGAAAAAAGTGTTTTATCAAATAATTCATTAAGAAAAATCAGCTTCATATACAGACAAATAAGCGAATAAGATTTTAGGACTGTGGGTACACATAAAAATAAATTGCTAAGTGACTCAACAGAACCTAAAAGACACCTATCCCAAAACACATTGAGTAAAACAGAGCAAGGGATGAAGTGCAAAGTCGACGTTTCGGTTTCTTAGCAGTTATTTGATGAAACCATCCTCAGGACTGTAATCAGTTCAGATCTGTATAGAAATATTGTAGTCTGTTTGCGGATTATCGTCATCCACAAGAAGATCTTGGAAGGATCACAGTATCCTAGGGACCTGACTATCGAATGCGGAGATCGCTCATCCAAGTTGGATGTAGCGTCTGAACTTCACTCACATAGGGTTCACGTATTCATACACAGTAGAATTCATCCAGTGTATGTTTGGTGAATTATTATCAAATTTCTGAGACAAATCAGGGGTCGATGCACATAATTTGCGCTTAAACGAGCCTGTGAGCAGTCAGAGATCCTGCAGTGTCTTAAGATGCAGCGAGGTGAAGTCAATAACGCGTGTCATCAGAGTGAAGCCACACGAATCCAGCACTGCTGCATCACCTCTAAACAGTTGAAAGAATGCAAATGACCAAAGACGCGTGGAAGCCCACGTCTTATTTTTTTATTATCGCTAGAATGCGCGGATCATACGCGCACCCTGCGATTTTACCAAAATAATAATAATAATTAAGGCCAAGGGGATCCTTGTGGAACCACCTGAGCAGACCCAGTGTGTCAGGGTGTGTCTACCCTCCCCCTTTTCACGTTTAAAACTCACATTTCACACGCTTCTTCAGACTCCCTTCTACCGAGGCATAAAATGGCTGCCAACAGTTATAAGAATGTTGACAAGCACTTGATAGCCAATTAGCATTCAGTGCGGGATCAGAAGGCTTCGCTTATGCTAGGATGACAATAAGCAGAGTATCCGTATTCAATTTTTTCATGTGAAGGGGGCCGTGTGGCCCCCTCCCATGGTCAATTCCGGGCACCGAGGTCCCCACCTCCCGGGGCACGGCTAATTATATAATATTATTTTATGGAGGAGGGCTGCATAGCCCCCCTACTGAGGCCACTTCAAGGCCCCGGGGACCCATTCCCTGAGGATGGCCTTTTTAAAAAATGTATTATGGCCGTCACCGTCACTGTCCCACCGGCTCTCCGCCTCCTGCGGAAGCCGGTGTTCTATCGACATCCGAAGTCCATCTGTGTATGTACCACCTAGGAGTTGCCTTCACTTTGCGTATGCACGTTTGTGGTAGAGCATCCGTGTTAATATTACGTATGCGCACAATACGTCCCACCGTCTGGCTATGTACCCCTAACGTATTTCATTTTATTTGTGTATGCTCAATTACAACATGCCCAATCACAGCTCTCACACCCAGTGACATCATGCTCAACCAATCATCCTTCGGCAAAGCATTTATACCCTGCTAACCTTCTTGAAATTTTTCTATTCCGCAGTCACAGCCATTGATAGTGTTCGTATCTACTTCTTCGTAGGTGATCAGTTTTTTAAAGAATAATTAAATTAATTATTCTGAATGATCTTTAAATACCGCGTAAATGCACATTTTTGTACGATTTGACAATGTTGGTTTTAAGCAAGCTGTCCTACTTTTTTATATCGTTAAAGTTGACTTTGTAATTTTTGTTTCTGAGCAAATCACTTAATCCTGCCGCCTTCAATTTTGTAAGTAGTGCACCACATGCTGCATCCTCCCCATGCAGTGTACATGTAATCGATTGGCCAATGTTGTATTTTAGCACGCTCTCCGTGTTTTTTAATAACGTTAAACTTGATTTCTTATCCTCTGTTCTGTGCAAGTCAGTTAATCCTGCCACGTTTCTTTAATTTGCCAAGCGCCACGTGGCCCTTCCCGCATCAGTGTACTATGTACTGTTCAAGTTAATGCAATGTATTTTTTCTCATGTAAGTAGTGCATTACGTGCTCCATGCATTGCAAAAGTAATGTTTTCAGCAATAGTGCATTTTATCACGATTTCCAGCTCTTATACCTAAAATATCTTACCTCGGTAGGCGATGTTTCTAGGCAAATCACTTAATCCTGCCGCCTTAAATTTTGTAAGTAGTGCGCCATGTGCTGCTTTCTCCTCATGCAATGCACATGTAATCAATTGACCAATGTTGAATTTTAGCATGCTCTTCATGTTTTTTAATAACGTTAAACTTGATTTGCTACCCTTAGTTCTGTGCAAATCACTTAATCCAGCCACGTTTCTTTAATTTGCCAAGCGCCACGTGGCAGTTCCTGCAACAGTGTGCTACGTGCTGTTCAACCTAATGCGATGTAGTTTTTCTCATGTAAGTAGTGTGTCATGTGCTCCATGCATTGCAAAAGTAATATTTTCGGCAATAGTGTATTTTAGCACGGTTTCCAGCTCTTATACCTCAAATATCTTACCTTGGTAGGCGATGTTTCTAGGCAAATCACTTAATCCTGCCGCCTACAATTTTGTAAGTAGTGTCCCACGTGCTACTTCCTCCCCATGTACTGCATATGTAATCGATTGGTCAATGTTGTATTTTAGCACCGTCTCCATGTTTTTTAATAACGTTAAACTTGATTTGCTATCCTTTGTTCTGTGCAAATCAGTTAATACTGCCACGTTTTTTTAATTCGCCAGGTGCCACGTGGCCAATCCCGTAGCAGTGTGCTTCGTGCTGCTCAACTTAATGCGCTGTCGTTTTCTCATGTATGTAGTGCGTCACGTGCCCGATGCATTGCAAAAGTAATGTTTTCGGCAATAGTGTACTTTAGCACGGTTTCCAGCGCTTATATCTCCAATTTCTTGCCTTGGTAGGCGATGTTTCTGGACAAATCACTTAATCCTGCCGCCTTTAATTTTTGAAAGTAGTGCGCCACAAGCTGCTTCCTCCCCATGCACTGCACATGTAATCGATAGGCCAATGTTGTATTTTAGCACGCTCTCCAAGTTTGTTAATATCCTTAAACTTGATTTGTCCCCTGTTCTATCTCATTATACAGATATCTCAACCATGAGACGTACTGGTCGCCACAAGCAGTTTATTCCTGCCCATGCACTATACCAGTGGTGGTCAACCACTCGACATACCAAATCCACTGACTGCTCTCCATATGCTATCAGCCGAAAATGGCAATGGACCTAATGGAGTTATCAGGTTTGACTTTAACATTTCATGATTAAAAAGCATTCTAAGATAAGCATTTGTGTATTTCATGTGTTTTCAGACAGATAACTGCGATTTTATTGGCCAAATATGTGATTTGAAATTAAACAATATGTGTTATAATTTTTCTTGGTCCTATAAATATTTTTTATAAAATTTAAATCTCCATTGTGATAGTCTTATAGACGTTTGTTTCTGAAACCCTGTTTCTCATTTAAGTGCTCGTTACACATTTTCATCCTGCACTTGAGATACAAAGTGAAAATGTTGTTTTGAATTTTATTATTTGAAGACGTGTCTTTCAATTTTTCTTGATGTTTTATTTCTCAATTTCTAGATCATGGATGATCAAAAAGGGTTGTATCAGATCAAGGCCAGGAGTTTGTAAATGAAGTGAGTGACCAATCTCGGCCTAACATTTGTATAATGCAATGCTATTTCTTATTTTGCTTGCCAAATATAACCTCTGATGATTGCTTTTCAAACCCAATCCTATTGAGAACAAATGTTTTCATGTACATTTAAATTAATCTTGGACATATGTACAACATATACACTTTTAACTCTGTTTTCAGTTTGCAGAATGTTACATAAATCAGCAGCAAATTGCAGAGGTTGAAAAAAATTATATCCTCCTGTTCCAGCTGATTACACTGATGTCTCCAATATGGCATGGACTAGTTGTCTGAAGCCACACAGATGCACATATTTTTAATGGATAACGTTAAGGTAAACACTCTGTGAAGTAGTGTGGCTCACTGGTTAGAGGCGGCAGACCCGAGAGCAGAGGACGGCCCGGGACCAGGGTTCGATTCCCGGTGCGGCAGGTTTCTGGACCAGGGTCAGCGGACTCGATAATTCTCTCGCCTCGGTGCCCACTCTGATCAGCGATCACACTCGGCAACTCTGGGCATTAGCTTGCCTCATCTTCACTAACGGCCCCACCAGACCGCTGGGGATGCCTGGTCTCACCCTGGAGATACCCATTAAGGGACCATCTCTCAGGGAAGCCAGGAAGGGTTTCGCAGCGGTCGAAGCGCCTTGGGACCCTCCGGGTAAGTAGTGCGCTATATAAATGCCTATACATATACATACATACATTTACTCTCAATATGAGTAGTCGACAAAGTTAAAAAGTAACAGATATAAGTACTTGAGGGGTGTTTGTTGTTAGATAATGTCCAATTCACACTTGTACGGATGAGTCTGATACAGGGTGGATCTCTGTATAACTAATGGATGATTAGGTATTAGGATGGTATACAAAGCTCCCAACCTTCTTACTTTTTCTCTTAAAAGTTTTCAAATTGGGGACAATTATTAGGCTGTGCAGTAGAGGTTGACGGTGTTGCTCCACTGGTACTTGGGCCTTCTCATGAAACAGAAGGAGCCTCTCTCAATATCCTTATCTCTTCCCTTCCAAAGTTGACCGGATTCTTAGCCTGCAAGTCCTTCCGCATACTTGCAGTTCCACACCAGTACTCTTTATTGGGGTCTCCACTTGAAAGCAGTCTTGCATACCCTAAAAAGTATTGTCCTGCATAATGACTTAATCTCTCACCTAATTCTGTCTCATCTGTGAATCATTTTAAAGACCTGTTCATCTGTAATATAAATATGACGCAGTAGGCACTTCTATCCAGACACCATTTGAATGTAAGCCTATAAGATAAGTGAAATGTATCAGGTACACTGCACACATTAAAAAAATAGAAAATATTGTTGTGTTACTTTGACTTGTAATGTGTGACCTCATTTAATCATATCGATCTAATTTTAAACACCAATTTTCTTTTTTGTTTTGCAGATTAACTACAGTACTTCTATTGGACTTCATATTATATGTTGTTTGTTATATTGTTTTGTTAAAGTTATGGTTCTAGTTATTTATTGTATTGTTATAATTTAATTATATTTCGAGTTTTTTATTGTTTTAATAAAAGTCAATAAAAAAATACATACATCTTTTTTTTAGGGGGGTAGCAGTCAACAATAGAAATGATATTTATAATTTGAGGTATAATTCTGAGGTTAGCTCTTCACCAGATCTTTACTCTGGAGTGTATAGCTACAACTTACGGTTCCAATTCAAAAGAATAAAAAGCACAACACCATTAGCAATATAGTGTGATGAACTTCTAACTTCTGTGCTCACGTAAGTGTCCCATGAACTGTTACTACAGTAACAGGCAGAAAACCGTTTGGGGATAGGGTTAAAAGTTACTGGCTTTACAGAAACCGTTATATTTACCCTGGATCCTCTACATGACAGAAAGGAAAGCAAAGTAAAACAAAACACTGTGTACCAGATTTACAACCCCCTTGCACCACTTTCGCATCCAACCCCCCCATACAAATTTACAAGTATGTGGGCCTCAACGACCCCCTCAAGCTCCGGGAATCACCACCCCCAGGAATTTGTGTATTGCGGGAGGCAAACTGTGTGGCCCTCCGCCTGGTGCCCTCAAGGGCCCTGGAAACTTCTACGACCGGCTCCTGCAGTGTCCTGGGGTGCCTACCCCTGGTATACTGCTGTTTGCTTTGACAGAGCGGGACTCTCACAATTCCCGCCCCCATAGCAAACATAGTTTGCATTTTGAAAGTCAGAGCAGTGAAATCTATTCTCACTTTCAAAATTCAAAGCAGATTGCATTTCCATATACAAATTAGCATCTACCCATGCAAAAAAGCAATACTGGCTCCCGAAGAACGCAAAAGTTCATCACAAAATGTTGCTAAAAAACAGCAAGTGTGCTTGACTTCTCCATATACTACCTTATCCTACGTAATGTTATTTTAAATCATGTTCTTATAACCAATAAGAATCACTCTTTTAAAAAACAAAAACATGCACTCCAGTTTTCGGTGTAGAATGTTGTCAAACAACTAATCATTTCTTTTCTGTTTTAATTTAACTTTTCCCCTAAACTCCCTTTGTCTATTCTAACATATGTCAAAGGTAGAAATGGAACTACTCCAATCTTTTTTGTCCACAGATTGAGAAAGCTAGGATAAAATGTGAATACATCTGTTTCTACTTTTCTCCGAGACTATAGAATGGTGTTTATATACCACAAAAATCTGTATTTCAATATGCAAGGCATCTATAGGAGAGATGCTGTACACTTTACAGATGAAGGGAAGTCTTTCTCATGAGCTTTAGACTCTGCATTGGTACTTACTTGTAAGTACTAAAATCACTCAATAAACACAAGGGCTCTTTTTAGAGCCACCCAACTTCTATACACATAAGCGTGATGTATATCTAAATAAAACATGCTTCTTTTTTTCGGGACGAAATGCGCAGATCCTACGGTCACCCCGCAACTTTTTTTAAAAAACAAAAATACTATCTTACTTTTTTGGCCCTACGGGTCCTTATGTGCCCCCTGAGCAGGCATAGGGGGTCAGGGTGTGTCTACCCTGCCCCCTTTTCACATGTTCCACACATATTTCAATGACTTCCTCAGCCTCGCTTCTACCGAGACACAAAATGGCTGCCAACAGTTTCTGATTTCGAATGTTTACAACCGCTTCACAGCCAATTAGAATTGAGCGCGTGATCGGGAGGGTGCGCTTATCCTACGAGGCCAATCCTCGCACAATCCGCGGATCATCAGCGCCCATAGATATATAAATGACTTTAACTGTAATTTTCAAAGAAACTACTGAACAGATTGACACCAGATATGTGAAAGGCACAAGTCGGAACTGAGGACTACCTCTCTGCCAAATTCCGTGTTATTCCGTTCAGCCGTTCGAGCTGTAGCCGTGGCTAAAGGTCCTATGGAAAATTGCATGGGAAAGCACTTTTTGGGACCCCCCTTTTCTTTCGACCCCAGCTTGTACCGGTTTTACTTTCAGTGTCTGATGTGACTGACACAATAAATAGGTGAAACCCCACGTCGACGAGTGCCGGCTCCTTTATCAGAAACGGTTTTGGAGACATCTTTCCACATTTATAGCACTAGCGGTAGCGCTATCCTTTGTGCACCACCAGCGATTAGGCAGCACGCCAGTGTGAAACCGCAACTTTTCATTTGATATATATATATATATATATATACATATATATATATATATATATATATATATATATATATATATATATATATATATATTACCTACTGGCTATCGCCAGTAGGTATATAAAGTTAGGATTAATTCCCTATGGCATTTCTGAAAATTCTATGTCTAATAACTTTGGCGTTTGTGGACGAAATCGGCTGAAATTTTCAGGAAAATGGCACATTTTGTTTCTGAGCAGCCCCTAAAAACTTGGGGGGGTTTCGTCAAGGGGGGGCCGAGAAAAAAGGGGGGTCCCAAAACGCGTTTTTCCCATGTTAATTTCCATAGGGCGGTTGGACTCACTTTTAGCTCGAACGGCTGAATGGATTTGCACGAAACTTGGCAAAATTGTAGGGACTGTTAGCCCGATGTGCCTTTGCTAGGTCTCAATATATGTGCTTCAGTGGATTTTGAGAAATTAACGTTCAAATCAAGATATATATCTGTAACAGCGCTCTGGGCAGCGATCCGGTCCGCTTACTTTTCGCGAAACGGAACTTTGCGCGCAGAAAGCTGATTGGCTCTCCGGTGTCTGTCAACATTCTAAACAGTCCGGAGCGGCCGCCATCTTGTCTCTCGGTAGGATCGAGAGAGAAGAAGAGGTGAAAAACGAAAGGGGAATTTAATGAAAGGGGGCAAGGTATCCCCCTCTTGACCCCCTAGGAATGTTGTTGGGGTTATTAAAGGGTCCCGTGGGGAAAAAAAAAAAAAAATGATTTTTCACAGTAGAAGCGCTTCACGGGCCGCGAACTGGGCCGCAAACTGGTAGCGAAACGGGAATTCGCCATTTTGTGCTTCGTTAATTAAATTACTAGGTATAAGTGGGTGCGGGAGACGTATCCTAATCCCCTATGTTTCCTGAGGGTGGCTGAGGAGGCTGATATATGTTGATACATCTCTTCCAGCGGCTGTGCGTGAGCTTTTTTTTTTTTTTGCTGCGTGACAGTCCGGAGCGGCCGCCATCTTGTCTCTCGGTAGGATCGAGAGAGAAGAAAAGGTGAAAAACTAAGGGGGAATTTAATGAAAGGGGGCAAGGTATCCCCCTCTTGACCCCCTAGGAATGTTGTTGGGGTTATTAAAGGGTCCCGTGGGGAAAATAAAAAAAAAAGATTTTTCACGGTAGAAGCGCTTCACGGGCCGCGAACTGGGCCGCAAACTGGTAGCGAAACGGGAATTCGCCATTTTGTGCTTCGTTAATTAAAGTACTAGGTATAAGGGGGTGCGGGAGACGTATCCTAATCCCCTATGTTTCCTGAGGGTGGCTGAGGAGGCTGATATATGTTGATACATCTCTTCCAGCGGCTGCGCCATCTTGCCTTTTTTCCAATGCCACAATTTTGTCGTGCACGGCAGCCATTTTAGATGCCAGGCTGGTCCCAGGCTATCACCTAACCCTGCGGATGTAGTTTATGGCCCCAGCTGTAGAGAATTCAGACATGCCAATCCTCCCGATTCAGGCGTGTGACTACTGATTTCAGTGCTAGTCTCCCGCCTCCCGATTTCTGCAAGCAAAAACCCGGGGGCATATTACGAACAACTAGCGATAATTTTTGTCTCTAACTTGTTTAGAGACAAAAATTATCGCCGTACATCGGCGATTTTTATCGCAGATAAACCTTGCTATTATCGCAGAAAAGTCAGCGATATTCATGTATTATCGAGCAAATGCTCTTAGCCATGTTATCCACCTCCCCTTGGATAACATGGCTAAGAACTGCTCAGGGCAGGTGTTAGATTTTGGAGATATTCGCGCTTAGCGCGAATATCTCCAAAAGTTGGTAATAGAAGGTAGCGATGTTAGGGACTGTTTCCAGTCGCTAACATCTTGGCACGCCACTTTGCATGTCATTAGTGATAAGTATCACTGACATGCAAAGCGGGGCCCAAGATGGTCGCTATCTCCTTTTAGCTGTCACTAACTGGTGTTAGCGACAGCTTGGTAATAGGGAGATAATTTTATCTCCGCTTTCAAGGCTTTTAAAGCCAAAAAAGCGGAGATAAACCCCCTTGATAATATGCCCCACGATTCCTTGGGGGTTTCAGCTGACAGGGCTTGGTATTGTGTTACATGGTAATTTTTCCAGGAAACGTCAGAGGGTCGATGCAGGGGTTCTAGAAGAGGTGATAAACCATTTAAGCCTCATGAACAAGCGCATGGTCTTTTAAAGATTTGTGAAGTACTCGGAGCGGCGGTGTGTGTGTTTCCTCTTTCAGGAGCGGGCGGGGGGGCACTGCCAGCAACTTGCCAGGTCAGGTAGTGTTCAACACGTGCATCACCCTTTCTCTGCTTGCTATTGCGCTCCATGCTTCGGAAAGGTAAGAAAAAGAACGTGCATTTGAGTTTGAAATGTCCGATCCTGCAGCAGCACACTTCCAAAGCCCACACATGACAATAACCCGATTCAAGGCCCCATTCACCCGTTTTAAAAAAAATAGATAACACTCCAACAAAGTAAGGTTATAAAACTTTATTAACTATTAACTTTAACGAACGGAACAAAAACTAAAAACATTTAAACATTTCTCAACACAAAAAGCAACAATGGTTAGAAGCTGTCTTTTGTGCGAATAGTCCCAAGGCAGCACAACGTGCAGAGTTCTGGACGGCACCCAGGTGATGTCGCCTGGGTGCCGCACTGGTTTAGGGATCCTACAATGCAGCACAGAAAAACAGCGTGGGGCGTCCCGGGTGGTGCGGGGGGAGGCCTCGTCAGTAGCGGTCTGTGTCCAGTGTCACATGGCTGACACAACATGTACGACAGGCACCCAGGTGATGTCCAGTAAACTGCCGCACTGGTTTTGGTATCCTACAATGCTGCTCCGAAAATTGGCGTGCGGCGCCCCGGGGGGGGGGGGGGGGGGAGGCGGCGTGAACGGGCCTCCCCAGGTGGCGGCCATCTAGCTGAGTTGCGCCCGCTCTTGCGGCTACAGCGTCTCGCTCACCATGTTGTTGAGTTGCTCCCACTCTTGCAGTGCAGCGATAGGCGGCTGCCACATGGCTCTTAAAATGGCGGACGGCTCCTCGGTTTTGGGCCTGGTCCACTGAAATGGCCCTGGGACACTTTGGAACTCGGACGCTTGCCTGCTAGGGCTTCGGCTCCATTCTCGAAAAGCGTCCCCTCAGCCGTGAAGATTGTACAAAAGTCTTGGGGGCCCCCGACTCCCGCAGGCTTCCGGTGGGGAGCGGCTGCCATGATTGCTCGCGGAATGACTACGACAGAGCCACGAGATGGTGGTGCTCTCATGCTGACGCCAGCTTCAGTCTGAATGATCCAGAAACAAGGTGGGGCTTTCATCGTTTGGGAAAAAAAAATGTTCTAAACCAATGAAAAGTGTTATTTTTAGGTCATATGACCAAGCCTTCCATCTTTAGGAAACCAAAAGTAAAATGAACCAATGAAAAGTTTTATAAACAAGTCACATGACCTGTTATGCGGCATAGGGCTACAAAAAGCGTCGAAAATCCGTTGGCACGTGAGGCGGCGTCAGTAGCGGACCGATGTGCGAATAGGCCGAAGGCAGCACAACGGGCCGAGATCCGGATGGTACCGAGGTGGTGTCCAGCAAATTGCCGCACTGGTGTGGCCATCCTACAATGCTGCGCCGAAAGACGGCGTGTCCAGCTGAGTTGCGGTCACTGTTGCGGTACAGTGACTCGAACGCGCCGAGATCCGGATGGCACCGAGGTGGTGTCCAGCAAATTGCCGCACTGGTGTGGCCATCCTACAATGCTGCGCCGAAAGACGGCGTGTCCAGCTGAGTTGCGGTCACTGTTGCGGTACAGTGACTCGAACGCGCCGAGATCCGGATGGCACCGAGGTGGTGTCCAGCAAATTGCCGCACTGGTGTGGCCATCCTACAATGCTGCGCCGAAAGACGGCGTGTCCAGCTGAATTGCGGTCACTGTTGCGGTACAGTGACTCGAACGCGCCGAGATCCGGATGGCACCGAGGTGGTGTCCAGCAAATTGCCGCACTGGTGTGGCCATCCTACAATGCTGCGCCGAAAGACGGCGTGTCCAGCTGAGTTGCGGTCACTGTTGCGGTACAGTGAGTCGAACGCGCCGAGATCTGGATGGCCCCGATGTTGTGTCCAGCAAGTTGCCGCACTGGTGTGGCCATCCTACAATGCTGCGCCGAAAGTCGGCGTGGGGTGCCCCGTTGGCTTATGAGGTGATGTCAGTAGTGGACCGATGTGTGAATAGGTCGGAACCAGCACAAGGCGCCAAGATCCGAATGGCAAGTCCTGGATGTTGAGTGCCTCAGTTGAGAGTTCTGAGCAGTGCTTGTAAGACTGTCTGAAGCTTATTTGCACCTGCTGCAGCTTCACTAGGTCCGGCGGAACTTTTTGCCTTTTCCTTTCTGCTTCTTTTCCTACAATGCGTTTCATCTGAAGACACGACCAGGTCCCTGAATGTGTGCAGGGGGACGCTATTGATTGAATGAAAATGTCGGCTTGACACAAAGCTGACTCAAGCGTTACTGTTGATGCTATACAGACAAAAATTGGTTTTCAGTTTGTACATTCTTCAGGTTTTTTTTTTCCATCCAAGTCTGATTGAGAGTTTGTAGAAAAATGGCTTCAGATTTTCCACATGCTACTCTTCAACATTCTTCCTAAATGTAACAATGTGAAACTCACTAGGAGAACGGCTGTTTCTGTTTCCTTTCAAAATGCTGCCAACAATATTTTCTGAATGGAAGACACCATCTTGTAGCATAAAGGGCCGAAAGGTGTTCTGGTCTGGCCGATGGTTGGTGGAGACATTTTGACTATATCTTGGACCTGCCCGGCCTCGCCCAAAATGGCGCCGGTATAAATGGGACTCGTAACTCCTTGCCCGCAAATGTATATCTAGAAAATGTTATTGTAAGTGGCCCTGTTCTATTTTAATTACAAAATGTATGTCCACCGATTCCGCAACTGTTAGACACCTTAGTTCTTGCAACCTAATGGCCCGCTCGTTACGTTCCTCTACAGTGTAAATGTCTCCTCATCATATACGATTTCAGTTTGCTCCGTGGCCGGCCCACGTGGTTATAGGCCCGTATTTGTATACTGACATTTTCACAATAAAGGTTTTTAAAACAAAACACGGTAGTAGTATTTACATTGGTAAAGTTTTTACTTTTAGTCACTGTTTTCGAATCAGTAAAAGGCAAGTGAAATAAAGCAGTCCAATTACATGACGGATAAAAGGTATAATATGTAGGAACGCAGTAAAGATAAATGGTCAAGGGCAGTTGTGTTTTTCATGTCTGCAACATAAAGTGATCGATAAGAATCTGATAATCAGGCGTATCGGCGACTAAGACAGCAGGCCGAATCTCTTTTACTCAACGGCTCCGTCATGGAAGGAAGAAACGCCCTTTTTCTCGAAAAAGGAATATATTTTACTTGCAAGACAGTTGTAAATTTTCCGGGAAAGTACATTAGCCTGGAATATTATAACATATGTTTGAAAAAAAAATATTGTTCGAAAATAATAAAAAGCGTAATTTTTAGGTCATATGACCAAGCTTTTCATCATTAAATTAACAAAAGTAAAATGAACCAATGAAAAGTTTTATTAACAAGTCACATGACCTGTTATGCTTACGTTACGCGCTGCGCGCCGCGCCTCGGATCACTTCCGGGTGCGCTAACGCGGCGTGTCATAAAACGCATTACGCGACAACGTAGGTCAAGAATATAGTCTAAATGTCTCCACCAACCAGCGTTCAGAACACAACCCCTTTCAGCAGTCCAAAAAGTTCTGTTAAATGACAACAGAGGGGACAGGCAACAAGAACCATCAGTCAAAGAGGGGAGGGCAAGTTCTTCTCTTCCGGGTCATGTTGGGGCGCTACCGGAACTGATCGAATTGGTAGTCTATAGTGTTTCTGGATGTTTCAGACTAAAGCTGGCGTCAGCATGAGACCACTACCATCTCGTAGCTCCGTCGTGGCCATTCCACGAGCAATCATGGCAGCCGCTCCCCACCAGAAGCCTGCGGGAGTCGGAGGCCCCCAAGACTTTTGTAGAATCTTCACGGCTGAGGGGACGCTTTTCGAGAATGGGACCCAAGCCCTATCAGGGAAGCGTCCGAGTTCCAAGGTGTCCCAGGGCCATTTTAGTGGACCAGGCCCAAAACCGAAGAGCCGGCCGCCATTTTGAGAGTCCTGTGGCAGCCGCCTATCGCTGCACCGCAAGAGCGGGCGCAACTCAACTACATGGTGAGCGAGACGCTGTAGTCGCAAGAGCGGGCGGTAAACAGCTGAATGGCGGAAGAGGCACAGTGTAGCAAAAGCGGGCGGAATGGCAACTAAAACGATAAAGGGGCGCCCCACTACAGCTTGTCTTCAGGTCAAACGGATTGTGGGACAAGGTCCAGAATTGAAGAGTCATCAAAAGGCAAAAAGTTCCGCCGGACCCCGGGAGCCGGCCGCCTATGTCGGGGGCGATCTCAGGCTACACCAGTGCTATAAGACTTGGGGAGGGTGTAGGAGCCAAGCGTCTTCTCCGAGTCCATGGCCATCACACCGCCCCTCAGGGGCCTCCGTCAAGCTGTTTAGGAAGGTAACATATCACATTGTTTTCTAATGCAGTCAGGTCCACAAACGACACTCACTTACTTTGAGAATAGTGAAGCTGCAGTAGGTGGAAATAAGCTTCAGACAGTGTTACAAGCACTGCTCAGAACTCTTAACTATGGCACCCAACATCCAGAACTTATGCTATTTGAGAATGGCAGTGACATCGAAGCATCTCAGGGACCAAAACCATTAACGTACTTTCACGTATGAAAATCTTACTTGGGGAGGGGGCAGGAGCGAAGCGCCCCCTCCCAGTCAGCGCCACCACACCGTATGTTGAAAATCTGAAGCCATCGTTCTACAAAGTCAACCAAACTTGGATTGAAAAATCTAGAAAAATGTACAAACTGAAAACCAGTTTTGGTCTGCATAGCATCAGTAGCAACGCTTGAGTCAGCTTTGTGTCAAGCCGCCATTTTGATTCAACAAAGCACAGGCATTGAAAAAGGCTGAAATTCAGAACTCTAAACTATGGCACCCAACATCCAGGAGCTTGCCATCCGGATCTTGGAGCCTTGTGCTGCTTTCGATCTATTCACACATCGGTCCACTACTGACATCATCTTATAAACCAACGTTATGTAAATAGTTTTTTAATAAAATGTTTTACCCTGTTTCTTTGCTGGTGTGTTGTCTATATTTTTAATATTTGCATAGGGTTTGTCGTTATTTTGTGCGGGATGGGTGATGGAGCCGAGCTGTCTTGCAGCCCTCATGGTGTGGAGCTCAGTTCATCTCACTATTTTCGTATTTCTCATGAAGGGTTGTTCCTAATATTTCTATTTTAGCGAGGTCAAAAAGAGATCCAATTAGTGGCCTACTGATTTTGCTCGATTACTTTTATTTTTTTACACGATTTTTCACTATCTGCAAAGACTAAACAGAGTATTGCGACTTTGTGCTTGTTTGTAAATAGAGAATGATCCAAAGAGAACCAATTCTAAAACAGTAAATGCTTGGACAACAATCAATCAAATGGAGAGACAAGGAGGCACGACGGATTACAACGGGGGTAAAGGCCTGCGTTAACTACCCTTCAGTATCTGCAAAGAGAGAGTACTACTAAGACAAAAGAGGGGAGGGGGGGGGGGTGCAGCGTTCAAAGCACATCAGCGTGCATAAATACGAAAATGTTTTTATCTATCACGTACTTGACATTTTAAAGCTTTTCATATTTGCTATTAAAAAACCAATGAAATTCACAGAAAAAACCATAGGTTATAGTGGATATATAGTTAGGAATTTGCATTTACAAAATCTTGAAAATTCAATGAAAAAACCATTGGTTTTAGGCCATATATAGTTAGGAATTAGCATTTACAAAACCTTATTTTACTCGCATAAAACCATTGAAATTCCATATATAGTTAGAAGCGCTAACTATATATCGCGCACCCGCAATCCACTGCTGATGATGTCACATATTACATCATTCATGACATGGTCAGTGACATCACTGATGACATCACTGATGACATCTCAAATGACATCACTGATGACATCACTGATGACAACTCAAATGACATCACTGATGACATCTCAAATGATATCACTGATGACATCACTGATGACAACTCAAATGACATCACTGATGACATCTCATTTGTCATCACTGATCACATCACTCATGTGATAATACAATGAACCTCTTCAGACTCTAATATAACCTTACATACACTCAGTATAAACAGACACTCACAGACTGTCACTCATCCATGGAGTTACTCACACACCTAGTCAGTCATGCAAAGAATCAATCACACCTCCATTTCCTCAACTATACAGTTATACACATCTTACTTATTCAAACATATAATAACACATATTTACTCTCTTTTATAATCCCTGATACAAGCTCACAGTGATCGATACAGCCACTCACACATTCACTGGCTCTTATGTTCAGTTATTTATATATCTCAACTCTCACATGTATTGTGTTTTACATACGTACTTACTTGCACATGTAGCAATGAGAAATCCATTCACTCACCAACACACCCATGCACAGTCAACCGCCCATATAGCTGTTTCCACATGCACTCTTGAACTCATACTCCTAGTGAATCAACTGCTTACACATCTATGCACAGAGTCACGCACCTCCCAGCCACCCACACACACACTCAGCCTCCCATTCAAATACTTGGGCAACCAATCAATAACCCATATGGCCACTCTTATAGCTACTGATCAACACATGCAGCAGCTTACACAACAACAAACATACTGATGCACAAATTAAGACAGTTTAGTCACTAACCCATGCACTCAGTGAGACACATTTAATCACTCTTTCATACAGTCAGTCATGCACCTACTAAATTCTTCATCCAGACACTTATACATCCACTCATTCTTCAATATGTAAAACATATTTAAACTTTACAGACACATAAAATCACTGGATGTTGTGATCAGTGATGTCATCAGTGATGTCATTTGAGATGTCATCAGTGATGTCATCAGTGATGTCACTGACCATGTCATGAATGATGTAATATGTGACATCATCAGCAGTGGATTGCGGGTGCGCGATATATAGTTAGCGCTTCTAACTATATATGGAATTTCAATGGTTTTATGCGAGTAAAATAAGGTTTTGTAAATGCTAATTCCTAACTATATATGGCCTAAAACCAATGGTTTTTTCATTGAATATATATATATATTTAAAGATGTCAAAGTTTTTTGTTATTTAGAAATGCTGACTCTAATTTCTTTGTTTTGCGCATTTGCACAGTTAGAACTACAACAATTGAGATGTTGTCTATGTCTATGGTCACATGATCTGATCAAGAGGGCAGGGCTGGGAGATCACCAATAAAAATGAAAATGTTACATACAATTGTTGCATGTGAGCAAGGGCTTACGTAGCCCGAAACGCGTAATGCACTTTTTCCAGCTGGTTTTGCCAAAATAAAGAAAACCTGTAACTGATCCTGTGGTCCGTCTCCTGTGTGAACGCCTCGCTGGTCCGGCTGGTTTGGAAGTGGCGTGGAGGAGTTTTGTGTATAAAATACGGGAGTGAGCTTGCTTCCGGTTACGGACCCCTTTCCCTGAAGTGGCGTTTGTTTCTCAAGCTACCGAAACTTTGAATCCTGTGAGGAATTTTACAGATGCTCCCTTGTGCAGCCTGACAGATTCCAACGGCGTACGACAGAAGCACAAACGGATATGGGTCGGAGGACTCCGCGTGTTGTTTGGAGCCGAGTCGGCGTGGTGAGTCGTAAACGGCAGAGCAAAGGTGGGAAAGTAACACCGTGTGTGGGATCATTTTTTTCAACAAGCGCCGAAAGCAAAATATTAGCGGTGCATTTAACTATTGGCATATACAAAATACAGCTGGTTTCAGGCATGTCTGCGGAAGCGTTCCGTGTCCGAGCAGTTGAAGCTGAAGAACTGTTTGAACAGATTTCTGTATCGGGAGTTGTTACTCAAAAGGCCCCCGTCTCTGTGATAGCACAGGAAGAAAGTAACATCAAGAAACTATATAAAGATCTCAAAAAACAGAAGTGGCTTGAGATCACTAAGTGGTGGGAGCATTATTCGTTAACTAAATATGCGGCAGCCGGGCGGGTTCCCCGAGGTCTCCACATCATGCTCGCTCCAAGTTTCGAAAATCCGAGTGCTCAACTTTTAAAATAATGGGGGCAGAGTAATTTAGCTGCATCAATGAATCTAGTACACATTCTCATCAAACATGCAGCCATCGACCGAGAAGAAATCCTTAAAATAATTGAAACCATTCAAGAGGAAGTGGATAAAATCCCTGAAACTGGGAGTAATACAAAATTAAAAGATTTAATGATGGACAGACTCAAGAAACATGAGGACAGAATCAAAGTACGAAAAGTCAGTAAATTCAGGCTGACTACGCGAATGGACAAATATTTACATTCGCAAGAAAATATAACGACATCAAACGCCAGCAGTTCAGTGCAAAAGGTAATAAACTATCATTTCCACAAGGCAATGTCGCTGAATCTGCTGAAACTGCGAGTGGAAGTAAGGATGACGAGACATCTAGCCTGGATTCTAACAGATCATTGAGTATCTCTAGTGCTTCAAGCAGTGGATCTGTGAGAAATGACCAACCAGGAACTATTTTAAATCTGGAACAAGAGTTAGATTTTTTAGTCGCGGAAAGACTGCGAACCCTTCGACCGCGACAAAAGAATGCAGCAACAAACGAAGAAAGAAAAAAAGACGAGAGAGAAGAAAAAGACACAAACAAAAATATACAAAAAAACAAGAAGAAACAAACTTGGCAGAAGAACAAGAAAAAACAATAAGTAATTCTGTCATCAATTTATCTAATGTAACTTTATCAAAAGCAGAAGAACAATTACTCTCACTGGGACTCAACTTTTGTCCGGCACAATCTTTTAAATATGCACCTACAAGAGTTGATGTTTTTTGTTTCATCAGAAAGTTAAAGCTCAAAAAATTCTTCACTCTGCAGTCCCTAAAAAATACCATGGCTTCTACTCCAATGCCGGCTGGCAATGTCATACCTCCGGTTTCAGCCGCTGATGTCGTAACTCTACTGGATATACATGACTTGGATTCGGCAACTGATTCTCAACCCGTGGGTCCTGACGTGGATATAAGTACCCAAAGAAGACTTGGCAAAATACACATGACACAGAAAGGCGCTGGAGTCACTCCATTCAAAGGCAAGTCTGATTTTGTTCCAATAATGGCCAAAGATGCTTTAGATACATTCCATGATTGCATCATCACAGAAATCAAAGCTTTGCATAAAAAAACTACCTATTGCAAAAGAAAAGCTTTTAATCAACAACAGGCAAATTACTTTACATTAATGAAAAAGTTAAGTTCAAATCCTGACATCGTGGTAAAAACTGCGGACAAAGGTGGAAACATTGTGCTATGGCCCAAGGTACAATATACTACTGAGGCCTCAAGACAACTCCATGATACTGTTTGTTATAATAAATCTAACAACAAGGAATATCTAAAAGCCAATGATATGCTATTTAAACTCCTGTCAAAGTGGCGCAGGGAAGGCTTAATTTTAGGAGAAGAGTTCAAATTCATGCACAAAGAGTTCCCCGTGTTACCAGTTTTTTATTTAATTCCAAAAATCCACAAAAACATTTCCCCCATACCTGGCAGACCTATAATTTCTGCCATTGGGAGTGCAGGAGAAAATGTGGAACAATATATTGACTTTCTCTTACAAGATCATGTGAAGAACTTGCCTAGCTATGTGCGCGATACTAGCGATTTCTTGTTAAAAATTAATGCAATCGAATGGCTAGAAGACATGCTTTTGATAACTTTGGATGTCGAATCCCTTTACACCAGTATAGCGCACACAGATGGTCTAAATGCTGCTAGTCACTTTTTGAGCCAAAGATCCATTGAATATTATGAGCACAATAAGGTGATTTTAAGCTTGATAGACTGGTGTCTGAATAATAACTATTTTACATTTGGTAAGGAAGTTTGGAAACAGTTGAGGGGTGTGGCGATGGGGGCCTGTTTCTCCCCCAGCTACGCGTGCTTGCACGTGGGCTGGTGGGAGGAGCAGGTCCTCAGCGTCACACACAAGACGTGGATGAATGAGAAGGTGGTTAAGTACTTGCGGTATATCGATGATATTTTTATTGTGTGGCAAGGAGATGAGGCAGAAGCTGTCTCATTTATCAATGAAATCAACAATAACTCCTTAAATCTGAGGTTTACATCACACAATAGTGCTTCTCAGGTAGAGTTTCTTGATGTCAAAGTATATATTGACGCTCATGAGAGACTACAAAGCACACTTTTTAGGAAAGCTACCGCAGGTAATACCACTCTTCAAGCATCCAGCCTCCACCCCAAACATACAATAAATAGCATTCGATTTGGGGAAATCCTGCATCTAAAAAGAATATGCAGCTCAGTAGAGGAGTTTGACAAATATGTTAAGGAACTGCGAGACCGATTGAGAGATAGAGGGTACTCATATATCACATTTGATCAGGCTTTGGCTAAAGCCAATATGAGAACCCGTGAGAGTCTCTTTCCCAACACATCTGTAAATAGTAACACGAACACACAAGATCAGTCAGCAAACTCAAATGCATGTCCAAGACTTATTACAGCTTATAGCGATCAGGAGAACGCCATCAGAAAGATCATCAATAAAAATTGGCCAATTGTCCTTACGGACAATATACTAGGAGCAACCCTGCCACCTAAACCTATTGTAACTTTTCGCAGAGCACGCAACATGGGGGCAATTCTGGACCAACCGAGTCCTGAATTAAAACAGAAGTTCAACTGGTTGGCACCAGCTGCAGGTTTTCGTAAATGCTCCAATTGTCGGGCCTGCAAATTTGGGGTCAACAAAACTCATTACTTTACCCCGTTTAGTTCGGAAGAAATTCCTATTGTAGGCAACCATACCTGCAAGACGGAGTTCGCTGTGTATGTCCTGACGTGCACCTGCGGTCTCAATTACATCAGAAGTACCAAACAGCAGGTGCACGTCAGGATCCTACAACATCTGAGAGCCATTCTACACAGCGATCCCACGTACCCAGTAGCTCGCCATTTTGAACAAAAACATAATAAAGACATTAATTGCTTAAAATATTATGTAGTGGCAGCAGTTCCGAAATTACGGAGAGGAGGCAATAGGGAGCTCAAGTTAAGACAATTGGAGTCTAGCATGATTCTAGAATACGATAGCAAATGGCCCAATGGTCTTAATAATACAGATGATCTGTACAATTTCTTATAATATGTATGGCAGTTCTCCTTGATCAGACCTCAATAACCCCAGGTAGTCAGGTTCCCTGTTATCTGGGGACACATGAATAGATAGAATTTTGTACAGATATATTATTCTCATACAGTTCCAAATCGTTTCTAACATCTTTTAACTGGCTAGTCAGGTTCCCTGTTAGCCAGGAGTGGTATTTCTGAAGTTCTTCTATTTCTTCAACTGGTGTAAATATATAAAATATCCTGTTTTCAATTTTTGTACTATTTAATCTTTTTATCACATAATTTTAGTCACAGGGTGTTTTTTAGACAGTTTTATATGATAAATTCTGTATTTTTATTGTAAAAGGTTTTTAATCTTGCTTTAATATATAAAGAAATATGATTATATTCTTAAATGATATTAATAACATGAAATTTACATATTTATAAAGGTGTTTTTATCGTTGACTGTAGCACTTTAGTTCTCAAATGTTGACACACATTAGTAAAGTTAGTTCTGCACTTTAGACATGGATTGTTTTACACTAAAATATTCACTTGGAAATGCACTGTCCCATGCAAGTCCTTCTTATTAATACGTGATGTACGCAATGTAAAATGAATAAGAATTCTTTGTTTATAGCCTTTTTGCTATTCATCTTCAGGGATTTATCCTGTAATATTTAAAGATGTCAAAGTTTTTTTCTTATTTAGAAATGCTGACTCTAATTTCTTTGTTTTGCGTATTTGCACAGTTAGAACTACAACAATTGAGATGTTGTCTATGTCTATGGTCACATGATCTGATCAAGAGGGCAGGGCTGGGAGATCACCAATAAAAATGAAAATGTTACATACAATTGTTGCATGTGTGCAAGGGCTTACGTAGCCCGAAACGCGTAATGCACTTTTTCCAGCTGGTTTTGCCAAAATAAAGAAAACCTGTAACTGATCCTGTGGTCCGTCTCCTGTGTGAACGCCTCGCTGGTCCGGCTGGTTTGGAAGTGGCGTGGAGGAGTTTTGTGTATATATATATATATATATATTCACTGAAAAAACCATAGGTTATAGACCATATATAGTTAGGAATTAGCATTTACAAAACCTTGAAAATTCACTGAAAAAACCATAGGTTATAGACCATATATAGTTAGGAATTAGCATTTACAAAACCTTATTTTACTCACACCAAACCATTGAAATTCGCATATATAATTAGTTGCACTAACTATATATCGCGCACCCGCAATCCACTGCTGATCATGTCACATATTACATCATTCATGACATGGTCAGTGACATCACTGATGACATCTCAAATGACATCACTGATGGCATCTCAAATGATATCACTGATGACATCACTGATGACATCTCATTTGACATTACTGATCACATCACTGATGACATCATTCATGTGATAATACGATGAACCTCTTCAGACTCTAATATAACCTTAGATACACTCAGTGTAAACAGACACTCACAGACTGTCACTCATCCATGGAGTTACTCACACACCTAGTCAGTCATGCAAAGAATCAATCACACCTCCATTTCCTCAACTATACAGTTATACACACCTTACTTATTCAAACATATACTAACACATATTTACTCTCTTATACAATCCCTGATACAAGTTCACAATGATCCATACAGCCACTCACACATTCACTGTCTCTTATGCACAGTTATTTATATATGTCAACTCTCACATGTACTGTGTTTTACATATGTACTTACTTTGACATGTAGCACTGAGATATCCATTCACTCACCAATACACTCATGCACACAGTCAACCGCCCATACAGCTGTTTCCACATGGACTTTTGAACCCATACATCTAGTGAATCAACTGCTCACACATCTATGCACAGAGTCATACACCTCCCAGCCACCCACACACACACTCAGTCTCCCATACAAATACTTGGGCAACCAATCAAAAACCCATATAGTTACTCATTTAGCTACTGATCAACACATGCAGCAGTTTACAGAACAACAGACATAATGATGCACAAATTAAGACAGTTTAGTCACTAACCCATGCACTCAGTGAGACACATTTAATCACTCACTCATACAGTCAGTCATGCACCTACTAAATCCTTCATCCAGACACTTATACATCCACTCATTCTTCAATATGTAAGACATATTTTAACTTTACAGAAACATACAGTCACTGGATGTTGTCATCAGTGATGTCATCAGTGATGTCATTTGAGATGTCATCAGTGATGTCATCAGTGATGTCCCTGACCATGTCATGAATGATGTAATATGTGACATGATCAGCAGTGGATTGCGGGTGCGCGATATATAGTTAGTGCAACTAACTATATATGCGAATTTCAATGGTTTTGTGTGAGTAAAATAAGGTTTTGTAAATGCTAATTCCTAACTATATATGGTGTATAACCTATGGTTTTTTCAGTGAATTTCAATGGTTTTTTAATAGCAAATATCAAAAGCTGTAAAATGTATTCTTCTTTTAAAGGAAAAATATATTTTATATGTATTTAATATATTTTTTTATGTATATAATTTTTTTGAGGGAACAAATGTATCAACTATCATGCTGAAGAAGAGTGTGGGGAAAAAAACCAAAGAGGAGGACTAAGAGGAAAGAACAATCAGTTCAAAAATACAATTGCTTTAAAGCATGAAGTGCTTTTCCACACATTTACATTTAAATAACCCATATTAGAACATACAGAGGAGACGGTGTACATTGAATTTTAGACTCTTCATTGGTACCTACCAAGTATAGCCCAGTGACAGAATGTCCCAGAGTGTTCTAAAGAACAACTAGAGCGCTAGCAGTCCTACATATTACAAAGGTATAGCACACCTGAATCCATCTTGATTGGAATAAAGTGGTAACTCTTAAAACATTTAATTTGAAAAGGAACAAAATGAGGGGGTTCATTTTGCCATAGAAAGTATGATTAGTGCTTCAGAAAGAAAAATTAGGGATCATTTTGAGTGACTTCTCAAATCCTCTTCTATTTCATTAAAAACATTCTGACATGCAGACTGAAACATGTACTTTGAATACTAGCGGCAGACTTTCCTGGTGAGCAGTAGCTTTACTACAGTGATCTAATGAGCAACTAGAGTGCTAACATTCAGAATTTATGGCAAATGTGTGACACATCTGAATGCCTTCTTGATGGAACCAAAGTAAACAAGCATTGAAAATGCAATAGATCTCGCCCTCGTTTAAGTTAAAGCCATTCTGTTTGTAATGAGGTGGCTTTTTAGCTTTGCTTTTATTAGTGTTTTTTAAACTTTCATGTAAATAACATGCATCTGTATGCATATATGTATATGTATGCATGCATTTATATTTGTATATATATAGATATACAGATTATATATGTTTATGTATGCATGTATATATATATATATACATACACATACATATATATAAATGCATATGCATATATATGCATATATATGTGTATATGTGTGCGTGTAGAGAGAGGTAGAGAGGTAGAGGTGTAGAGGTAGAGAGGTAGAGGTAGAGAGGTAGCGGTAGAGACTAGTAGAAAGAGAAGTAGAGAGAGGTAGAGAGGTAGAGAGTAGAGAGTGAGTAATAGAGAGTAGAGAGTGAGGAGTAGAGAGTAGTAGAGAGCAGTAGAGAGAGTAGCAGAGAGTGAGTAGTAGAGAGCAGTAGAGTGAATAGTAGAGTGAGTAGTAGAGAGTAGTAGAGAGTGAGTAGTAGAGTGAGTAGTAGAGAGCAGTAGAGAGTGAGTAGTAGAGAGTAGTAAAGAGTGAGTAGTAGAGAGTAGTAGAGAGTGAGTAGTAGAGAGTGAGTAGTAGAGAGTGAGTAGCAGAGAGAGAGAATAGTAGAGAGTAGTGGAGAGTGAGTAGTAGAGTGAGTAGTAGAGACTAGTAGAGAGAGAGTAGTAGATAGTGAGTAGTAGAGAGTAGTAGAGAGTGAGTAGTAGAGTGAGTAGTAGAGAGTGAGTAGTAGAGAGAGAGTAGTAGAGAGTGAGTAGTAGAGAGTAGTAGAGAGTGAGAAGTAGAGAGTGAGTAGTAGAGAGTAGTAGAGAGTGAGTAGTAAAGAGTGAGTAGTAGAGAGAGTACTAGAGAGTGAGTAGTAGAGAGTAGTAGATAGTGATTAGTAGGGAGTGAGTAGTAGAGAGAGAGTAGTAGAGAGTAGTAGAGTAGTAGAGAATGAGTAGTAGAGAGTGAGTATTTGAGAGTAGTGGAGTAGGAGAGAGTAAGTAGTATAGAGTAGTGGAGAATATTCCAAAGTTTGGCAAAGCACCACTTGCACAATAAGTCCAATCAAATCATATCACTTAGAGTCCTTATTGAAGCGCTGAATCTTGGTGTATATTCAAATGCTTTTATTTTCCTTAAGTTTATGCACCACAGCCAGTCGAAATGTTTCGTTCTGTACAACAGAACTTCTTCAGGGCGTTCTTATTTCCTTTAAGTTATGTCGGTATCCTGTTGTCATATAACTAGATATTTCTTCCAAATGTTAGACGAGACGTAAGTACATTCTTATTCAAAGTGACTAGGTATCAATTTTACCCACACAATTCGGGCAGACTTGAGTAATTTATGGCATCCTCAAAGTCAGTCTTTCAGAAATTCCAAAGTATAGGACATGATAATCCAAATCCAAATGTTTCTCAAGAAAAGCCATTTTCAATCATTCGGAATATCGGTGTTTGTGAAGATATGACCCAGGGACCCCCAGTATGCAAGGGGAATTAGTCCCCCCTCTGCAAACGCACCAGTGGCCTGCGTTGCAGAGAGGTGTAAATAGGGGCATAGCCTCATTACACCTCTGTGCAATGCAGCCCCCTGGTGCATACTGAAGGTTCCAGGTGGTCTAGTTGGCCCCCAGGGACCCCTAGTATGCAAGGGGAATTAGTTCCCCCTCTTCAAACATGCACGGGGGCTGCGTTGCAGAGAGGTGTAAAAAAGGGTGTGGCCTCATTACACCTCTCTGCAATGCAGCCCCGTGGCGCATACTGGAGGCTCCTGGTGGGCTAGTTGGCCCCCAGGGACCCCCAGTATGCAAGGGAAATTAGTTCCCCCTCTGCAAATGCGGCAGGGGGCTGCGTTGCAGAGAGGTGTAACAAGGGACATAGCCTCATTACACCTCTGCAATGCAGCCCCCTGGCGCATACCGGAGGTTCCAGGTGGGCTAGTTGGCCCCCAGGGGCCCCCAGTATGCAAGGGGAATTAGTTCCCCCTCTTCAAACATGCATGGGGGTTGTGTTGCAGAGAGGTGTAAAAAGGGGCGTGGCTTCATTAAACCTCTCTGCAATGCAGTCCCCTGGCGCATACTGGAGATTCCTGGTGGGCTTTCAGGTCTTATATAGTTAGGAATTAGCATTAAAAAAACCTTTGAAATTCACTGAAAAAAACATAGGTTTCAGGCCTTATATAGTTAGGAATTAGCATTTAAAAAACCTATGAAATTCACTGAAAAAACCATAGGTTTGACACCAGTTATAGTTAGCTGGAAATTTTACTGACATAAGTGATGTCATGAGTGATGTCACTGACCATATCATGAGTGATGTAATATGTGACCTCATCAGCAGTGCATTGCAGGCGCGCAAGTTATAGTGAGTCCAACTAACTATAACGTGGGAATTTCAATGGTTTTATGACAGTAACATTCCCAGCTAACTATAACTGTTGTCAAACCTATGTTTTTTTCAGTGAATATATATATATATATATATATATATATATATATATATATATATATATATATATATATATATATATATATATATATATATATGAGTTTTTTTCACTATAAGCTAAAAGGACATTGTTGAGGTATATATCATTTCACTAAAACTCTGGTGCCATTTGATGTTTCTTCATAAAACTTTCATCCAGTTCAGCTCATTCCTTTGAAGTGAACTGCCAGCTATGGGCAAGAAAAATGGGGTCCAAAAACACTTTCCCCCTCATGCAATTTCTATAGAAAAAATTAGACCATACAGAAAAAATGGTTGAAAAGAATTAGACCAGATTTGGCAGAAAGCTAGATTTTGTTACCTCAGAAAGCATGCGTTTTGTGATTTAATGTAAATCTGTTTAGCAGATTTCGTGAAATTAATGTTCAAAATGTATAGGTATATTGACAGCTGCTGTCCGAGTATGCTATGATTGGCTGCTTTAAAGGGGACTAGTTAATCCTGATTGGTTGGTTACCACCTAAACAATATTTTACGGCAGATATTAGAAATATCATGGACTTCGTCCCTAGGTTCATAAAATTAATTAAAAACATATATATGGGCTGGGTGAGCTCCCTGACCCCAACTGGGCCACTGAGGGTCTGGGAGGTTGGTTTCCAAAGGGTCCTTCTTTTTATTGGATAGCCACAACATGAACTACATATTTCGGCAGCCATTACAGGACTCTGGAGCATGGTCCCATTGTAATACACCATAGTGAAAGCCTGCCTTTGAGGTTCAGAAAAGAGAGCACACATATAGGATAATGACAGTTTTTACTCACAATATTAATAATTTGCTCTTGGTACCATACTAATCTTAGGAACTGTGGAATTCTCTGGTGACTAAAATGGTTATCTTTTTCTGAGATTTGATGAACCACATTGGAGAGAAAACTGGCTTCTCCCATGATAGAGCTAATGGGAGGTGCTCTAAACTTTATAATTAACGCATTGTTTCTGTAAATTCAGACTATTTGCCTCCGCCATGTGAGAATACAGTCTGACATACTGAGTAAAGTGAACTTCCAGTAGCAGCAGCCTGGCAGTTGATTCCCAGTGTTCTGCAGCAACCTTCTAATGAAAAACTATAGTGCTAACATTCTATTTATGACAAAAGCACAGCACACTTAAAATCATCTTGATGGAAATAAATCTGTAATATTTAAAACATTTTATTTAGAAATTAAAATGAGGGGGCTTATTTTGTCATATAAATTATGATTAGTGCTATTGAAAGCAAAATTAGGATTCAGAAAAGGGGGTGGTGATGAACAGAGTGTCTGAATTAAGCAGACCACTCTTACCCAGTCCAAACATCAGGGCTTGATCCATCACTGTTATTTAGCTCACTGCACCACCCCACTCAGAACCTGGCTATATGCAAATCAGTCTGTCCCTGGCCCAGTGCATCATGGGAACAGGGCAGACTAAACTACCAAGCCAATTCTTCACCAGAAAGGAGACAAGCTTCCGGGGACCGGTTTCTGGCATTTCAGCCGTCGTCGGCCCGGCTTGCTTGAATCCTGATGGTGCAGTGAGCAAGGGACTCATGTCTGAGTATACCCTGCCACACCTATAGTGGCCAAAAACGATTCAGAAAAGGGGGTGGTGATGAACAGAGTGTCTGAACTAAGCAGACCACTCTTACCCAGTCCAAAGATCAGGGCTTGATCCATCACTGTTATTTAGCTCACTGCACCATCCCAGCTCAGAACCTGGCTATATGCAAATCAGTCTGTCCCTGGCCCAGTGCATTATGGGAACCGGGCAGACTAAACTACCAAGCCAATTCTTCACCAGAAAGTAGTCAAGCTTCCGGGGACCGGTTTCTGGCATTTCAGCCGTCGTCGGCCCGGCTTGCTTGAATCCTGATGGTGCAGTGAGCAAGGGACTCATGTCTGAGTATACCCTGCCACACCTATAGTGGCCAAAAACGATTCAAAATAGGGGGTGGTGATGAACAGAGTGTCTGAATTAAGCAGACCACTCTAACCCTGTCCAAAGATCAGGGTTTGATCCATCACCGTTATTTAGCTCACTGCACCATCCCAGCTCAGAACCTGGCTATATGCAAATCAGTTGGCCCTGGTCCAGTGCATCATGGGAACAGGGCAGACTAAACTACCAAGCCAATTCTTTACCAGAAAGGAGACAAGCTTCCGGGGACCGGTTTCTGGCATTTCAGCCGTCGTCGGCCCGGCTTGCTTGAATCCTGATGGTGCAGTGAGCAAGGGACTCATGTCTGAGTATACCCTGCCACACCTATAGTGGCCAAAAACGTTTCAGAAAAGGGGGTGGTGATGGACAGAGTGTCTGAATTAAGCAGACCACTCTTACCCAGTCCAAAGATCAGGGCTTGATCCATCACCGTTATTTAGCTCACTGCACCATCCCAGCTCAGAACCTGGCTATATGTAAATCAGTCTGTCCCTGGCCCAGTGCATCATGGGAACAGGGCAGACTAAGCTTGTTTCCTTCCCAGTATAAGAATTGGCTTGGTAGTTTGGTTTGCCCTGTTCCCATCATGCACTGGGACAGGAACAGACTAATTTGCATGTAGCCAGGTTCTGAGCTGGGATGGTGCAGTGAGCTAAAAAACGGTGATGGATCAAGCCCTGATCTTTGGACTGGGTAAGAGTGGTCTGCTTAATTCAGACACTCTGTTCATCACCACCCCCTTTTCTGAATCATTTTGTCCACCATAAGCGTGGAAGGGTATACTCAGATGTGAGTCCCTCGCTCATTGTACCATCAGGATTCAAGCAAGCCGGGCCGACGACGGCTGAAATGCCAGAAACCGGTCCCCGGAAGCTTGTTTCCTTCCCAGTATAAGAATTGGCTTGGTAGTTTGGTTTGCCCTGTTCCCATCATGCACTGGGACAGGAACAGACTAATTTGCATGTAGCCAGGTTCTGAGCTGGGATGGTGCAGTGAGCTAAAAAACGGTGATGGATCAAGCCCTGATCTTTGGACTGGGTAAGAGTGGTCTGCTTAATTCAGACACTCTGTTCATCACCACCCCCTTTTCTGAATCATTTTGTCCACCATAAGCGTGGAAGGGTATACTCAGATGTGAGTCCCTTGCTCATTGCACCATCAGGATTCAAGCAAGCCGGGCCGACGACGGCTGAAATGCAAGAAACCGGTCCCCGGAAGCTTGTTTCCTTCCCAGTATAAGAATTGGCTTGGTAGTTTGGTTTGCCCTGTTCCCATCATGCACTGGGACAGGAATAGACTAATTTGCATGTAGCCAGGTTCTGAGCTGGGATGGTGCAGTGAGCTAAAAAACGGTGATGGATCAAGCCCTGATCTTTGGACTGGGTAAGAGTGGTCTGCTTAATTCAGACACTCTGTTCATCACCACCCCCTTTTCTGAATCGAAAGCAAAATTAGGGCACATTTTCTATGAGTTCCTACAGATCTTCCTCTTCCATTTCAGTAAAACACTTTGACATGCAGACTAAAACATACTTTCAACACCAGCAGCAGCCTTCCATTTAACTCCCTGCTGATGATAGTCAGTTTAACCATATGTTTTAATGAGCAAATAGAGAGCTAACATTCTGTGTTTATCACAAAAGTGTGGCACATATGAAAGCTATCTTGATGAAATCAAAACGGTACAGCAGAACACATTTCCTACATATAATACTGCAGTAAATTAAGAAATGAGGATGCTTGATAACAAAAAAAGTCTCTCAAGATGCCCACCTAGAAAAAAGAGTCAGAATGTAGCCTTGATAGTGCCCATATACAGACTGTGATAGAAGTGTGAAAAATGCTTAAATAACTCATCCAACAAATAATCAAGTGGCCAATTGGATGAAAACATAAAAAAGCCATTTGTTTAAAAGCCCTTTGTTGCTATATTAGAACTCAGAAAATGTGTCTTTATTTTGGCTTTCTAGAGCAGTAGTTATAATTTCTAGGAGAAAAAACATAATTTTCATCATTTCCAAGGGAAATGCTTTAGATTTGTTTAAATTTCTTTATTGATATTTTACATTCAACTGACACAACAACTGCATCCTGTCCTCCCACAGTGTGGTGAAAGCTATAGTATAACTAACTTGACAACACCAACATCATCCCCCTACCCATAGAAAACGACACCTCCCTCTCCCCCACATTCCTCTATAAAGTGTTCACCACAGTTATACTGTACCTTGAGGGTCATCTTGTGTCCGTGTGGAAAGGCGCAGTGATCACAGGCATTTAGGGCAGGTGATTTTGTTAAATTCGGTAGATAACAGTGATAAAAAGGGTTTCCAAAGAGTGGGAAAGGAAGCACTTTTATCAACAAGGGAAAGGGAGATCATCTCCATACCAAAAATGTACCACATGTGATTCAGCCAGCCCGTGTAAGTAGGAAGGCGGCTAGTTCCCCAATGTGTAAGAATTTTTTTGAGAGTCGCCCCCACAGCCAGAGCTATTTGGCTACCCATGCGTGATTTGAGAGGGAACATGAGAACGTTCGGTAAACCCAAAAGAATGTATGTTGGGAGCCAGGGCAGTTCTGCATCAAAGTGAGTGTCTATGTCCTGTAGTACCTGCGCCAAGTAAGATTTTAAACCTAGGGCAGTTCCACAGTATGTGGGTCAGTGTGCCTGGTGAGTCACACCCACACCAGTACAGAGGGTCTTTTGATGGGTTGCATTTCTGGAGCTTGACAGGGGTGTAGTACCAGTAGGTTGTTATCTTAGTGACCATCTCTTCACTAGCCACATTCCCAACAGTGAACTTGGCTCTGTAACAGATGTCCTCCCACTCCCGCTGGGTGAGTGTGTATTCCTGTTCTAGTTCCCATCGCTTTTGGCTCAGCGTCTTGTGAGGGGTAGGGGCCTGTCTAATTAAGCAGTATAACTGCAATATGAGGTGGGAGTTGTCAGTTTTAGATAGTAGCCACTTTTTAAATGCAGTGAGATGACGCTGTGCTAGCGGGCGGACCTCAGGATGCATGACCCAGTGCCTTCTCTGTGAGTAATTAAGGCGTTCTGATTTGGGAGGCTCTGGTTGTAATTCTTTTGAAAGATGTAAGCCCAGCCGATATTCTATATATCTCTTCTTTAGCATTATGGTAAAATGACTTTCTAAGTATGCCTGGGGTTTTATAGAGGAATATGAATTAATCACTGTCCACCAATGTCAGCGCTTGGAGATTGCTAATTTATCTTCCAAAAAGGACTTCCATTTGGCAGCGTTATTTGTTATTTTGTCAAAGCTAGCTCTATCAGGGATGGTATTCCATGTTGATTGGATTTCTAACTCCCTCAAGGATTTGCTCAGATAAGCTCCCCAACCACTTAAGGTGGTTTGCTTCATCTGATTTTCAATTTATTTCCAACACAGGCTGTCTAGTGAACCTTGTGCTGACAGGCGTAATTTATGGCACAGTTTCACCAAACTATTCATGGCCCGAAACTTCTGGTTCCGTATCTCGAATTCCAATCAAACCTGTGCCGGCGAGGCTGATTTTTGAAGGTTAAAAATTGCTTTGTATACCTTTTTTTGAAGGTTGTTTAACAGCCCAGCCTCTTTTCCACACCAGGTAACCAGAGCATATGACAGAATGGTTAAAGTTTGTGAAGCTATTCCCGTTAAAAGATGCATGTAATTTGGGCAATCCCATTTTTTCTACAATAGCCTGTACGCATAGACCAAGGAATGTGTTTTCGCCTTTAGGTCCAATTTCTGTTCTTTATGAGTCTATCCTCGCCCCAACTTAAGACCTAAGTATTTATAAGACTTTTCCTCCTTATTGGTGAACCTTTTACGTACCATTTAAAGCCCAATTTTTTGGGGTCTACTAAACGTACCACCTTAGTTTTCTCCTTGTTCAGATCCAAGTTTTCATGCTCTAGATAGGTAATAAGGTAGTTGATTATTCTTTGAAGACCTATAGGTGTTTGGCTCAACACCACAATATCGTCGGGATATTGTAGAATAGGGATTGGACTATTTTCCGAGTTCGGTGGATGACCATCCTCTCCCTGCATGTGTTTAACCATGTCTGCCATATATAGGTTGAATAAACGGGGCCAGGTCGCAGCCTTGTTTTAAACCTTGTTGCGTACTAATTTCGGCAGTAATGCTGCGACCATCGCCCAGTTTTATTCTTGCCCATGTTTCACTTTATAAACTTCTTATTGCCTCCAGTATTTTCCTCGGCAGCCCCCATGATCTTAATTTTTCCCATAGACTGTTTTGATTCACCCTGTCAAAAGCTGCTTTCAGGTCTATAAAGCATGCGAACAGTCTGGTCTTCTTTTTTCTGCTTTTTCTGTTAGAAGCGCTAAAGATGTCAGATTTGTTAATGTGCCTGTCCCTGACCTGAAACCTGTTTGGAACGTGGGAATTATGTTTATTTCATCCATCCAATCTTGAAGGTGCATCAATAAGCATGATCCATATGATTTTGCCTCCACGTCGATCAATGATATCAGCCTATAATTACCCGGCTCATTATGATCACCCTGCTTAAAGATCGGGTGGATGATGTTCCCTTTCCAGGACTTAGGCATTTTGTTTTGGCTATAGATATGATTAAAAAAGGTGTCTATTTGCTTTATTTAAGGTGTTAAACTTGCTGTGCCCTGGAAATTGTCGAGCCTTGGGTAGGTTTTGTAGGTTTTGTCGGAATGTGAGAAAAAGGAATATTCTCTAGACTCAGGGTGCTTATCTCTCCAAATGTGAGCGAACCCCGAATCCATGAGCACCTGCTTCCCACCTTCGGAAAGGGCCCCTGACTGTCCCTGTCTTTGGGCTGACCGGTCTAAGGCGCTGTCAAAATCTATATTCAAGTCACCACCCGTTAGGGACATAAACTGACCCTATGGTAAGCTTTTGTGAGCCCACAAAAAAGGAATAGTTTAAGAGCCATCACTTCAGTTCTGCTTATTAAAGTCCAATCTTTCCAGGGAACTTGTTAGAGAGAAGGATTGCCACCACTGCCTCTTTTATGGAGAGGGAAGAAAAAAACTGGCGTGGGAATGCACGTGTGCAGAGCCTGTGGGTATCCCTTGCTAGGAGGTGGGATTTCTTGGAGCAGCCCAATGTGGATGTTAGAGTGCTCCAGGTATGACAAGATGGCCTGGCATTTGATGGGGTTGTTTAGCCCTTTTACGTTCAGGGTCAATATTTTAAGTGGTCGGAGTCAAGGAACTACACTGTGCCACATTAGAGCATTGAGTGTGTACTGGCATATTGTGTCAATCTAATTTGGTGCTTTTGTAAGAGATATAGAGAGCATCGGCAAGGTGGAGGGAGGCCCAAACTGAATAACAACCCCAACAATAAATAACTCATTGATAACTTAACACAACACTGATCGTGAATGTCCTGGGATGGCATGCCCACGAGATGGGGGTGGAAGAGTTCCAGGTCTTTGAGTCGTCCCAGTCTCCCCGGGCCTCAGCCTTGTTGGAAAGTTATGGGTGGCCCAGATTGAGCTTTAGTACATGGGGCATACATCAATTCAGGCTCTGTTTTCGACAGGCTCAGGCAGGGCCCATGGAGTCCTCTCCCAGTGACGCCAAGACAGCCTGTCTCTCTCTCGCTATCATTTCTGGGCCAGGATGTAACTTCGGACGGTCTGAACCTATCTGTTCCATGACCTTTACCGGAACCCACTGGTGAGTACAGGCCTGTTGCAGACTACTCTAGGATGGTCAGCAGTTGGTGAGCCTTCTAGACTGAGCAGACGGAAGATGAGGCAGAACGGGCGCTCCTATGATTATGGGATTTTATTGTCCTGGAGGTGCACAGTGATAGGTCGGAACGCTCTATTCTTCTGGAGGGTTGATGTTGTCAGGTCCTGGAACAAAAGAGGCCGGTGCCTCTGATATTGTTGAGAGCCACAGTCTCTGGCTTTTTTGAGGATTTGCTCTTTCAATTGGAATATCGGAGGTGGGGCCGGAGCGGGCCTCCCGGGACCCACCCAATGTGTTTGGTCCAATTTGATCTCTATTTCCTCTGGGGTGCCGAGAATCGACCGGAAGAGACCCTCCACTAACCCTGCTATGTTCTGGCCTTCTGCCCCGCGAGGGATATTGCAGATGCGAATGTTGTTACACCTAGAACGGTTCTGTAGGTCTTTCGCATGGGCCTGGAGGCCTAGGTGCTGGTCCCTCAAGCGAAGCTGAAAGAATTCGATCTCTTCATCCCTGCTCGAGGTCTGAGTCTCTAATGTGTCTACCGTATCTCCCAAGGAGCCCACATCCCTTCTCACCTCTCTGATTTCCTGGGCAATTCCTGTTTTCATCTGCTTTAAATCTTCTCATATGGATGCAAATAGGGTCTCTATGAAGGCACGAGTGAGTGGTGCATCAGTTTCACCAATGTCCGTCGATTCTGTTGCTTCCACATTTACTGTTGCCGGTGTTTTAAGTAACATCTCTTTGACTGTTCAGTCATTTTCCCCCCTCTGGTGGTCACCATGGTTCAAACTCTTGATGCTTGGAGCCTCTCTCTCTTACGCTTGTTCGCAAGTTGGACTTCCCGGTTGCCGCTCCTGGAGGGGGCCGGCACTTCAGTTACTACAGGGATTGCCTACAGGGGTTTCCTGTGTGGAGGTATATGTGCTATGTCTAAAGCAGCGTTAGACTCTGTCTCCTCATGGTGTCCCCAGGTTCCCCTCCAGGGAGTACGTCACAGTCCCTCTTAACTGGCCTCTCAACAGCACTGACGAAAGCTTTGACCAGGGAGTCTTGTAATGCCCCACCGGGCACTCTTTGTCAATATGGCCTTCTTGTGTGGAAGGGCCCGACGGCTCAGCTCTGCAGCTCGACCCTCTGACTACGGCCCATGTGCGCGATATCTTGGGTGGCTGGGCTCAGCAGCGCCCCCACTGCCCAGTCCACCCAGTCGCCTTAGAGGTTTCACTGCGTTCCAGTTCGCTTACCGCTACAGGAGTAGCTCAACAGCCTTCCAGCTCATTGCCATCCAGGAGGGAGGAGGAATCCACTTGCGAGGCCACAGAGGAGGCAAGAGGCGCGGCCCCGGGACTGCGAGGTACAGCGTTCAACACTCTCAGCTGTTTCCTCTTCCCGCGTGAGCCACGCCCCCTCCCAGTGCCACGCCCCCAAGGTGTTCTTAACCTCTCGCGGCCCCCGCTTCGCGGGGGCCGCTCGCCTTAGAGGTTTCACTGCGTTCCAGTTCGCTTACCGCTACAGGAGTAGCTCAACAGCCTTCCAGCTCATTGCCATCCAGGAGGGAGGAGGAATCCACTTGCGAGGCCGCAGAGGAGGCGAGAGGCACGGCCCCAGGACTGCGAGGTACAGCGTTCAACACTCTCAGCTGTTTCCTCTTCCCGCGTGAGCCGCGCCCCCTCCCAGTGCCACGCCCCCTCTTACTCCGCAGAGTCTTAAGCATGGACACCGACGCGCAATGCGGGACGCACGCGGGACGCAGCCCGGGCGAAGCCCGGGCCAAGGGCGGGCCCATTGTTGCCCGTTAGTGCCCGGTAGCGACCGGACCGGGCCACCTCCCTTACATCACTGAAACCCTACCCAGCAGACAAAGTGCAGATGTCAGCCATGCGCAATAGAACCAGAAGTAGCACCAAAAAAGCTATGGCCGTGGCACAAGTGACTGGACCCATAGACCATTTCATTTCACGGGTAAATGAAACCATCGACAAGAGCATCATCCTGCTGGAAAAAAGAGTTTCCTTGGATCTTATGCACGCTAAGCGCTCGTCTTTGGGCTCTCTTGCAACTGTAAATTCTCCCTCCCAGCAAGTTTCGAACAATTGTTCCCTACCCCTACCCCTAACTACTGCTGGCACGTTCACAGTCCCGAACGCTGTCGATTTATCAGTGACTCAATCTGACTCCGACCCGTCTTACGTTGACCTTGAGGCCACTCCAGATTTAGAAGCCTGTCAGCTACCTGATAAGCCAGAACTGAGTGCAGATAGGCAACCTGACACAGGAGCGGCTCCTGCATTGATTGATTCAGGGAGAAGGGCGACTATTTCTACAAAGGTTGTGCCTAAGACTAAGACTAAGGAAAAACCCAAAGCTAAAGCGAGGAATCACAACCTGATTTCGACCACCCTGAACTTTGTACCAGGCATACCCTGTTGGGTTGAAAATATGGTAATAGATCTAAAATCGGATCTTGAAGCCACAATAGCAGCGCAAATCAAGCCCTTAATCTCTAAACTTGATAGACTAACGTCGCTAATAAATTCGAAATGTGCTAATAAGACGAGTGGGGTTGGGCCCACGCAGCCACAAGGGACAAAAGAAGCACCTTCCAAAAATATACCTTGCATCAAGCACGTAAAAGACCCATCCACAAAGGCTAATACTCCATTAGCTAGCAAAGCACCAGCTATACAACATTTGACCCAAACAGGGAACAATCCTGCTTTACCCTTACCTACCCCTAACGCGGTGGGCTCTGCTCCAGTATTACAAGCATCTACTGGTTTACCTAAAGCAGACACCTCACAAGCCAAAGACCCAAATGGGAATTCCACCAACTCAACAGTATCTTCTTCCTTAAACAAGCCTCAAGGTTCTAAGTCAAAGCAGGCGCGCTTTAAGACAATTAGCCTGCCACCGGAAATCACCCCCTTTGTGGTTGTTTTGACGGCTGTTCCGCCACTGAAGGAGGGAGTAAAAGAAACCTTTGTAGAGCTAAGAAATAAATGCGCTCAGTGGCTCCAGTTACATAAACCCCTACCTAGCCATATGAGTGGCGAAATTCTCTCTGTACGTAGAGGGGATTGGGTGGGCAGGAATACGAAGACTATAGCAGGTGATGTAATCACAGTTAACTTTAGGGATATAGGGGCAGTTAATTATATATGTAACACACCTAACAGCGGACCTGCTACACAAATCAATCCACTCCCCTTGTCCTACTTTCTTCCCATGCCCCCAAGACAAAATTTTCATCGGCCTGTTTTCCCAAACAGCAGAGGGTTTATGCATCCTCCACAACATACCACCTATCAATGGCAGCAACCTCTACATTTTCCACAACCTCCACAGCATACTGCTCTTCAGTGGCAACAACCTTTTCAACCTCCACAACCCCTTCATCATCCTACTCAGCAGTGGCAGCAACCCCTTCAGCCTACACAACTTGCTAACCACCAGTGGCAACAGCCGTGGCAAGGATTGTCCCCTCCCTTTGATCCCTTTGTTTCACAGTTTGCCCATCCAAATAGATTTTGTGTGTTAGATGAGGTTGATTGACTTAACCTTTTGGAAACTTCAGCCCTAATCCCTGATACTAATAGGGATATGGAGGATGTTCCCTTAGCCATCCCTCATCCTACTTGTTCCGAATCTCCAACAGTGGCAGCTGTTAAACCACTATCCCATGCTCCAACTAGGGACTGCGAAGATCTAACCAACCCCAAAACCACTGCCAACATTGGAGGTAAACTAACATATGGTGAAATAAAAATTCTTAGTTGGAACCTTGCGGGGATTACTAGGAAATTAGGTTTGCCTGAGTGGAACGTCCTGATTGAAGCCCATAAGATCTGTGTATTCCAGGAGACCTGGAGCACAGAGCCACTGTATCGGGTTGGGTTTGTTACCATCTTTGTACCAGCTGAAAAACCCAAGCAAAGGAAGGGGCGTCCCTCAGGGGGGCTTATTATTTGGGTAAGCATCTCGCTCAACTGTCGAATAACCACCAAGCGGACAGATAACCCAGATATCCTTGGTATCTCTCTATCTGGCCATCGTGGTGGATTAACTTTAGATCTCTACGACGTCTATGCTAGAGGTTCCAAAAATGGGTGTACTTCACCTATAATATCCGAGCTTGAGGCCCAACTTGAGGATCATAGAGAACCTGATCACATTATAATAGCAGGAGACTTTAACTGCACATATGAGCCACTCCCCTTGGAAGGAATACCTGATCTAGGAGAAGAGGACTGTAGATGGGGTATTCCCACACTCTCTATCCCTCCTATCAAGCGCTGGACTCGTAGTGCAATACAGCTAAATGCATTGACTCTAGAGTTCGGACTAAGAGCAGCTAATGGCCGCACATCTTCTGACCGGATGGGTGCCCCAACATTCAACAGAGTTGGTCATTCCTCGAGGATCGACTATATCCTGCTGGACAGGGGGCTTTGGAGCTCGGTTATTGATATGGTCATTATACCGACCATAGAGAGTGACCATAATTCACTTTCTTTATCCATAATGAACCCTTGGTCCTCCGGAGTGCCGTTAGTACTACCCAATCATCCACAGGGGGTTACTGTCTCCTCTTGTGGAAGACGCCTTAAGTGGAATAAAATCTCGAGCAATGTCGATAAACTCTCCACTATCGAAGAAGTGCTCAAAGTCTCACAAGAAGAAATCAGCTCCATAGACCCACTTATGGCAGCAGATAGGGTAACACCTATATATGAAGCAGCCATAAAAACAATAGGGGATGTTTTTTGGGTAAAAGGGACCGCAGGCAAAACTATGCCCCAAAGCAAAACTAAAGGGAGACACGACTGGTACTCTGCATCATGTAGGAAAGCCAAAACACGCCTAATTGAGGCGGTCAAGGGAAAGTCCCAACCACTAATACAGATGGCTAGGCAAGAACATAAAAGAGCATTGGAGCTAGCTAAAAGGGAGTGGGAAGATGCCTACTGGTCAACTCTCAAAGAAGCTGGCGCTAAAAAAGATTCGAAATGGTTCTGGGATACCATAAGAGCCCGTAATAGACCAGATAGTGATCTGATAACTTGTAATATCCCAAGCCAGGCGTGGGTCGATCATTTCTCTAATCTTTATACCTGTCATGATGATCTTGATGAGGGTGGGGTGGTTTTACCTTTGTTCACTCCAGATTATGTAATCCGGCATACTGACTTTGATTTTACGATTAAGGAAGTGGAATATGCAATAAGCACTATTATTCCACAAAAAGCGGCTGGTCCCGATGGCATTCCTGGTGACCTCCTAAAGTCTGACAGTGCAAAATGGGGCAAATCCCTCCTTGTTGCCATTTGTAAAGGTGCCCCTATCCCCTCATCGTGGAAAGGGGCCGAGGTGGTCCCTATCTACAAGAAAGGATCGAGGGATGATCCATCTAACTATAGGCTGATCAGCTTGTTAGATATTGGCCAAAAAGTAGTCGGCAAAGTCCTGTTAGTCAGAATTTTAAATTGGGTAGAAGAAAACAAAATCCTTTCTGACTTTCAGGCAGGCTTTAGAGTGGGCACTGGGACGATTGAGCAAGCCTTTAGGCTCATGATGGTGTACTGGAAGGTCGTGCTCATAGGCAAGGGCAGTCTTTATCTCGCGTTTATCGATTTAAAGACTGCATTTGACCTTGTACCTAGGGAATCATTGTGGAAAGTACTCGCTGACATGGGGCTGCCCCATTATTTGCTGTCCCTACTAGTTAGGTTGCACCAAGATAGCTTTGCCCAAGTCAGGTGGGGTCCCGGAGGGGAGAAAACGGGTAGTATCCCGGTTGAGAGAGGTGTCCGCCAGGGATGTGTTCTAGCTCCCACCCTTTTCTCTCTTTACATCAATGGGGTGGTCGAGCATCTCCTGAAACATCCTTCTGATGAACCATCCCTGGCTGGTGAACGCATTCCGACCCTCCTCTTTGCGGATGATACGCTTTTAATTTCTAAATCCCCAATGGGACTTCAGAGACTTTTGGACAATTTTCAATCCTTTTGCACCAAACGAGGTCTGGTAACAAACACAAACAAAACGAAGTACCTTGTGCTGAATCCACCTAAACAACAAGTTCGCTCTCCCACCCTGAACGCCGAGCTCTTGGAAAGGGTAGAGGTCTTTGACTATCTTGGGATACGCCTATCGCACAAAATGGTCTGGACCCCTCATTTGGATAAAATGTTGATGAGTCACAAAAGGATTACAGGAGCCCTTTTGAAAGAGCAACGATCCTGCACAACAAGGCCTATAGCTACAGTACTCGAGATTTATTCAGCTAAAGGTGTTAGCTCTGCCCTCTATGGGGCCGAACTTTGGGGTTCATCCACCACTGATGCACTGCAGAGATCTGAAAACAAATTCTGTAGAGCAATTATGTCCCTCCCACAAGGCACCCCTACACTTCCTCTAATGCTGGACTTAGGCTGCTCCCAGATTGATGATATTGCAAAATTTCGTCCATTACTGCTATGGGCACGTATCTGGCGGGTGGAAGAACTAAGTGGATATGCCAGAGGCCTAGCAGAAATCATGTCATCGCCAAGTTGGCATAAAATCAAATGGCTGAGAGACATGAAGAGCTTACTAACAAAGTTGGGCCAAATTGAATCATGGTCGAACAGAACTTCACTCCCGAAGCTAGTCCTCAAAAAGCTTTACTGGGACTGGATTTGCTCACAAAGGAATTCTAGTACCACCTTGGGCAGGCTCACAGAGGATTTCCTGAGGTTCAAAGATTGTCCTAGACGGGAACTGTACCTTGATGTAATTGGAAAACCCTTTGATAGGGCCTTGTATTTCAGGTTTAGAGAGGGAACCCTTCCCCTTAACTCTTTCACTGCAAGATGGAAATCCCATATGGAAATGTCCGAATTATGCCCAGCTTGTCTCGCCAAACCGGAATCATTGGCACATTTTATGTTCGAGTGTAGCGAGTACGCAACTCCAAGGAGGGTCTGGCTTAAAAACTTATGCCGCCAGTTGGGCACTAGAAGTCATGAGGTGGCAATCAGGATACTTATATCCGACAGTAGTGTACCTTATGCTTGTGCCCTAGCCAAATTTCTATCATGGGCTTGGGCTATTCGAGCCAAAAGGCTAAAATCAACTGTTTAATTCTATTTTAAAAAAAAAAAATGTCTTAACTGAATGAACTGTCACTTTTTCTCGATTTAGCTATCTGTAAAAACTCAATTAATTAACTTGCTAGCTTTACTTGTGCAAACAATTATTATTGAAACTACTGTCCTTTTCATTGTTATGCACACAGACAAAAAAGTCTTTTTTAAATCTATTACTGTTTTTACTTGTACTATATGACCTACTGAGTTGCTTTTATGATAATTGTTTTATCGAAATAAAGCTTTTTGACTTGACTTGACTTGACAGTCCACCCAGTCCGCGAGCAGTCCGGATTCTTACTAGGCCTTGAGGGGCAGGGTATGTGGTGGCGGCAGGTAGTGCAATGCTCCCGGTGTGTCTGGCTGAGGAATGGGGTCTAAATGTCTTCTCCTAATCTTCTCTCGCACCCCCGGCCGCCCCCAAGTAAACAATACAAGTAGAGATGTAGCTCTGTTTAAAGGTGTGCTGTGTTTACATGCATAACACACGTAAAAGTAGATATACAAGTAGAAATACAACTGAGTCAGAAGATTATGGAATCTTGTGAACTAGAGAGATGCAGTTTGCATTTGAAAAATACACCAAAATGTATATGGCGTAGTTGAATTGTACCTTCCCAAAGACTTGTATAAAGTACTGTAATGACTCATGCCTACGGGAGCATGTTTAAGACTGAATTTTGTTTGTAGTAGCTTCAGTATTAAGTGACTAGTCACAGTGTTTGGGGTAATCAAATATAAAGCAGCAACTGTACCGATGGGAGTGTTGTAAATGTGTTCACGTTCTTGAACGTATGCATGTATCTGTGTTTTACTAGTTCCCTTTTAGTATGTTTTTTGGTCTTTGTATAGTTCTGTTGGTTGCTTGTACACTTTTATATCTTTATTTATAATAAAGAGAATAGCAATCTAGATGTAATTAATTTCTAACTAGTTAATATTGATATTCATACATAGTTTTTTTTAAAATAGTTAAATTGTGTTACAAACAATTGGAATTATTCTTTTTTTTAGATATTTACTTTGTTTGGATTACAAATTCAAGACGGGAAGAAAAAAAGAAAAGAGAAGACAACAAAAAACAGATCTACTCACAGAAAAAGAAAAACACAACATTAGCAAAAGACAAAAATATTAGTAAAGATAAAGCTTATTTGGGTAAGAGCACTAAATACTTTCTTAAAACAGTTTGAGAGAAATTAAAAGAAGAGACTAGTAATGAAAAAAAAGAAGAGTTTTACAAGAAAGATGAAAGAGAAGCATATGTTTAATAGTAAAAAAAGACTAGTTTGTGGAAAACAACACATGTTGGAAGAAGAGAAAATCAATATAAGGAAATACGTGTTCGAATGTTTTGAACTAGAGAAGTTCAAACTTTATTGAAACATGGTAAACAATATAAAATATCAGCAGTGTTGAAGAAGAAGCAACAAATTGAAAGTGTAGAAGATACTGCTTTTGAGTTGAAACAAAAGTTATTCATCCTAATATTGAAGAGAAGGAAAACATTGGATAAACAAGGAAATTTATGAAGGACAAAAGCAAAAGGAAAAGACTGGTTAATAGAAGAAACTTTTGTAAAACATTCGCTGGTTAATGGAAGCCCACTTCTACTACTGACTCAGGGGAACCAAGATAGCGGGCTGAAGACGCCACGGAGAAGCAGCTCGGCCGGAGGCTCCTTGCCCTGCATTCCGCATTAAAGTTAAAGGGATGTTTGTTGCCAAATGCTTATTGCAGTTAAGGTACTAGAGCTGAAGATACGGAGAAAAGTGAGATACCAAGATACAAAGAAACAAAGATACGAAGCTGCAAAAGAAGGGGAGCTTACCCACTGACTAACCCCACTGGGCAACTTCGCCGACTACTGGGCTGTCGCAGCGGATGCTGCGATTCTCTCACGTTCGGCTGGGGCGGCTGCTGCTGACAGCTCGGCTCCCAATTCCGTGGCTGCTTGGCGGGTCGGGCTCGGCTGGTCTGGTCTGTGGCTGCTGCCGAGTCTGTCTTGTGTTCCTGCTGAGGCTCTGGTCCTGCTGCTCGCTCCTGCGGGGTCCTGGTTGGAGGCTCAAGCAGACATGGCGCCAAAGAACTTGCCCAGGGCGACTCGTGCTGGGAAGAATGCCGTCTTGGAAACGGCAACGATGACGCTGTCTGGAAAAGCTGAACAACAACTATCGGCAACGATGACGGTGGTTAAGACCATTACTGCCCCTATTTTACCTACACCGGTAACACTGTCGGGAAAAGCTGAGCAACAACTATCGGGTAAGCAATTGCTTCGGCCCCCGCTATTGATGAGGTCAGAAACTCCGGCTGCTCAGAGCGGGTTGAGCGGGCCGAGCAATGGAGACAATGTTGCATCTGTTAAGCACAAAGTTAACTATGTAGCTGCCTCTATGGAGCTAACGGGGCCACAAGAGGCTGACAGTGATAATCTGCTTCAGGGCTCTGATAGCAACTCTAAAATTCCTTTTTTAATCGATAAAGGGCCTGTAATATCGAGACAACAGCCCAGAGAAAATAACCTGAGGGATATGAATACTAACGGAATTGACAGTGAGAACCCCGAGAGAAACTCTGATATTTCAGAGATGGAAGGGGCTCTGGATAAGGTAATCGGTCCAGTGCCAGAGCGGGGGCTCCTCCAGGTGATGGACTTAAATCTTGCAACTCCCTCTGAGCTATTAAACCAAGGGGTCACTCTACTTTTACCTCTACCTCTTGTCCTGCTGGTCAAGAGCCTCATAAAATTACCACAATTGGGCCATTTGATAAAATGGCACTTAGGGGTGAGGATGATTTACTAAGCGAATTTTCAACAGCTATCGGGGATGAGGATGGGGACGACTCCAATGAGGACTATGAGAAGCTCATTGACGAGGACCTGATCAGTTCCTCTGCAGATACAGCTACATTTTTAATTGGTAGAAGAGAGAAGGCCAAAGCAAAGGCGAAAAATAAAATCAAAAAAGGGAAAAATCTTAATGCAACCAATTTTCTGGCCTTAACCTCGGCTTCAGCCCCTCGGAGGAATCCTCTTAGCGACAAAAGCCCTCTCAGGAAATGGATTCAGGCAAAGGGGCTAGTGAAAAATATGGCTATGCGTCTGTCAGGTACCAGCCCAATGGATCTTGATTCCTCTAAAGACTGCTCTTCATCACTTGGGGGTATTTCTAATAATTATCTCCATTGTCTCTATCTGAGACATCCCTAGTACACTCGGGCTTAAATTCGATTTTGCCTAAAGAGACAATGTCTTTAACTGAGCCTAGTAGTACTATAACAAATACTGTTCCTAGCCCTGCCTCAATAATCCCCCCAGCCTCATCTGCATACAATGTAATCAACGTATCAGTGCCAGTTGCTCCCGGAGAACAAGAAGCTGTCACTTCACCTTTCGATATTATTTTACAGACCCTAACGTAGCACAAGAACACTTTTTGCAGTTGAGGGACGATAACATCAAGCTGCAAAACTCTTTCCAAGAGATGACTAATAAGCTGGGGGGGATTACACAGGAGATTGAGGATTTACAGCTAAGGGTGGTTGGCGTAGAAGAAGGGGCAGCCCGTACAGAGACCACAGTGAACCAACATGATGCACAGATTATGAACCTCCAGCTGAAACTGGAAGATATGGAGAATCACAAAGGCGACTAAATCTGAGGCTCTTTGGTATACCTGAAGGAGCAGAAGGGTCGGACTCTAGGGCCTATGTTGTTAAAATGTTCCATAAGGCATTTCCAGACTTATCGGATTGGCACTGGGACTCACAACTTCAAAGAGTCCATAGACTGCTTTTAACCCAAAGGAAGAAAGAACGCAAATTTCCTTGTCCTTTCCTCATCTACTTTGGGAACTTTTTAATAGGACAGGCAGTCTCATTGAAAGCACGAACTAATTCTCCAGTTGTAATAGAGAATGTCTCCTTTTTTGTACGGTCCGATCGTAGCAAGGCAACGCTGGACAGACGGTGGAAGCTTCGTAAACTCATAGACCCATTTAAATCTTCGGGGGGGAGGCAAGTGTTCCTACAGGAACCTGCCCGCCTTAAAGTAATTAAGGTTGGTCATACGTACTTCTTTACAGATGAGAGGGAAGCCGAGATTGCGCTCTCTAAATTAGCCTAGCATTTTGTAGGGTATATTAGAAATTTATTGAGCATCTTTTTTTGGATATCCTCTGATGTTAGGCCAGGTATATTTTTGTTTCTTCTCTCGATCTATCTGTGTAGAGGGGAATCGATATTTAGTATCTACCTCAAAAGGGTTAGATATGTCTCCTCTCATCTCTATTTTTTGATTTATTAAAGTTGCAAAAGAAATCTCTTTCTTTTTTACCTGTTTTCTTTTTAGCTAAGTAGAGATGCAGGGTGAGCCCCGTGCTGCTCCTCTGCACGGCTGCCTATACAGCAGCAGCAGAATATTGAGGGGTGTTCCCCCCTGAGGGATAACTGGGAGGTGGGCAAGCAGGCGGGTGGTTTTGCGAGTGGGGTAACATTTAAAAAACAACAACACGAGAATGAGACCTGTTAAAATTGCTAGGAGGGAGACAGTCATTTCTTTTTTGCAGCAGAATGGTAAAGTTAACACATTTTTGAAATGGTTCGGCTGAGATGTTTAGCCTGGAACGTTGCGGGTCTTAATAGTAAGAATAAGAGACGACTCGTACAAGAGGAGTTAAAAATTTATAATCCACATCTAATCTTACTATCAGAGACTCATATTGCTTACAAAGATAGAAAGCTATTGGGACAGCTTGGTTATGATGTAATAACCTGTTCACCACTAAGTGATTCAATCAGAGTGGCCGCTATTAATAAAGATAAGCGACTTAGAGTAGAAATTCTTAAAACCGCCCTAGCCAAGGGGGAAAGATGGGCCATAGTGCAATTGGCTGTTGAAAATTGTAAATATGTATTTTGTGTTGTGTATGGACCAAACTTAGATGATTCATTTTTTGACCGGTTAAATATGGAACTATTGGTTTGGGAAGGGGAACTTGTTATCATGGGATACTTTTATTGTATAATGGATTATGATTTGGATACTACCCGGCGTGGTGCTTTCATCAAATGCGAAAATCACGCACCGCTATTTTAGAAATAGGGTGTATTCATAACATTAGGGATGTTTGGCGAAGTATTTACCCCAACACAGCTGGATATACATACTACTCCGCTCCCCATAAATTATGCTCACGCACAGATATGGCTTGGGCTACAGACAGGATATTAAATACTAGCTCTATTGAGATATGTCCACGGGTCACTTCAGATCATAACCCCAATTTCCTTGATTTTAATACCCCACAAAAAAATCAGAGCCCTAGGCTGTTTTCTTTTCCTAGGTATTTGTTATCAGATACAGAGTTTGTCTCACAACTTAAGATACATCTTACAGAATTTATTGAAATAAATCTCGATTGTACCTCATCTTTCATAGTTTGGGATGCCTGCAAGGCCAGTATAAGGGGGTTCACGCAACAATTTGTTTTAAGACAGAATTCAGAGCGTTGAAAAACAACTAAAACCATGACCACTAATATTCTATCATTAGAGAAACAATTGGCTGACGCTTTACAACAAGGCTCCCCAAATGCTATCGAACTGGGTTTACATTTAGTGACTCTGAAATCTGCCATGAAAACAATATTCAGAGAAAAAAGCAGTGCTAAATTACATAAATATCAAGTATCCCAGTATGAGAGCAGCGATAACATCGGGAAAATTCTGGCCTATAAAGTTGCAGATGATAAAGCTAATACTTTGATTAAAACTTTAAAAGGTCCTAATAATATTATCTGTGATCAGCCGGCACAGATATGGGAGCAATTTGTTGATTTTTATAGAACTTTATATACTTCTGAAAACCATCCTAGCTCGGCTAATATACAAGACTATTTGGATAGTAATATTAAAAAAAAATGGAGGAATAGTAGGTCTAGTCCAACTGTCTGATAACATCAATACGACAGAGATTGGGCTTGCTAGTTTTTCCTTACCATCGGGTTTAGCCGCAGGGGAGGACACTCTACCAATGGAAATATATAACATTTGCATTGATGAGCTACTACCCCTCCTCTGTCAGGTAATTAGGTTTATTGGCGAGAGCGGAAAGGCTCCGAGCTCTTGGAACATTGCTAAGATGTTTTTTTTTAAAAAGGGCAAACCTGCTGATGAGTGTGGGTCATATAGACCCATTTCACTCATAAACACTGATGCCAAAGTATTTGCCAAAGTTTTGGCTACACGATTGGCTCCATTTATCCCAAAATTAGTGAATCCATAACAACATGGATTTGTTAGCTGCAGGGACACTACAGCCCATATAAATATGTCCATTACTGCCTTTGATATAGCTTAAACCAGCTCCACCCCACTCGGTATGATATTGTTGGATGCTGAGAAAGCTTTCGACCGAGTGGGGTGGGATTATCTCTGGTCAGTAATGAAAGCTTTTTGTTTTGATGGCCAATTCGTAAGATGGATATGAGCTATATATGACAGCCCTACTGTGAGAATTAGTTATGCCGGTATGATGTCTTCCACCTTCACAATATCCCGGGGCACTCAACAAGGGTGCCCTTTGTCACCCTTGCTGTTGGCGCTCTCAATGGAATCATTTCTCTATGCCTTACAGACACAGTCTCGAATAATTCCTTTCAAATTTGGCCCTCACTCTCTAAAAATCACAGCGTATGCCGATGACATCGCTATCTATTCCACAGATGAGGTAGAGGCTTTGCAGGGGATATCTGCTGAAGCCAATAAATGTGGGGCGGTGTCTGAATACAAATTAAACATAAATAAAACACAAATAATAGCGAACTATAAACCAGTGACATCTATACAAGGGATCTGTAAGGGAGCCACTTATTTGGGTGTTAAAATCTCATCCAAGATAAGTGATGTAATTACATTCAATTATGATGCTCTACTAAAAGAAATATCCCTCTTATTAAAAAAATGGCATAAGCTACCCTTGAATATTATAGGCCGGATTAATTTAATTACAATGAAGGTACTTCCCAAATTTCTTTATTTATTCCGGTCCATTCCGCTATGTCTTAATAATTCTTTTTTTAAGAGGCTCGATGGGATACTTAGTAGTTTTATTTGGGGATATCGGAAAGCACACCGGTCAATGGCGCTATTTAAGCGTTCTCTAGATAAAGGTGGGCTTAATTTTCTCGATTTTAAATTATATTTTTGGGCAACTTTTTTCGGTCGTCTCCGTAGCTTATTCGATCTGGATAACCAACTCTATTTTCACATATTTATGTTAGATTCTGACTCTAATATGTTCTTATTGAGAGTAAATGACCCCAATTACTTAAAAGGGTGAAATTCAAGAACGCCAGAGATACAGTTAAGATTTGGTTTATGATTTTGGCAATGTGTAAAACCTCTTTTTTTCGCCCTAAACTTTTATTATGGGGTAATCCGGGACTTCCCAGAATCTTTAATGATGGTATGGCAGATATGTGGTCCACAGCTCGGATTAAAACTCTAGGGGATCTATATGGTATCCACGTTTTTTTAAATTTTGGGACACTTAAAATATTATATAAGTTGACGGAAGCTATGAGATTCAAATATATACAAATTCATGATTACTTTATACGTAAGATGAAGGTTCGGGAAATCATGGATTCAGATATATGGAACTGTTTTTACTTACTTAAGAATAAATCTTTAATTAGTGAAGGTTTTAAATGCCTTAACTCTTATAAAATTAGTGACTGTCCGAAACTTGCGGAGAAATGGAGTATAAAGTTGGGGTTTATTATATCCGCTAATAAGATTTTTACTTCCCTATGTAGTATTGATAATCTAGTACAATTCTCGAGTTTGAGACTACAGCAATTTAAGACCACATGTTTTTTATACCATACACCAGAAAGGATTTCCAAATGGTCTATGAATAACCTTTCAAGCAATCGGGTAAAGTGTCCCAAATGTGACCTTGTGGTGGCAGGCTTGGAGGACATGTTATTTTCCTGTCCAGCTCTGAGTTTTGGTCAGACCTGGACAAGATTTTGAAACAAAAACTTGTTATATCACCCTCCCTCCAGCATCAACAGTACGATTAGATATTCTCACAGTTTCTATTCTGCAGAAAGATCTAGTAACCATTTTATTGTCATGTGCTAAATTGACTATTGCTCGAGTTTGGATATCTCCGAAATCGCCCCATATCATGGAATGGTGGTCTTTGGTTAAAGAAAATTAGACTATGGAGTCTGCTCTAGCCAGAATAAGAGGCGTGCGATCATTAATGAAACTTGATAAAATCTGGGGTACCTTTATTTAAATCATTTAGTAATATCATAAACTAATTGGGTAAATACCCTCGTTCTCTTCTGTTGAATTTTTATTGGATTTATAATTGATTGTTTTGTTTTATTTTGCAACATTCTATGTTACCATCAGCACCTATATGTAAAGAAGTCATATATATTCTGCTTAATTGTTTTTTTTTCTTTTTTCTCCCTCCTCGCTCTTTTCCTTCCTTCTTTTTTTCTTTTCAATATTTAATAGGATGTTTAAATGTATTGTTTTTTCTTTCTTGTGTTGTTAACTTCTACTACAGAGCCTTTCTTTAATGAAGAAAGCTACTTTTAACAGAACATATTACTGCTTTCAGTTAATCCCATTGGTAGACGTTCCAAAATAAAAAATGGTTGTCCAATTCCCAAAAAATAAATGGTTGTTAGGAATGTTTGAGAATTAATCGCTGGAGAAATTCAAGGGAAGCGTTCACAAGGTCCTGTATTTAAGTAGGATTGTAGCAGTATTTGCTGTATTCAACAGGAATCTATTGATAAATTGCGAATTGTTTAACGACACTATGCAAATAAATATTAATCAGAAAATTAAGTTAATACAAGGATTAGATCCATGTAAAGTAAGAGAATATACTAAGTTGCATAGACATTCTCTGGCTTATCTTTCAAGAAAAGTCTGTAAAAGTACTTTTCATCACTTAAGAATGTTAGCAGTACACCACTCAGGAATGAGGAATTTAGCAAGGAAAGTGTACTATGTAAAATGTCCTGCATTATGTTTAAATGAAATGAACACAGCTGTTTTACACAGTTCCTTATCAGATGTACAAAACGTTTTTGATGATATACAGTTTTGCTTTTTGGGTTCACAGCAGGATTGTGGAGGAAGCGAAAGCTGAGTAAGTGTAGATGTTGAAGAACACGGGAAAGACATTAGTACTGATGACTATCAACAAGAAATTACAAAGTTTAAATCAGTTTACTATGGAAAACCAAAGTATGTGTTTGTTGTCGACATACTCATTATAGAAGTCAAACTAGGAATGTTAATTTGTATTTAAAAAGTGAAAAGGAACCCAATGATAATTGGCAGCAATTTGGTGATTACTTGTTGGTTGAAGGTCGGTTTGAGTTGGGTACTGATCAAAGTATTTGTAGATATTGTTACCATAAATAAGATGAGAACAAAATGCCAGCTAAAGCTGTACATAATAAGTTAGAGTTAGTAGATTTTCCTGAGGAGCTGGGTGATTTGAATACGTATGAGTCAATTCTTATTCAATCAGTACATCCATGCCAAGACATAATTTGTATGGATCCTAAAACAGGTAAACTGCAACCAACAGATTTACAAAGAAGTTTGAAAGGAAGAGTTGTGTATTTACCTTTAGATTTTAAGAAAAATATTGAAACTGTTGGTTTTAGAGTGACAGGAAAATGAGCCACTATTTTGTCTAGTAAATGACTTCCCAACTAGGAGTAAAAAAATATGGCAAGAATTTGTAGATGTTAATAAAGTTCAAAAGGCTACAATGTATCTGGAACAGAACAATATTTAATATAACAGTATAAATGTTGATGAAGAGGCAGTTTCTTTAGAAGATGAATCAGAAATTTTAAACAGCCAAATAGGAAAAGTGGACAAGTCTAGGAGTAAAGAGATTTATGAACATTATGCAATACATCCACTATATTCAAAAGAAGTGACATGAGACAGCATTGTATTATTTCGAATGAAGAAAGCAAAGGGTACTCTATTGAGTATATGGGAAAGAAGCTTAGAAGCTCCTTGTTTTCCACAACTGTTACCCATTGGAGAAGGTGGACGATTTGATGACCGACCTGTTCGGATTCCAGCTACAGAATATTGCACAAGATTGTACTCTGAAGATCGTAGTTTTGACAATGAATTCCATATATATTTCATCTACTTTTTGAAAGTGATTTGTCTTGTCTTTCATATGCAGTGAACCACATTTTAAAAACAGGAGTTTATCAATCAAATGTTTCTGTAAAAGTATTCATGGACAAAGTTCAACAAAGAGATAAACATTTAGAATGGCAGTTAATAAAATTTGATGGCATGTCAACGTGGTACCAATGAATATTGGTTTTGTTGTGACTGTGAACTAAAATATATGTTAAGAAACTTAGGTACACCAACATGGTTTGTAACACTAATCTGTGCTGAATATGCCTGGGTAGATTTACTTGAATTTCTATGAGAAGCAAATTCAAATATAAAAAATATTGAAATGAAGACAGCTGGAGAACTGTGTTCTTCGGATCCTGTTAATATATGCAGGTATTTTAAATATAGGTTTCAAACTATGATGCCATCCATCTGCAATAAAAATAATTGCCCTCTTGGAGAAGTTACTGCTTTGTTTTGGCGAAAAGAGTACCAAGCCCGAGGTGCTCCTCATATACACATGCTGTTATGGATAAAGAATGCTCCAAAATTTGGTACTGATACTGATGAAAGGGTATTGTGTTTCATCGAACAGTATGTTACCTGTGAGATTCCAAGAGAAGGAGGAGAAGATGGCTTGAGACAAGAAGTTTTACGTTTTCAAAGTCACCGCTGTGGAAAGTGCTGACGACGAAAATTCAAGTCTAAAGGGAAATTTTATACAAAGTGTTGTCTTGGATTCCCACGTCCAATAATTTTGAAAGGAATAGTAAATAGGTTTTAGTCAACAGTAAGGCACACAATCACTCGAAAATCTCCCAAAAATGCTTGCTACTTGAAAAGAACAGAACTGTCAAAGTATATTAATGACTACAATCCTGTTATTTTGAAAATGTGGAATGCAAACATGGATATACAAAATGTTACAGATAATTCAATTGCTTTTGCACGGTATGTTACGTCATATATAATTAAATTGGAAAAGTCAGAAATGATTAAATGTAGGAAGAAATTTCACAAGAGAAGAGTCTTAGTATGAAATTGTACAGCTTTATCTTGAAAATGCTTTTCCACCGAGAAATTGGATCCTATGAATGTTCAAATCGGTTGACTTCTTCTAGTTTATATTCAAAGTCAAGAGAAATCATTTGGGTAAGTTTAGGTCTTGTCGGTACACACAATAGAGTATTGAAAACATTAGAGGAAATTGAATACCTAGCAAAGAATGATCCAGAAAGTACAGATATTGTTAAAACTGATATGTTGGATACCTACTATCCAAAAAGGAGTCCACATCTGGAAAAGCTATGTCTGAATGAGATACCTCAACATTACCGCTTCAAAAGTAATGTTACACACAATTTGAAACAAGGAAAATATGCAATGATTGGATGTGATGAATGTTTAGTACAACATGCCAAAGGAAATCTTGTTAACCACAGAAAACTCAGTTGCAAAACTCCAGATAAGAGAGAATTTTTCTATTTAGCACTTCTGCAACTGTTCAAGCCATGGCGTAATGAAACAGAATTATTTGGAAACTTTGAATGCTACGAAGATTCTTTAAATGCATGTAAAGAGAGCATTGAATGCGCAATCTTCCCTAAATATCTACAAATCATAAATGATGAGATTGAACAAGAAAAAACTATTGCAGCTGAAATAGTTACAAACAGTACTGAAGATAGTCAAAGTTCTGGTCCACTGAATCAAGATCCACTTGGACAGACGATTATCGAAAATGAAGCAGCAATGTTATGTTAAAATGTTATGTTAAAAGTGATTTGTGAAGCACTCATACAGCAGGCGGTTTTCTTGTTGCTAAAGAGAGGACGGTGAGTCACAAAATAGCGAGTTCAGTTATATGCCTAGCAATTGCCATGAATGAGGTAGAAACTGCAATGCAACAAGCACAACAGGATAGTATGACTTGGAAATTTTATAACAACAAATAAATATTGAACAGAAATAAATATATCTACAAGTACCAGAACAGTTAACAACATGGTTTGCTACATCAAAAAAAGAATGCCAATACTCACAATTTAAACCCATACCAATGTACATCAGTGGTCAAGCTGTAAGAGGTAAAGGTTTTTTAATTAACGTTTTGACCAGTTATCTACAGAAAACTACAGATTCACATTTATCTTGTGTTGTAACATCTCCAATTGGATTAGCATCACACAATATTAAAGGGATTACTTTACATAGACTACTTATGCTACCAGTTGAACATGATAATAAATTGGCATATCAGAAGCTGTCTGGGGAAACTTGTCATGAAGTGTCAAGAGTACTGAAAAAATATTAACTTTTAATCATTTATAGAGTGAGCATGGTCTCAAACTTAATGCTTGCCTTGGTACACTTGAGAATGCAACAGGTTTTAAAACCAGGATTACGATATTCCGTGTGGAGGAAAACATGTATTATATTTATTTGGAGATCTACTACAGGTAAATCTTGTAAAAGGAGAACCATTTAAAAAAAAACTTGCTCATGAAGACACTAGAACATTTTTGGGAAGTATTGGAAATGTAAATATTTGGTTGAATTTTGAATATAAAAAACTTACAAAGAACATACGACAAGCGACTGATTAAGGTTATGGAATAATTCTTAAAGATATAAGAATTGGTGTCTTGACAAAGCATGGAAAAGAAGCTTTAGAAAGTCGGCTGGTAAAAAACTTGTGTACAACTGAAAACACAGCAACTGAAATAATGTACAAAAAGATTGGAGAAAACAAGTCTTGAAGAGTGTTCTACATTCAACAAGAGCTTTTAAAACTGGAAAAAGAAACAATCGTTGAATTTCAAGCTATTGATAAAATTGAACACAAGGAAGTGACTATTTCTGTTACAGAGAAACTAGAAACTAAATTTTACTCTTTGGAAAAATATGTATCTAAAACTGCAGGCTTAGAATAAGTTTACATTTATGTATTAACTGTCAGGTTATTTTACCGTGTAATTTGAATGTAGAAGGAGGTTTAGTAAAAGGAGCAATAAGAAAAGTTGGTGATTTTGTAAAATTTCTGAAGAGAGCTGAAATAGAATTTTGGGAATTTTTTTGATCAGTTTGAAGAGGTGAAACAGATTGGGCATTGTGTCACTCGTTTTTTACTTGTGATAGATTTGTATGTTAGCAGAAAACAGTTTCCTCTGTCTTCAGCATATGCAGTAACTATTCATACATGCCAAGGTTTAAGAATAGATAATGTTTTAGTAAATATTGGCAGTACAGTGTTCAAAGGGGGAATGGTATACGTTGCATTATCTCGAGTAAGAACATTGGCTGGGTTATATTTGATTGATTTTGATGAGAACATTTTTAGTTAATTTCTGATGCTTATGCTTGGAGTATTAGAAGATGAATGAACAAAGATTGAAAACTTATTTGGACTAAGTTACACATGGGATCATGAATGTTAACAGTGTTCATTTACTTACTGCACTGCATTAGACAAAGAACGATTCATATACTTAACCATACCAGACTGTAAATCAGTAATGTTTAACAAATTAGTAAAAGCAGCAATCATGATATGAAATGTTTGCATTGTAAATCAGAGATGTTATCTACATTACATATAGAAACATATAGAAAATATCTTATTTTAATGCTACAACGTTGTTGACCAAATGGCAGAAAAGGGGAGAGCAAAATCAAAAAGGTTGTCACTAGTCAAATATCTATTTGTGGACATACTTTTACAACAGGGGCAATTATTTTCCATGCTTGACCTACGACCACTTTTGGACACATTGCAATGGTGGACACATTGGATGGACACATTGCAATGATGCCCACTTGGAATTCAAACCTAGATTTCCTTATGAATTTCCAAAGTCATATTTGCTATTTCTCCAGCCAAAGATTTTGAGTACATCATTCGGTCTTTTGGGAAGATGTGAGCTCAAATGAATGAATTCATGTTGGATATTTTGGAAGCCAAAATTTCAAAAACATAATTCGGACTAATGGGAAGATGTGAACAGGAAGTAGACACCACTGCAAACAATATTTTAGTAATTATAATTAGTGTTTGGAGTAGTAATTGTTGTTGGGTTTCAAAAATTAAGTTGTAAAGGAAATAGTTGATATATTCTGTATAATGTACTAGATGTAAATGAGAGTGCAGATTTTGGAAATGTTTGAGATAAATAATAATAGACGCAGTATGGAAAAAGGAAGTAATAAAGAAACTGGAGTTAGGAAGCACAGACCTACAGATATTGTAAATAATGCTCTAGGCTAATTTGCTTTTTTTCTACAATCTAGTTTATTGTTTTTTTTTCCGCTGTTCAATGATGATACTACGTTGGAATCACTGTGTATGGTGATGTTAAATGGAATCTGAGAACAGCAAAAAAGGGAAACTGAAAATGTTACTTAATTCTAAAATTATGTTTTTCTCTTGATAATGTAATAGTATTATTGATGAAACACATTACATTACATAACAATTTTTGTTATTCTCTTTACACTAGGTCGTTGTGAAAGTTGAAAATATTTGTAATCCTGTTTAGGAGATTAGTAGTCTAAAATAGTACAACAGATTCATGTTTGCAAATTACCCAAAAAGGTAGGAGTACATAGTATAATATGTGTGATACTATGAAACAATGTTTAAAGTTTATTTAAATATGTTTTTTTTATAAATAAATTATTCTTTTTGCTTAATAATATTCCAAATCTTTTATCGTGTTTCTGATGTTATGAGCCAGGTGGTCATTTTTTTACACAAAGGCTACGTATGCTGTTATATAATCTGTGTAGCACAACTGTAGCATAAATGGGTAGACTAAGGCATTATCATGTTATTTTTCCTTTCACAGAGGCACAATCAATGCAATGATGCTACCACACAAATACTATGCATGGAGTTATGTAACCACCAACACACTATCCATGTACTCATATAATCACCTAGGCATTAATCCTGTAGGCATGATGTCACTGAGGCACTTTTAAAGCTATAATGCAATCCAGTAGGCACTAGTCTTGCATTCAACCATTTACTAAGGCATTACCCAAGGAGTACTGCTTTCACTCTGGCTCTTGCAGAGATTTCGGATAAGGTCACAATTATGCATACGAATATGGAACCTTAGTGCATTCGGACTGACTTATGATACCATCTCAGTGGCCATAACCTGGGGAGTAACTAGCTATACTGTGTCTTTTGGTCTTCTAATGTGTTACAGACAAATAAGTGATTAGATAGGAATTGTGGTACAATACATATTCTTTTATGGTGCTGTTGTACTTCTAATATCTCACACAAACATAAAACATTTTTTAATATTTATGTTAATTAATGTGGCATAACATGCAGTATATATGTGAAAGCAAGAAAAAAAATGTATGACACAAATACTACCAGTTTAGTAGTTAGTGCATATCTTATGAAGGTAATTGTGAACATAAAAAATGAAAGGAGAATAGAGTACACTGCTTAAACTTCCTCTCATAGGTAAAAATAAGTTTCATTATATAATAGAAGATATCTGGGCTTTGTCTGTAGATGCCATAACTTTGCACCTAGATGGTAAATTAAAATTATTGCTCCTGTTTCACTGTTTCCCCTTAAACATTTGTATCCAAGTGGGTATGCCACTTATTGCTGTAGAGCAATTGTATCACAGTATATGTGTTAACAAAGTGCACTAGTACATTTTGTACAGGTGCTACAGCATCAGTAGAGGACAATAAGTAGGGATATTGTTTATCGACGTTGCCTATATTGTTTAACTTAAAGTCCAAAACGATGCGGAGAACAAATACTGCAAACAGTTCTTGCGCGAAAAGTACAAACAAGGTATTTTGGAAAAATAAATAGTTGTGTTATTGTGTGCAAAAGCTGGATAATGGCTGCAGGGCTGATGCTAATTTAGTAAAGTTGATAATATGTTCAGCGGCCAGGTTGCACCGTCCCCTTGGCAAACTCTGTAGTGCCCAAGCAAACACAACGCAAAGAAAAGCAGAGCCAAAACGAATGTGTGAAGCCGTATTCATAGAAATAGTGAGTATTTGAAAGTTCACAACCAACGAAAAAGGTAATGAGTTAAAGGGAAAAAAAGTGTTCTGAAGTGTAAAAATAACAGTTTTCTTATTAAACAAAAGGGAACCCACTCTTACAGTGGTAGTGGTCCCTACAAAGGTGGGGAGCACACAATGTTGTATAAATACCCCTCACACACCAACAGGCCCCTTGGTGTCATGCTTCATCATCGGGGTCTTCGCACCCCTCTACGGGATGCGGCGTGCTACGACTCACGACTGCGTAGGAGCACTGGAAGTGGACTATGTGTTAATGTGTGTGAAGGGAATAGAGGTGAGTGGTGAGGTGAAAGACAGTGATAGTTAAAAGATACCTGGCTCGTGGGAGAAAAAATAATAAAAGGTTTTTATTAAGCCCTCGGCTGGTATCGTTAAAAAAGTGCAGTGTGAGGTTGTTTATACTAGTTAGGGTACATCAACCTCTCTAGTGCGTCGACATGTTTCGGAGTGACAAGGACTCCTTCTTCAGGACGAGGATGTGCTCTATTATCCCCACCTTCCTCACATGTATGTAGATGTCAAAGTGTGCTCTACAAAAATAAAATAGGTGAAATTTACCTATTCATGTTATATTGAATGAAGTCTGTTGCGCCCAATTGGCGTTGTTAATACAGAAACTGTGAATGAATAAAAACATCTTGAAATATAACATCACATTATGATATTCAGAAAAACCTGTGTGGATACACAGGAGGGTGATGAAGAACCAAAAAATAAGGTTCAAAACCCTGTAAAAGAAATGGACATAGACAAACATATAGACTAGGACACATATAGATTTGATATAGTCGCCATTGGAATCCCTGGGATTGAATAGTAGGAAGAAACACATTATTTATTACATATACAGTTCTTACTTCTGGACTAAGGCTAACTGGCCTCATGAGCCAAGGCGTAGTATTGGGGGTTCTGTTGTCTCCTTGCTCAATGTAGCAACCTAAAAGATGTCAAAAGAAAGGGGACAGCGTGGATTTAGAATCTAAAACGCTGTTTTTTGAGAGAAGGTAGGTTCCTCCAAGCTCCAAGGTCTAAACTCACGGTTACTGCCAAATATGGTAGGCCGTCATCCCCTCAACGCGGCTCCGACGTTATTTCGAATCGTATTGGACAAATGCCTTATATACTAGTAGTAATTGCCCCCATTAGTGCTTAATAAGAATCGGAAAATGCCCAAAGAAGGACCTAAACATGAGAAAACAGTTCCGGTCCTGCGCGCATGAGGAGGGAGTGTCAGAACCAACCGCGCATGTGCAGGCAAGCAGCGCGTTGACTTACCGACCGACTGCGCATGCGCGAAGAGTAACACTGGTTTCTCGCGCATGCGTTTCATCACGGTTGATCCGAGATCGGCATTGATTCTGGGCATTCTTTTAAAAGGTGGAACATTCGTAGCTAGTTATACTGTAAAAAGGTTAGAACAGGTCTAATAAAGTTGTGCATACATGGCAATAAGTATATATACTTAGGATATGTATAAGGCATCTTAAAAATGTTTTGATGTTACGTATTATTACAGGGGACAATATTACTGAGTGATTTTTTGCAAATAAAGGTGCCACTTAATGTTATTACAGTCAGCACCTAAGGTCCAGCTCATCTCAGGTTTTTGCAAATATACTGTTACTTGGCAGTGTGTAAAGTACATTCATCGTAACTGGCTCCAGGGAATGCAGTCATTTAGTCTGGTGGTGTCTGTGCCCAGACGGAACACCCACCTTTGCTCCTTCTCAAATAAACCAGTGTCTGATGAAAGTTGTTCAATCACAGTCCAGTGTAATTCATTCACACAATGCTGTTGTTCCAGAAAATGCGCTGCCATCTTAGTAGTGGATTTTTTGCATCTTATATTGCTTTTATGTTCATTTATCCTTGTTTTTACAGCTCATGTGGTCATACCCACGTACTCTTTCTTGCATGGGCACGTAATAAGGTAGACCACGTTCCTGCTGTTGCAGTTAGTAAAAGCTCGTTGTTCCCATTTAGTGCCATTTTGAAAGGTAAGGGTCAAACTCTTCTCAGTCAGATGGCAACTGTTACAATTCCCACTTAGGTGGTGTCCATGTAGCCCCTGTAGTCTAGTTTGTTGAATCACAGTGGCGGGGGTCTTGTGTGCACTAGGATGTCTTTTAGATTTCTTCCTCTCCTATGTGCAAAGAGAGGTTTTTCTAAGTTAAGAGTGCCACTCGTCAGGATTCGCCAGTGTTTGTTCACCACTTTGGAGACCTGATTCGAAATGGAGCTATATGTTGTAACACAGACTGTTCTGTTGGCTGTGTTTTCCTTAGGGGCTCTGTCCTCCAGAAGTGATTCACGGTTGTTATTTCGTGTCCTTTTCATTGCATTTTTTATGATTCTGTCCGGATATTGCCTTTGTCTAAGCTTTTCACTCAGATCCTGGGCTTGGGATTTATACTTGGATACGTCGCTACAGTTGCGGCGTAAACGTAGGAACTGCCCGTATGGTAGATTTTCCCTCAGGTGACGAGGGTGGAAACTGTCTGAGGAGGCAGTTCCTAGCCGTGGGTTTGAAATGTGTCTCGGTTCTTAGGAACCCTGCCTCATGATAGATGTTTGAATCCAGAAACACCATTGATTCATTCGACATTTGATGAGTGAACTTCAAAAAGGCATTCTGTGTATTTAGCCAGGTCATGAACGCTGCAATAGAATGACTATCTCCCTCCCAAATGACAAAGACGTCATCGATGTAGCGTCGCCATGTTTGGATTCTGCCCCGGAAGGGGTTACTGGGGTGGAGGATCTTGCTGGACTCCAGATGGTGTACGTACAGCCCTGCCAGATCATCCCAGGGATTCCAATGGCGACTATATCAAATCTATGTGTGTCCTAGTCTATATGTTTGTCTATGTTCATTTCTTTTACAGGGTTTTGAACCTTATTTTTTGGTTCTTCATCACCCTCCTGTGTATCCACATAGGTTTTTCTGAATATCATAATGTGATGATATATTTCAAGATGTTTTTGTTTCTGTATTAACAACGCCAATTGGGCGCAACAGACTTCATTCAATATAACACGAATAGGTGCATTTCACCTATTTTATTTTTGTAGAGCACACTTTGACATCTACATACATGTGAGTAAGGTGGGGATAATAGTGCACATCCTCGTCCTGAAGAAGGAGTCCTTGTCAATCCGAAACATGTCGACGCGCTAGAGAGGTTGATGTACCCTAACTAGTATAAACAACCTCACACTGCACTTTTTTAACGATACCAGCCGAGGGCTTAATAAAAACTTTTTATTATTTTTTCTCCTACGAGCCAGGTATCTTTTAACTATCACTGTCTTTCACCTCACCACTCACCTCTATTCCTTTCACACACATTAACACATAGTCCACTTCCAGTGCTCCTACGTAGTCGTGAGTCGTAGCACGCCGCATCCCGTAGAGGGGTGCGAAGAACCCGATGATGAAGCATGACACCAAGGGGCCTGTTGGTGTGTGAGGGGTATTTATACAACACTGTGTGCTCCCCACCTTTGTAGGGACCACTATCACTGTAAGAGTGGGTTCCCTTTTGTTTAATAAGATTGCTAGGGGAGACAGAATCCACTTGCTCCTCTCCCTCCCTATTCTTGTTATTTTTGTGTAGAAATAACAGGCCATAAATTCAGTTTTCTATGCGCAGTTATGGAGATGCATTGAAAGCCAAGAATTCAGAAGCACCGAGGGATGCAATCTGCTCCAAAAGGTCATCCGCACCTCTCCAAACAAACAGAATCCCCATCCAATTCAATAAGTCAAAAGAACAGATATGGTCATTGTAATCTTGTGCAAGCAGGAGGAGGTGAAGGCAACCCGCGTGAAATTCAATGATACTGTACTCCAAATGGTGGTGTGCATCAGCACTCCTATTCCAGCTCCCTTTTTTTGCATGATTAAATGAATCCCTCAAGTATGGGTTTGCGGAACAGTGGTGGTTATGAGCCAGCAACAGAGCCACCAACTGTTCACAATCCACATCAGTGCATGACATAATAGAGAGGCAGACTTCCAGCTCGCAATCAAAGGGGCAGCTGAGATAGTAGAAAACAGGTTGCACACATGTGAAATAGAGGTAGCCGAAGTTGAGCCTACAGCTCATGTTAAGACTCGCCTATGGCAAGCATCCAAAAAGGTGCAGCATTCATTAACGGTACAGCTCCAATTGGCGTGGATGGGGCGCAAGCTGAGGATGGGCAGCGATTTCAGAGTAGGAGCACAAGGACGAGCACTGCGCAAACTAGCAGGAGGATAAGGGCAAACCTGCTAAATGTGCATCGAAAATTAGAGTGAATAAACTTAGGTATTACTCCTTAAACAGTCAGAAAAGACAAAACGAGGCCGGAGTCGAGTAGTTTAAAAAAAAAATGTTTTGGCCTTCAGTTTTACACGCATTAAATATTTGGTGTATTAACTCGGCAAAATGTAATGGGAGATTGGTTTTCAGCACTGAGTCAATGTCACTTGGTGGTTTAGCCACCTGCTCATTGAAGGTCTAACAAGCTGTTGTGAGTGTCTCTTCTTGTTAAAACAATAGTGCTTTTAGTTAGTTTGCGTTATTGATGTCTGATTTCAAAGTGGGAAAGGAAGGCCATTGGAAACTGTGCACAATCTCATGGGGAGGAGGACAAAAGACATTGCTGCAACATGTAACAGGTTGAGAAAGAGTTCCTATATACGGGATGCCTCTTCGTAAGCCACAGCAGTTGTGTTGTGACAATGAGCGTGGGAATACTAATAGGCAGTGGAATGTCTTAGAAAAACACTAGACTTTATGGGATGACAGTTAAACATCACTTTGCACTTTAATTTGTTTATAAAGTAAAGAAATTTGTACGGAACAATCTCTGTCTTTCACTGCGAGGAAAACTTATTTATCTTCACCGTTACAGAGAAATGCAAAAGCAACAAATAAAAATCATAAAGAAAAGTATTTTCAAGGGACTTTAATGTAGCAATAGGGTAATGTTTGGAGCAATGGAGCACACACTCCCTATACACACATCTAAACAATCACACATTACAATACAATCATGGAATCAGCTAGGTAGTACTGTTGCAGTCAATTATTTATTCCTGCATTATCCATTCACTTATTCATTTTCTCAGGTACTACCCATGCCCTATACAATGACCGAGCATTGACTTGTAAAGTTATCGTTTTACTGAGGCAGTACTGAGGAGGTTCACTGGGTAGGGCCTCACTGGTGTTGAGCACCTGCAGTTTTTAAAGGGGGCCTCCAGAAGGGTGTGTACCAATCTCTGCCCTGGCAGAGGCGGTGTGTTTCTTCTGGAGTGCAGTGATGGCAGTCACATTGATGTGTACTTACTCACACTACTCACTTCTGACTAGTAGAGAAGTTATAGCATGTTATCATGCAGGGGAGTGTTGTACAGGAAAAGTAATTCTTTAACCAGAGTCATTTACTGTCTGCATTTCCCTTTTGTTTTTAAGTTTTAAGACTGAGTGCCACCAACATTCTCTTGCTGTTACCAGGGCTTTAAGTCATACCTTCCTTAATATACGTTTTAAAAAAACATGGATCTGTATTGGTCTCTATTCTCTGCCCTGGCAGAGGCGGTGCATTTCTTCTGGAGTGAAGTGACAGCAGGCACATTGATGTGCATGTACTCACACTACTCTCTTCTGACTAGTATAGCATGTTATTATGCCTGTATGAGTGTTGTACAGGAAAAATAATCTTTTAACCAGAGTCATTTACGGTCTGTATTTCCCTTTTGTTAGTACCACCGACATTCTCCTGCTGTTACCAGGGCTTTAAGTCATAGTTGCCTTAATATACATTGAGAAAACACAGGTTTCTGGGAGGTTGTAGTTATGAATTAGCATTTGCAAAACCTTAGAAATTCACTGAAAAATACACAGGTTTCAGGGACGTTATAGTTAGAAATTAGCATTTAAAAAACCTTAGAAATTCACTGAAAAAAACACAGGTTTCAGGTACGTTATAGTTAGTTGGACATTTCACTCATACAAAACCAGAGAAATGTGTCCGTTATATCTAATTGAACTAACTATAACTTACGCCCCCGCAATGCCCTGCTGATGACGTCACATATTACATCACTTATGAAATTGTTGTTATATCATTGATGACATCACTGATGACATCTCAGATGACATCACTGATGGCATCATCCACGTAATATCTGATGCACCCCCTAACACCATAATATAACCTTTCATACACCCACTCTAAAATACAGACTACCAGTATCAAAACCATGGACAGACCAATAGCAGTTAGCACATACCCGCTCATTGATTCATATGACTACACACACATATGCTCACTAACCCATACAGTCACTCATACATGCAGTCATTCATCAGTACAGCCACTCATACAACCACTCATACACCCATATAGGCATTTACACACTGCCATTCACCCAAAGAGTTACTCAAACACCTAGTCAATCACCCAACGTATTAATTATACTGTCATTTACTCACCTATGCAGTTAATCAAACATACCACCTCACTTATTCATACTGGGAGTACCATACACGTACTCTCTTTAACAATTACTGCCTATGTAATGCTTTTTACACGGGCAATTTACAGTATATTGTTTGGAGTGCCCGTGTAAAAAGCGTTACATAGGCAGTACCATCAAACCCACTAAGCTAAGAATCCTGGAACATATGAGGGCTATTGCGAACAATGACAAGACCTATCCGGTAGCCCGTCATTTTGCTGAATTCCATAAAAGCAACTGGGACTTACTCAGCTATTACTGCATAGACCAAATTACAAAATCAGAACGTGGTGGGGACAGGGAAAAAGCACTCTGCATCACAGAGTCTAGGTATATTATGGACCTCAAGACAATGACACCGTGGGGCCTTAATAATGATGCAGAAATGTGGGTACACCTATGAAACATGACTGGGAACAACTCTGAGTGCACTTACTGTTTAGGTAGAGATATTTTTCTATACTTGCATGACCCCCAGGTAAAGCCTTGTAAATATGTAAATATCTGTATCATACACATTTTGGATTCAAGCCCATACAGGGCCCCACAACGAAAACGAACATGAACTGTGAAACGCTTGTGTAGATAAACTCTATCTAAAACTAGGGGATACACCCCTACATAACAAGTTATGTGAATCCAAATGTACATAATCTCAAAATATACATATATGAATTGATACAGCATTATGAAATATATACATGAACAGAGTGTGCATAATAATAATGTAATGTTTGTTGTTGTCAACGATTTTAATATTGCACTAGAGCACTTTATTTTCGCTGTTTTAACCAATTTGGAATCTTTGTAATACTACACTACAAGATGGCCACCATTTCCATGGAATTTACCATCTTCTATGTTGATGAAATGAAAAAGTGCGGTGGGTTTAAAATGGCGATCGTATGTTTGCACAAACTGACACTGACGAAGCTTTTTTGCGAAACGCGTCTGTCGGGGGTGAAGGGGGTTTGGAAAATAAATAGACTTTGAAACATCTTTACACCGGAGTGCTTGCCGTTTCTTTTTGACCTAATTGGTTGGACCGTGTGGCTATATATATATACATATATATATATATACTAACGCTCTCAAAGTGCACCGCGCATGACAGCACTCTCCGAGAGAAGAACGGACACTTGAACTCCGGTAATAAATGCAGCAGTGTTTTTTATTTCGCTTAGTGAATCAGGAGTGCCACGATCTGATGCGTTTCGGCGATCCCAGTCGCCTTGCTCACCAGATGAAAGTGTTTGCAATTACATACATTTAAATAACAAACCACCAATGAAAGCACTTTTCACAAAGTATCATGTGATGAATGATGACAGCAAACAACATAGAAGATAGACTTAATGCTAGTCCATCATTCTTTCATAGTAATCGCAATGTAATTGTATTTATTTATATATATATATATATATATATATATATATATATATATATACCATTATTTAAATTGTTAGAAACACTCAATCACGGTATGATGTCATCAGTGATGTAATTTGAAATGTCATCAGTGATGTAATATGTGACGTCATCAGCAGTACATTGCGGGGGACGCGAGTTATAGTTAGCTCAACTAACTATAACAGCTGAATTTCTCTGATTTTGTATGAGTAAAATGTCCAACTAACTATAACGTCCCTGAAACCTATGTTTTTTTCAGTGAATTTCTAAGGTTTTTTAAATGCTAATTTCTAACCATTCCGTCGCTAAAACCCATTTTTTTTTTCCGGTGAATTTGAAAGGTTTGTTAAATGGTAATTTCTAACTATAACATCCCTGAAACCATATTCACATATATTACCTACTGGCGGTCTCCAGTAGGTAGTTATAGTTAGGACATCGTTTCTATTCCAAAAGCTTTTTATTTTTTTACCAATGTCTTTGGCACCATTTGCCGAATGTTCACGGAAATTTCAAAAGTAATGGTTTACTCCGGTCAGGTCCTGAATTGAAAGGTGATTCATGTTAAGTTCCATAGGAAACTTCGGCAGAACGGTAGCTTCTAGTCCAGAAACTAAGCTTTTTGTTAAATGATGTAAATCCATTTAGTAGTTTGTGAGATATTGATATTTAAAAAAATATTGATATGTGGGGACATCAGATTCTCCCAATGATGAGGTTCACTCTGATTGGCTGCCAACACTTCAAAACAGGAAGTGTTAGCAGCCATTTTGTCACTTGGTAGAACCGAGTTGCAAGAAGAAAAGCGAATAAAAAGAAAAGGGGCATGGTAGGAACAATTTGACCTTCTAGGGCTGCTCAGGAGGTGCCAAAGGGACCCGGAAGGTTAAAAATTTGTTTTACAAAAAATATTTTCGGTGGGAGTCGCGTAGGTTCAGGGAATGATGCTGAAAAAAGGGAAAAAACTACGGTGTCTCTCAGTGTATTTACTAAAGCACCCGCGTGGGCCAGTTTGCGAGACCAATGGCTACTGATGATGTCGGTGGCTACTTCTGTACTGGGGATTGGCTCCTTCATGGAGCATATATAATGATATGAGGGGGGTACGCAGCCCCTCCTCCTGGTTGGAGAGCACCATGTACCCGGGGCTATATGTGAAATTTGAGTGTGCCGGGGCTGAAGCCCTCCTGACACTCCTCCCGGGACCAGTATCTCTCAGGGGCATTTGTTAATTAAAATGCAGGAGCCGTTAAGTAATGCTGGTCCCAATGAGTACGATCTTGTGGAGGCTTTAAATGTGATGGGGGATCGCACAGTGTCACTTGAGAAGCTCTACATGGCTCTGGGGAGCAGCATCCATGAGGGCCAGTCTTAAGAATGTTTTGTGTTGTCTATCCCAGGGACGTTGGAGTTTGGTATGGCATGGCAAACTTCTGCTTCGCTTATGGAAGTGGGAGCAGGAAATTTGCATTTGGATTTATGGAGAGAAGTGGAATTTCTATTTGGCAAAGGGAAGTACATGCCAGTAGATGCCTTTGTTAAAAAGCAATGCCGGCTCCCGCATTGTACATGGCTGAAGTGTTCGTCTTACTAAAATGACTTTGATGAGCTACTTTTTCACACTGCACAACCACACCGTAATATTAGTGAAGCTAATTCTCAGGCTGCCTGCGCATGGTGAATCTGCGTATATTACAGGGCAGCCATATTGAGAGTCTGGGATTGACACCTTCCTCGCCCCCCCCTGTCTGGCCCTCCCTACCCCTAATGTTTACTGCCATCCCCATTTGTAAAAGGAAAGTGACAGATGCCGATGTGTGTGGAAATTCCACTTTGCCCATCAGTGGGCTTATCGCGGCATCTGACAAGCAGAGACAAAATCTCAAACAGCTTCCATGCAGAGGTGCAACTGGAGCCAATATTCGAGGAGGGCTACTTAATATTTTTTTCGGGGAGGCTAAATCTTCGAGGAACAGGCAGAGTGATGATGAAGGGGTGAAAAAAGAACAAAGCCTTGCTAACACATGCAAGGTCTTTTAAAGACCTGTGAAGTCATTGGGTGGGGCTGTGGTAAGCTGAAGAACTGTCTGTGTGTGTGCCTAGGAAGCTGCTTTAGCACGGGCTGACATACACGAGGGGGGCTGAAGCCCCTAGAGCCCTATGGGCATTACGCACCTGCTTTCATGCTATATAAAAAAGCTGCACACAGTTGCAAGTTACATAACGGTGCATTGTACATTGCCCAAGTGTCTGTCTTACTAATGTGACCTTCCTGAGCTACTTTTTCGCACTGCACAACAATCCCAGAATATTAGTGAAGCTAATTCTCAAGCTAGGTGGCCATGGTGAATCTGTGTACATTAGAACGCCGCCATATGGAGAGTCTGGGGTTGACACCTCTCTTGACACCCCTCTCCTCCCGGTTCCCTTTCATAATGCTGTCTGCCATCCCCGTTTGTAAAAGGAAGGTAACTCAGGCCGATGTGCGTGGAAAAATACCACTTAGGTCATTAGTGGGCTGGGCACGCTATGTGACGAGCAGAGGTATAATCTCAAACGGCTTCCATAGTATATAAAAAGTCGCACACAGTTGGAAGTTACATGCCTGCGCATTGTACATTGCCAGAGTCCCTGTGTAATCTAGGTAACCTTGCTAAGTTATTTTTTCACACTGGAGAACCACTCCGGAATATTACTGAAGGTAACTCTGAGGCTTCCTGCCCATAGTGAATGTGTATACATTACAGGAGCATTGACAGCAGTGGAATGGTTTATCTCGCACCACCAAATGTACAGCAACGGTTCTTTTATTTTAGACGTTTTACACATAGTCCTTGAGGAAAACACTTTTGAATTTAATGATAACCTTTTCAAACAAGTGAAGGGGTAAGCAGGGGGCCTCTTGTGCACCATCAGTGGCAAATATCTATATGGCCCTTTTTGAACATCACTTCATATACAATGAAGTTACCCCTTTTTATGAATCCATTAGAGATTGGTCGCAATATATTGATGACATTTTCTTTGTATGGAGTGGGGAGTCAGAAGCTCTCACGGAACTCCTTGATTGGATCAATTTGGGTAACGTAAATCTTAGCTTTACTGCCAAGATAGGAACTCATAAAATAGATTTCCTGGACATAGAAATCGGAGAGCTTGATTCAAAACTGGAAAGTAGATCTTTATGTGAAGCCGACGGCAAGAAACACCTTGTTAAATTTTAACAGTTATCACCCCAAAAGTCAGAATGAGAGTATACCTATGGGTCAGATTTTACACTTAGACGCAACTGCACCAACCTCAAAGACTATGATCCTAGGGCTACAGCCATGAAAATTACATTTATCTATTGTGGCTATCCCAGAAGACTAGTCCGAAAGGCATATAAAAGAGCGCGTTTTTATGAACGAGACCATCTGTTACAAACTTCTGTAAGTACAGAAACCTCTAAATTGTTCTGTGTTACAAGACTCTCGGTCTTCAATGAGAAGATATGTAAATGTATCAATGCACAGTGGCACATTCTAAATGTAAACAACGAACAAGGTATCGTAGTAGACTCTAGGATATTGACTAACGCCACCTTTGTCCAAAAGACCATCAATGCACAAATTTGGTCAAGGGTAACCACAAATGTTCCCATTGTAGAGATTGTGATGGAGCCATAGTTACTAGCACATATACATACAGCGCAAAACAGAGCCATCTAAAGACGTTTACTAACTGACCAAAAACATTGTATATTTACTCTTATGTCCATGTGATTTAGGTTATGTGGGTGAGACATCACGTATGTCTCCACACGCCTTACAGAGCATCGTTCTGCTATCAGAACCAACAAAATTGCGGCACCCATAGTGAAACATTTTCTGGAGAAGGGCCATACTTCTGAGGACATCAGGTGGCTAATACTTGAAATGATTGAAAACAGATCAGGCACTGATACTGAAGAAATAAAAAAGAGGAAAGAGGTTACTGGATTTTTGTATTGGACACATGCTGCTGTGGATTGAACTCCATGAGACCAAGCAATCCGATACAATAATGGATAATGCATTTGGCTAAGTTTAGTCACTATCTATAGATGAACTCTAACTATTTCCTATGTTTATAGGTGTATTTCCTACATTAGTAAGACATGTGACTCACATACTTATAGTGTTGTTTATTTTGGAGACTAGCCCAAGCTGTAGACCCCTACTTTCTAATATATTGATCTGTTTATAACCATCAGACAGCTTTCTAACATTAGAGACGTCGACCTAATAACCCATAGGACATTTTTTACATCCAGGCGTCTCACTGACTAGCCCCTTCGATGCTCATGACGGAACGGTTCTGTCATGAGCATCGGTTGGGCTGTGCTCATGACGGAACCGTTCCGTCATGACCACACCCATTAACATTGGGCCCCAGCACCGGCGGTAAATCGGGGCAGCACGGATGTGGTTAAAGTAACTGTTTACTGATAGATCTGATGAAGAATTACAATTCAGAAACAAATACATCACTGACTTTTGAACTTTATATCTTATATCTTGGATTATCTTTATGCATCCTCCACATACTTTCCAGGCATTATAGAGTTATATTCCCAAACTATTTTACCATTCTAATATGGCTGTGCAGTTTCAAAAGCTTCGACACCTAAAATCCTGTATACCTAGGAGACACGTAGTAAGTCACATGACTAGATGACGCACATTCTTTAAACCGGCATCAGATGCCTGACCGTTTAGATTCTTTTGGACATGCCACCCATGTGCAACATCTTGCAGCACAAGCGGTATAAGCGGCACAGTGCGGTATGAGTGTACCTAAGGACCCCTGTAGTGCCGACGATCCTTCTACCTCTGCTGGGTGAGTTTATTTGTCCCAGTTTATTTGTCTCACTTCTTTTGCCATACCAATTTTGCGCAGTACATCTCCCCAGTTTGGACCCATACTATATTGCAGAGTCTCTAGTTTTGTGCTCATGAACCATGTCAGGGGTCTTACAATATGCTAGCATGCTACATCGCCTACTAGTTATTAGCCAGTTTTCATCCAGCACTGCTGTGATATATAAGTGCATGGTTTCTTTTGGGTTGCTCCTGACTCATGCCGGGGGTCTTTTACTATGTTAGTATGTTGCATCGCTTACAATATGTTAGTCAGTTTTGATCTAGCACCGATGCTATACAATTGTGCATGGGTTCTTTCGTTTTGTGCTGAAATCGACATGCCAAACCATCGCTAATTTTCCCGCATCTTCCTCACATTTGAGTGGTACAGCATGAAAAAATCCTACCACGCCTTTTTCATAATATGAATTGGGATATCTTTTTTTTCGATATCATAAATAGGCTCAACTACCATGACATTGTCACATTTCACACATTGATTCTTAGAGCTGAGTGGCTATAACTGTGTTGATCCTCCCCTTTATCGCTTAGTTTTGTTATTTTCACATCATAATTCATTCTTGTGTTCCCAATATACAGGTAATCATTCTTCGAATTGTGTGGCCTTAGATGGAATACATCATATACCTGATGTTATAGCCATTCCATTTTTAGGCGTTCATGTGATCTCCACCTTAAAAACAAGATGCCTGTATTTTGTATATCGGGTCCGGCTGGACTTTTTGCATTTAAGGTACTTACTGTAAAAATAATTAATCACTATTTCCAGGAGGCACAGGGTATATTCATTTTTTTAATCAGCATGCATATAGGATAAATAGTTGATGGTAACACATTGGTGTTAATTGGTTCTGTCCTTTCTTTAATTTTTTTCTTTTCTCTTCCTTCCATCTAGGTGCGATTCTGTCTTTGTTTCTTTATCTTTAATAACTAAATATGCCTAAAAAATGTTCCTCTTTCACCTTTGTTCACTCAATCCGCACATTCTCAAATTATGGTGAGAGATGTTAGATACAGAGTTTGCTCTTGCCTGTATCTTTACATAATTGTATATTCAAACATGTTCCCATCAAGTAGGAGAGATGATATATATGGTTGTATATCTAATTTTTTCAGATAGTACCTGTATCTGAGGTGGCTTTTTCCTGAAGAAAGGCTTTTGGTAGGCCGAAACACGCATAGAAAAACCACCAGGGAACCACCAGGGAATTGCAATTGCTTTATGACACAGATACACGTTGTACATCAAAAGCCTAATAATAAGGCCTACCCTGGAAATAAAATGTTTAAAAAAAACAGTGTTTTAAATAATTAAATGTATCGGATCATGTACATAGTATATTGATAAAACAAGGTATCACATATTGTAGATGTCTGCCTTGTATATATTTATGAATGGTGAGGATGTATGAATAGATGAGTGTGGTGTGTATGAAGTTTATTTATCTTTTGTATTGAGAAAAACACATATGGCTATCAATAAATATTATTTTTGTATTTTCCTATCACATCTGTCTCCTAATGTGTATTTGATGGTTCAGGATACAATAGTAGCTGAAGTTGCCCTAGGAATCTACAGTATATACATTACAGAAGCGCCATATCCAGAGTCTGATTTCTCATGTAGACGTTGAAGAGGGTGGGGCTGAGTGAGGATCCTTGTGGGACGCCGCAGATGACTTCGGTAGCTGGTACCGGAACGGGGGGAGGTGGACTCTCTGGGTTCTACCGGCGGGGAACGAGATGATCCATTCTAAGGCCGCGCCTTGGATTCCGGTGTCGCTGAGGCGTTGTATCAGGGTGCGGTGGCATACCGTGTCGAAGGCTGCTGAGAGATCCAGGAGGATGAGTGCGGTGGTTTCCCCGTTGTCGAGCATAGACCTGATGTCGTCGGTAGCTGCGATAAGGGCGGCCTCAGTGCTGTGGTTAGCTAGGAACCCGGACTGTGATGGGTCGAGGGATCCGTTTGTCTCAAGGAACGTGGAGAGTTGTTTGTTGACCGTCTTCTCGATGCCTTTGGCAGGAAACGGGAGGAGCGAGATGGGTCGAAAGTTCTTGAGGTCTGTGGGATCTGCGGTGGGTTTTTTCAGGAGGGCACTGAGTTCGGCATGCTTCCAGCTCTCTGGGAAGGTGGCTGATACAAAGGAGCTGTTGATGACGTCGTGGTGTTGGGGTGCGATGATGGAGTCAGCTTTGTTAAAGATGTGGTGTGGGCATGGGTCGGTGGGGGAGCCGGAGTGGATGGTGCTCATAGTGCGGGCGGTGTCTTCGGTGCTGACCGGGTTCCAGGTGCAGAGGGTGGTGGTTGGGTGCGCTAGTTCGGTGGTTGGGTGGTTGGTCTGTGCGCCGAAGCTGTCGTGTATGTCAGCGATCTTGCGGTGAAATAACGAGGCGAGGGAGTCGCAGAGGTCTTGCGAGGGTGTGATGTCGTTGTTGCAGGCGCTGGGGTTGGAGAGCTCTTTAACGATGCTGAAGAGTTCCTTGCTGTTGTGGGTGCTGTTGTCCAGGCACTGTTTGTAAGTAATTCTCTTGGTGGTACGGATCAGTTGGTGGTGCTTGCGGGTGGCGTTCTTGAGGGCTGTCATGTTCTCTGTTGTCTGGTTCTGGCGCCAGGTTTTCTCAAGGGAGCGGCAGGTTTTCTTTGCGTTTATGAGGTCATCCGTGAACCACAAGGCTTTCTTGCTGTGGGGTCTGCTGGGTGGTTTCTTCAGTGGTGCGAGTTTGTCGGCGCAGTCGGTGATCCATTGTGCGAGGTTGCGGGCTGCTTTGTTGGGGTCCGTCGTGATGGTGGGAGGGTTCTGGCTGAAGGAGGTGGTGAGCTGGTCGGCGGTGATCTTCTGCGGGGGTCTGTTGCAGGTGGTGGTGGGTCGTAGTTTTCTTGAAGGAGAAGTGGACGCAGCTGTGGTCTGTCCAGTGGAGTCCGGTGGAGTGGCTGAAGGAGATGTGCTTGCTGGAGGAGAAGACGGGGTCAAGCGTGTGGCCGGCGTAGTGGGTGGGGGTGTTCACTAGTTGCTTGAGTCTGAGGTTGGAGAGGTTATCAAGCAGGGTGGTGGTGTTGCTGTCATCGTTGTTCTCCATGTGGAAGTTGAGGTCTCCTAGGAGGATGTAGTCTGGGGAGGCGAGGGCGTGCAGGCTTAAGAAGTCTGCAATGGCTTCGCTGAATTGAGTGCATGGTCCCGGGGGTCTGTAGATTAGGGTGCCTCTGAGGGTAGTCCTGGGGTCGGTGTGTAACTTTAAGTGCAGGTGTTCCGCGGCTGTGAGGGTGTCTTCCGAGTTGGTCATGATGCAGATGGTGTTTCTGTGGACGATGGCGATGCCTCCTCCGGTTTGGTTGGTGCGGTTCTTCCGTGTGATCTTGTAGCCGTCCGGGATGGCTATGGCGATGTCGGGGGCTGAGGAGGCATTCATCCAGGTTTCCGTGAGGAAGGCGACCTCCGGTGTTGTTGTGTCTAGGAGGTTCCAGAGTTCGACTGCGTGCCTGTGGACGGAGCGGGTGTTGAGCAGGATGCACTTGAGGTGATTCTTGCTGGTGGTAGGCTTGGTGGGTGCTGGTCCGGGGTGGATGCATGTGAATTTGCACTCTTTGCAGGTGAAGGGTCCGTGGGTGCGTTTCGGGGTGGCCAGGTAGCAGACAGGGTTCCGGCCGGTGTTGAGTGCGCGGAGGGTGGCGGCGTCGTAGGTTCGTCCGGTAGGTTGGCATCGTCGGGATCCAGGGTTCCTGGCACTGGGCGCGGTCCAGGCGCGGATGGGCGTAGACGGGCTTGTCTTTGGCACGCCTTCGGTGCACAATCGGCGTGCCCGCTGCGCGTGACCGCTGCGCGTGACTGCTGCGCTTGCCCGCGGGCTCCATATGAGGCCAAGTGGGAGGGAGGAGCAGCTGGGAGGCGGGAGCGGGCGGCCAATGGGGTTGCAACAGGGAAAGGGGGCAGGGCTGCGAGGGATCGGCGGCGGGAAGCGGGTGGGGGCACACCAGGGGTACTGATCTAGCAGGCACAGTCCAGGGATCTAATGTACAGAAGGAGAGTCACAAATATCACAAAAGGGCTACAATACAAGAGAACAAGACAAGAGTTATAGGAATCACAAAAGGGCACCAGCAGGAAAACACGAAGGGCGGCAGCGGGGAAAGAGCGAGCAGCAGCGAGGGACACCAAGGCAGGGTTGAGACGCGCTACAGCAGGTGAGCCGTGCGGCACGGGGGGGTGTCCTGGGTCAGGTCACACTTGCCTACGCCGCGCGGGCTCCATATGAGGCCAAGTGGGGGGGAGGAGCAGCTGGGAGGCGGGAGCGGGGCGGCCAATGGGGTTGCAGCGCGGAACGGGGGCGGGGCTGCGAGCGATCGGCGGCGGGAAGTGGGTGGGGGCACACCAGGGGTACCGATCTAGCGGGCACAGTTCAGGGATCTAATGTACAGAAGGAGAGTCACAAATATCACTAAAGGGCTACAATACAAGAGAACAAGACGAGAGTAATAGGAATCACAAAAGGGCACCAGCAGAAAAACACAAAGGGCAGCATCGGGGAAAGAGCGAGCAGCAGCGAGGGACACCAAGGCAGGGGCGAGATGCACAACAGCAGGTGAGCCGTGTGGTGTGGGGGGTGTCCTGGGTCAGGTCACTGGTGGGTTGTATATTGACTGAGTGTTTGTGTTAGGAATGTGACCTTGGTGAGATGCGAGGCCTCCGGGTAGTTATGCGCTATACAAGTGCAATTTTTCATTTCATTTCATATGTCTATACTTCTACATGTATTTTCACTTGTGATATTGATCTGAACATGCCGCACCTATGAAACACAGCTATATATCTATTTGTATGTTTATTTCATGAATGATGACAATAGCAAAAACCACAGCCATATGTATGCATGCTTTTAGTGATTTCAGTGATATAATGAGAGTTACAACTATAACATGTGATGGCTTCCTCCTTTATATTTGACTAGGCTGAACACTGTTAGTAGATGTAGAATACTGACACTGCTGCACAAAACTGAGGTTTAACACATTCTGGCATAGGGTTAGTGAATAGACTACTTTGTTTAATTGCTAGTGCCATCCTACATAAAGTAAACAATACATGTAGAGGTGCAGCTGTGTTTAAAGGTGTGCTGTGTATACGTGCATAACACCTGTAAAAGTAGATGTACAAGTAGAAATACAACTGAGTCTGAAGATTATGGACTCCTGGGAACTAGATGCAGTTTGCATTTGAAAAATATACAAAAATGTATATGCATTAGTTGAACTGTACCTTTCCAAAGACTTGTATAAACTATGTACTTTAATGACTCATGCCTTCAGAAGCAAGTTTAAGACTGGTATTTATGTAGTAGCTTCAGTATTAAGTGTCTAGTCACCGTGTTTAGGGTAGTGAAATATAAATCAGTAACTGTACACATGTGACTGTTGTGTGTTCACGTTCTTGAACGTATGCATTTATGTGTTTGTGTTTTGCTAGGTCCCTTTTCGTACATTTTCTGGTCTTTGTACAGTTTAACAAACTATTGGAATTATTCTTTTTTTTTTTAGATATTTACTTTGTTTGGATTACAAATTCAAGATGGGAAGCAAAGAAGAAAGGAGAAGACAACAAAAAAACAGACCCACTTACAGAAAAATAAAAATACAGCATTAGAAAAAGATAAAAATTTTAGTAAGGATAAAGTTTACTCAGGTAAGAGCACTAAATACTTTCTTAAAACAGTTGAAGAGAAATGAAAGGAAGAGACTAGTAATGAAAGGAAAAAGAAGAGTTTTACAAGAAAGCAGAAGGAGAAGCATATATGTAATGGTAAAAAAAGATTAGTTTGTGGAAAAACAACACATTTTGGAAGAAGAGAAAAACATTTTAAGGCAAATCGTGTTTGAATGTTTCAATTTAAAGTACTTCAAAATGTATTGAAACATGGTAAAAAATATAAAAGAAGATCAGCAGTGTTGAAGAGGAAGCAACATATTGAAAGTGTAGTAGTTACTGCTTTTGATTTGAAACAAAAGTTATTCATCCTAATATTGAAGAGAATGAAAACATTGGATACAACAATTACATTTATGAAGGACAAAAGCAAAAGAAAAAGACTGGATAATGGAAGTAACTTTTGTAAAATGTTCACTGGTGAATGGAAGCACACTTCTACTACAGAGCCTTTCTTTAATGAAGAAAGCTACTTCTAACAGAACACATTACTAATTTCAGTTGATACCAGTGGTAGATGTTTTGAAATTAAAAATGGTTGTCCAATTCTAAAAGAGCAAATGGTTGTTAGGGATGTTGGAGAAGTAATAGCTGAAGAAGTTCAAGGGAAGCATACACAAGGTCCTGTATTTAAGTGGGATTGCAGCAGTATTTGCAGTGTTCAATAGGAATATATTGATATATTGCTAATTTCTTTACAAGTCTATGCAAAAAGAAATCTTAAACAGAAGATTAGGTTAATACAAGGACTAGATCCATTTAAAGTATGTGAATACACTAAGTTGCATGGATATTCTCTGGCTTGTCTTTCAAAAAAAGTCTGTAAAAGTACTTTCATCACTTAACCACTTCCATGCTTGTGACAAGGTCAAATCGTCATGGGTTTTACCTGCCCTGTGCTTATGACGAGTTGACCTTGTCACATAACATGGGATTTTGAAAAAGTCAGCGCAGGACGGGAATATATGGCAGCAGCGATCAGGTTAAGAATGTTAGCAGTACACCACTCAGGAATGTGGAATTTAGTAAGAAAAGTGTACTATGTAAAAAGTCCTGCATTATGTTTAAGTGAAATGAACAGAGCTCTTTTACACAGTTCTTTATCAGATGTACAAACATTTTGTGATGATATACAGTTTTTGGTTCACAGCAGGATTGTAGAGAAAGTGAAAGCTTGGTAAGTGTAGATGTTGAAGAACGCAGGAAAGACATTAGTATTGATGACTTTCAACAATAAATTACAAAGTTTAAGACAGTTTGCTATGAAAAAACAAAGTATGTTTGTATTTGTTATCAACTTACTCATCATAGAAGTCAAACTAGGAATGTTAATTTGTATTTAAAAAGTGAAAAGAAAAACCATGATAAGTGGCAGCAATTTGGTGTTTACTTGTTGGTTGAAGGTCTGTTTGAGTTGGGTACTGATCAACGTATTTGTGCATATTTTTACAATAAATTAGATAAGAAGAAATTGCCAGCTAGAGCTGTACATAATAAGTTAAACTTAGTAGCTATTCCAGAGGAACTGGGAGATTTGAATACATATGAAACAATTATTATTCAATCAGCACATCCATTTCAAGCCATATTTCGTATGGAGCCTAAAACCGGTAAGCTGCCACCAACAGATTTACAAAAAGGTCTGAAAGGAAGAGTTGTGTCTTTACATTTAGATTTTAAGAAAAAGTATTGGAACTATTGGTGTAGAGATACAGGAAAATGAGCCAATAGTTATTCTAGTAATAGGCGTCCCAACTAGGAGTTGAAAAATATGGCAAACATTTTTAGATGACAATAAAGTTCAAAAGGCTACAATCTATCTTGTACAGAACAATATTTATTATAAAAGTGTAAATGTTGATGAAGAGGCAGTTTCTTTTGGAAATGAATTAGAAATTTCATATGGTCAAATAAAAAATGTGGACAAGTCTAGAAGTGAAGAAGAGATTTATGAACTTTACACAGTACATCCACTTCATTCAAAAGAAGTGATAGGAGACAGCATTGAATTATTTCAAATGAAGAACGCAAAGATGTGGTCCGTCGGCATAAACGCCCGACGCTGGTGCTGGAAAACCAGAGTTCGAGCCTCAAGGTCCCGTCCACATCCTGTGATTCTGGGCAAATCACTTAATCTCCCCGTGCGTAATGTAAATACGGTGCTCATGTAAAGTGCTCCAATACCTTCGGGTCGAGTTTGCGCTATATAAAATATGCACAAAAAAAAGGAAACTCCATTGAGTGTATGGGAAAGAAGCTTAAAAGCTTGTTGTTTTCCACAGCTGTTCCCCACTGGAGAAGGTGGTCGATTTGGTGACTGACCCGTTCGGATTCCAGCTTCAAAATATTGCACAACAAGATTGTACTCTGAAGATCCTAGATTTCATCAATGCATGCCATATTTATGCATAGAGGGAGCCAGAGAGCTGAATTGTGTGAACACCAGAACGCCAGAACGCCATTGCCTCGAGGCGAGTGCACTGCTGCCACAGAGGGAAGCAGAAAGCCACCGTAGTGTGAAGGGGAAGGGAAAGGAAAGCAGGCTGCCGGTCGAGCGGCCGGCCCTCGTCTGCCGATTCAAATGGCTCACAGGCTGGTGGCTTGGCTGTTCCCTGCCCCCCCTCCCACGTGCTGTGCAGTGCAGTGCAGTGCAGAGCAGAGCGCGGGAGCGCGACTGCAGGTGGCCGCCAGAACTCGCAGCCTATGTAGCAGCGGCCGCGGGCAAAATTCGGGAACGGCCCGGTCGCGGCGGGGGCCACAAAATTTGGGAACTCCCCGGTCGCGGCGGGAGCCCTCGGCAGGCAGCCGGCCGGGGCCACGAGAGCTCTTGGTCAGCTCAGGGCCAGTCTGGAAAGTGGAGGAGGATTGCAGCAAGGTCCCCTACAGCGGCAGGAGCATTCCAGAAGCAGCGGGAACACTCAGCAGCAGTAACAGTAGCAGCCAGGGCTTCCCCTGAGGCAGCGGGAGTCGCAGGAGCCACAGAGACCAGCCTGTGCATCTGTGCATCTGCCGACGCGGGAGACAAGAGGTAAGAGGTGGAGGCAAGCGTGGCAGCCGTTAGAGGTCGCCGCTAAGTAAGAGCCAGAGGGCGCGGTCTGAGGGGTTGGTAGACTAGGTCTCCAGCTTGCAGCCCCCCTCGTGTGCACCGCTTGCTAACCCCTCCGTCCCCCTCCACCCTTCCGGAAGGACTGAGAATCCTGCTTCGTGTTTTGTTTGTTGCCGCCCAGAGTGGCGGTTGCGCCTGGCTCCGAGCGAGCAGTGTTTGCTGTAGCGGGTTGCGGACCGCAGCAGCGTTCGTGAGCGGCAGGGAGCGGTCTCCTGCGAGCTGCAGGAGCAGCAAGAGCCTCCCAGCCCGGCAGGAATCACAGGGTCGAGTGCTTTCCAGTACGGTGAGGAGCGGTGAGCCGCTTTCCTGTGAGCTGCTTTCCTGTGCGGCGGGAGCCGAAGGAGCTGGGGATTATTTGCCTGGCACGCACGCAGCGGCCGTGCGGGCTTTTCACCGGCTCTTCATTGCAGTAAGGACCACAAAAGTACTGTTAAGCATAAGTTGTCTTGCTTCGCGGCCGGAGCCGCAATTTATTTGCATAACAGCAGAAATCGTGAGAACTTCCTATCGCAGCAGGGGCCGCAAAACATAGTTGGACACAGCAGAAAGCTGTAAGCTGCTCCCCAACGCAGCCAGAACTCGGCTCTTTCCAGTGATCCGTGACTGGAGATCAGGAGCTACGGCGCTCGGTGCCTTCGAGCAGCTTGCTTTCACTTAGCCCAGCTGAGTCAAGCGCTGGGAGAATGCTGGGAATCACCACCTGAACCCAACACCTGAACCCGGACTAGGAACCATCGGCAGACGAGAGGAGCCATTGAGACCTTCCAACTACAGGTACCTCGCTAGTACTGCTACCATTTGGGTTGGGAAGAGGAGTTACTGGGCAGCAAAGCAGATAAGTGGGTTAAAGGAGAGGAACAGCCGCAGGATTTGAACGTTACGCCGCACACACGGCGAGCGGTTAGACTACACAACCCCAGGTACCCCAGCTAGCCCAACCCAGCCAGCCCATAAACAACACAAAACTACCTGCCACTAAGATCGACACAACCTACCTATTTCATATCAGCGGTTATTGCGGCCGGGTGTAGCGTGGTGCTGGGTGCGGGGGCCTACGGACAAATCGCTCCCATTTTCAGCATCCCTGTGAGGGTATAACAAAGGACAACTAAGGGACTGCAAATAGGCAGAGCAATGAGATCAGGAACAGTCAGACTAGAACCAAAGTCTAAACCACCTGCCCAATCCAAAACGAGAAAAAGGAAACAGGGCAGCCTAGAGCTGAGCGCCTCACCGAGTTTAGGACACGTCCAGGCTATCAACCTAAAAGCGTGCAACAATACTGGAGAGGACCGTACGCTAGCAGACGTGGACATACCATCACCCAACCAGCCTCTAACCCCAATTGAATCATTGGACATGTTGTCACCCAACCAGCCTCTAACCCAAATTGACTTCGAAAAAAGAAACCACCAGGCATCCTTGGCCCCTTTGCCGCTTTGCCCAACCAATGTCCCCCACAACTTACAAAGGCCCGCACAAAAGCCATCACAAGCAGCCCTGGGAAACCTGGTAACTATTGATGGAATGCCGCCGAAGAAAAAGATATGTTCATATCAGCCTAAGATCTACACAAAGTTCTCCTTTCTTAAAGACCCAGGGACAGCCATATTTTCAAAGACAGGGGACATCAGTGGCCTCCAAACTCCACTACTAAAAGGTGCAGCAATCAATACCCACACAGCAAAGAGCCTAGCAGGCTCATCCAACTGCTCAAATAACTTTTCTTCACTTAGCAGCGGGGTAGCCATACTCGCGTCAACACCACCACAATTAACATCAACGGACCCAGGGGACATGGCTACACTTAATTCAACAACTACTCCTGCTTATACTACCATCTTTAACTTTCCGGGAAATGGGTCAGTCAGGAAAAACCATATGGTTGAGCAGAGTACTGTAAAGAAAGCGGAAACAATTGAGTCAATATGTGTGCAGACTTTATCCACCTCCAACCTGACACAACCGAGTAAGCACGGTTTATCTTCCTTGAGTAGCCAAGAGAGGTCTCAGGAAACTAAGGCCATGGTTCACAGGGAAGTGGAAAGAGAAGACTTGCCTGGCCTCCACCAAGTTAGCAGTTCCCCAACTCGTGCAATCACTGGTATGGAAACAGGGGGCGCATGTACGGAGCCACCAACGGAGCCACCAATGGTTTTAATAAGAGAAGCAAGTGGGCATCCTTTGCCCCAATCGCCAGGACTTCCTTTGATTCTCGTAAAAATATCCTCAGGCAACCTGAGCAGAATCATCGAACAACTAACTCCAACCATTGGACCAACGGTGCTAACAGCATCTCAAAGACGTACATTGCTGCAGTTTAATGACTCCCAATCTACAAATAATTCCATAAACAATGATATGTCTTTTATTTCTGTACAAGAGTGGGAGGAATTAGTTGCGACCTACAATGCCAAACCCCCGGAAGAGAAACCGATGATCAATGCCTCCCCAAGACCGGAAGGGGTCACTAACTTAGGCAATTCAGTCCCAGATACCCTATGGTCTACAATCCTAAGCACCTTGCAACAGTCGGCCACCGCCCTGGACTTTCAGTCACAAAAAATGGACTTACAGCTTACCGTCTTGCAGTCAATGGCCGAGTCAATTTCAGGGTTTGACTGGAAAATCTCTGAACTAAACGAACTCATAAGGAGGGGACAAGATGCAGTCCTTGCAGATCACTCAGCTACCATCCAACCCCCCCTTTATGACCCCCTCTTAGACAAATTATCATCTTTACCATCTATGCTAGGGGACCTGATAAGCGACTTAAAAGCATCAGCCCTCCAACCATTAAAGCAACATACCGCCGACCCTCCTGCAGTTCCTCCGGTACCTGCTTCAAGGCAAGAGATCAAGTTGCCAAGTGACCAGAGCCTTGCTATTGCCTTGCCACCCCAAGCTTTATCCACCGAGCTACTGGAAATAGAGGAAGCAATCACTATCACAAGCACAGCTGAACCTTCGACTCAAACCAACGCAAAGTCCCGCAGAAAGAACAAAAGGAAAGGTAGGAACCGTTCCCTAATAAGGGCAAGGCTTAATATAGAAGAACCATCACCTTCCACTGCGATCTCAGACATTGATGCCCGGAGCCTGTCACCAAGTGTCCACCTGTCCCTTTCGCCCGAAGCCCAAGACAGCGCGCCAATAGAGTCCTCATCACAGTGTTTAAAATCAACACATAATTCCATAAAAAAGATGACATCAAAAAAATGCACCAAACGGAAACTTCTACAATTCAAAATAATCCAGTCAGGCCAGACTCCAGACAACAGTAAAATTAAATCGGGTGAAGAAGCCGCAGAAAACAGGCGGAATGCCACCCCTCCGGTCACGGCCTCGGAGACATGTTCGGAGTCCAAGCCGAAAACAACTAGTACCACGATTATGAACTTTGAAACTTGTCCTGAGCCCAAGCCAAAAACAAACAGCGCCCTCTGGACTACGAAGCTAGATAACGACCAAGGCGGGGGCTCACTCGTCTTAGGTGCATCATCTTCTAGCCATGCCCTTGATCAAGCTCCTAAGGCCTTCAAGAGCCCACCGACGGTTCCAACAAAAGTGCTATGTCAGAGCATTCCAACCTCAATTCTGTTTATCCCAGAATATACATCCAGAGGGAATGAAGACATATTGAATAGGGGGAACATTTTAAGACTCCTGCACTCTTCAACAAATCTAGCTCGAACGACCTTTTACAAGTAGGGTTCCAATCAAACACCTCGACCCATCAGCCTGACATTACCAAAACTACCTGGATCTCGCCGGAGATAGCTAACAAAATCTTGGAAGAGGAGGCAATGTTCCAGCAATGGGGAATTGCCTTGAAGCTGGAAAGGCAACCCCGCTATCCAACTCCGCTTTTAGCTTCCATCCAACCTCAGCTTCAAAAAACTCCACTTCAATATTAAAGGGAGCTAGGAGCTGCTCACCGGGGCAACGTTACCGACACACTAAAAGTCCCCAATGGGGTCAATATCACAATCAAGATACGAACTTGTCATTATCGATAGACCCTAATTGGAGATGTATTCAGCGCACTATCGCGACAACGACTGCTGATGTTTGACAGTATGGGCAAGCGCCCTTTAACCCCTTGGTGGTACGTAGTGCCACAAGAATCTGTTCATGGAACATCAATGGCTTAGTTAATAAAAAGAACAATCCGGAGCTCATACAATACTTAACCCCATTCGATCTCCTGTTAATACAAGAAACTTGGGAAGATAAAGTATTTGATCTTCAGGGGTTTACGTCACTCTGTATGCCAGCAATCAAAACTTCAACCTTCGGCCGCGATTCAGGAGGACTGATGGTATTCGCCTCTATAACGTCAATAGGCGAAATTAGGGCTCTGGACTTTCACATAACCCCCCCAAGTGCCATACAGGTGGTAAAGCTCTCACTCCCTCTAACAAAGCAACACCAGGAAGTTATTATTATAAATACATACATTCAACCCAAATGGAAACAAAAATCGGTGGAAGAGCTGGGGCACGTTTTTCAAAAAATAAAGGACTCCGGGGAGTCAGACACCTTCATCCTGGCTGGTGACTTTAACATGCTTCTCATCAGCAATGAGCAAGGCACTGACCTCTCTTATGAATTAGACACAGCATGGGGCGTGCCTCCGCAAGGTCGAACAAAAAATAACAACTTAACAAAACATTCAAAAAACCTTCTTTGGCAATTGAATACCCATAACTTAAGGGCCCTAAATGGACGTTATGCTGAAGATGACCCACCGGCAGCCACTTTCCACTCTAGCACACAATCCTCGCATTTGGATTATATGTTCATGTCTTTAGACATGTTCAGCTGGATAACTTCATTCAAAATAGACGTGAATGACTTCAGCGACCATCTGCCCTTGGTGGCTGAGATAAAAACCAATCCGGCAGAGGAAAAAGAACGCTACATTGGCCCAGAAACAGAAGTCAGTGCAAACTTAAAAAGGATGCGGTGCAATCTTGACAACATCGACCTTATTGGTTCAATCGCGAAAACCCTCTTCCACCAAATTAATTGCTCATCTAAGTTGGCGAACGTCTGGCATGACTTCATCATCACCATCGGGGAACAACCGGGTAGTACCAGGCCTTCCAATTCTTGCCTGGTGAGAGGACCCTTAAGCACGAGACAGATGCGGTTGGATATGAAAATACAAAAACGCTTGATTAATCAAACTCTGAGGAGGATACGAAAGGATCAGGGAAACCCTAGTCTGAAAGTAGTGCTGAGGGAAGCAAAGAAGCAACTCAAACAGCTGAAATCGGCAAGTCAAAAACAAAGGAATGAAGAACTTTGGAGGAAACTTGTCCATGAAGGAAAGCAAAAAAACAGTTCTAGGTTCTGGCAAATGGTGAAAAGGATCCAGAACCCGGACCATCTGGGGCAAAATTCGCACATAGCAGAGGAAGTATGGGAAGGGCGGGGGGTTCAGAGGGGGGGTGCATTAAAAACAAAAAAAAATTAACCAGGCCAGAGAAAAGGATACACAGTTTCTATGAACTATTATAAAATAAAATCTAAACAGAAGATGCCTAAAGATAGTTTCTATAATCAAATATGCACATGTATTACACGTCAGCAAACACACAGTGCTGACAATGGGTAAGCTTACGGTCCAAACACTGAATGTAGGGGGGCTACTGACTGGCAGTAAACGTTCTCTTTTGGCTGAACTTGTTCGATTAAACCCTGTCGATGTCCTATGTCTTCAGGAGACGCACATACCCTGGGTTAAAAGATCTTTATTGAGATTAAGAGGCTACAATGTTTTAACAACTTCATCACAAACTTCAAATATAAGGGGTGTAGCGATTCTGGCAAAATCTCATCTTGGGATAGCAGTTCGGCATATGTCAGATTCGCATGGTAGGTGGGCGGTGGCTAAACTGACCTCGGGAATTTCAATTTGCACTATCTACGGTTCTAATCAAGACGACCCAGCTGTTCTTGACTTTCTTGAGACAGAGCTTCCAACCTGGCAAGGCCCACTTATTATCTGTGGGGATCTCAACATATCTCTTAAAGTACAACATGATGTAACTCCATTTCAGCAGAGTTACACAGGTCGAAAACCCAAGGTCTTTAAGGCACTTGCCAGGCTGACCAGTAGTTTAGGGTTAGTTGATTTTTGGAATTATTCTAATAAAGATGACCCTGGGTATACTCATTTCTCGCACCCCCATCAAAAACACGTCAGGATTGATTATTTCTTCGTATCACATGAATTTCTAGCACACTCCTCAATTAGCAAATACCCAAAGATCATTCCGGATCATAATTCTATCATTTTTTTAACAAATATACCCGACCCCACTAGTCAACGCAGATCTTGGACATTTGACCGCAAACTGCTGGCCAATTCCCAATATATCTCTCATATAAAGCTTTGGACTACGCAATTCTTTGAGGCTAATCGATTTAGCGCATCGAGGAATGTAGTATGGGATAGCTTTAAAGCCTCCCTTAGAGGTGAAACCATTAGCTTTCAGAATCATGCCAGAAAGCAGATACTTAAAGATTTTAACTTAAAGATGCAAGCTTTAGAGATCGCTGAGCAACACCATATAGTACAAATAGCAAGAGGTCTGGATGCCAAACAGGAGATGTATCAGGTTATCGCCTTAAAAACAGATCTTAACTAAAATCTTAGTCAGAACGCAGCTCAAACGTATAGAGTACACAGAAAGGACGTTTATGAGTGGAGAAAAAGTCGGTAGACAATTAGCATTGCGCACTCGGCAGAAGATTACTTCCAAAAATATTACTTCTATTCAGGACAGCGGACAGGTTTATACCCAAACTGATGACATTGCCAAACAATTCCAATTATATTACTAGAAACTATATTCTGAAGATGCCATGTATACCGAAAGTGACTCCTCTACTTATCTACATAATTTACTTAATTTTCCAAATGCTGGAAAACGTCTTGATGATGTTTCTCGTAGAGACCTGGAAAAAGAAATTACAATAGAGGAGGTGTTCACTGCCCTATCACTTATGGCCTCCGGCAAGGCCGCAGGCCCCGATAAAATTCCTATGGACTTATATAAAATCCTGTCTCACCAGCTAGGGCCGCTTCTTCATGATTTATTTTTAGGCATTCAATTCAACTGGATACCTCCCAAATCTTGGAACGAAGCTAATATTGTCGTCTTTCCAAAGAAAGGAAAACCTCCGAAACTAGTTACCTCTTACCGTCCAATCTCATTAATTAATTCGGACTCTAAATTATACGCCAAGGTGATGGCTGTCAGGTTGAGCAGGGTCATTGAACATTTGGTCTCCCCGTGGCAACATGGTTTCATCCCAGGGAAAGGTACTACCAACCATATTAACAGAGTCATTACTTTGTTTGATTCCATGTCTGCTACGGGCGGCCGGATGTCAATGATTCTGTTAGATGCCGAAAAGGCCTTTGATCGCGTTTCTTGGTCTTTTTTATGGGCGGGTATGTCTCACCTTAATTTTGGCCACAAATTTATAAAATCAATTAAAAGCATGTATTATTCCCCTAAAGCTAAGATTCAATTACCTGGAGCAGTTTCTGATCAGATCAGCATATCTAGGGGCACTAGACAGGGGTGTCCTTGCTCCCCTATATTATTTGCATTATATATCAATCCTTTAATTTTAAAATTCTTAGAGTCTCGTTTAATTAAACCCGTGGTCTGTGGACAATACCAAACAAAAGTATTGGCTTACGCAGACGACATAGCTATTGTCACTCCTGATCCTTCTGAGGCTATTATCGCCATTGAAAACCTTACCACCGAATATGGTAAATTCTCTGGGTATTCCCCTAATAAAGGGAAAACTTTAATTATTTGCACCAACAACATAATCTGCAATGACCCCAGGGTGACGAATAATGCCACATATCTGGGAGTTATGATTAGTCCAGACGTTAAAACTATTGTCAAAACTAATTTCGACCCTCTCCTAGATAGAATTAAAAAGGATCTCGATCGCGTGAACAGCCTATACCTTACTATTATAGGGAGAGCTAACTTCTTAAAAATGAATGTCTTACCTAGATTCCTTTATTTCTTTAGGGCTATCCCCTTAGCCATTGACGATAAGATTTTGAAAACAATAAACTCACTTATGTCAAAGTTCATCTGGCAAAATGGCAAGATCAGGAGGTCTCATAAATTATTGTCCTTACCATTAGATAGAGGAGGTTTAGCTATCCCTAACACAATTCTGTATCATTGGTCTGCCTTTATGCAGATCTTTACCCCTCTGATTAAAACTAACAACGAGTGTGGCCACAGCGTAATTGACTCCTTTCCTTCCATCTATGAGCTACTTTTGGGGAGTAATGCTGACGGCCTGTTTCTTCGCTACACAGATACCTCCTATTATAGACAATTTTGACAATTTACAACTATCACTAATGCCTTTAAAGTTTGGAAGAAAATCCTCAAACACATGCAAATTAGTAAGCTCACCAGATATACACCTTTGTGGCATTCCTTTATCACCTCTAACATTGGGTTAGATGCTACAGCTAGAAGATGGAAACTTATGGGTATCTCAACGGTTCATGATTTCTTGATTAATGGGACTGAAACTTCCTTTTCTGACTTAAAAGCGAAATATAATCTGCCCAACGGAGATTTTCTGAAGTATGCTCAATTATATACTAAATTTAAATCTAATGCTGTAACTCTAGATCTCTCCAATATTCAACTATTTGAGCTGCTGAATAGACCTAATACAAGAATCGGCACCCTTTATGATACCCTTATGTGCGGAATTCGAGATGGTCTAGAGAAAACAGATTAAACTGGGTGGTGAAACTTGAAAATCTTGATGTTGATCTGTATAAATGTATAGAACTATCTAATCGCCTGCTCATGTCCAGCAATCTTAAAGCCCAGCTATATAAAACTGTGTTTAGTTTGTATTATACCCCACATAAATTATTTACCTGGGGGAAAAGAGAAAATGACCTTTGTCCTAGATGTGCAACAGGTCCGGCTGATAATATTCACATGTTTAGTAGTTGTGGTAAGCTTGATTTAGTGAAAAGTTTGATTGCAGATTATTGGTTGGTTATATTCGGGCATAGATTACCCGAATCTGACTGCTTATATTTAATGGGATACTACATCATGCACGCCAATCGGCCTGTTGGGAAGACCGGTGGCGGAGTGGCGGCTATCATTCGCTCTAAACACATTTTTTCCGAGATTACGATGACCCCTATTCCAAAAACAGAACACTTGGCTCTTCAATTCACCTCTTCTAAATCATCTTTTGTCTGTGTCATCGTCTATAGACCCCCTGATCCTATGCCTCTCTTCCCCAAACTCTTCAGCGACGCTATCGCTCAACTGACTATTAACCACGCTAATATCATGGTAATCGGGGACTTCAATTATTGGCCGGCCGATCCCCACGAAAGCCATTTATCAGTAGAATTCACTGAACTTCTTAAAGGTATGAACCTCTCTCAACATATTCACACCCCCACCCACTTGAAAGGTCATACACTTGATCAAGTCTGGACGTCTAACCTCAACAGCTCACCCCCCTCAGTCCTCCCTTGCTCCTGGTCCGACCATTACTTCATCTCTTTTCACCTTCATCTACACACTTCATGTCTTCCCACCCGCACTAAGAATAAGATGGCTCGCAATTGGAAAAGAGCCAATCTTCCTGATCTCCATGCTTCACTGGCTTCTACGGCACCCTCGCTGCCATCCTCATTAGAGAATCAGGCTGAGAAACTCGATGAATGGCTACGCCAGGCCAGCGACAAAGTTGCTCCCCTGAAAACAATTAAAACAATGCGCCCCCACGACGCTCAACGTTGGTATACGGACCAACTTAAAGCAGACAAACTCGCCCTGCGGCAAACAGAACGCCGTTGGCGCCAACATTACGACCCTCAGCTTAAATTCATATACACTGAGACCTTAAAAGCCTACAAACAATCTATCCTGGAAGCCAAGACGGCTTATTTTTCACAAAAAATTTTGAACTCGAATAACAAATCGAAAGACATCTTTTCAATTGTAAACGAGCTTTCCCTTCCAGATCGAGTCACCCCTCAACCTCAGCCAACACAAATCCTATGCGAGTCACTCAATTCTTATTTCATAGAAAAAATTACTACAATAAAACATAATATCCCCACCCCGACATCCCCCTCGCCTCCTCCTCTGCCCCCCCCGAATACTAGCATTTTGACTGAACTTCCACCTATATCCTTACAAGAGTTTTCATCACTTCTTTATAAAGTCAGCTCGGGATCCCCCAATGATTGCTGCCCCCCGCAGGTTCTTAAAGAAGCCTTTCTTGCCTGCCCTGGTCCCCCGCTAGAATTACTCAACAACTCTCTCGCTACCGGAGTGGTTCCATCTTCCTTTAAGCAAGCAGCTGTTTTACCAATCTTAAAGAAACCCAATGCAGACCCTACAATACTCAGCAACTACAGACCCATTTCCCTCCTCCCCTATCTAAGTAAGATCTTGGAAACCCACGTGACCCGCTGCCTGAGCTCTTTCATAGAGCAATCATCTTTTCTAGATCCTCAACAAGCAGGATTCAGACCCCTCCATTCCACCGAGGCGATCATAGTGGCAGTCATGGACACCCTTAGGAAAGGAGCCGACAAAAACATCGCTCAAGCCCTTGTCCTACTGGATCTTTCAGCGGCATTCGACACGGTCGATCATACCATCTTGATCGACCGTGTCCACAATGCCGGCATCCAGGGAGTGGCCCTTGATTGGCTCACATCCTTCCTTCACCAGCGCTCACAGTCCGTTCACCTTTCCACCTTTTCCGCACCCTTCACCCCCCTTCACTGTGGTGTCCCACAAGGGTCGGCACTTTCCCCTCTCCTTTTTAATTTATATCTCCAGCCACTTTTAGCCACCCTTCGTAACTTCCCGGTCACAATTTATAATTACGCCGATGATTTGCAGTTAATCTTCCCTGTAGACTCCCTCCCCTCCTCTTGCACCAACTTCCAATCCACTATGCTAACCATTGCGGAGTGGATGTATCACAGCCATTTAAAGCTGAACCCCACCAAGACTGAGCTCGTCCTGGTGGGTGGAACCAATCACCCATGGAATGCCTCTTTTTGGCCCACATCTTTGGGGACTGCACCCACTCCTGTGAGCTCAGTCAAAAGCCTGGGGGTGATCATCTCCCAAGATCTGTCAATGAGACCTCACATCAACGCGGTTACTTCTGCCTGCTTTTTCCATCTCAGGCGCATCCGCAAGATCAGTAGGTTTCTTAACAAAGAAGCCCTGATCCAGGTTGTCATTGCGCTTATCACTTCCAGGCTTGACTACGCCAACATTTTGTACGCAGGAATCCCTGCATGCCATCTTCACCGACTTCAGTTGGTGCAAAATCAGGCTGCTCGCCTGATCTTCTGCCAGCCCAAACACCAGCACGTTACCCCCCTCCTCCGTAGTCTGCATTGGCTCCCTGTTTCCAAACGCTGCATCTTCAAACTGGCATGCACCACCTTTAAGGCCCTCGAGGATGCAGCTCCCAGGTTTATTTCATCGGCCTTGTCCCGTCACATTCCTGCCAGAGCCCTTCGCTCAGCATCTTTAAATCTCCTTGAGGTCCCCAGATTTAAAAGAAAAAAGCACGGTGGCCTGAGCTTCTCTGCCCTGGCCCCCGCCACCTGGAACTCCCTCCCCCTCACTCTCCGTCTCTGTCCAAAGTACGACAGTTTCCGTACACTTTTAAAAACTCTGCTTTTTCAAGAGGCATATGACTAATTCCCCTCCCTAGATCAATGCTACTTTTATCAACGAGCGCCAAGAAACCGATGGTGATAGTGCGTGGTATAAATATTTTTAATAGAATAGAATAGAATGGGTTTTGACGCGTCCTTAACACTTACCAGAAACGAGAAAAAGACTCGTTTTTATTGGTACGGCTATACTGAGAATAATTATCTCAGCTTGTTGGAAAGATTCTGCCCCCCCTACTTTCCAAATGTGGCTAGCTCTCTTCCTAGCGGTCTGTAACTACGAGACATCGATATATGCTACCAGAGGATTGAAAGCTAAGAAACTGGGCGAGGCTATTTGGGATCCTATATTGCGATGGCGGGAAGGTATAAATCCTATCATGAGAGTTAGTTAAAAATGTTTCTCTCTGTTTTGCTATAAACCTTTTATTCATGCCTCATTGTACCGATACCAGTTCCTCCTGCTTTTGTAACTTTCTATGTGGGTGGATATACACCTATAGTTTTGTTTTTCTTTTATTTATTTATTTATTTATTTATTTATTTATTTATTTATTTATTTTTCTATTATTCTTCTTCTGGTTCCTTCTCTTCATTTGTTTCGTTGTTTCTTATTATGAAATGTTGTGTATCCAATGTACTGTCTTGGTTCAAATAAAAAAAAATTACAAAAAAACAAAAAAGGAAGTATGGACCAAATACTTATTGTCACACTTTAATAATGATAATATAGGAGATACGACAACAAAGGCTCCCTGCATGGAAATCATAAAGCTTGGCCGTGATGGTAACCCCAGCAATCAAAGCGGGATAAGCATGTGTGGACTGGGGGAGTTTGAGGGTATGACCTCACCACAATCAGAATCTTTAGAAGGGGAAGGAAGACCCATAAAGGACATGGAGACAGGGCTCACGGGATACACCCCAGTAGACATCGGGCGTCGAATTACCAAGGGACGACCGAATGGGGCCCCGGGACCGAATGGAATCCCCCCAATGTTGTACAAATCTGACGTAGTCTTTTGGAGTGCATCCTTGTGTCCGGTCTTTAACGAGGCCAGACTTACTTTATCCCTTCTGGACTCCTGGCATGGGTCCGTCATTAGCCCGATATATAAACATGGGAGCAAGAGTAATCCGAATAGCTACCGTCTCATTGCTTTGCTTGACATAGAAGCAAAATACTTCAGTGGTCTCATTCTGGAAGAACTATCGGCGTGGGCATCCGAAAAAGCCATTATCCCTTCCAACCAAACAGGTTTCCGCAAAGGCCAAGGGACAACAACCAACATCATGGCCCTGTCCCTACTGATGGGCGAAGCAAAAACCGCCAGAGCTACCGCTTTTCCTTTCATTTATTGATTATACGGCGGCCTTCGACCATGTGGACCGAAACAAACTTTGGAAAAAACTATCCACTTGGGGCATTCCGAAACATCTCCTAGATGTCCTAATACTGCTTCACTCCAACACCTGGGTTAAAATTAAACTTGGAACTGGCCAGCCCCTCTCGAAGCAGATTAGGACAACTAAAGGACTAAAGCAGGGGTGCCTATTAGCGCCAATTCTATTCAATCTGTTTATTTCTGACTTACCGGAAGAACTTGACAAATGCCGTAATCATGCGCCCAAGCTAGGAAAAGCCACCCTCCCTAGTTTGTTATATGCGGGCGATTTAGTGCTGATAAACCGGTCGCTAATAGGCCTTCAGCATCTTTTGAATTGTACCCATGCCTTCTCGATAAAGAATGCCCTAGAAATAAACCTCAATAAATCTAAGGTCATGACGGTAAACTACAGGAAGAAAAGGATCCATTGTTGGTACCTGAACGGAGCAAAGCTCGAACGGGTAGCCACATACAAATACCTTGGGGTGGTGCTGGATTCTAAGAACACGTCTAGGCCTCAGCTCCAGTCCATCCGAGGGAAGGCAATAATGTCCCACCTCGCACTGAAATCACTAAAGACTAAACTCCCTGACCTCACCCTTAAACCCTTCCTTGAAATCCTCCGAGCGAAACTTCAACCAACGCTCACCTATGGGAGCGAATCGCTGCATGGGAAGGACGCTGCATTGTTAGACACACTCATAGCCAATTGTTACAGGGCTATCTTCAACCTTCCCAAATACGCGTCTCCGGCCCAAATTCGTTTAGAATTTGGGGTGGTCAAACAAACACTAGAAAGACGGAGTGCATATGTAACTAACTGGCGCAAGATCCGCGACGCAGACCCTGACTCCTTAAACGCCAGCGTCTGGGAAGAGCTACTCAGATGTCGCACTTCACTGCCTAGGGACTACCTATTTGGATCTCTTGATGTGCTAGGCTTATCCGATATTTGGGAAACTGCCATAGACCACCAGTCCTTTAAAAAGTTGGCAAAAAAATCTGCCCGAATAATCTCGGCAATAGAAGATAAGAAAGACCTAGCCAACAGGGCGCATGGATGGATAACGGTGGGAGATTACGACAAAATACGGCCACAAGCATATCTTAACATCGGAATGAAAATAAAAATCAAAGAAAAGTTCCTGAAATTGCGCCTTGGAGCTATCCCGATATTACCGCACCTGCCGCCATGGGAGAGAACTCACGCCTCGGCCCTATGCCGCCTGTGTAAATCTGGCAAGGAGGACATCATCCATGTGATATGTATTTGCCCGAGACTAATGGACCTGAGGCTCAAGCTGTTGCTACCTTTTTTTAGATCACATGCCGTTCGGACCTGTAGGCAGGCAGTTAAACTTTGTTTTTCCTCCAGCGATATTAAACTGAATTGTCAGGTTGTGAAGTTCTTTGATTTAATGAAGGAAAGATTCAAGCACACTTGAAAGACTCATTGGGACTTAATAACAACCTTGAATTGACAATAGTAACTGCTGTATTTTAAATAATTTGTACTGTTATATGGCATTTTAAATAATTTGTATTGTTATATGGCGTTTTATATTTTTGTAAAGATTTTAATTAATCATATACAAATAAATATATTACTTAATTTACATATTTATGTCATCTACTGTTTGAAAGTGATTTATCTTGTCGTTCATATGCAGTGAACCACATTTTAAAAACAGGAGTTTATCAATCAAATGTTTCTGCATAAGAATTAATTGACAAAGTTCAACAAAGAGATGAACATTTAGAATGACAGTTAATATATTTGATGGCATGTCAACATGGTACCAATGAATATTGCTTTCATCATCACGGTGAACTAAAACGTATGTTAAGAAACTTAGGTACACCAACATTCTTTGTAACACTAAGCTGTGCTGAATTCACCTGGGTAGATTTACTTATATTTCTACGAAAAGCAAATTCAAATATAAAAAAGATTGAAATGAAGACACCTGGAAAACTGTGTTCTATGGATCCTGTTAATATATGCAGGTATTTTAAACATAGGTTTCAAACCATGGTGTCATTTAGCTGCAATAAAAATAATTGCCCTCTTGGAGAAGTTACTGATTTGTTTTGGTGAAAAGAGTACCAAGCCAGACGTGTTCCTCATATACACATGCTGTTATGGATAAAGAATGCTCCAAAATTTTGTACTGATACTGATGAAACTGTACTGTCTTTCATCGAACAGTATGCTACCTGCGAGATTCCAAGAGAAGGAGGAGAAAAAGGCTTGAGACAAGAAGTTTTAAGTTTTCAAAGTCACCGCTGTGGAAAGTTTTATCAACGAAAATACAAGTCCAAAGGTAAATTTTATACAAAGTGTCCTTTTGGATTCCCACGTCCAATAATTTCGAAAGGAAGAGTAAATAGTTTTTGTCAGCAGTAAGGCATACAATCACTTGAAAATCTCCCAAAAATACATATAACTTGAAAAGAACAGGACAGTCAAAGTATATTAATGACTACAATCCTGTTATTTTGAAAATGTGGAATGCAAACATGGATATTCAATATGTTGCAGATAATTTGATTGCTGTTGCACGGTATGTTACGTCATATATAACTAAATCTGAAAAGACAGCAATGAAAGAAATGTAACTAGAGAAGAGTCTAAGTAAGAGGTTGTACAGCTTTAGCTTGGAAATGCTTTCCCACTGGGAAATTGGATCAAATGAATGTTCAGATCGGTTGATTTATTCTAGTTTGTATTCAAAGTCAAGAGGAATCATTTGGGTACGTTTAGAACTTGCCTGTACACAAAATAGAGTAGTAAAAACAGAAGAAATTGAATACTTAGCACAGAATGATCCATAAAGTACAGATATTGTTAAAACGAATATGTTGGATACATACTATCCATAAAGGAGTCCACATCTGGAAAAGCTATGTCTGTATGAACTACTTCAACATTAGAGCTTCAAAAGAAATCTTACACACAATATAAAACAAGGAACATATGCAGTGATTGGATGTGACGCATATTTAGTACAACATGCCAAAGAAAACCTTGTTAACCACAGAAAACTTAGTTGCGAAACTCCAGATAAGAGAGAATTTTTTTATTTAGCACTTCTGCAACTGTTTAAGCCATGGCGTAATGAAACAGAATTACTTGGAGACTTTGACTGCTACAAAGATTCTTTTAATGCATGTACAGATAGCATTGTAGGCACAATCTGGAAAGGGGCGACCACTCGGTCCCCCCGAACGTATGGCGGAGTACCACGATCCCCCCGGGAAGCCATCTTGGGCGGGAGGCGAGTCTCGGCTGGTATGCCCGAAGCGGCGTAGCCGGGGCGCGCCTTTTCCCGCCCTAGGCAGAGCCAAAACGGGTGATAACGGGGGTAGAGGAGGCGCCAAACAGGTCTAACATAGTCCGAGGGGCGCCTTTACCTACCCCGATTGATACCTTGGCAATGATTCCTTGGCTCAGTGAATACCCGGATCGTACTTCTGCTGGGGTGTTGCGGAACGGGTTTTCTTATGGTTTCCGCATCCCAGTGGGGGACTTTCAAGGTACAGCAAAATGTAAAAATCAGCTATCGGTCTTTCAGCATACGACCGTGGTACAGGATAAGATCAGGAAGGAGGTCACTCGAGGTCGAGTCGCCGGTCCGTTTAGTGTACCACCGGTTCCTAACTTTGTTTGTTCCCCTTTAGGTGTGGTCCCAAAGAAGGACCCGGGTGAGTTTCGGTTGATACATAATTTATCAGCCCCACGTGGTCTTTCCGTAAACGAAGCGATAGACCCGGAAGTGTGTTCGGTGCGGTACGCATCCTTCGATGAGGCCGTAGCCATTTTGAATCGCCTGGGGCCCGGGGCGCTGATGGCAAAATCTGATATCGAGTCAGCGTTCCGGTTGCTCCCGGTACATCCAGACGATCAGCGTCTCTTAGGTTTCATGTTTCAGGGTCATTATTACATGGATAGGTGTATGCCGATGGGGTGCTCTATATCTTGTGCCTATTTCGAAAAATTCAGTAGTTTTCTACAATGGGTCTTCACAAGGAAGACGGGTTTCCAAAATGTGATGCATTACCTTGATGATTTTTTGTTCCTGGGGGCAGCCGGGGATCCGGAATGTGGGCAGGCTTTGGCGCAGTTTTGTGTCTTGATGAACCAGTTTGGCGTGCCATTGGCACCAGGTAAGACTGTGGGGCCTTCCACTTGCCTCGAGTTTCTGGGGATCGAGTTAGACTCCGCGGAAGGTTGTTTTCGTTTGCCAGCTGACAAAGTGTCCAAGTTCAGGACATCCTTGCAAATGTGTATAAGTGGACCTAAGGTTAAGCTGCATCAATTACAGCAGTTAGTTGGCCAGTTGAATTTTGCCCTGAGGGTTATACCAATGGCCCGCCCCTTTTCCCGTTCGATTGCTCAAGCCATGGTCGGCCTGAAGGAGTGCCATCATCGCACAAGGCTCTCGGCAGAGGTCCGCCAGGACATGCGCATTTGGTTGGCATTTCTGGCGGATTTCAATGGTCGAGTCGTCTGGAACAAACCGGCCGTGTCCTCTGAGGAGCTGGGGCTGTGGACAGATTCGGCAGGGAGCATAGGTTTCGGTGCCATCTTCGGCACAAGATGGTCTGCACAAAAGTGGCCGACATGGTGGCATGACAGTGGACTGACAAGTAACATTGCTTTCCTGGAACTTTTCCCCATTTTAGTGGCCCTGAGAACTTGGCCCGAAGGGTTCAAAGATCACTCTGTGGTATTTTGGTCTGACAATATGACCGTGGTCGAGTGTATCAATAGTCAGGCAGCACGATGCAAATGGATTTTGAGACTGCTCAAGGAAATTGTTTTACTGTGTATGCAATTGAATGTGCTATTCAGAGCAAGACATGTCCCAGGGGTGATGAACCAGGCGGCTGATGCACTGTCTCGTTTTCGTATGCAGGCTTTCTGGGGTTTCCTTCCCACAGCGGACCCGGAGCCGGCACCCTTTCCCGAAGCTCTCTGGTCTCTCGGTGCCCCGAACTTCGTAACCTCGTGGGAGAGAGTTTAGCACCCAGGACGAGGAAGGCATATGAAGGGGCGTTCCGGTCCTATTTGGCCTTTTTGGGGACTGATAGAGAGGAGCTTTGGGGCCAGGAGGAGTGGGTGGTGAATTTTCTGATGTCCTTACATCTGGTCGGGAAATCGGTGGCCACGGCTCAGAGGCATCGGGCTGCCATTTCCTTTGTTGCTAGGGCTCATGGGATCCATGACCCAACAGCGTCTTTCGTCGTACAGAAAGCGCTACGGGGGTGGCAACGCCTTGAGGGTCGCAGAGTAGACGAGAGGCGCCCGATAGGTTTGGATAGGCTGGCCCAGTTATTATCCAGACTCCCTGCTACGTGTTCATCTCAGTTTGAGACAGTGTTATTCTGAGCCGCTTTTACGCTGGCATTCCATGGGGCTATGCGGGTAAGCGAATTAGTGGCGAGGAACAAGCAGGATGTGACAGGAGGATTGTGCCAGGAGCACGTCCAGATCAGAGGGGAGACGATGACGGTCTCATTTGTCAGGTCCAAGACCGATCAAAGTGGGATGGGTGACTGCGTAATCATACGCAGGATTCCCGGGTCCTCCATGTGCCCGGTAAGGTGTCTAGAAGATTATTTAGCACGAAGGGTGGCATCATGGGGGGGGACCTTGTTGAGACACGCTGACGCCACCCCACTGACAAAGTTTCAGTTTCAGCGGGTGCTTGCGATGTCGATTGCCGCTGCGGGCTTGAACCCGGGCGAGTTTGGGACCCATTCCTTTCGGATAGGGGCTGCTACAGAAGCTACAGCCAGGGGTCTGGATGTTGAACAAGTTAAACGAGTGGGGCGTTGGTCCTCCAATTGTTATAAAAGGTATGTGCGGTTGCACATGTTGTGAAGCTGTAACAATGTACTCACGCTTCTTGTTTTTGTTTGGTTTTCAGTTGCGCAAGCCTACGAGGCGGGGCGGACTTTGCAGTTGACCCAACACCGGGCCAGCGGTCAGACATCACCGGCTGTGAAAAAGGAGGTGTGGGTCGTGGGCCACTCATACGTGAGACGTGCCGCAGACGTATTCAAGGCAGGTGATATGATTCACGTAGCTGGGGAATACGGGTACAGTGTGTCCTTCTACGGAAGAGGCGGTCTCTGTATTGACCAGTTTCAATCATTTTTTGAGGGTTTGCTAGGGCGGACGAGGTCACCGCCGTCTGTAGTCATAGTACATCTTGGGGGTAATGATTTGGTCACCACTGGTAGACGACTTCTTCTTGAGGCGATGCTTTCCACTGTAAGTTGGTTAGCGAGGAGAGTTCCAGGGTGCACAATTGCATGGTCCCATATGATCCCACGAAAAGTGTGGCGGGGGGCTATTTCGGTTCCTGCTTTAAATCATTTTGTTAGACAGCTTAATAATAAAGTGAGTAGGTTGTTCCGTTCCAAGACACTGCATTCTATTTCACATGGGTGTATTAATGATGACAGTATGTATTTGGGGGATGGAGTGCATTTGTCTCGGGTGGGGAATGAGTTACTCATAGGAGACTTCTTAGCATGGCTAAAAACGTTACACCATGACCTTTAGGTAGGAGTGTTGTGGGGGGTCCGGATAGCCGGTCAACTATCCGGCCTGTGGCGGTAAGGTCATGATCGGTGAGCACTAATTGGAAGATCCCTATGAGTGGGCGTCACCCAGCACGGATGGGAGCGCTCGGGGGAGGTGGCCATTGGCCCCTCAATGGGGAGGCGGTCCCTTCTAAGGATGGGTCGCCGAAAGAAAAGGAAAGGCGGTCAAGGCCCCTTCCTGGGTAGGAGGGGTTACAGCCCCCTCTTGGGGAATTTCCCGGGGCCAGGACGTCTGCGACGGCAGATGTGGTAAGTTGTGTGGGGTTTGGGGGGGTCTACGCTACCTTCTAGATACCTCACACGAGTCCTCGTACGACCTCTAAGTGGCGTCGAGTTTTATTGGGGCCCCCGTCAAGTCAAGGGAAATTGGTAATTGCACTTGAGGTACGCCTCTGGGCCGCCCCTCACAAGTGAGGGCGATATTTCGGGGTTAGGGATCTTGACACCGGTTACGACCTTGCCGTTGGCCCTTAAACGTTAGGATGTACAATTTCAAAATTTCAAGTAAATGTTTTGTAGGATGTTAGTTCGGCTAGGAGAACCTTTGTATTAGAGAATCTGTTAAGGTTAGCCAAACATCGCAATGTGGTAATGAAATTGTACATAATATGAAACTGTTTATTTAATGTTTTAATTTTGTTTCATATTTTAATAAATACGGCCGGGAGGGTTACTCCCTCCCGTCTTCCAAAGACTTCAGAACTGTTTCCGGTTTCCCATCCTTGGGGATTGTGTTGAGAGGGGGTGGCGGGTATCTCAGCCATATGGAAAGGGGCGACCACTCGGTCCCCCCGAACGTATGGCGGAGTACCACGATCCCCCCGGGAAGCCATCTTGGGCGGGAGGCGAGTCTCGGCTGGTATGCCCGAAGCGGCGTAGCCGGGGCGCGCCTTTTCCCGCCCTAGAGTGGGTTGGCCTAGACACTGACGCGGCTGGCCGCGCCCTAGGGGCAGGCAGGGGCGGGTTTACGCCCGCCCTGAAGACGGATAAAAGGAGAAGCAAGATCCGAAGGCATCCTCTTGTTCCTGTGCTCTGAAGCTGCACCTCCTCGCTGCACGTGCGCTCGAGACGGAACGAAGAGCCAATTTTGACCCACCCACCAGCCCCTGAGGACAGCAAGTGGTTTTTGAATAAAGTTGATGGATAACGCTGATTTTCGTTTACAGGTTGTGGTATTATCGTGATGATTTTGAGTATGTAATAAAGAATGGTCAATTTGTGTTACGTTTTGCAAATAAAGAAATTCTGCTTTAGTGTTCATTGGTAAGCATGCTTTTAATAAAAGTGTAGTTGCTACTGTCTTTTTAGTTTAGTCATTTAGTTAGCATTGTCGTATTTATTTTGGTCGGGCGGTAAGGTCATGATCGGTGAGCACTAATTGGAAGATCCCTATGAGTGGGCGTCACCCAGCACGGATGGGAGCGCTCGGGGGAGGTGGCCATTGGCCCCTCAACGGGGAGGCGGTCCCTTCTAAGGATGGGTCGCCGAAAGAAAAGGAAAGGCGGTCAAGGCCCCTTCCTGGGTAGGAGGGGTTGCAGCCCCCTCCTGGGGAATTTCCCGGGGCCAGGACGTCTGCGACGGCAGATGTGGTAAGTTGTGTGGGGTTTGGGGGGGGTCTACGCTACCTTCTAGATACCTCACACGAGTCCTCGTTCGACCTCTAAGTGGCGTCGAGTTTTATTGGGGCCCCCGTCAAGTCAAGGGAAATTGGTAATTGCACTTGAGGTACGCCTCTGGGCCGCCCCTCACAAGTGAGGGCGATATTTCGGGGTTAGGGATCTTGACACCGGTTACGACCTTGCCGTTGGCCCTTAAACGTTAGGATGTACAATTTCAAAATTTCAAGTAAATGTTTTGTAGGATGTTAGTTCGGCTAGGAGAACCTTTGTATTAGAGAATCTGTTAAGGTTAGCCAAACATCGCAATGTGGTAATGAAATTGTACATAATATGAAACTGTTTATTTAATGTTTTAATTTTGTTTCATATTTTAATAAATACGGCCGGGAGGGTTACTCCCTCCCGTCTTCCAAAGACTTCAGAACTGTTTCCGGTTTCCCATCCTTGGGGATTGTGTTGAGAGGGGGTGGCGGGTATCTCAGCCATATTACTTACATATCAACAAATCATAAATGATGAGATTGAACAAGAAAATACTATTGCAGCTGAAATAGCTAAAGACAGTACTGAAGATTGTCAAAATTCTGGTCCCCATGGTCAAGATCAACTGAGACAGCCGATTATTAAAAATGAAGCAGCAATCGCCATGAATGAGGTAGAAACTGCAATGCAACAAGCACACCAGGATATTATTGAGTTGGAAAAATTAGAACATCAACTCAATATTGAACAGAAATAAATATATCTACAAGTACAAGAACAGATACAACATGGTTTGCTACATGAAGAAAAAGAATGCCAATGCTTACCATTTAAACCTATTCTAATGTACATCAGTGGTCAAATTGGAACAGGAAACTTTATTTTAATAAAACTTTTTGTTGACCAGTTCTCTACAGAAAACTGCAGATTCACATTTATCTTGTGTTGTAACAGCTCCAACTGGAATAGCAGCACACAATATTAAAGGGATTACTTTACATAGACTACTTATGCTACCAGTTGAACATGATAATAAATTCGATATAGCAGAAGCTGTCTGGGGAAACTTGTTATGAAGTGTCAAGAGTACTGAAAAAATGAAAATTGTAATAATTGATGAAGTGAGCATGGTCTCAAACCTAATGCTTCCCTTTGTACACTTGATAATGCAACAGGTTTTAAAACCAGAATACGATATTCTGTTTGGAGGACAACATGTAATTGTATTTGGAGATCTACTACAGCTAACTCCTATAAAAGGAGAAACAGTTTTTTTTTTAAACTTGCTCATGAGACACTAGAAAATCTTTGGGAAGTTTTGAAAATATGAACATTTGGTTGAATTTAGAAAATAAACAACTTACAAAGAATATGCGACAAGCAACTGATGAAGATTATGGAAACATTCTTTAAGATATAAGAATTGGTGTCTTCACAAAGCAGGGCAAAGACGCTTTGGAAAGTTAGCTAGTAAAAAACTTGTTTACAACTGAAAACACAGCAGCTGAAATAATGTACAAAAAGATTGGAAAAAACAAGTCTGTACTTTGCCTAATGCCTACACTTGAAGAGTGTTCTACATTCAGTCAAGAGCTTTAAAAACTGGAAAAAGAATAAATAGTTGAATTTCAAGATATTGATGAAACTGAACACCAGGGAGTGACTATTATTCTTGCAGAGAAACTAGAAAATAAATTGTAATCTTTGAAAAAGTCTGCTGTATCTGAAAATGCAGAAAAAGTTTTAAATTCATGTATAAACTGTCAGGTAATTTTACGGCATCATCTGAATGTAGAAGTTGGTTTAGTAAATGGTGAAATAGGAAAAGTTGTTGATTTTGTAAAATTTCAGAAGAGAGATGGAATAGAATTTTATAAAATAAAATTTGATCAGATTGAAGAGGTGAAACAGATTGGACATTGTGTTGCTTGTTTGTTACTTGTGAAAGATTTGTATGTTCACAGAAAACAGTTTCCTCTGTCTTTAGCATATGCAGTAACTATTCATATACGTTAAGGTTTAATATAGATAATGCTTTAGTAAATATTGGAAGTACAGTGCTCAAAGGGGGAATGACATACGTTGCATTATCTTGAGTAAGAACATTGGATGGTTTATGTTTGATAGATCTTGATAAGAAAAAAGGTTAGTGCTAATTTAAATTGTGTAAAAGAGTATAATCGGATAAGAAGACTTTATGCTCCAGATTTAGGTGAATATCCAATATAGGAGACATGTGCAGTGTATGGAAAACGGAAATATGTGAAAGATTCAAGTGAGGTTGCAAAGTGTAAAACATTTAAAAAGAAAGTTGAAGGTGTAAAGAAATAGAAAATAGAAACTGTGATGATGTTGTAGGATGGCAGTTAGAAAATAGTTCAGGTATCAACTGTTATGCTAATGTAATTCTGAATGTTGTGTTTTATCTAAAAGATCTTCATCATAAAATCATGGGGAACTGTGAAAAATAGATTCTGTTCTGCGCTACATTATGTATTTTAACAGTTGGTAACTGACAGAAGTAAAATCCATACTGCTTCTGGTATTTGCCGTCTTTTGGAAATATGTAGTGGTTCTTTGACCTTTACTCTAAATACACAACAAGATGCACAAGAATTTCTGATGCTTATGCTTGGAGTATTAGAAGATGAAGGAATACAGATTGAAAACTTATTTGGACTAGGTTACAAATGGGATCATAAATGTGAACAGTGTTTATTTACTTCCAGCACTGCAATAGACACAGAACGATTCATATACTTAACCATACTAGACTGCCAATCAGTACCTTTTAACAAATTAGTAAAAGCAGCCAATCATGATATGAAATGTTCGTGTTGTAAATCAGAGATGTTGTCTACATTACATATAGAAAAGTATGGAAAATATCTTATTTTAATGCTACAACGTTGTAGACCAGTTGGCAGAAATGTGGAGAGCAAAATCAAAAATGTTGTTGGTAGTCAAATATCTATTTGTGGACGAACTTTTACAACAGTGGCTATTATTTTCCATGCAGGCCGTACTACCACTTCTGGACAATATACTGTGTATTTAAAGTGTAATAAAGGATGGACACATTGTAATGATGCCCACTTGGAATTCAAACCTAGATTTGCTTATGAATTACCAAATTCATATTTGATATTTCTCCAGCAAAAGATTTGAGTACATCATTCGGCCTTTTGGGAAGATCTGAGCTCAAATTAATGAATTCATGTTGGATATTTTGGAAGCCAAAAATTCAAAAGCATCATTCGGCCTAGTGGGAAGATGTCAACAGGAAGTAGACATCACTGCAAACAATTTTAAGTTATTATAATTATTGTTTAGATTATTATCTGTAGTAACTGTTATTTGATTAAAAAAATTAAGATGTAAAGAAAATAGTTGATATATTCTGTATTTCCCGCCCTAGGCAGAGCCAAAACGGGTGATAACGGGGGTAGAGGAGGCGCCAAACAGGTCTAACATAGTCCGAGGGGCGCCTTTACCTACCCCGATTGATACCTTGGCAATGATTCCTTGGCTCAGTGAATACCCGGATCGTACTTCTGCTGGGGTGTTGCGGAACGGGTTTTCTTATGGTTTCCGCATCCCAGTGGGGGACTTTCAAGGTACAGCGAAATGTAAAAATCAGCTATCGGTCTTTCAGCATACGACCGTGGTACAGGATAAGATCAGGAAGGAGGTCACTCGAGGTCGAGTCGCCGGTCCGTTTAGTGTACCACCGGTTCCTAACTTTGTTTGTTCCCCTTTAGGTGTGGTCCCAAAGAAGGACCCGGGTGAGTTTCGGTTGATACATAATTTATCAGCCCCACGTGGTCTTTCCGTAAACGAAGCGATAGACCCGGAAGTGTGTTCGGTGCGGTACGCATCCTTCGATGAGGCCGTAGCCATTTTGAATCGCCTGGGGCCCGGGGCGCTGATGGCAAAATCTGATATCGAGTCAGCGTTCCGGTTGCTCCCGGTACATCCAGACGATCAGCGTCTCTTAGGTTTCATGTTTCAGGGTCATTATTACATGGATAGGTGTATGCCGATGGGGTGCTCTATATCTTGTGCCTATTTCGAAAAATTCAGTAGTTTTCTACAATGGGTCTTCACAAGGAAGACGGGTTTCCAAAATGTGATGCATTACCTTGATGATTTTTTGTTCCTGGGGGCAGCCGGGGATCCGGAATGTGGGCAGGCTTTGGCGCAGTTTTGTGTCTTGATGAACCAGTTTGGCGTGCCATTGGCACCAGGTAAGACTGTGGGGCCTTCCACTTGCCTCGAGTTTCTGGGGATCGAGTTAGACTCCGCGGAAGGTTGTTTTCGTTTGCCAGCTGACAAAGTGTCCAAGTTCAGGACATCCTTGCAAATGTGTATAAGTGGACCTAAGGTTAAGCTGCATCAATTACAGCAGTTAGTTGGCCAGTTGAATTTTGCCCTGAGGGTTATACCAATGGCCCGCCCCTTTTCCCGTTCGATTGCTCAAGCCATGGTCGGCCTGAAGGAGTGCCATCATCGCACAAGGCTCTCGGCAGAGGTCCGCCAGGACATGCGCATTTGGTTGGCATTTCTGGCGGATTTCAATGGTCGAGTCGTCTGGAACAAACCGGCCGTGTCCTCTGAGGAGCTGGGGCTGTGGACAGATTCGGCAGGGAGCATAGGTTTCGGTGCCATCTTCGGCACAAGATGGTCTGCACAAAAGTGGCCGACATGGTGGCATGACAGTGGACTGACAAGTAACATTGCTTTCCTGGAACTTTTCCCCATTTTAGTGGCCCTGAGAACTTGGCCCGAAGGGTTCAAAGATCACTCTGTGGTATTTTGGTCTGACAATATGACCGTGGTCGAGTGTATCAATAGTCAGGCAGCACGATGCAAATGGATTTTGAGACTGCTCAAGGAAATTGTTTTACTGTGTATGCAATTGAATGTGCTATTCAGAGCAAGACATGTCCCAGGGGTGATGAACCAGGCGGCTGATGCACTGTCTCGTTTTCGTATGCAGGCTTTCTGGGGTTTCCTTCCCACAGCGGACCCGGAGCCGGCACCCTTTCCCGAAGCTCTCTGGTCTCTCGGTGCCCCGAACTTCGTAACCTCGTGGGAGAGAGTTTAGCACCCAGGACGAGGAAGGCATATGAAGGGGCGTTCCGGTCCTATTTGGCCTTTTTGGGGACTGATAGAGAGGAGCTTTGGGGCCAGGAGGAGTGGGTGGTGAATTTTCTGATGTCCTTACATCTGGTCGGGAAATCGGTGGCCACGGCTCAGAGGCATCGGGCTGCCATTTCCTTTGTTGCTAGGGCTCATGGGATCCATGACCCAACAGCGTCTTTCGTCGTACAGAAAGCGCTACGGGCGTGGCAACGCCTTGAGGGTCGCAGAGTAGACGAGAGGCGCCCGATAGGTTTGGATAGGCTGGCCCAGTTATTATCCAGACTCCCTGCTACGTGTTCATCTCAGTTTGAGACAGTGTTATTCCGAGCCGCTTTTACGCTGGCATTCCATGGGGCTATGCGGGTAAGCGAATTAGTGGCGAGGAACAAGCAGGATGTGACAGGAGGATTGTGCCAGGAGCACGTCCAGATCAGAGGGGAGACGATGACGGTCTCATTTGTCAGGTCCAAGACCGATCAAAGTGGGATGGGTGACTGCGTAATCATACGCAGGATTCCCGGGTCCTCCATGTGCCCGGTAAGGTGTCTAGAAGATTATTTAGCACGAAGGGTGGCATCATGGGGGGGGACCTTGTTGAGACACGCTGACGCCACCCCACTGACAAAGTTTCAGTTTCAGCGGGTGCTTGCGATGTCGATTGCCGCTGCGGGCTTGAACCCGGGCGAGTTTGGGACCCATTCCTTTCGGATAGGGGCTGCTACAGAAGCTACAGCCAGGGGTCTGGATGTTGAACAAGTTAAACGAGTGGGGCGTTGGTCCTCCAATTGTTATAAAAGGTATGTGCGGTTGCACATGTTGTGAAGCTGTAACAATGTACTCACGCTTCTTGTTTTTGTTTGGTTTTCAGTTGCGCAAGCCTACGAGGCGGGGCGGACTTTGCAGTTGACCCAACACCGGGCCAGCGGTCAGACATCACCGGCTGTGAAAAAGGAGGTGTGGGTCGTGGGCCACTCATACGTGAGACGTGCCGCAGACGTATTCAAGGCAGGTGATATGATTCACGTAGCTGGGGAATACGGGTACAGTGTGTCCTTCTACGGAAGAGGCGGTCTCTGTATTGACCAGTTTCAATCATTTTTTGAGGGTTTGCTAGGGCGGACGAGGTCACCGCCGTCTGTAGTCATAGTACATCTTGGGGGTAATGATTTGGTCACCACTGGTAGACGACTTCTTCTTGAGGCGATGCTTTCCACTGTAAGTTGGTTAGCGAGGAGAGTTCCAGGGTGCACAATTGCATGGTCCCATATGATCCCACGAAAAGTGTGGCGGGGGGCTATTTCGGTTCCTGCTTTAAATCATTCTGTTAGAAAGCTTAATAATAAAGTGAGTAGGTTGTTCCGTTCCAAGACACTGCATTCTATTTCACATGGGTGTATTAATGATGACAGTATGTATTTGGGGGATGGAGTGCATTTGTCTCGGGTGGGGAATGAGTTACTCATAGGAGACTTCTTAGCATGGCTAAAAACGTTACACCATGACCTTTAGGTAGGAGTGTTGTGGGGGGTCCGGATAGCCGGTCAACTATCCGGCCTGTGGCGGTAAGGTCATGATCGGTGAGCACTAATTGGAAGATCCCTATGAGTGGGCGTCACCCAGCACGGATGGGAGCGCTCGGGGGAGGTGGCCATTGGCCCCTCAATGGGGAGGCGGTCCCTTCTAAGGATGGGTCGCCGAAAGAAAAGGAAAGGCGGTCAAGGCCCCTTCCTGGGTAGGAGGGGTTACAGCCCCCTCTTGGGGAATTTCCCGGGGCCAGGACGTCTGCGACGGCAGATGTGGTAAGTTGTGTGGGGTTTGGGGGGGTCTACGCTACCTTCTAGATACCTCACACGAGTCCTCGTACGACCTCTAAGTGGCGTCGAGTTTTATTGGGGCCCCCGTCAAGTCAAGGGAAATTGGTAATTGCACTTGAGGTACGCCTCTGGGCCGCCCCTCACAAGTGAGGGCGATATTTCGGGGTTAGGGATCTTGACACCGGTTACGACCTTGCCGTTGGCCCTTAAACGTTAGGATGTACAATTTCAAAATTTCAAGTAAATGTTTTGTAGGATGTTAGTTCGGCTAGGAGAACCTTTGTATTAGAGAATCTGTTAAGGTTAGCCAAACATCGCAATGTGGTAATGAAATTGTACATAATATGAAACTGTTTATTTAATGTTTTAATTTTGTTTCATATTTTAATAAATACGGCCGGGAGGGTTACTCCCTCCCGTCTTCCAAAGACTTCAGAACTGTTTCCGGTTTCCCATCCTTGGGGATTGTGTTGAGAGGGGGTGGCGGGTGTCTCAGCCATATGGAAAGGGGCGACCACTCGGTCCCCCCGAACGTATGGCGGAGTACCACGATCCCCCCGGGAAGCCATCTTGGGCGGGAGGCGAGTCTCGGCTGGTATGCCCGAAGCGGCGTAGCCGGGGCGCGCCTTTTCCCGCCCTAGAGTGGGTTGGCCTAGACACTGACGCGGCTGGCCGCGCCCTAGGGGCAGGCAGGGGCGGGTTTACGCCCGCCCTGAAGACGGATAAAAGGAGAAGCAAGATCCGAAGGCATCCTCTTGTTCCTGTGCTCTGAAGCTGCACCTCCTCGCTGCACGTGAGCTCGAGACGGAACGAAGAGCCAATTTTGACCCACCCACCAGCCCCTGAGGACAGCAAGTGGTTTTTGAATAAAGTTGATGGATAACGCTGATTTTCGTTTACAGGTTGTGGTATTATCGTGATGATTTTGAGTATGTAATAAAGAATGGTCAATTTGTGTTACGTTTTGCAAATAAAGAAATTCTGCTTTAGTGTTCATTGGTAAGCATGCTTTTAATAAAAGTGTAGTTGCTACTGTCTTTTTAGTTTAGTCATTTAGTTAGCATTGTCGTATTTATTTTGGTCGGGCGGTAAGGTCATGATCGGTGAGCACTAATTGGAAGATCCCTATGAGTGGGCGTCACCCAGCACGGATGGGAGCGCTCGGGGGAGGTGGCCATTGGCCCCTCAACGGGGAGGCGGTCCCTTCTAAGGATGGGTCGCCGAAAGAAAAGGAAAGGCGGTCAAGGCCCCTTCCTGGGTAGGAGGGGTTACAGCCCCCTCCTGGGGAATTTCCCGGGGCCAGGACGTCTGCGACGGCAGATGTGGTAAGTTGTGTGGGGTTTGGGGGGGTCTACGCTACCTTCTAGATACCTCACACGAGTCCTCGTACGACCTCTAAGTGGCGTCGAGTTTTATTGGGGCCCCCGTCAAGTCAAGGGAAATTGGTAATTGCACTTGAGGTACGCCTCTGGGCCGCCCCTCACAAGTGAGGGCGATATTTCGGGGTTAGGGATCTTGACACCGGTTACGACCTTGCCGTTGGCCCTTAAACGTTAGGATGTACAATTTCAAAATTTCAAGTAAATGTTTTGTAGGATGTTAGTTCGGCTAGGAGAACCTTTGTATTAGAGAATCTGTTAAGGTTAGCCAAACATCGCAATGTGGTAATGAAATTGTACATAATATCAAACTGTTTATTTAATGTTTTAATTTTGTTTCATATTTTAATAAATACGGCCGGGAGGGTTACTCCCTCCCGTCTTCCAAAGACTTCAGAACTGTTTCCGGTTTCCCATCCTTGGGGATTGTGTTGAGAGGGGGTGGCGGGTATCTCAGCCATATTACTTACATATCAACAAATCATAAATGATGAGATTGAACAAGAAAATACTATTGCAGCTGAAATAGCTAAAGACAGTACTGAAGATTGTCAAAATTCTGGTCCCCATGGTCAAGATCAACTGAGACAGCCGATTATTAAAAATGAAGCAGCAATCGCCATGAATGAGGTAGAAACTGCAATGCAACAAGCACACCAGGATATTATTGAGTTGGAAAAATTAGAACATCAACTCAATATTGAACAGAAATAAATATATCTACAAGTACAAGAACAGATACAACATGGTTTGCTACATGAAGAAAAAGAATGCCAATGCTTACCATTTAAACCTATTCTAATGTACATCAGTGGTCAAATTGGAACAGGAAACTTTATTTTAATAAAACTTTTTGTTGACCAGTTCTCTACAGAAAACTGCAGATTCACATTTATCTTGTGTTGTAACAGCTCCAACTGGAATAGCAGCACACAATATTAAAGGGATTACTTTACATAGACTACTTATGCTACCAGTTGAACATGATAATAAATTCGATATAGCAGAAGCTGTCTGGGGAAACTTGTTATGAAGTGTCAAGAGTACTGAAAAAATGAAAATTGTAATAATTGATGAAGTGAGCATGGTCTCAAACCTAATGCTTCCCTTTGTACACTTGATAATGCAACAGGTTTTAAAACCAGAATACGATATTCTGTTTGGAGGACAACATGTAATTGTATTTGGAGATCTACTACAGCTAACTCCTATAAAAGGAGAAACAGTTTTTTTTTTAAACTTGCTCATGAGACACTAGAAAATCTTTGGGAAGTTTTGAAAATATGAACATTTGGTTGAATTTAGAAAATAAACAACTTACAAAGAATATGCGACAAGCAACTGATGAAGATTATGGAAACATTCTTTAAGATATAAGAATTGGTGTCTTCACAAAGCAGGGCAAAGACGCTTTGGAAAGTTAGCTAGTAAAAAACTTGTTTACAACTGAAAACACAGCAGCTGAAATAATGTACAAAAAGATTGGAAAAAACAAGTCTGTACTTTGCCTAATGCCTACACTTGAAGAGTGTTCTACATTCAGTCAAGAGCTTTAAAAACTGGAAAAAGAATAAATAGTTGAATTTCAAGATATTGATGAAACTGAACACCAGGGAGTGACTATTATTCTTGCAGAGAAACTAGAAAATAAATTGTAATCTTTGAAAAAGTCTGCTGTATCTGAAAATGCAGAAAAAGTTTTAAATTCATGTATAAACTGTCAGGTAATTTTACGGTATCATCTGAATGTAGAAGTTGGTTTAGTAAATGGTGAAATAGGAAAAGTTGTTGATTTTGTAAAATTTCAGAAGAGAGATGGAATAGAATTTTATAAAATAAAATTTGATCAGATTGAAGAGGTGAAACAGATTGGACATTGTGTTGCTTGTTTGTTACTTGTGAAAGATTTGTATGTTCACAGAAAACAGTTTCCTCTGTCTTTAGCATATGCAGTAACTATTCATATACGTTAAGGTTTAATATAGATAATGCTTTAGTAAATATTGGAAGTACAGTGCTCAAAGGGGGAATGACATACGTTGCATTATCTTGAGTAAGAACATTGGATGGTTTATGTTTGATAGATCTTGATAAGAAAAAAGGTTAGTGCTAATTTAAATTGTGTAAAAGAGTATAATCGGATAAGAAGACTTTATGCTCCAGATTTAGGTGAATATCCAATATAGGAGACATGTGCAGTGTATGGAAAACGGAAATATGTGAAAGATTCAAGTGAGGTTGCAAAGTGTAAAACATTTAAAAAGAAAGTTGAAGGTGTAAAGAAATAGAAAATAGAAACTGTGATGATGTTGTAGGATGGCAGTTAGAAAATAGTTCAGGTATCAACTGTTATGCTAATGTAATTCTGAATGTTGTGTTTTATCTAAAAGATCTTCATCATAAAATCATGGGGAACTGTGAAAAATAGATTCTGTTCTGCGCTACATTATGTATTTTAACAGTTGGTAACTGACAGAAGTAAAATCCATACTGCTTCTGGTATTTGCCGTCTTTTGGAAATATGTAGTGGTTCTTTGACCTTTACTCTAAATACACAACAAGATGCACAAGAATTTCTGATGCTTATGCTTGGAGTATTAGAAGATGAAGGAATACAGATTGAAAACTTATTTGGACTAGGTTACAAATGGGATCATAAATGTGAACAGTGTTTATTTACTTCCAGCACTGCAATAGACACAGAACGATTCATATACTTAACCATACTAGACTGCCAATCAGTACCTTTTAACAAATTAGTAAAAGCAGCCAATCATGATATGAAATGTTCGTGTTGTAAATCAGAGATGTTGTCTACATTACATATAGAAAAGTATGGAAAATATCTTATTTTAATGCTACAACGTTGTAGACCAGTTGGCAGAAATGTGGAGAGCAAAATCAAAAATGTTGTTGGTAGTCAAATATCTATTTGTGGACGAACTTTTACAACAGTGGCTATTATTTTCCATGCAGGCCGTACTACCACTTCTGGACAATACACTGTGTATTTAAAGTGTAATAAAGGATGGACACATTGTAATGATGCCCACTTGGAATTCAAACCTAGATTTGCTTATGAATTACCAAATTCATATTTGATATTTCTCCAGCAAAAGATTTGAGTACATCATTCGGCCTTTTGGGAAGATCTGAGCTCAAATTAATGAATTCATGTTGGATATTTTGGAAGCCAAAAATTCAAAAGCATCATTCGGCCTAGTGGGAAGATGTCAACAGGAAGTAGACATCACTGCAAACAATTTTAAGTTATTATAATTATTGTTTAGATTATTATCTGTAGTAACTGTTATTTGATTAAAAAAATTAAGATGTAAAGAAAATAGTTGATATATTCTGTATATCGTACCAGATGTAAATGAGAGTGCAGATTTTGGAAATGTCTGAGATAAATAATTGATGTAGTGTGGAAAATGGATGTAATAAAGAAACTGGAGTTAGGAAACACATACCCACAGGTATTCTAAATAATGCACTACCCAAGAAAAAAAATTCTACAATCTAGTTGATTGTTTTTTCCCCGCTGTTCCATGATGATACTACTGGAATCTGAGAACAGCAAAAAAATGAAAACTGAAAATGTTACTTAATTCTAAATTTATGGTTTCACTTAATAATGTAATAGTATTGTTGTTCAAACACATTACATTACTAAACAATTTTTGTTCCACTCTTTACAGTAGGTTGTTGTGAAAGTTGAAAATATTTTTAATTCTGTTCAGTAGATTAGTATTCTAAAATAGTTCAAAAGACTCATGTTTGCAAATCACCCAAAAAGGTAAGAGACATAGTATAATATGTGTGTTATTCTGAGACAATGTTTTAAGTTTATTTAAATATTATTCTTTTAATAAAAAAATATTCTTTATGCTTCATAACATTTTAAAACGTTCGTGTTCTGATGTTATGAGCCAGTTGGCCATTTTTTTACTCATAGACTATATATGCTGTTACCTAATCTCCCTCCCTCCCAATTCAGGAAGAACGCTGGTCACTGCTTTTGTGATGTCCTTGCTGGACTATTGTAATGGGCTCTTTATTAACACGCAACAAAAAGTCATTCAAAAACTGCAATTAGCGCAGAATGCTGCAGCCAGAATGCTGTCAGGTACCTCGAAATTTAAACCTATTGCTCATGTAATTAAAACCTACCGTTGGCTTGCGGTGAAGAACCAAATAAAGTTTAAGGCACTGTGAATTGCCTACAAAGCTCTCAGAATCTAGGACCACACTTTCTCCTAAACTCTTTAGCCTTTCATGCCCCCAACAGGCCACTACGCTCTTCCAACGCATACCTGCTGTCAGTGCCAAGGACCAAAACTGCCTCCTGGGGCGATCGACGTTTTGTTGTCTCCACAGCAAAGCTATGGAATTCCCTCAATCTGGAGATCAGATCCTGCTAAACACTGGTGGCTTTCAGAAGAAAAAGAAAAACCTGGTTATTTAATCAATAACTTCTCCCTCCACTGTCACATCCACTGTCACGTCTGTGTAGCACAACTGTAGCATTAATGGGATGACTAAGGCCTTATCATATTATTTTCCCTTTCACAGAGGCAAAATCAATGCAATTATGCTACCATGCAAATACTATGCATAGAGTTATGTAATCACCAACACTATCCATGTACTCATGTAATCACCTAGGCATTACTCTTGTAGCTATGATGTGACTGAGGCACTACCAAGGCTGTAATACAATCAACTAGGCACTAGTCTTGCACTGAACCATTTACTCAGGCATTACCCATGGAGTAATGTATTCACTCTGGCTTTGCAGACATTTCGGCTAAGGTCACAACTATGCATACAATTATAGATCCATAGTAAATTAGGACTGACGTATGAAACTATCTCAGTGCCCATAACCTATGGAGTAACTTGCTATACTGTGTCTTTTGCTCTGTTACATAGAAATAAGTGATTAGATATTCCAGAATAGAACGTGCCACATTTCGTAGGAATTGTGGTACAAGACATATTCTTTTACTTTGACTGTTGTACTTCTAATATCTCACACTGACCAAAAACATTTTAAAATATTTATTTTAATTAATGTGGCATAACATGCAGTATATATGCCAAAACATGAAAAACATTTATGAAACACATATTATCAGTCTAGTAGTTAGTGCATATCTTAATGAAGGTAATTGTGAACATAAAAAGTGATAGTAGAATAGAGTACACTGCTTAATCTTCCTCTCATAGGTAAAAATAAGTGTTATTAGATAATAGAAGATATCTGGGATTTGTCTACAGACAACATACCTTTGCATATAGATGGTAAATCAAAATTATCGCTGCTGTTTCACTGTTGCCCCTTAAACATTCCTCCAAGTGTGTATTCCACCTATTGCTTTAGTGCAATTGTATCACAGTATGGGTGCTAAGAACAAGTGCATTTGTGCATTTTTTACAGATACTACTGCGTCAGTAGAGGACAATAATAAGGGATATTGTTTATCGACGTTGCCCATATTGTTGAATTTAAAGACCCAGAACTGCGGAGAACAAACTCCAGACAGTTCTCATGTGAAAAGTACAAACAAGGTATTCTGGAAAAATAAAGAGTTGTGTTATCGTGCACAAAAGCTGGATAATGGCTGCAGGGTTGATGGTAATTTAGTGACGTTGATACAATGTTCAGCGGCCAGGTTGCACCGTCCCCCTTGGCAAACTCTGTAGTACCCAAGCAAATACAACACAAAGAACAGCAGAGCCAAAGCGAATGTGTGAAGCCGTATTTGTAAAAATAGGGAGCATCTGAAAGTTTGCAACCAATGAAAAAAAAAGGAAATGAGTTAAAAGGGAAAAAAGTGTTCTGAAGTGTAGAAATAACAGGCCATAAATTCAGTTTTCCATGTGCAGTAAAGTTGAAGCAATAGTGCTTTTAGTTAGTGTATGTTATTGAAGTCTGATTTCAAAGTGGGAAAGGAAAGCCATGGGAAACTATGTACAATCTCATGTGGAGGAGGACAACGGACATTGCTGCAACATGTAATAGGTTGAGAAAGAGTTCCTTTATATGTGATGCCTCTTTGTAAGCCACAGCGGTTGTGTTTACTTTGGATGAGATAAGTCGCATTAAAAAAAAATTCGCGTGATAATACTAACATGCAGTGGATTTTTTTTCATTAAACACTAGAAATTATTGGACGATAGTTAAAAATCTCAGTGCACTTTAATTTGTTTAAAAAAAGTAAAGAATGTTGTATGGAACAATCTCTGTCTTTCACTGCGAGGAAACCTTATATATCTTCACTGTCACAGCGAAATGCAAAAGCAATTAATAAAAATCTTAAATAAAAGTTTTTTCAAGGGACTTGAATATAGCAATAGGGTAATTTTGGTGCAATGGAGCATGCAGTACCTATACACACATCTAAACAATCGCACATTACAACACGATCATGGAATCAGCTAGGTAGTACTGTTACAGTCAATTATTCTCTCATGCATTATCCATTCCCTTTATCAGGTACTACCCATGCGCTTATACAATGACCGAGCATTGACTTGTAATGTTATTGTTTTGCTGAGGCAGCACTGAGGAGTTTTACTGGGCTGGGTCCCACTAGTGTTGAGCACCCGCAGGTTTTTAAAGGGGGCCTCCAAATGGATCTGTATTGGTATCTGTTCTCTGCCCTGGCAGAGGCGGTGCATTTCTTCTTCAGTGAAGTGACAGCAGGTACATTGATGTGCATGTACTCACACTACTCTCTTCTGACTAGTATAGCATGGTATTATTCCTGTATGAGTGTTGTACAGGAAAAATAATCCTTTAACCAGAGTAATTTACTGTCTGCATTTCCCTTTTGTTAGTACCACCGACATTCTCCTGCTGTTACCAGGGCTTTAAGTCATAGATCCCTTAATATACATGTTTCAGGGAGGTTGTTGTTATGAATTAGCATTTGAAAAACCTTGGAAATTCACTGAAAAAAACACAGGTTTCAGGGACTTTATAGTTAGAACTTAGCATTTAAAAAGATACGTATTAGCATCCCACAGGACAACATTTCCTCCCTTATCTGATGGTTTAACACCTTAACTGCGGCCGCTATTTTGCAGCAGTGCTTCGGTTACGCGGAGTGGGCGGGGCCGCGTCAGCTGTTGGACGTTCGCAGCACCAGGGAGGTAGTGCTCGTGGTGGCCAACGACCAACGGCAGCAGGGAAGGGGTTCATGACCACACCCGATCCTCTCTCAGACTGCTCAGTGCATCCCTCTGGGTTCTGTTCAGGTTGTTGGCAATTGTCAGTTGTATTATGTCCGATCTTTATGAGATCCCTTGAAACCCCCTTGTGGAATGTGTCTATCATGTCATGTAGGGAAATTGGATTACATAAAGACTTAGGTTTGAAAGGAGTAGTGGTTGCTCTGCCAAGTTCTAGATCAAAAGATTCAAGAAAGTCCCTCTCTGTGGACCAGTTGGTTAAGCCTCCGTCTAGTTCCACTAATGCCAACAGACTCCTGATATCACCCAATTGCCAATCCTCTGACAGGGTGTCATGAGCAGAGACTAGTGCAGAACCAGCAGTCTCTCAGACTTTCTTAGGTTTTGAAGAAACACTTTCTTAAGCTTTAGTTTGTACATGAATATAAAAATGTCAGTTCTGCAGTAGTCCAGGTTCGTTGTGGGACAAAAAGTAAGACCAAGTTCTAGGAGCAATTTCTCTTGTGGGGTCAAGCAATGTGAGGAGAGGTTAACCAAGGTAAAATTCACACCCTTCATTTCCTCTTTGTTTGCCATGTCGTCCTACCATGCAGCATGTTGTCTTTTGCTGTCTTAACCTCCTCTTCTTGTACTTTCCCTCTTCCATTGGTTCCTCCTCTTCCTCCTTTACCCCTGGGTGGTCTTCTCCCCCCGTCTGGTTTCTTTGTAAAAAAACAGTACTGATCCAATGATATAAATGAGAAAGATTCCCTGCATCTAGCCATGCTTTGATCTTCCAAATCTGATGAGTAGTTGTCTGAGCCTGACTCCGAACTGACTACCTGCTTGTATTGGGGAACAGCATCATCAAACCTGCGGCCAATGATCAAATCCTCCCCTGAGCATAGTAATTTTTATCTCGCAAAAACATGTGCTTTTTCTTCTGCTTGATCTCCTCCTTGTACTTTGTCAGCCAATCATTGTGTCAAAAACTCCTTGATTTACTATTGTTCTGGATGTTTCACCAGATTAGCTTTCAGTTGGCAATTTCTTCAACTACTTGTTCAGGCTCCATGGCCGCGTATTTTGGCAAAAGCCCCATCATATTCTTGCATGTGCCTGCCATTTACCCTGACCACTCTTCAAAGAGTTTAGGATTGGGATTCTGGTATGTGGGGGTAATCAAAATCCTGAGGCCCCTAGGGACCATCCCCACCTCTTTATAGTTTTCTAGGTACATTATCTCCCAACATCTGTTTATTTCTTTCTTCATGAGTTTTTAATAGTGGTAGAGTTGCTGTTTTACATTTTTAATGGATTCAGTGCTACCTTGTGTCTGCGTCTGCTCGTTGAAGAGGTTTCTGGCTACCTCCGATAAGTTATGCTTACATTTGTTCATTTCTATATTACTAGATCTCCTGGTCAGAGGTGCATACCATCTTCAATAGCCTGGGGCTAATGTCTCCCGAGCACATACAACTTCCAAAAGGAAACTGCTGACACACTCCACCAGCCGTTTAATTGCAGTGTGGCTCCCATGCCAGGACCCGAAGAAATGCAATGGCTACAATCCAATAGAGACAAACAACAGAGGGGCACAGACTGAGTGCTCACGTCCTCTGATGCATCCACGGAAAGTCACTCACCCTCTGTGTCCTTCAAAACCACCCGTCAGCATGTAACCTTTATGTTTATAGCTGTGCCTTCTCTCCCGTTCTCCTGTGAGTCCATCAATGGCACTGTACTGGTGGGGTGGGCCAGGAAGTTAGATTCTTTCACAGAAGTTCCTGCAGGGAATCCTGTTCACATCCACCTCGTGGCAAGGGTGCAGGATAGCATGTGCAAGTCATGCTCACAATTGAAAGAAGGCAAATCATGTTAGTTTAGAAGAAAATGAAATCCACACACAGCGTGTCAGTTTCCAATTATTTAATGACAATGCATTTCAACCTAGAGGGTCTTCTTCAAGGCCTATGTTTACAGAATTGTGCTAAATTTCTCTTAAAAACAAAATCAGTTGATAAACATAGAAAAAATACATATCCAAGTGATTTAAAAGAACCGTGGCAGGGGAATATGCACAACTGCTCAATCGCAGTGGCTCTCACTGTTGTGGTCACATAATTATGTTGTGTTTTACTCAATTCTGCAACCAATCGATCTTGCACTATATGATTTCAATACAGATGTATGTGTCCATACAGTTATAAAAAATGTATAACTATGCCCCCCAACAAAAACAGAAATATCTTTTTTGTTTTTGTAATGCAGACATACACCCCAAATGATCAAAAGGGGATTTCCTACATGGACATGTATTTTTTCTATGTTTATCACCTGCTTTTGTTTTTACGGGTGATTGAGCACAATTCTGTAAACATAGGCAGTGACGAAGACCCCCTGGGTTGAAACGCATTGCCATTAAATTATTGGAAACTGACACGCCATGTGCAGATTGCATTTTCTTCTAAACTAACAGGATTTGCCTTCTTTCAATAAAATATGTACATGCACAATACTTAAATTTACATGGAAAACTATTACCATGCATATGCCTTTACCATTCATGACTTTATAACAGAATGGCATGCATGGTATATTCGTAGCAAAATCCTATGTGGTAAAAGCATGCATGGTAAAGATGCATGTGTGGTGAAGCCTGTGTGGTAAATGCATGCAGGGTTCAGCTGTCATTGTAAAGGCTGTTTCTCATGAGATGGAGATCGTCATTGGAGCTCCATGTGCCTTCGATCACATCTGTGTAAATCCTAACTTGCCTCCCACCATCAAAGCACCAAAAACCACACTGGTGACAAAGGACAAGAGGGATATGGATAACCAAATCCAAAAAGGAAGAAAATTAAGCCACAGGGCCCGACGAACTGAAAAACTGCAGTCCATGCCAGCACTGGGAGCCAGGACAACAGATCAAAAGAAATCCATATAAAGAGACAGAGAGGATGAAACAGCAAACACAAGAGCCTCAAAACAACAGGACCAAGCTGGACATGCTGTGAAAAGAGGTAGGAGACACCAAACATGGGGACAGAGACAACACAGCTGGCACTGTAGACAGCAAAACACATAATTGAGCACACAGATTGATCACAGTCCATCAGTACTAACTAGCTATAGATACAGATCTACCCAAAATAGCACCACACCCCCAACATGCCCTGAACACATTGCAGGCAGGCAGAGTCCTGTGAATCCCTCCGTACTCTGCTAGGACACTCCATACCTAACTGCCCTACCTAGGTCCATGACACCTTGCTTTATTGGGTCCAAACATAAAACTGCCCTAAACAGTACATTTCCCCAATGTGCCTGGGAAAAACAACTGCCAGCAGAATCCAGTGTAGCCTTCAATATGCGGACACCACACATCCCAACTAACCATTCTATAGGGACCCATGCCATATTCCGTTGTCAGCCTCCCATCCATCCTGCTGGATGGTAAACTCACTGTGCAGGACCAAGTAGCCGACCAGGAAGAAGGGACATCACCCTGGATGAGCAGCGATCCCATGTGGACCCTCTCCAGAGCATTGGTGTGCAGTCTTGGAGCAAACTGGGTGCTGCTCGCCCACTCCCCAAACTCTCCCTCAAGATCGTGCCGGCATGAGACCGAACTAAGTGATTAGAACTGAGCAGATGGCATTGGCTTAACTGCTTTCTACACAGCAAAGCAAACTCTAGGAGCTAGGATAGCACAACCAACAAAGATCCAAGTAAGTGATGAGAATAAGTATAAGACCTGTTGGAAATGGGGGTTTCCAGTTCACAGAGGTAGGTATCTTTGTCCAAATAGGAACCCTTGTTTCTAGACAGGGAAAGGGGGATATACACTCTAAATAACTCCTGCTTATCCCCCTGTTAGCTTAGCATGAGCAGGCAAGCTTATCCCAAAGGCAATGTGTAAAATATTTGTACTCAAAACACGCAGAAATACAGTGATAACACCACAAATGAACACCACACCAATTTAGAAAAATAAAGTATCTTTATCTAAACTTAACAAGAACACAACAACAAAAACCCAGCATACAAGTATTAAGAAAAATGACTTTAAAAAAAAATAGAAAACTATGGATGTGTGATTTCGTGCAAAGTACCTGTAGTTGCGACAAAATTCACCAAGTCAAACAACTGCAGTGATGGGAAGCGTCGAAAAACAAAGAGATGGGTACATTCCTGTGACCTTCGTGGATGCGATGTGAGAGTATCGCTGGGCATTGGAGAGTTTTGTGTCGGTCCGATCTGTAGGGGGAAGCGATGCATCGATTCTGAGACGACTTTGATCCGCGAGTGATGTGTTGGGGAAAACTTTCCACACAGGGATGATGCGTGAAAATACGGGATGCGTCGGCGAACAATGCAGTGGCGTCGAGCGGCACTGCGTTGATTTCTTCATCCGCGATTCCTTGATTTCGTCAATTCTTGCAGCGGCGACAGGGGCTGTGTTGGTTTCCGCAGAAGCACGGTGATGCATGTAGATTCTTCTCGCACCATGGCGTTGCATCGGAAAACTGTTGCAAGGGCGATGCGTCAATTTTCCCGTTGTTGTGTTGCTTTTCCAGCTCCCAGCAGCAGAAACAACCTCCAGAGGCCCCACACAGTCACAGGCACTTCTTGGTAGGTCAGAACTCCAATCATGGAAGTTCAGGGGAGCTGGGGGTGAAGTCTTTTTGTTCCTGAGACTTCAAAACAAGAGGCAAGCTCTACTCAAGCCCTTGGAGACTTTCCTCAAGCAGGGGTCACAGCACACAGCAAATTCCTTCAACCTTTTCTTGGCAGAAACAGCAACTGCAGGCCAACCTCAGACATGCGCCAAGGGTAGTACTTCTCCTCAGTTTCTGTTAAAGAAAGGTACCCCCTAATGCTACTTATGAGGTCTGGGAGAATGGAAAAACCACAAGAATGCAATCAATATCTCCCACTTGACCTATAATATTTTAAATTTGGCAACACATAGCTTTAATGGGCACCTCATCCTGTATAAGTCAAGGCACAATGCAAGAGATCATTTCAACATTTTATTCAGAAATACTCATTTCTTTTCCTGAATTGATAAGTGTTGTTGTATTTCATTATACATTTATACAAAAATGACACAAAAATATCCTTTTAAATAGTTTGCAAATAAAAGTTTTTGTAAAAAGATTTTTTTTAAATATATGTTTTTAGAATATCACAAACAATGAAACAATACATTTATAAAATACAGTACATATAAATACACTTCTTATAAATGGTTAATAACTCTTCATAACCCCATCAAAAGAAAAATGAAAACCTCATCTCATCATACCACACCTCTCATTCCGACACATCCTCACCATAACCAAACATACATGCTCACATTCAAAACCACATCAATATCCCAACTAACAAAGGCGTACTAATAAGACACATGGTAGAAATCATTTTCAATTGTCCATGGTATTGCCGCCAGCCGGGACTATATCATGGCAACGTACGTTTCGGTGGATTAAAAAAAATTGTGTCCACCTTCCTCAGGGCCATACGATATTATATTTCTTTATCCATGACAGAGGTGTGATGGGGAATCTGCAAATAAATGATTTGCTTCTGTTAGGGATGCCCAAATAGGAATATATGACATATTACATTTATTTAAACATAAAAGAACGGAGCTCTTGTACTACTACTTATTTATTTATTTATGTTCTTGTATAGCGCATGAATTCGACCCCCGAAGGGGTATCTCCGCGCTTCCACTTTACCAAAGGAGCTTAGACCTAGTTCTGAGCTGTGAGGGAGCTTGAGTGAATATCTCAGCAGGCAGTAAATAGAAATTTTTTAAAGGTCTTCTTGAAAGATTGAAAGTTGATGGTATTTTTAAGGGTTGGGGTAGTGAATTCCATAGAAAGGGGCCTTTGTAGGACAGGGGACGCCCTCCCTGCTTAGCTTTTTTTATCCTAGGAACCTGGAGCTGTTGCTGACAGCTAGAGCGCAGGGTGCGAGCAGGTTTATAGGGAGTGAATTTTTCTTTTAGGTATTTAGGTCCATTGCCAAACAGACATTTGTGAATTGTGCAGCAGATTTTGAATTTTATACTCTGCCTAATTGGCAACTAGTTAAGTTTGACCAAGAGGGAGCGTGAAGCAGACCTTGGCTGAGCATTGAGAACTAGTCTCGCTGCGGTGTTCTGGACCACCTGTAGTCTCTGTAGTTGTTCCTCATTGGCAGAGATTAACAAGCCATTACAATAGTCCAGTCTACTGACTACCAAAGCCTGGACGAGTGTTTTCCTGTAGGAGTCTGATAGGAACGGGAAGACGTGTCGTAACAGTCCAATGACCCGGAAACAGGATCCTGCTACTTGATTTGTGTGCTCTTTAAGCAAAAGTGTCTTGTCTAGCCACACAACGAGGTTCTTTACGGTCTGTTTGGGACTTGGTGTTGGTCCCAAATCCGGGGGCCACCATTCAGGGGACCACAGAAGTGTGGCCTCCCCGAAGAGCATGACCTCTGTCTTGCCTACATTACACTGGAGGCAATTTATGACCATCCAGTCCTATATTGCCCTCATTCCATCCGCAAAAGATTTTTGTATTGCGGGCGTTAGGTTTTTAAAGGGGAACAGCAGCTGAGTGTCTTCAGCGTACGACACAGGGGTGAACCCATGAGCTCTTACAATGTCTGCCAAGGGGGCCACATACATGTTGAAAAGAGTGGGGCTTAGGCATGAGCCCTGTGGCACTCCCTTGGAGAGCTCCCTTAAGATGGAATGATGGGAGCCCAGTCTGACCCCCTTGTAGTCGATCCGAAAGGAAGCTTTCCAACCAGGACAGAGCCATACCTTCTATGCCCATCTCCCTCTAAAACGACTGAGAAGTATCTCATGAGACACTGTGTCGAAGGCAGCGGATAAATCTAGCAGCACCAGAATCATGGAGCCCCCTCCATCCAGTGACATCCTGATGTTATCGGTCACTGAGAGGAGGGCAGATTCCGTGCTGTGATTGGGCCCAAATCCAGATTGAGAAAAATCTAGGCCCTCCGCTGCCACGATGTACTTGGACAAATGAGTGTTTACGTGTCTCTCGGTCATTTTGCTAAGCTAAGGCAGGAGGGACATGGGTCGGAGGTTCGAAAGGTCAATCCATGGAAGTGCCGTATTCTTTCGGATGGGGTTCACCACCGCTTTTTTCCACTCTGTGGGTACAGTTCCTTCCCTGAGAGAATAGTTGATTAGTGCTTGGATATGAGGTCCAAGCAGAGTTTGCAGGGAGGCAGTTATTTTGGCTGACAGAAAATCATCTGGAGACCCTGATTTTATGTGGCTCATGAGGGAGGAGAGATCTGAGTCAGTGACTGCTGGAAATGCCATAAGTGTGGTATTTCTCCGTGTGGGCAGAGTAGAGGGAGAGAGAGTGTTGTTACTCTTTTGACTGGAGGCCTTTATGTTTTTTTAGTAAATCAAGTTGATTTTATTTTCGAAGAACACCTTTGTACTTCAATAAGACACCTCCTGTGATTTCATACATAGGAGAAAGTGAAAAAAAGTATAGTCCTTTCTACGAAATTCCCAAAGATAAATATAAAACACATTCACCATACCTGAGAAGTGCAAGAAAAAGATTAGAGATGAGTGAAAGTAAGAAAAATGAAAAAGATGAGGTCTCCTTGCACCGTGTTTGCTGTGAGCATATGACATAAATATTTCATACACTGACCCAATAGAGTAGATTAGAGTATACTGCTCTTCATATCTGAATCTCCTAATGGATAATCCTTGCAGTGCTGCAACGTGCTGCAAAGTCAGTTGGTTTTAGAAGGGATACACTGAATTTGATCCCCATCTTTCTGCTATAATGCAAAAAAAGGAACTAATAGAATATGCAGTTTCATTTATCGTAGGGCCTTATGCAGAGATTCACTCAAAACCTCGCAGAGGTATTTACCTTTGCATTTATTAGTGGGTTTGGGTACCGTGTGATCTCAACTGTACCGCAGAATCTTTGCTTTCAGGGCAGACTGTTGTCAGGACCGTGGGTCGTCCAATTTTTCCTGAAATTGCATGACAGTATATTCAGAATAGGTACTTATAGCCTATTACCCAATATGTACACACAAGGCTGGTTTTAATGTGAGGCACCTTTACCTTATGTGCTACTTTAAGCAATCCTACTAATTCTGATCTCTTTAACCCACATCGGTCTCATTCCTTTTTCATGTCGCTGAGCCTATCAGTAAAACAATTGCCAATACTGCGAAAATGAATAAGCAAAATTTCAATGCCCAATGATATGAAACAATTGAAGCATAACCACCATACACAGTGTGTTCAAAATTCAATGTTTTTTTATTTTCTTTTTCAAAGATGTAGAAAATTATGTTGACAAATTTTTAAATTTTTAAAGATTTTGAATGTTAGGGAGGGGAGTACTATCTAATTTAAAATTCAAAGAGATGTGAAATAAAACACACAAGTGAAGACAAATACCACATAAGTGAATGATGCTCATACACTCTCACTCTTCATTTGCTCTGTGCAAAACTTTCATACCACAATTCAAACTCACAAGAATAAGTGGACAAACAACACAAAGTTAAAACATACAGTGCGCATTGAAAAAAGAGAAAAAAGAAGGAGGAAAATTCCTAATGTCTCAAGAGCTAGTACTTTTAGGCTGCTTTTTAGAAAGAACTAGTATCCCAACCAGAAAACGAACGGACAATTTATTCGGAGAATGGTGGGGCACTAATATTGTTTTAACATCACTGTTGACTCTATGATGTAATAGGCCTTCTAAACAATATATCGGTTACTCTATGTACAACAACATTCATTTGCAAAAGATTGGCCGCTAAACCATAGGAAATCAATCAAAAAAACAGAACAACAGGTCGACGCGTTTCGAAGCCCCTTCAATGTGGGGGTTCTCCTCAGGACCTAACGGGAATTAGTCCTGCAATGACAAAACACAAAAAACGTCGTCTTACTATATTGAAAACTGAGCTGACCTTCTACTTGTCATCGGATCGACAAAAACAAAGCACAATACCTTGTCTTCTAGAGAAAAACTCGTTTCCTTATGAGGATTCATTATCCCTAATGAAGCTGGAAGGATTCTGAGCTGTAGGCAAAGAATCGACTATCAGTTGTGTCTCTTTAGCCAATCATTTTGGAACACTCAACACAAACTAACAATTATGCCTCTCTGGCCAAATGTTTCTGAACGTCCAACATGAGCAATTGTTTTGTTTATATTGATATGTGGCGCAGCCTTACTGCGTTTTGAGCCAACCCCTTTTGGTGTTACTTAGTGCTGAGCCTATCAGTGCCACATGGTCACTCTGCCAAGAAACAAGATTTATATGGTTATTAATCAAAATTTGCCTATTACCCTGGACTGTGAAGCTGCTTGAAATGCCCGCTTTAAGAAAAGTGCCCTTGATCTCTTTTTACTGTGCTTACTTCGATAGTGGCATCTGCTCAGGGCACATATTTGTCCCCAGTGTGGTTCTCCTGCTGCTCGCCTCACTCATGCTTAGCAGATTTCCCTCAGAAAATTAACAAAAATGTCTCTGGAGCTCAAGGGGTTCTACTCAATACGCTATGGTATGATTTCCCTCCTACGCGTCTGTATTTTGCTACTCGTGCTTGGCAGGTTTTGCTCGGCAATGAAACAACATGTGTCTCCACAACTGAAACTATAGGGGCTCTGTTCCGTGCACAGTGGTGTGATTACCCCCCCTGAGCTTTCTCACTATGGTTAACCCAGGGTACTCTATCTTCGGGGAGCCCACCACACACAGGTGCCTTCTTAGCGTATCCAGCATCCTAGTATTGTTCTCATGCTACCCGCGCTTTACATATTTCCCTCGACAATTATACACAATTGTCTCTAGAACTGTAAGGGCTCTACTCATTCCGCAGTGGTGTAAATACCTCCCTGCGTTTCCTCACTGTGGCTAACCCATGGTACCCTATCCCAATACAGCCCCCTGCACAATGCCTTCTTAGCTTATCCATTTTCCCAGCATGTGTACTCACTTTTTCATGCTCGAGCAGTCCCCGTATCCCTTCCTGCGTATCTGCAGCCCGCTAACCCAGAGAGGCTGAACACCAAACAGCCATGCATTTAAATATTGGCGCCAATACTGGATCCAACGCCTGGTACTTGGATTTCCTCTCTATGGTGCATCACGTGGTCATTTGATATCATGACTCAAAGGCTAACCTAGAGCCCTATGTGACTATGGGCGCCATATTGGAACATAATAATCCTATTGTGAATGTTCTCATTTGCCGGTTTTGGCACTCTGTTGTGTTTTTACAATGCAAACGGTGATAAATTATGTTATTATATACGATAATATTAATAGTGGACTCACTCTGCACTGATATTTTTATTAGATTTAATTTCCATCATTTTGACGATGAGAAAGTAAATAAAATTCTCACTTATACCTTAATATTCTTATTGCGTATTAGGTATGACTTCTGGCCAGAAGTACTACCTGTATCCAATGCAATTTCCTATTAATAAATATATAGGAAAAAATCATACTAAGGACTTAAATCTCTATGTTACACATATGTAACCAGCTATATGATGGTCAGTACAGTTGGGACATATGTGAGTGCATGAGGAGCACTAAATGGCAAAGTATAGCTTAATTATTGAGTTATGTTCCATATAATATCTTCGTTCAGATCCTCTGCCACTGTGTTGAGCGTAAACATCCAGAATGTCTACCTATGTTTGTGCGTATCTATTGCTTTTTTGTCTAGTTTAGACCTGACTTTTTATAGGATAAGCCAACTTAGATTTAAAAGGATATTTTTGGGTCATTTTTGTATAAATGTATAATGAAATACAAAAACACTTATAAATTCAGGAAAAGAAATGAGTATTTCTGAATAAAATGTTGAAATGATCTCTTCATTGTGCCTTGGCTTATACAGGATGAGATGCCCATTAGAGCTGTGTCAAGCCAAATTTAAAATATTATAGGTCAAGTGGGAGATATTGATTGCATTGCCTTCTCCTAGTTTCTCCAGCTCTTCTCCTTGGCAAAGGTTCCTCTAAATTCCAGAAGTAGTCTAAAGTTCTGGGGTCTGAGCCCCTCTTTTTATACAGTTAATGTCTTTGTTTTCTGAAGGCAGAGAGTGTCTGTGCCCAGCCAAAAGCAGTGCTGTCCTCTCTGGTGCACCTGCCCGGCAGGAGGTGGAGACAGCATTGTGGAAGGGAGACCAGGCCCATTCGGGTGAAAGGAAATCTCCTCCCCTACTCCAAAGGCAGCCCAGGTCTATTCAGCCCAGCCCTGATTCAGCAGGCTCTCTGGAGCCACTGTTCCTCCCCAGGCCCTGACACTTCAAACCCAGACAGCAAATCCACATCCTAGCAGAGGCAAACTGGATGTCTCAGCAAGAAAATACCTATGTTCTAAAAGTGGCATTTTCAAACATAGAATGTAAAAATCATACTCACTAAAAGATGCATTTTAACATTTTGAGTTCAGGCATACAAAACTTTATTTTCCCTTCTTGTTCCCAGGGGTAGTTATGTTTATAAGATGTTATAAGCAAACCCTCCATTCTATCTTATGGGAACAGATAGCCTGCATTTCACTATTAAGACATGCCACACGCATCAGGGCATGTCCTACATTTCACATCCAACTGTACCCTGCCCACAGGGGTACCTTGTGCCTACCTTAGGGGTGACTAACATGTAGTAAAAGGGAAGGTTAGGGCCTGGCAAGTGGGTGTACTTGCCAAGTCAGCATGGCAGTTAACAAACTGCGCACAGGCACTGCGGTGGCAGGCCCAAGACATCATTTCGGGACTACTCAAAAGGGTGGCACAATCAGTGCCGCAGGTCAACTAGTAGTATTTGATTTACTAGCCCTGGCACACTTAGTGCACTTTACTAGGGACCTAGTAGTAAATCAAATATGCCAATCAGAGAGAACCAATCATAAGAACAATTTACACAGGGAGCACTTGCACTTTGACACCTATCAGCAGTGGCAAAGTCCACGATGCATCTAAGTCAGCAAAAACAAAATCCAGCACAGCATCACAAATACAGGAGGCAAATGGTCAGTGGAAACCAGGCCAAATATGCCAAGTCCAACAAGCCCCAACTAAGCAACTCAGTTTGATGCATTTCACAAGGCTTGATAGCAGGAAAAACAAGTTGAACAGACCACAGTGAATAACCACAAACAAGAAAATAAAAGAACAAACATACAGAAAGAATGAAAAACAAAGAAAAACAAGAAAAAAGGACACAGGAAAATAGAAGACTCAAATAAAAATTTAACAATTGATCAAACAACTATCTACTTATGACCAATTACTCTCCCACTGAAGAAATCTTAAGCTGACAATTGAAGTGAACATCGACATCCTATACTTCAAGTAGCTAAAGAGCCACCTTTAAAATAATTGAGGAGAAATATAAAGGGCAGCCTCCCGCATCCCCAGCTGCACCCAAACCAATTACAAAACACCAATAAGAATAGACAAGGAGCAGTCAAAAGTAGACACTGTAAATCATAGTCAGAAGATGCAAACAAGACTCAAAGCGACAGAACCAAATGCGTGGCATAAATGTGGAATACCATTCACCCAAACAACAAAAACATTAATAAAGATATGACAACAGATAGAAGGCAAGTTATCAATGAAACCAACAGGTAAACACCAAACACAAACTCATAGATCAAACCAAAAGACACCAACTAGGCTAACACAAATCACCCAATCCCACTAACGAAATAAAACCAACCAAACATAATACAACCACCAGATAGACATACACAATAGAAAAAAGAGGTACATCTAACTAATACACACACAATAGAAAATAGAGGTACATCTAACTAATCCTAAGAGACAAGCACTACACAGGAACACAGGGGGCAATACTTAATACCACTCAACCCTTCGTAAACACCAAATAAGGGGCACACTGCCACAAAAAAGGGTAAAGGGTCACAGCACATGGCGGATCTGAATTGGGACACCAGACAAATGTCTACAGCAATGTGATCCTAACTCATTCAGAATCATCTACACAGCACATCTCTCCAAAAATGGCACAACAAACCTAAAACATAGACTGCTCAAAGAAAGACCTGAGACCCTCATCTCAGACATCCACTGCTGTACTCAAAAATGCAGGCAGAAAACGGCCCTGATCTTCTACCTGAGTATACCTGCAAGATGGAAGGAACTAAAGCTAGCAATAACACTATCAATTAGCTTCAAAGGAGAATAATTCATATCAGCATCCAAAATTGCAATACCATGATACAAACAACAGAACAAAACTCCCAAGCATTTGAGTTATACTTCCCCACACTTCTAGACTTGAAGCGCATTGTAAGGAAATGTCTCTTTTTGTCATTGATTTCCCATTTTAAAAATAAAAATACAAACTTATTTTATGAATTGGTGTCGGATTTTTGTTGAGCCCGTTTTTCTTATTCTGCTGTTTGAGTAATTTTGTGTGCTTTACGCTTATTCCTTTGATAAAGTATGACTGCTCAGTAACACTAACACTCAGGGTAGTGCTAATGTTTTTCAGATGAGTCTAACTGGATCAACTATAGGTAGGTAGTTTATTAAACGGTGAGGTCTCACAACCACAACATATAATAAATTGTTTTCCTCACAAGCATCAATGAGAATCACAACCAACACACCATGAAATACTCAACGGAGCACCCAAGTGGAACCACACACACTCTACACCTGAATCAAAGCATGACCACCACCCCACCATCAACGCAAACAACCGCAAACACCAAACAGTAACTATAACACAAGTGCACCTTCCAAAAACACCCCATCCCAACCCACCCTTCTTTTGCTCACCATACCACCTCAGTTTGGGCCAAGCCGTATGCAAACCAGCCTAAATTAATACCATGAGTGACGAAGGCCTTATCATCTCGTTTGTGATGTGAATCAGCTCTTATTTCTTTCTCATATAGAAGTGGGTGTTTATTCCCATTCCTCGCTGCTTTCTGGAAGGATTAAAAATAACTCGGAGTTGATTTTCTGAATGTCTTTTCATTCGTCGTGGTTTCAAATAAAGTGAGGGGCCCTGCGTGAATTATTAAAAAAAAAAGGAAGTGCCTACTGCTTCAAGTCTATTCAAGCATAATGTATAGTTTGTATACATTCCCACCTTACATTCTTCTGTTATATTCACATGACAGCATGTGCTGCACCAAGCTTTCCGCACCCCTGTGGTCCTGCAGCGGATGCACAGCAGATAATCGTGCTGAAAATATGGTGGCACAAAAGTATTTGGAGTCAAAATATCGACATGCTGGCTTAATTATTTTTTGTAGCACGATATTACAAATAAAATATTTTTCTGATAGTCACCCCTCATATTTAAAACTTCAGAGACCACACAGCAAGAATCTAATTTGCCAAGCACATATGCATGTCGGCGTGTCACTAAGCGGATAAGGGGTGCACGGCACTTGAGTTCCACACTAATGGTGAGACTACGTAGCCAAACACAATACAGTACAGTTATGGACATATTGGATTAGGAAATTAGCTGTGGGTTTGGTCATAAACTATTCACTTGTACCTAATAAATATGCCAAAATACAATCTATGTTCATGTCTGTATTTCACCGTTTAAATATCAGAGATTGTACAGTAGAAAACACCCCAGAGTATTTCAAGGCGCATATGTAAGAAAGTGTGCATAATCAGAATGGAGCATAGTGAAATCTAGAGGTACTGAAAATGCAAATAAAACTAGGTTATAAGAGACACTATCTGGTGTTGCAAGCATTTCACTTTTTTGCCTTCTTCCGATAACTTTGAGTAACAGATCTCCTATCATAGGCTACCTCGAAGCAGACATTCCCTTCATGGCTTTGCATGCTTCGTTTATTGGGCTCTTTTTACGAGCAGCCCTGTGTCCCATTTTATGGCTGGTGTTCTGCTGCAGACCAGAGCATAACATTATATTGATAGGAGTCAAGGCATACTGTCCCTGAAAATGAAGCATGCTTTACAGAATGTGTGACAAGGAAACGTATTTAATTGTTTCAGACCGTGTTAGTTTTCTATAGATTAGAGCGTTAAGCCTCAAGGGCTCACATTTTGTGCCACTAACTTTTAACATCTCCAATTAATGACCAGGGAGGTTGGTGTGCATGATTATGTATTGAATATAAGGTCCAGATACATTTCTCTGCCTTGAAAGCATTCTGTCTTCATCTTAGGTGTTTAGCCTTTATGTTGAACATGGCCCTTTTTTGCAGGGTTATCACTTTGCCTTCCTCCTGTATTTTGTCTGACCTGTTATTGTTGGTTTTTTGACTCTGGACACATTACCTCTGCTGACCAGTGCTAAAGTGCATATGCTCTCCCTATGGTAAATTGATGTATGGATTAGTGTCTCCATGATTGGCTGATTTGGTTTACTTTTCAGACCCCAGTACAGTGCACTGAGTGTGCCTAGGGCTTGTCAACCAAATGTGGCTAGTGGGCTTGCAGCACTGGTTGTGCCACCCACAGAAGCAGCCCGTATAAGTGTGTCTCAGGTCTGCCATTGCAGAGCCTGTGTGCAGTCTGGTACTGCCATGTTGACTGAAAAAGTGCACCCATATGTCAGTCCCTAAACGTTCCCTTTTCTTCATATCAGACAACCCTATGGTAGGCCCAAGGACAGGGTGCATTGTAAGTATAAGGTAGGACAAGCCCTGATGTGTGTGGCATGTCCTAATCGTGCATTACAACCATTTTTATGTTCACTATAGCAAGGATACCTATTACCCAAAGGCCTGAATAATCCTAACTGACTCAGGGAACTAGGTAGAAATTCGAATTTAGCATGCCTGAACTTAGAATGATAAATACATCTTTTAGTGAAGTTGGTTTTAACATTCTTTGTTTAAAATTACCACTTTTAGAAAGTAGGTGTTTTCTTGTCTAACTATCCAAGCCTGCCTCTGCTAGGTTGTGTATTCCTTGTCTGGAGTTTGAGTGACAGGGGCTGGGGGATTCCAGGAGACGGGGTGAGTCAGCCCAGTCGTGAATAGAGAGATCTGCATCTAGATGGGAGGGAGGAGTTGCACATGGGACCTGAATAGGGCAGTGCCTCCCCTCCACAATGCTGGCTCCACCTCCTGTGGTGCTTCTGATGTCTCTGTCCTGCACCCTAACCCCAGAACTTTAGATCACTTTTGGACAAACAAGAAGAACATTTTCCTGAGAAGTGGAGCCAGAGAGACTGAGAAGAGAGAATCCCTAAGCAGAAGTGCTGCTTGGGGGATTGGCCTGCAATGGTTGCCTGACTGCCAAAGAATGGAGAAAGGAACTTTGTGTACTTTATTTCATCTTGTGAAGGATCTCCAAGGGCTTGAGAACAGAGCTTGCCTCTAGCTGAAGTCTTAGGGGCAACAGACTTCACCCACCAGCTCCCCAAGAGTTCTCTTGAAGTGCCTGTAGTTGTGCTGGACTTTTTGAGGACTTGCGTGTCGCAAGGAGGTGGAAGCGTGACTCAAGAACAAGAAGCGTGTTGCCGAACTGCCGCTGCCGCTTCACAACACAAAGCGCCTCCCATCACCGGAGAAGAGGATCAACGTCGCAGCAGACGCCGCCGCATCTCCGGGAAGCGTGTTGCAGAACAATCATTGAGTCTTTGCAGGTCCACCGAAGCGCCTCGTATCCCTAGGAGAAGAGGATCGACGTCGCAGCAGACGCCGCCACATCCCTGGGAAGCGTGTCGCAGGGCCTGTTGTGGCTCATCGCCGAAGAAGAGCATCAACGTCGCATTAGACACCGCTGCAACTCCAAGAAGCATGTCGCAGGGCCTGTCGCAGCTCATTGCTGGAAAAGAGGATCGACGTTGCAGCACCAGGAAGAGTGTCGCAGAGCCTGTCGCGGCTCGCATCTTTGTGAAAACAACTCGCATCACCAGCGGAGAGGATCAATGTCGCAGCAGATGCCACTGCATCACTGGGAAGTGTATCGCAGGGCCTGTCATGGCTCGCATCGTGTAAAGCATCTTCCTTTGCCGAAGAAGAGGATCGACATCGCCGCCGACACCGCCGCATCACCCGGAAGTGTGTCGCATTAAGGAGAAAGCAGCATCTTTATTTCTTTGCACCAGATCTTCAACGCATCACCATCCTTGCATGTAAGGGACAACGCATCACCTGCGTGTCGCATCTTGAAGTACATTGACTCAAAGTGTCGCATTTTTTGACCTAAAGAGAATTAAGCTAATTCTACCATTTTAAGTACAGTATTGTGGATTTTTGTCGTTAGTGGTCTTGTCATAAGTCTATATAAAGAATACTTATTTTTGATATACAATCTCTGTGGTGTCCATCTGTAGTGTTTTCACTTGATTACTGTATGTCTTCACAAATGCTTTACACACTGCCTCTGAGATAAACCTGCCTGCTCGTGCCAAGCTACCAAGGGGGTGAGCAGGGGTTATTTTAGGAGTGTACCCCCTTACCGTGACTAGAGGCAAAGGTCCCTATTTGTCACAAGTACCTGTTCCAACTAGAAACTCCCAAATCTAACATTGGTGGTCAGTGGTGAGGATTCTGGACTTGCATTTGTGACTCATATTCAGGGAATGGTGAACACTACTAGTGAGTGCAGACCAAAACGCAACCACATACTTTTTGGCAGATTTTCTGGGATTTTCTATTTTTGCAAACTGCCAAGTTTAACTACCATGGAGAAGGCAGCATCCATAGCATCTGTTGATTTTGATTGGGAGGAGGAGAAACTAGAATGCTACAATGTGAGACAGCTGAAGCACTTCTGCAAGACATTTAAAGTTCTAATAACCGGGCTCACCAAGAAGGATGAGTTCCAAAAGGCGCTGAGGGCCTGGATAAAAGCAAGGAATACCCCTGAGAATGAGGAAGGGGATGACAATGCAGATGAGCAGCTGGATGGGCCACTGCTATCTGCCCCCCAGCAGCTCGTCGTCTGGACAGATATGAGTCAATTTACTCAATTTCCTCAAGCTATAGATGTGTTGATATCTTTATACCCTGTGTGTTGATGTCTTGTTTAGATTGATGTGTTGATCTACTGTTGGTGGCTCTGCTAATATACTGCTCAGTGATTCAATTTATTGATTTAATTAACCTCATAAGTTGAACATGATACAATTTAAATTCTGACTTCACCCTTAAAACATGTGGACACATACATAACATCCCTCTAACTGTATACTAACTGCATGCTCACACTACCTCTACCCTACATCCTCCCTCCTGTGCAATTTTAAGTCACAGATCCCCTAACAACAGCAATTTGCACTCACACTCTTACATTCAAACAACTTTCTTCGATTGATGTGTTGATATGTAGTTGCGGGCACTGCTTATTTAATGCTCAACGACTCAATGTATTGATTTAGTTAATCTCATAAGTTAAACTTGACTCCATGTAAATTCTGACTTCACCCTGGAAACATGTAGACACATATATAACATCCCTCTAACTGCATACTACTGCATGCTTGCACCACCTCCACCCTATATCCTCCCTCCCATGCAATTTCAGTCACCGATCCCCTAAGAGCAGCACTTCGGTCTCATGCTCTTACACTCAGATACCCCCTACACATCATTCTGCCCTCCTACACAACCGCTTACCTTGTACTTACCTCGCCAGACATATAGTCGTCAATATTTGTTTGTTGACTGTCCAATTTTAACTAAACAACTTCAGATGTTCTTAAGGCTAATAGCTTGCCTTGAATGATTTGTCCCTCCTGATATGTTATTAATAGCAACCTCTGGTTCCTCCTCACTAATAATGACTGGTGGTTGAACTAGTTGACACATGCAAACTCAATCGAGCTCAAGCTAAATGTTATTATTGAGAACTATTAGTAATGTCACTATGTTTTAATGAGCATTTTCGTCTTTGAGGCTCATGCTTTCCTACTAAGCTACTCATCATGAATGCTTAGGGTTAAAATTAAAAAAAATGTTTTTAATGTTTGCCTACACTTCAGTTATGTATAAACAGCTGACCACACAGTCTGCCTAGTTCCAGGACTGCCTTTTTACATATAGCAACCTGATGGCGGCCTTCCAGTTGTTCACATTCCAACATCTATCTCTTCCCCTGGCTGCAACTATCCCCCTTTTCCTTCACCTTCCACTAGGCGACCCCATGGCTGACACCGACTCCACTTTTGTCTTGGAATGGGAAACTGGGGCTTCTATTTTTGTATCTGTTTAGTTCTTTTTCTTACTTTCATATTTCCTAAACGTGTACCTTTCCTTTATCTCTTTCTTTCTCTTCTCCCCATTGCACTCCTCACTCCAGATGGGATGTCCTAAGCAATAAAGATCCAGTTGCTGCCAATCCTCGATATTTCATAACGCTCAGAGTTAGGGCATATAGTCATTACTCCTCAGACACTCCCAACACCAACCGAGCATCTCACTTCAAATATCATGCCAAATTCCAGCCTCAAGATCTTATCACTCAACATGAAGAGCGTTAATAACCCTGTCAAAAGAAGAAAATTATGGAATACTGTCATAAACTGGGGATATTCTCCTACTCCAAGAAGAACTAGTACTCAAACCTGGGATTCTCCCCTGACTCTGACAAGTAGAACAGAGTCAATACAGTCTTCATCATATCCGTAGGCATTGAAATAATTAAGAACATAAATGGTGCAAAAAAGACAATAGGTTATTTCACAAATCTCCAAGGATAACGAGGAAGTTTTTATTGTTAATATTTATGCTCCAAGCACAAACTCTCTCACATTCTGGATAGACCTTAATAAAAGGCTTAATGAAATCCCAAACGATTCAAATATTCATTTACCTGGGGACATAAACCTCCAGATGGGCTTAGTGATAGACAGACTATCCCCATGCAAACTCATACCAGGACATTTTCAAATGCAAATGAAAATCTTATGCTCTGCCTATAACTGTTCTGATATATGGAGACTCCTCAACCCAACATGCAGCAAGTTCACCTTATACTCAAATCCACATAATTCCTACTCGAGGATTGATTATAACCCGACTACTCCAAAACTGATCTCTTCCTACACTAACCTCAGAATCAAACCCTTCTGTATTTCTGATCGTTCCTGAATATCAGTAGACATCATACTAACCAACACTCACAAGATATACAGAAATGTCGCCTCAATGATAGCCTACTTAAGGACCCCACTCCCAGAGCAGATATACACTTTTCAATTGTTAGCTGATTCAAAGAAAATGATTCCCGAACATATCTCCAGAAACACTCTGGGAAGAAATAGAAGCTACAATCAGGAGTAGAATGCTTAGTATCATGACTAACAAAGATAAAGGAGACAATAAATCCCTGATACTAAAGTTAAGCAGCTTGAATTCCTCCATGTCTCAAAACACTAAATCAACACAATTGCTAAACTCAAAACTGACAAACTAATAAGTGAAAAAGCTCATATTTGGCTAAACACGAACAAAGCAAAAAAACTTTGTGAATTCAAGAAGGCTGGGGCATTCCTTGCCAACTACCTAGAAGTTAAAAACCCAAGTTCCCTGATTATTTCAATCAAAAACAAATCAGGGAAAACAGTTACAGAGACTAGGGAAATAGGGAGCTGTTTTTCACAGTACTAGAAATAACTTTACAACCCTAATAGGCAACCTGATATCGTGGATTGTGAAAAATGCCTCCATGACAATAAGCTGCCCTCCATTAAATAAGCAGACCAACTTTCCCATAACAAACCTTTTGAAACAGAAGAGATAGACAAAGCGATCAGATCACTTAAAATTAAGAAAGTCCCTGTGCCGGATGCTTCATGGACCTTTTTTTATAAAACTTTCCAACCACTACCAACGCCATACCTAAAATCCCTCTTCGCCTTCTTTGCTTCCACAGGCACAACTGGCCCAGACTTTAAAGAGGCGATAATAACAGGTTATCCACAAAGACAACAAGGACTCTCTTGACACCAACTAAAAATGCAGACCTATCCATCTTCTCAATGTAGATTGTAAATATTATGCAGAAATGCTGGCCACAAGAATGGAAAAACTACTCCCATCATTAAGACCTCCCTCCCAAATTGGCTTTAAAAAGATTAGCCTCTGATATCATAAGGCTCTGCACATGTCCTTGAAAGGACTCCGCTCCTCTACTTCCTTGCAATGGCCATGGCCTTAGATGCTGAGAAGGCCTACAACAAGGTGTCTTGGCCCTTCCTAAGATTGGTAATCCGCTAATTCAACCTAAGTCTCCCATTCAAATAGATGGTTTTTGTTTTAAATCATAACCCCTCAGAAAGAGTGGGAGCAAATGGTCCCCTCTCTGTGAAATTCAAACTACCCCAAGGTATGAGTTAAGGATGTCCTCTTTACCCATTACTCTCTCTCTTAGCCATGAAACCCCCCTCTCAAAATCACAACACAATCCTACCATCAAAGGCATCCCATTTGACTCTACAACTCACAAGGTTGCAGACCTTGTGGACGATGTCCTCATCTTCTCAGAGGAGGTGGAATCCTCCATTCTGGGAATCCTAGGCCTAATCAAGGCCTATTCTTTAGCTATGGACTACTCACTAAATAAAGAAAGAACAGAGGTCTTCCCTCTTAGTCATTGTTGTACTCCCACAACCCTCAGAAACTGCAACCTTAAATTGCAAAACCATCACCTTAAATACCTGTTTCTACGACTAGGCAAGTCACTGCCTACATCTCCTACACACATTGAGAACAAGCTCCTCAATAAAATACATAACCTCATAGGGACTTGGTATCTCGAGCATATCACTTAGTGGGGGAGATTAGAACGTACTAAAATGTTATTAGCACTGCAGGTTAACTTCATAATCATCATGTTCCGCCTACATCTCTCCGATACTTTTAAAAATCAAGAAAACCATTACCCAATTTGTTTGGTGCTATAAAAGTCCCAAATCACAAGTAAAGTCCTATTCCTCATAATAGACAAATTTTAGCAAAATCCAAAGGGTATTCCTTTTTAAACAATCTATATACTTGTTCACCCCAAATATACCACTCCCCCTGACCATCTGGACAGACATCGAGAAAGATATCTTCCTCCCTTTCACCCCTCTGGCTGCTATCTCGGTGACTATACTTAGGGACATGATACTAGCAGTGAAACACCTAGACAACAAATGTACGATCAAAGTCATACATTCCCCCTATGTATCACTCTGGCACACACTCTTAATACAAATTGATGGCAATTCCCTTCACTGGGAATCCTGGCCATCATTTAATATCCTATACAAAGATGTGATCAATAAGGAAAACCCCAGTCTGTTCTCTATTCTTCAAGCAACCTTTGACTTACTTGGCAGGAAATTCTATTACTTCCTCAAACTCAAGGCTGCAATTAAATGCAACCAATGTTTTTAGAACCTTCAAAACCCAAGCCTTCTAAAGAAGCTCACCATATTTGCATCACAAGACCATTAAACTTCAAACATTTACAAAACTCTCCAAGAACATACTCGCATCCAGACACAGAAACATCAACATGAATAGCTTGATTCTAGTCTTAAAGAAGGTTGCACTCACTTAACCTAGGAGACCTGGTTGACAATCTGGAAACACACAGCCACGCTCAAGATCTCCCTAAATATACTACAATATAAATACTTTCTACTTCACAGATCCTTCTCAATCCCTGACATTCGGCAATCTAGGACTACTTGACTCAAACAAGTGCTGCAATTGTTGCTACGGGGTTGGCAGTCTTGAACACATAATCTTTTACTGCTCCATCATTTGCTCCTTTTGGGAGGATAACGCATAAACAATATCTTCCACTGTAAAGTTACTCTTGATCCAGGGCTTATCTACCTGGGCCCCTGGATTCTCTCCAACCCTCCGCCACTCAATATAACAGTACTTTTACTATTTGACTTACTCCTTACGTAAGGGGTCAAAATGATCCTATGTGACAGTAAAGACTTCAAATTAATTTTCTACCACACTTGGTGGGCCTCAATCTGCATCTTCAGAACTGTGGATAATACCATCCTTAATCAAAACTTGATCATTAGCTGATCCAGTATACGTTGACTACCCTAGATACTTATTCACAATCCTCTACCCCACTAGATCCCCTAATACTGGCAGGAGTCTTTAATTTAGGGTTGGATCCGGTGCTGGATAGGTCTCTAAAGATTAAAACACAGAATAGTAAAATGAGATCTTTACTGAGAAATACAATGATGCAATTGGCGTGGATGGTTATATGGAGAGAAAGAGAGGGAGGAAAAATAAGTTATTCATTTCATAATAAAAAATATGTCACAAGTCTAGGTTAGACTTTTTTCTAATTAGTGTAACAATAAAGTAATGGGTATCAGAAATGAAACACTTAGGTAGACACCTATCGGACCATGCCGCTGTAACGTTAACATTGAAGCTTCCAAATGCCCCAACTAAAACAAGATGGAACCTAGATCGTGCGATTCTGGCAGAGCAAGAGATTATAGATTGATTAGTGGCAGAAACTGAGGCTTACTTCTCAACTAATTTAGAAAGCACCTCTATAGATATAGTGTGGGATTCATACAAAGATTACTTAAGGGGATGTATAACCTTTATTCAGATTGCAAGGCAGAAGAAATACAAAAATGAAATTATGGATATAGAGAACAAAATTCAAGAGATACAACAACATCCCACGACACAAGATGACACAGAACGAAATATTACTGAAAGACTAGTATCTCTTAAACAGGATTTGGCAGTGATATGAGATGCCCGACTACAAAAGAGGTGGAAGAGGAGTAAGATGGCTCATATTGAACATGGGGAAGGATCCGGCAAGCTTCTTGCCTGGAAAACTAAACAGGATTTAGTTAGAAGTAATGTAAGGGAGGTGATATGTAACTCTACCTGGAAAATGTGTCAAAATCCTGAAGATATTTAAGAGGTTTTCCAAAAACATTTTGAATCAGTCTATAGGGAAGAATTGAACCCACAGGAAGGCACAATAGATGCATTGTTACAGGGGTTGATGGGGCAAGGATTCGCACGTAATGAGTCTTGCTTGTATTCAGTCTTCTCGACATAACGTTAATGTACCAATCAACTTGTTTTGTCGTATTATTATTGCATTACATGACATCTAAGTGAAGCTTGCATATGTGCTTTTACTAACGATAATCCGCTTACGCTAATATTGCTGCTGCTACACGGGATTTCTTACTGCGCATGTGTCTGTCACACTCACGTGACATGACATACTCTTTGCTTTTGGAGGGAATCTTTTGCTTCTACGCACTAAAACTAAGATGGCTGCTCTATGTACTAACATGGTAGAAGCCTGCACTGCTGCTTTTGCTAAGCTGTTCGTTCTGCTTAACTCTAACGCAATAGTTAAATATAAAGTAATGGGAATAGAGTAGAGATAAGTGGTATACGGTGCATTCATTTAGTCTTGTTCTAAAACTGTTTCTTTTCTATTCTTTCATGTAATCACGCTTCTGAGCCTGAAATGTACCCGATACATTTTGAAACCCACTGCACTCCATATTTTTTTTATTATTATATATTTTTTTAAAACCTTTATTTCAATCAGAGCAATACATTTGCAGACCTACAACCACAAGGGCCGGCCGGTAGTAATAAAAGCCCAAAATTGCAACATTACACAGCTCTTCAGCCGACAACCCGCGGGCCCGGCAGCGATTACGCACATCATTCTGAGAGGTCCTGTGGTGGTAAGCAGAATAAATTAAAGGTTTCACATTTTACATTTTATAAATAAACAATAAACACAAACAGAAAAACTAGCGAGGCAATAAAACTATACGGTAAGTGTCTGTCTCTGGGGGGGGAGTCACATCAAAAAGGATGTATGCGATGTAAGGAGATAAAATCTCCAGAGAGGGGGGGCAGGGAGCAGGCGAACACATCATAGGCAGTAGTATGTACCATACGAGGAATGTGCGGTCACGGGGACAGATGTATTTCAGGGGCGTCCACAAGAGGAGGAGTGAAAATCTCCCCACGGTATAAGTTCCAATCGTTCAATATCCTCCCCCACTTCTTGGGTCTACCCGAGCGACATACACAGTTTTTTCCCTAAACATGCACCAATCCATGTTTTCTTTCCAGGCTGAAACCAGAGGTGCTCTTTGGGATCCCCATAGTTGGGCTATGTCCCTTTTAGCTACCATATTACCAAGGGTAGCCCATTGTGTCTGTGCCACATTATAGTTGTTTGGCTCCCATACATTCAGTAAACAGCGTCTGGCCTCCGGCAACAACGAAACACCCGTAACCTCTTCCATAACAGCATGCACACGATTCCAAAACACCACAACATCCGGACAATACCATATGATATGAAGGAAGGTAGCAATCATACCACACCCGCGCTTGCACAGCCCGTCCACTGAATAACCCATACGCAGCAGCCCTGGATCCGTGATATAGATACGGTGTAGGATTTTTAATTGCACCAGCCGGAGACGGGCCGGAATCGCGACCTCTCTATGAGAAGATATCGCAACCTGCCAATCTTCATCGTCCAACTCCAGTCCATCGCCGGTCCAAGCACCCCGAAGCTGTGAAAGCAAGTCCGATCGATCGTTAATACGTTTTTTGTATATTAGGGAAATAGTGCTATCAGGGACGTGTCCGTCAAGCACTCTATCTTCAAGAGGAGAAGACTCCGGGATAACGGTCCCGACCGGGAAAACCGACCCAAGCGCATGACGGATCTGCATGTAACGAAAGTGCTCCCTATCACGCGCGTATTCTGATTTGAGTTCGTCAAAAGTCTTGACCCTGTTCTTAACCCAGAGATCCCCGACCCTGCTAATGGCGATAAGATCCCACTTCTCGAAGCCTTTCGTAACCCAAAGATTGCCCAATCTCTCCACCGCGTAGAGCGGGGTCGCTCTAGTCAATCCGTCTGACCACCCCATGGCAGCGGTTGCACTACACCACACCCGTACCGCGACCCCAGTGGGCCCAGTCAATTTCTTTCCCATCGATCTGGAGTACAGCACCCTATTATAGTTACCTCCCGGCAGCTGCCATTTATCCCTTTCAAATGCAGGATTTGGGACGGGGCCGTACATTGCATGATTAATTGCACTTAATTGGGATGCTCAATAGTAACGTTTAATGTCAGGCAATGCGATGCCCCCATCATACCATGGCAAGGTCAGCTTCGCCAAGGCAATGCGAGGGCGCCCGCCCCATATCAGCTTGCTCTGTAGGCTCTCAATCTCGCGAAAGTAACTGGTGGGTACAAGATCAAGAGTATTTTGGACGGTATACAGGAATCGGGGAAGGGACATCGTCTTAAAAAGAGCAGCCCTTCCCACTGGGGACAGCGGCAGGCCGCACCAAGCCGTCATGTCGGATTTAAACCGGAGAAGCGGAGGAAGCAAATTCCGCTCATATCATGCTGAGGCGTCTAGAGATATAAAGATCCCCAAATATTTAAAACCAACGTGTGAAATCGGTATCGGGCAGACGCGCGGCAAGGGGGGTACCTCTCGGTTGAGCTAATAAATACAAGACTTAGCCCAATTAATTACCAGACCAGAGTTCTTCCCGAACGAACTCAGTACGTCAAACAGTACCCCCAGTGACTTCCGGGGGGAAGTGAGATATAGCATAATGTCGTCCGCGTATAGCGATATGCGGTCCTCAAAATCAGGGGACCACCTAATGCCTTTAAGCGACGGTTCCCATCGCAGCCACACAGCGAGGGGTTCTAAAGCAAGCGCGAAGAGCAATGGAGATAGAGGGCACCCCTGTTGCGTACCCCTTCCAAGAACAAAGGATTCCGAGACCCTGCCGTTGACCACCACCTGGGCCAACGGTTCCTCATATAGGAGTTTAACCCAACCGATGAACCCGGGGCCGAAACCGAATTTCACAAGGGCCACCCATAAATATGGCCATTCCACTGTGTCGAAGGCCATCGAGGCCTCCAAGGAGACCAAGATGGCCGGCTGGCGCAGCGACTCCGCCCTTGCCAAGACGCTATGAAGACGGCGCAGGTTGAGCGCAGTGTTTCGGCGGGGAATAAACCCGGACTGATCTGGGTGTATCAGTTCGCCGTTCACCTTTATCAGCCGGTTTGCCAGAAGTTTTGCCAAGATCTTGGGTTCGGCGTTCAAAAGCGATATCGGTCTATACGATGTGCATAGGTCTCGGGGTTTCCCTTCTTTATGAATGACAACAATGGACGCTAGTCTCTGATCTCGGGGAAGGGATCCGACATCTCGCGATTCTAGAAACATCTGACGAAGGTGTGGCGCCATTTTGTAGGGACACAACTTATACAATTCAATGGGGATGCCATTCGGGCCCGTTGCTTTCCCCGAGCGAATGGAGCGGATGGCGAGCGCTATTTCATCGTTGGAAAATTCGGCCTCCATAAGCTCTTTGTCCGAATCAGACAAGCTAGGCAATGCAATATCTCTAAGCAACAAGTGCAAGTCCTCCTCCGGTCTGTCTGAAACCGGCGCATACACCTTTTGAAAGTTGTGTGCGAAGACCTCCACTATCTCAACCGGTTCCACAACCTGCACCCCATCCTCTCTCTCAACAACAGGCAGAACATGATTCAGTCTATCCCTTTTATCCAACCAAGCAATCAATTTCCCCGCTTTGTCTCCAACATCATACAAACGCCCCTGTTGCTCACGACTCATTGCCTCGGCCGCATCAGTCACCAGAGCCATATAATCAGACTGTTTAAGGGCTAAAATGTGCAGCCCCTCCTGTGTTACCCCAGATTGCAGTTCTTCCTCCAAGTCAGTAATTTCGGTCTCCAGTTGTACCACCTCCTCATTCCTGGCTATGATGGGCTGTGGAGGGGTGCCCGGTTTATGTTTCCCACCAGGGACTCTGTGAGCGCGCTCCACTGCAAAAAAGTTACTGAGGCCCTTGGGGGCCAAATGGTTCAGTATTAGGTCCTCTACAAGGAGATCCGTCGATAGTTCAGTGGGCTTCTCCGGAACCCCGATGATACGCACATTGTTGCGCCTAGCCCGACTTTCGAAGTCATCCAGCCGACGGGTGAACAAGTCATTAGAAGACCACAGATTACGAACTTCTGTCTGAAGATCGGACACGCCGGTTGTAAGACTGGCGGTCTTAATATCCAGAGACTTGACCCGCTCGTTGGTCTTCGCCAGATCAGTCCTGATTGTTAGGAAATAGCCAGCTTTTCTTTCTTTCCTGTTTTCTTTTTGCCTGGTTGCTCCGGTGTCCTCTTTCTGTGTCCACCTTTTGGTAGCCTCCGCCCCTTTTTTCCTCCTATCTCCATAACTAGGTGCCAGCGCCACTGCTCGGCGCTTGGTTTCTTACCTGGTTGGAGTTTTCTGTTACCAGAACGAGTTGTGGGGATTTAGCATTTATCCCGTTGAGAGTGTTCTTCCGATCCCGGAGTAGATACGCTGAAAGCAGAGCTGAGCAGAACGAGGCTTCGTTCTGTGTCCCGGACACCCGACGCTTGGAACGCCTTCCCGCTTGTTGTAGGCTACGAGAGAATTACGTTGCGCTTCTGTTCTTAGAAGGATAGAAGAGACTTGGGACATTTAGTTTTTTCGTTTTTGATATATTTTGGAGTCCGTCCTTGAAACAGTGGGATTTACGGCGGTGCCGATTTCCGGGTTCTTGAGTACCCGATTCGCATCGTTATGTGAATGTTGGGACCTTTTCACGAAGCATTTTGCTTCTGGCGTTTCTTCAGGAACGCGCTTTAGCTTGTGGCCACAAATAGGATCTATTTAATGCAAATACGGCGTTTTAAGCTGGTATAACTTTTCAAGGGGTTTTTTGTGTCAGGAGTATGACTTTTTCCCCTTTATGAACAAAACGCTCGCAATTGGGAGTTTGTTTTCCATTGCCTGTGGGACTTCACTCCACTCATCTCCCTGTGGAAGATCCGTCTATGTCACAAAAGTAAGGAGGGTAAAGGGGGTGTGTTGGGCAGTGTTAAGGGTGAAAGGAGGGGGATTCACGTGAGGGGACACTGGGATTGTGAGTAACCTTCTGTTCTCTTCTCTGCTTCTTGTCTTGTTTTGCTGCAGGCTAGAAGACTTATCCTAGATGCCAATACAGAGTTTATCTAGCTGTGACATAGAAAGAGCCTGGGCGTTTCTCTTTCTTTGTTTTGTTTTTTCCTACCTTCTCCCTTTGTCCGGTCCGCTGCCACGCTGTGATATAAAGGGCGTGTTGCGTTCCGAATAGGGGTAGAGGATTGGGGCCATCCTCGCTTCCGTGGTGTGGGTCCGGTTGGGGAGAAATCCAACACTGATCAAGTTGACATCGATTGCTGTGTCAATCTTTGAAGCCAATGTCTCATACTGCTGGCCCATGGACGTCTTCATGCTTGCAATGGCGCCCATGACATCCCTCAATGTCAGTTCTTCAGTCGCAGGGGAGCCATCCCCAGTCTCGTCCAGAGCTTTACCCACACCACTGGGGGATCCTTTTGGGCGGGTGAAGCGGTCCATAGTGTTGGATTGGGTGGTGCCCCCTCGGTGCGTAACCTTGGTGGTCCGCTTCTCACTTTCTTGTTTGCTCGCCATATTGAGCAACGCGCCCCGACGGGGCCTTTGGGACCTGGTTTGAATGGCTCCTCACAAAGCTGACTTGTAGAGTCCAGGGACGAGGGCCAGAAGGCAAGCGTTCAACCAGTGGTGGACCACGGGCCTTTAAAGTCAAACGGCAGCAGGTTACAGCAGACAAAGACCAAAAACGAAACCGAAAGTACTGCAGGGGCACTGGTCGGTTTCCACTGGCCGTTGTTGTTCAGTTGCCACCTGGGTACCTCGGGGACTCAAGTCCCAGGCTGCTCATCAGTGTAGGCCACAAAGTTTTGAGGTGGAGTAAGTCCGGATCCCGGCAGCCAAATCGATTTCTGGAAAAAGCTTCTATGTCAGCAGGGTGATATCTAAAAGGACCCGTCGTCTATATCAGGATCTGTGAAAGGATATATGCGGGAGGCGGCGAGGGTCTCGGGAGCCCTGTGCTCACGCGACCATCTTGGATGCGCGCTAAGCTCCTCCCCACTGCACTCCATATTGAAACCTTTGAGCCTGTGCACCAGAGTCCGAAAACCATCGAGTCATGGCATTGAATGAGTGCCAGGGACAGTTTTGACCAAGATGCGCCTGGTAACTTCAAGTCCTGACCCCTGAGAAGGAAGCTGGTCTAAAATATGAACTAAAATGTAACCAATATTGGAACATTCATTGCTGGGTGGAATAAAACATACATGGGAAAATAAATTGATGGGCGGGAACACACACAATAATATTCATTGTAAAAGTTTCATTTTGGTATGGTGTGATGACCTCTCCTCATTCTTTTGTCCAATCAAAATTGGGGATCCTTACAACTGCAACACTGGGGGGTTGGTACACTGACCTGGAAAATGCTGCAGAGAGGGAGTAACGCAGGCGTTGCAACTTTAACTGCGGGTGCTGGTCTTAGCCCTTGGGGGTCCTGTTCTGATCCAATGTGGCTTTACCTCTACTGATTCTGATCTGCACCTGCTTGCCTTTATGGTGCCTGCACTTTCGGGGTTCTGTCCTTTTAAACTGACCCGTGGCCAGGGTTAGTTCTTCACACCATTCTAGGTAAATATTCAATGTGGGTATGTCATTGTATTGTTTCCTTCTAATGTCAAATGCGTAAAGACTGCTTTATAAAAACTCTGCATATTTTCATTCTAATCGTTATTTTCCTAATTGAGAATGTTCTATTGTTTAATGCTTGGATTATGACATTTTAAAGATTTTAGATAAAGAGTTTAAACCTTTCCCGAGTTGTGGTTATTTTATGAGTGCATATGTTCTTATTCTACCTATTATTCTGACACCTTTGATCCCTTAGGACTCTAGGTACCGATGACGAAGATTGGTAAGACAATGGTATAGGTCCTAAATGAAATTTATAAATCACTGATTAGAGTAAGTGCACAGGTTACCTGATTAAATCTCATCATATGTTGTTTATGGGCCCAGGTGAGTATGGTAATCTGAGTCAGGTGACCTGCGCGCTCTATCAGTATTTCTTTTGGTAGCAGCAAGATGGTTAGGGTTTAGTTAAGATAGGTGGTTAGGTGTAGTAAGTTGGTTAATGAAAAATATTTTTGCATTTGTATTATTGATTGTATTGATTTATGTATTAACCAAAACTGTTCAAACCTGTTATATGTTTTGTCTGGAATCCCCGGGGGCAGAATAGCGGGTGGTAAATGGAAGCCACACTGCAGTGAGTTCACTTACCTGTAGGAAATAAGTGCATTGTTAGGTAAAACCGAAAGCACTATTTAGGGATTTTCTGTATGAATGTGTGAATAAATGATAGCAAAGAGTTCGCTAGCAAAACTTTTTCGTGATATCACCTAGAAAGGGTCACACGGAAGGAGTAGCAGGTTCGTCTGAGCTTGATTGATAGCAGAGGGGTTCGCTGGTGAAACTTTGGCCGTACTATATCCCAGAAGGGATGAGTCTGAAAAAGTAACAGGTTCTCTAATGCTTGTGTGAAGGGTAGACGGAAAGAATCTACTCGTAGTATATGAAGAGTAAGCGGAAGGGATTTACTCGTAGTGAGTGAAGTGTATCTTTTCTTTGAATTAGTCATTCAGGTACAGTAGCAAATGTTTTTACGTTGTTGATTGATAAAATCTGCACTAAAAGTGAAAGAAATTAAG